>NW_027507790.1:94965252-95565252 GCF_037356315.1 Lithobates pipiens | reverse complement strand
TAAATCTTCATCAGCAATTTAATATAATCAGCATCACTGTCGTCACTTGAGTCATGGGTAGGTTCTGCGCTGTGCTATGGAATGTCAGCCTGCTCTTAGAACATCAACTTATCCAAAAAATAAAGGAAATCAGAAGTTGCAAGGACCCTTTGATTGCCAGAGGGAGCTTGAATGGATTGTTATGTAACATTAGTTACATGTGAATTGGCACATGCGTCAATACTGCATGTCTGGAAACAAGCCAGCTATATTTATGATGTTAAATTATCCAGCTGTAAAATGTAGGGATAATTCAGGAAACATACCTTGTATGTGCACTTATATTGTAAGGGGACACGCTCAACTGGCAGCTATGAGTGCCCCCACTCTGGGTGAAGGAGAACAGGGGCACCTTTGAACAGCAGCTTTGTCAGTTGGTGGTGTGGGGGGGGTTATATTTACTAGCAGATTTAAACTAACAAATTGATGCCAAACTCCAGCTAATACTTTATAAGCAGTTACAGCAACAGTTTTTTTTTCTTTTTGGGGTAAAGGTTTTATATGAATAAATAAAAACTGATTGTTTCAAGCACCCCTGCCGTGTGGAATGGTTTGTCTCATACCTGTAACTGCTAAATCTGAGAGTGTTCTTTTGAAAAAAAACAGACTTACTGGTCAGCTCACCAGATGAAAATAGAAGAAAGAAAGGCTAAAAAGAATTGGTAAGCTTTAATATAATAAGTGTTTGTTTTTAAGTTTAATACCACTTTAATCTGTCAGGCATTTTCTGCAAATGGAGGAAAATCCTTAGCCTGTATCAAACTTTTTTTATTGGGAAATAAATGAATGCTTTTCATATGTAGCCAGGAGCTTGGCTAGAGACAGAGAAAGATTTAGGACATTGTTCTGCAGTGCTCTCTGTGCTCCCAATGGTCTTCAGCTAAATGGGTTTTACACTACCTTGCCTCCATCCACCAGGGGGAGCTGACAAGCAGAAGGAGCTCAAGAGACCTGATGTTTAACAGCATGGAATCATGGGAGATGAAATTTAGGAAAGAAACTCTACTATGGCAGTTAATAGACAATTGGAATACAATTCCCAATGAAAGCAGGGTATAAAGAGAGAGAGAGAGCTGTATTTTCACATGATCAGGAAGGATTTTTTCCCCCTGCTGTAGAAAATTGGAGCATGCTTTGCTGGAGTTTTTCACCTTCCTCTGGATCAACTGTGGGTGAAGGATTGTGTAGATGGGATTGTATTTTATTTTTATTTTTTGGCTGAACTAGACGGACTTGTTTTTTTTTCAACCTTACTAACTATGTAACTAGGTAACATGCTGAAAATCAAGGAATTTTCTCTTTGCTGCAAGGTGACCAAGGTGTGCACATTGCTGCTCCTTTGTGCACATTAAAGTGGTTGTAACCCTAAAAAAATTATCCTGTTCCGTTAAAGCAGGATATACAGCATAGTGCTTGTGCAATGTCATTTGTCCCTCTCTATCCACAATGCCAACTGCCAGTATTTTTACTGGCAGCCAGTGAAAAGCAGGCACTCTTCTCCTGCCATTAAATGGATTGCCAGTGACAGGAAAAGTGGGAGCCATCATTCCCTCACTCGATTTCATACCTCTGAGGGGAAAAGATCTGATCGTCTCTGCCGCTACAGACAGCTCCGGTAAGCGGCGGAGATGACTGGGACATGGTGGGAGGGGGGTGGGCACCCCTCATGCCGCCAATAAAAGTGATCTTGCAGCGAATCTGCCGTAGACACCACTTTTATCCAATAGTGGACGGCCCACCGTTTTTTAAAAATACCGGGGTTATGGCAGCTATCAGCTGCCATACTAACGGTATTCAACGTCAAATTGCCAACATATAATTATGGTGGAGCGGTCTAGAAGTGGTTAAGCCACATTGCTAATTGCATATTGTACTTGTTTGTAGCCTAAATACTTAAATTTGCACTTAAAATTGTCATTTTAGAACTTTTGGAAATGGCAGTAAAAACTTGGCTGTGCCAGTAAATTTTGGGCATTGTGTCAGTAAATTTCAATCTGATAGGTTGGCAACACTGCTCTCTATGCTGTAAAATACCTGGTTGATCCTGCCTGTTCTTGTGTCCTTAGTGTGCTAACCAAAGTATTCAAGGCTGCGGATCTATGGTACCGTGGTCAGTTTACGTACCTCTGTCGCACCGCAGTCTCTCACTTTCCCCCTCCCTCCCTGCCCGTCAGCTTGGGAGTCTGTGTGTGTGAGCCATCTCCTTCCCGCTCATCCACTCCTGCCGCTATTCCACTGTGGCTGTAAAATCACTAATCACAAATCCTGGAATCCTCTCTGTTACAGCAAAATATACTGTCCGGTGTCTGTTTTTAAAAATGATGCAGCAAAATACCTTTCTTCAGAGCACAGCTGTCCACTTGTGTGACTTCCTGCCGCGCTCTTCTTCTCCTTCCAACTGATGCCAGAGGTGAATCTCAGCCCCTCCCACTGTAGTCCTAAGATCGAGGAAGGCGAATGCCAGGAGGGCATTCGCCTTCCTCGAGGGGCCATGTGTAAAGTAAGTTATTTCACTGCATAATTTAAAAAAAAATATACACTACACAGTAAATCTTACTGTAACAGAGGAGATTCCAGGATTTGTGATTAGTGACTTTACAACCGCGTTAACCTGCTACAAGCCAGATAGCTGCTTCACAAGAGCTTTGTCTATTGTCAATGGTAAGAGTTACTTCTTAAAGAGGAAGTAAACCCTGATGGGTTTACTTCCTCTTTTTTTCCCTGCAAAGGTAAAGCATAATGGACTACTATGCATCGCATAGTAGCTCATTATGTGTCACTTACCTGACACAGGAGCCAGCGAAGTCGCCGCTGTCCCCTGTAGTCCGCCGCATCCATGTTGCTTGTGGCATCTCGCAGCTCCGACGAATCACAGCGGCGCAACCGCGATGACGTCACTCCCGCGCATGCGCACGGGAGTCGACAAATTTGGCAAATCCATTCTTGGATTTGCCGCATTTACTGCGCATGCGCGCCGCTGTCTACGGCGCATGCGCCGTAGACAGCGGTGCCCATTTTCGGGCAAATATCTCCTAAACCATATAGGTTTAGGAGATATTGCTTGGACCTACAGGTAAGCCTTAATCTAGGCTTACCTATAGGTCCAAGTTGTTTGGAAGGGTTTACTTCCTCTTTAAAGGAGTCTTAAAGTGGTTGTAAACCCTTACAACACACTTTGACCTACAGGTAAGCCTAGATTAAGGCTTACCTGTAGGTCCAAGAAATATCTCCTAAACCTACACGGTTTAGGAGATATTTGCCAAAAGACAGACAGCGGCGCACATGCGCACTGAGCGTGCCGCGGTCAACGGCGATATACCGCGAGTGGCGGCTCCCATGCGCATGAGTGACGTCATCGTGGCTTTGCCGAATGACAGTGGCAGAGCAGCGAGACCCACCGAGAAGATGGATGCGGCGGACTACAGGGGACAGCGGTGACTTCGCTGGCTCCTGTGTCAGGTAAGTGACACATAATGGACTACTGTGCGATGCATAGTAGTCCATTATGCTTTACCTTTGCAGGGAATGAAAGAGGAAGTAAACTCATCAGGGTTTACTTCCTCTTTAAATCTCATTGCTGCCATTCATGTAGAGCGCACTCTAAAATGGATATTGTCTACTGTTTATAGAGGAGTTGTTACAGTATTGATTATCATTGCTGTTATTGATTTATAAGTTTACTCAAATATAGCTGCATAGAACTCCATTGTATGCTGCTATAGCCTAATGAACATATTGTCTAGTGAATTGTGTTTGACCTAACACTTTAATTACTAATTTATGTGCATACTGATATTTACTGCAAGCCATGACAATATATTGGGTTAATTTGCCACTAATCAGTCTGATGTTTGCTTTTTGATATTGAATCTTAGTTGTGTGCAGGGTATCTATATTTGTGCTCCCAGTAGCAGTGCAGTATCTATTTACCTGGTGTGTCTGAATGGCTAAGGTCTTTCACAAGTCAAGGCAAAAGAACATAAAACCAAATCTACCAAGCAGCTCCTATGGGGGTAGCGCTACACATATTTAGTTCAGGGAGCAAGCTGCTTGCTAAAGGAAAGCATCTTTGATATAGAAAAAAAGGGATTAAACCATGAGGTCTCCCAGCCAGAAAGCAATAAATACACTAAAGTAATTTATTGAAAACAGAAAAGTTCTCTCTTTTCTTTTTATTTCTCTCATAGAAGGTGGCAGTAATCTACTCTGCAGGTTTCAAAACATGAGTGCCAAAGCTGTTCTACAGCCAGGCAGTACTGCTAAATCAGATCCAGTGTGTACTCCTTACAGCTGCTTTCTGTGTATTATGGCTTGGCTGCTTCCTTTTATGTTTGCTAACGAAAGCTATTCATTTTCCTTAGCAAATTGCTTAATAATCCATAAACTCAACTTGCAACCTTATACCTGCTTCTCTCTGTGCCTATAACCTGCTGTTTTCAAATTACCAAGTAAATCAGTGAAAGTCATTGTATTTGGCTAATAGAAATGCAGCTGAATAGAGCAAGGTGAAAACATGGGAATAAATGAAGGATGAAACGCTCCTGAGTATATAGATGGCAGACCATTCTAGTAATTACTTTGTAATTTATGTGAGTTAGATATTAAGTAATGTGCACTAAATTGTTATTGGGTAAGTCTGCTAAAAGCTGATGTTCCAGTGTTGAATGGGCACTATTAGGAAAAATAGCTCTTTGGCTTCTTTTTTAACCATTTCCCGTCTGCCGGCCGTCATATGACGTCCTTGACTTTGTACGGGTATATCTGAATGATGCCTGCAGCTACAGGCATCATTCAGATATCAGCTTTTTCAGCCGGCGATTCCCTACACCATAAGAATGATCTGCTGCTTGATTGTTCTTACAGGAGGCAAGAGGGGACATCCCACCCTCCTGCCATCCTCCAGTGCTTCTACTGACTCACCACTGCCATTGGTGAGTCGGAGACAGGATCTGCCAGCCCCGGGTGTTTACCATAGAGATTTCCGGTGGACCAGATGGTCGCCGGAGTATCTGTGATCGTTCAGAGGCCGGACGCAATGTTATGAAGTCACGCCCGGCATCTGCATTCAAACAAACAGCACCTTGGCTGGGAAGCTGAGATTGTTTTTTAAATTTTTTTTTATTTCAGGCTTCCCAGTCTAGAGGTGAGATGTGGGGTCTTATTGACCCCATATCTCACTGTAAAGAGGACCGAGCATGCCATATTCCTATTACAAGGGATGTTTACATTTCTTGTAATAGAAATAAAAGTGATCTGAATTTTTTTTTTTTAAAGTGTCAAACTAAAATAAAAAAAAATGAAAGTGCCCCTGTCCCCGTGTGCTTGCATACAGAAGCAAACACATATGTAAATCCCACCCACATATGAAAACGGTTCAAATCACACATGTGAGGGTTCGCCGCGAACATTAGAGCGAGAGAATTAATTCTATCCCTCGACTGCCTCTATAACTCAAAACCTAACCAGTAAAAAATGTAGTGTCGCCTATGGGGATTTTTAAGTACCAAAGTTTGGCGCCATTCTACGAGCATGTGCAATTTGAAGCCTGACATCTTAGGTATCTATTTACTCAGCATCACTTCATCTTTCACATTATGCAACAAAATTGGGCTAAACTTTATGGTTTTGTTTTTTTTAAAGCAAAAAACTTTTTTCCCCAAAAAAGCGAATATCGTGCAAGATAAAAAGTTGCAATGACCGCCACTGTATTCTCTATAAACTGTATTTTGGGGTTCTATGTCATTTTCTAGCGAAAAAATTATGATTTTTACATGTAGGCGAGAAATGTCAGAATTTGCCTGGGTGGCAAGTGGTTAAATCTGATTAGTTTTATTGAAGTTAGATGTTTTTCAAACAAATACAGTATACCATACTTGCCAACTGTCCTTGATCTGCCGAGACATTCCCGCCTTATATTCACCTGTCACTTGACAGCTGAGCCTCAGGCTGTGTCCCAAGATCACAGCGTGAAGCCCTAAGTCTCCACTACTACTGCCCAGCCCTGCCCTATTATTGTGTGCAGTGTGTATAGATGATTCTTGCTGAACCGGATGATTTTTTGCCCCTGTTTACTGGGCTTTACAATGGCTTGCTGGACATACAGCAAAAAAGGTGTTCCTATTTTTTTTTCTGAAATATTGACAACTACGATATATTATACATAGATACAAAAACCCTCCCATACCAGATGCACTTCTTGGTGTACAACAGTGGAGGTGAAAATAGAAACATGTCAGAACATAATATACCATGCTGTGAAAAAGTATTTGCCCCCTTTCTAATTTATGCATATTTCTCACACTTAAATGACTCGAATCATTAAACAAATTTTTTATATTACACAGAGATAACCAGAGTAAATATAAAATGCAGTTTTTAAATGATGGTTTCATCTATTAAGGCAAAAAAGCTGTCCAAACCTGCCTGACTTTATGTGAAAAAAGTTATTGCCCCCCAAACCTAATAACTGGTTGTGCCACCCTTGGTGGCAACAACTGCAATCATGCGTTTTTTTAATAACTGGCAATGAGTCTTTCACATTGCTGTGGAGCAATTTTGGCCTACTCTTCTTTGCAGAATTGTTTTAATTCAGCCACATTGGAGGGTTTTCCAGCATTAACAGCCTATGTAAGGTCATGATACAGCATCTCAATTGGATTTAAGTCCGAGCTTTGACTAGGCCACTCCAAAACCTAAATTTTGCTTTGTTTGAACCATTTGGATGTGGACTTGCTCTCGTGTTTCCGATCATTGTCCTGCTGCATAACCCAAGTGCACTTGAGCGTGAGGTCACAAACTAATGGCCGGACATTCTTCTTTGGGATTTTCTGGCAGAGTTCAGAATTCATGGTTCCATCAATTATGGTAAGTTGTCCAGGTCCTGTAATTTGCGCCAGTTTCTGTGCAGGCCCCCGCCTCGAGTATTACCTCTATAAGAGGTATGTCTGGTTCCGCTCTGCTTCCCCAGCGATTTGGGGGCGATCCAGTTCAATGCAGAGGGTTTCTCAATCAGGTTGAGATATACTTTGAGAGGCTGCCCCAGGCGTTTCCCACGGACAGAAGCAAAGTAGGTTTCATGATATCTTTGGTTTCTGAGAGAGCCTTGGCCTGGGCTAACCCTCTATGGGAGACACAAACACCTGTTGTCTTGAGTTACCCTGAGTTTGTGGCCTCCTTTAAAAGGGTATTTGATGTTCCCGCACGCTCCGCTTCTTCTGCCAAGTGCCTCATGTCCATCAAACAGAGTACGAGAACTGTTGCAGATTACGCCATTGAATTCCGTACTCTGGCAGCAGAGGTTGCTTGGAACATTGAGGCCCTCGTGGATGCTTTTTCTCATGGTCTCTCGGATTCCATGAAGGATGAGATATCAGCCCGAGATATACCTACTGAGCTGGAGAGCTTGATCTCGTTTGCCATCCTCATTGACTCCAGACTCAGAGAAAGACTTTCTTTTAAGGCACGCTTGCGGTAGCCTCCTGTACATTTGCCTCCAAGCTGTGCAGTCCCAACTGTGCCTCCCTCACTTCCCATGCCTCCTGGTACTGAGTCGATCAGTGAAGAAGAACCCATGCACCTGGACTTCACGTGTCTCTCTGTGCATTAGAGAGCCTTTAGGAAGAGGGAGAGATTGTGCCTTTATTGTGGCCAGGCAGGTCACTTTTTGAAGTCTTGTCCTACCCGTCCAGGGAACGCCCGAACCTTGAGGTCCTGTCATGGACAGAACTTAGGTGGCGTTGTTTCGTCCCCAGTTATCCAGAAGGATAAGCCCCTGGTTTTGGTCACCCTTTTTTGGGCTGAGTCATCCATCGAGATACAGGCTCTAATCAACTCTGGGGCTGCAGGCCTGTTCATTGATTCTGCATTTGTTTCGCAGCACTCAATACTGCTGCAGATGCGTAACACTCCACTTGCCATTGAGGCTCTTGATGGGAGACCTTTACAGCCTGCCCATATGACTCATGAGACGGTTCTGTTGTCCATGGCCGTAGGGGCTCTTCACCATGAGATAATCCAATTCCAAGTTATTTCCTCACCCAGGTTTCCGCTGGTTATTGGTTATCGTTGGTTACGGAGGCACAACCCCTCTTTTGATTGGCTCCAAGGCAAATGAAAAAGTGAGCAGGAAGGCTTTAAATAGGCAGGTCAGACAAGCATCATCAGGAACAGCTGGTAACTGTGGAAAGAGAAGAGAGCTGGCAATTAGCTGACAGCTGAGCGGCCAGCCCAGAGGAGGAAGGGCTAAGCCAGCCCTGACACCACCTCAAGGGAGCGAGTGTTTTCACAAAGCTTAACTTGAGAGGGGCATACAATCTTGTGCACATTAAGGAGGGCGACGAGTGTAAAACTGCGTTTAATATCAGAACAGGCCATTGAGTACCCGGTAATGCCTTGTGGCCTTTGTAACACCCTGGCAGTTTTCCAGGAATTTATTAACAATGTCCTCTGAGATTTGTTGCCGTTACATTCCTGGGCTATGTCATTTCCGCTGCTAGTTTTTCGATGCACCCAGAGAAACTTTCAGCAGTCCTACATTGGTCTCGACCCATGGGTTTACATCCTCTGCAGCGTTTCCTGGGCTTTGCCAACTACTATCGGAAGTTTATTCGTAACTTCTCGTCTCTGGTCAAGCCCCTGACTGATATGACCAGAAAGGACTGTAATCCACAGAGTTAGTCTCCGGAGTCCATTAAGGCCCTTGAGACTCTCAAGGCTGCCTTTGTTTCTGCTACTGTGTTGGCACATCCTGATCCTACGTTGCCTTTTATCCTAGAAGTTGATGCTTCTGAGACTGGAGTTGGCGCCCTTCTGTCTCAACGTCCTAGTAGCCCATTATGCTTTACCTTTGCAGGGAGGCAAAGAAGAAGTAAACCCATCAGGGTTTACTTCCTCTTTAAGTAATCATTACTTTTTTTCAGGGTTACCATCAACCATGTCAAATTGACCATCAGGTCTATCATTATTTCCATTGTCACCAATGGTAACAAAACCATCAAAATTCAATGGGTTATTGCACTTTTTAACACATTTGTCAGAACAAATTTCAATGTTTGGCAAAGCAGTTTCTGAAATGGAACCATACACAGTGAAGTGGTTGTCTCCCATGACAACTTCACTATCCGCCAACTTCACTGGCACATGACACTCTGCCAGCAACTGTCCCGACACCTGACCTTCATTGCATAAACTAACATTTGAGTCAGTGACTCCAGTCTGTTCGTTAACCCTTGTGGCATCCATAAACACCAGCTAGTTTGACCACACATCTATTTTAAACCTTTTGTGGGTTATGGACAAGACCTCTGCTTTATGCTAATCCTTACTTAGCCCTTCCATCTTCCTTCCAGCAGCAAACACGCCCTTGACTATAACCTGCTCTGCAGGCCCTCCATCTGACACAGCAGAAATATTGCCCGCCCCACTTTTACACACAGAGGTCTCCTTCAATATTGGCAACAAACTTTTTCCCAAACTATCCCAATCTATTTTGTCTGCATGCTAGTCAAAAGTTTCACCAATCCATCTGTCCATGAAGACACAGAAAAACAGAGTGGCTCAACAGCAGACACATTGTACATTTCATCTTTAACCATACCGGAGTGGAGATAAGACCTTTTTAAACACAGCAGGCTACCGTACCAAAATCCTACCTATGTGATCTGTGCCACATCATTACACACATTACTATTTTCATACATTTCATTTTCAACATTGACAGACTGCATTTTGTACACAATTTACAGTATGTTTGATAAATGCTATGTTTGATATATGTACCAGTTTTATCTATACAAATATGTTAATGTTGGTACTAATAAACTATAACTTTAATCATTATAACTATAATACAATGTATGCAAATTTGTTTGGGTGGACATTGGACAATATTGAACATGAAACATTCTGAGTCTTCATCCCGTTTTATATACAGTACAGTATATGATTCTTAAAGGGATTCTAAAGTAAATAAAAAAAATAATAATAATAAACATGTTATACTTACCTCCACTGTGAAGCTCGTTTTGCACAGAGTGGCCCCAAACCTGCTCTTCTGGGGTCCCTCCGCGGCTGTCTCTGTTTCCTCCCGCAGGTACTTCTCATGTTCATGCTAGCTCCCCCGCATGGCGCTCCCATGATACAGCCGGCGGCTATAGCCGCTCGCTGTATCACACGGCCCTGCCCCCGGCGTGACGCGTCATTGGATGTGATTGACAGCAGCACGAGCCAATGGCTGCGCTGCTTTTAATCCATCCACTCCAGCCAATCAGCGGCCAGGCTGAGCAGCGAAGAGGACGGTGGTGGAGAGCGCGGGACTTTCAAGGGGTCAGGTAAGTAAAACGGGGGGACTGGGGGTACCGGCAGTGTGAGATGTTTTTTCACCTTAATGCATAGAACGCATTAAGGTGAAAAACATTTACCTTTACAACCCCTTTAACTAGTGGTTTTGCTCAGTGTGTAGAAGTATGTTGAAGGAAGTACCAAAAAGTATTTTTTTTTAACTTCAGTATATCTGCTTTCACATATGTTTACATCCATCAACATCAGTTACTTTAGTTTACTTGAATCAATTGATATGCACTTAAATGAGTTTGTATTTGTTAACATGTATTAACCTTACTCAACAGGAGTACCCTACAAAATTAACTGTTCAAAAATGCAGGTACTTGTTTCTGTGTAAAAGGCATATACAAGCATGAGGTTAATAACCACATGAAATATACCAATCTTAAAAGAGAAGTAAGCAAACATTTACTGTATATTCACCTAGGTTGATGCAACATTGATCCAACACTGCATCTGTCCCATACCCGCTCTGCAGTTTGAACTGAGCAATCAAATGCCAAATTCTCCCCTCTGCTCAAAGCAAATAGCTGTGCCTGCCAGTCACCGTCACTCTGCTCCATCCCTCCAGTGCTCACTGGAGTGCTGGGCTGTGCAGGGGGAGCGAGCGGCTGGCTGAATGTTGTGAGGCTGAGCCAGCTGCCGGTCCAGGCTTTTGGGTGGATCCCAACCATATGGTCTGGATTTTTTCAGAGCCTGGTCTGACTCTGTGATGTCAGCCGACAGCAGCTTTGGCTGAACTGTACTCCTGTGATCCATAGGAGAAGTACAGCCAAAAAAGCTTTGAGTGGTCTACTGATTTTAAGCTAAATGCTACTCTGCCAATTACCCTCTGCCTCCTGTGATGCCTGGGACATACTTATATTATAACGGAGAAGCGAGGGGATAGCAGTAGAACAGCATAGTCAGTTTTTCTTATTCCAGAGAGGAATGAACAGTCAGTCAATGTATATCTCACTCGTGGAAATCAGGTTGTTATCTGCCAGCAACCGAAGACATAAAATTATAAATGTTCTGATCAGGCACCTGTCATCTCATGTCTGTAGGAAGCCACTATTTGCCATAGACTTGCGTTTGTGCAGAATTTGCTCAGTGTTTCATCCAGTAAAACTGTTACTGAGATTGTGTATATGAAGGGTTAAAGACAATATATTTTTTGACATGATGTGCATCTGGCCATTGTGTCTAAATGAAATCACCATACAGACCGGAACCCAGGCACTGTTTACAATGTCTCTGTGAATTAGAGGCCTTCATCTTGCTACATTACAGAGGATTGCAATAACCATATATAACAGATAATACAAGCCTTTGATGCAATGAGAGATGATAGAAAAAAATGCTTCTGTGGAAGATGCTGTTACTGAATCTTCTACATTCTTTCTTACATTCTGAGCTAATTTGATTAGATTTGCCTTCTTAAGAGTTACTACTTTTATGCTTAAATGTATCAAGAAGAAAACCCACAAAGGGAAATCCAACAAAGGGAGTTGTTTACTGCACTTTTTAAATTATCCCCCAAAAGTGTTATTGTTATTAGGATGACAACTCATTTTACTACTATTATTAGTAATATCATCAATGTATTTATAGTTGAAAAAGCAGTACTGCGGGCAATAAGTGGTGGACTAAGCTTGCACTCAAAGAGGAATTAATTAAAGTGTTTGTTACCCTAAAAAAAAATATTGATCCTGTTCCTTTAAAGCATGTTATACAGCACAGTGCTTGTACTATGTCATTTGGTCCACTATATTACCTGAAATACCTTGATGATCCTGCCTGGCTCTGCCCTCCCCCCTGTAATACTGACCACATTTTATCAGGGCTGCTGAGCCCTGACACCGTAGTCAGTTTACATGTCTTCATCATCCGCAGCTCTCCTGTCTTCTCTCTCCCATCCTCTCCCCCCTACCTCGCTGCCTGTCAGCTCTTACAAGTGCCCGCTCCTCCCCTCCTGATGCCAAAATTACTGTTAAATTTTCACACAAACTTCTCTGTTCGCTAATGACAAGTCCATGAAGACTTGTCAGTGTCTGTGCTTTAAAAATAAAGTGCCATTCTATACCTGATTTCAGAGCACCACTCGGCGCACACGTGACCAGCTGCCTCTCTCCTCTTCCCCTCCTGACTGACATCAGCAGGAGATTCTCGGCCCCTGCCACTGTAGCTGTCAGATCGGGAGAGGGGAGCGCCGAGTGGTGCTCTGAAATCAGGTATAGAACAGCATTTTATTTATAAAGCACAGACACTGGGACACTTGTCATTAGTAAACAGGAAAGTTTGTGTAAAGTTAATAAAGTGGCTTAACAACCACTTTAAAAACTGTACAACATGTAATTGCTCTTGCTATATCACTAATGCTATGCGAGTTCCAAAATATAGGAACAAAGGGGTTTTCTCTACCATTTTGGCCTATTACACTTGGTCGTTTTCACTATGACCACTGATTTGTGCAAACATGAGCCGTGGGGGTTTCGGAGACTTTATTAAATTTCATGGTATATATTTAAGATGGTAAGTTCCATCTAGAAAGGTTCTTTTTTCTAATACCCAATATGTTTCTATAATTAAGTAACTTGTAATGCCACAGTCTACAAAACTGTCTCATGCCCAAGTACATGATTCATAAATAACCTTAGCAAGGCAATCTATTTATTTTATATGCATTTTTAGTATGCATTTGTATTGCAAATGTAAATGTACCATATTTATCGGCATATAACACGCACCGGCGTACGCACCCCAAGTTTAGGAGGCAAGTTTAAGGGAAAAAAAACGTACATTTTAAATGCCCATCAACCTTGCACACTGTCCACCTGCAGCCTTGCACTGTCCACCTGCAGCCTTCCTATGTCCACCTGCAGCCTTGCACTGTCCACCTGCAGCCTTCCTATGTCCACCTGCAGCCTTGCACTGTCCACCTGCAGCCTTGCACTGTCCACCTGCAGCCTTGCACTGTCCATCTGCAGCCTTCCCCAAAATTGCAGCATGTTTTCATTTTAAATTTAGCGGCGCCGCCTTCGTCGACGAGATCTTCGGCTCCTCTCGCCGTCGACATAGACCGAGCCGAGTGTACTTGTGTACTTGGCTCCACTCGCAGCAGCGCCCGGGTCCTATGATGGACACAACTCCAGTCCAATAGTGGGACATAAAGGCTAGGAGGCGGGACTAGGCGTGACTGCGAGCGGTGCAGAGTACACAGTACAATCGGCTCGGCTCAGTAAATGTCGGCAGTGCTCCACAGAGTGCAGATCAGCAGGGGATCGGCGTAAAACACGCACCCACAATTTTCCCCTGATTTTTATATGCCAATAAATAAGGTAATTTAACTTAATTACACCTGTTAGTAAATTAATACTATAAATGTACTAGAAGGACTACAGCACATTTAGCTCCTCTGAATTGCTGGACCACCCCTTCCCATACCTTAGTTGATCTTTAAGACTCCCCTTCATAGTCATAGCCAGTAATAGTGGCAAGCCTGAAGAACGAATTAAATAAGAGCAAAAATCTACATTTCAGTCCTCCTCCCCTGCTGATAGTAATAATGTAGCAGGAATTCAGAAGAGGCAGGGTCACAAAACCAGTGTGATGGCCCCACCTTTATCAGTCATAATCTGCCTCATGTGAATGTGTAGAGAGAGTCAATGGGTCTGTGTGTGCTACCTTTGATACTACTACAGAGTGTGTGTGTATATACTATATATATATATATATATATATATATATATATATATATATATATATATATATATATATATATATATATATATATATATATATATATATATATACACATACAGTTGTGCTTATAAATTTACATACCCTGACAGAATTTATGATTTTTTCAGAAAATATGAATAACACAAAAACTTTTCTTTCACTCATGGTTAGCATTTGGCTGAAGCCATTTATTTTCAATCAACTGTGTTTACTTTTTAAATCATAATGACAACAGTAACTACCCAAATGGCCCTGATCAAAAGTTTACATATCCCAGCTCTTAATACTGTGTGTTGCCTCCTTTAACATCATTAACAGCTTGAAGTCTTTTTTTATCTTATCAGATGGTAAATCTGCCCATTCCTCTTGGCAAAAAGCCTCCAGTTCCTGTAAATTCTTGGGCTGTCTCACATGAACTGCATGTTTAAGATCTCCCCAGAGTGGCCCAATGATATTTAGGTCAGGAGACTGAGATGGTCACCTTATTTTGCTGTAGCCAATGACAGGTTGACTTGGCCTTGTGTTTTGGATCATTGTCATGTTGGAATGCCCAAGTACGTCCCATGCGCAGCTTCCTGGCTGATGAATGCAAATATTCCTCTAGTATTTTTTGATAACATACTGCATTCATCTTGCCAACTATTTTGACCAAATTTCCTGTGCCTTTGTAGCTCACACAACCCCAAATCATCAGGGAATCCACCTCTGTACCTTTCATCATAGGCCTTGTTTACTTCAAATGCAGCATTTATGGTTGTGGCCAAAAATTTTGGTCTCATCACTCCAAATGACTTTGTGCTAGAAGGTTTGAGTCTTGTCTCTCTGCTGTTTGGTGTATTGTAATCAGGATACTTTGTGACATTTGCATAGTAATGGCTTTCTTCTGGCGGCTGGACCATCTTTTTTCAAGTGCCTCCATATTGTGCATCTTGAAACAGCCACACCACATGTTTTCAGAGAGTCCCGTATTTCACCTGAAGTTATTTGTGGGATTTTCTTTGCATCCCGAACAATTTTCCTGGCAGTTGTGGTTGCAATTTTAGTTGGTCTGCCTGACCACGGTTTGGTTTAAACAGAACCCCTCATTTTCCACTTCTTGTGTAGAGTTTTAACACTGTTTATTGACATTCTCAATTCCTTGGATTTGCATATCCCTTTCCTGTTTTGTACAGTTCAAATACCTTTTCCTGCAGATCCTTTGACAATTCTTTTGCTTTCCCCATGACTCAGAATCCATAAATGTCAGTGTAGCACTGGATGAAAGATGCAAGGGTCTGTCAGGAGTCCAGAAACTCATTGACCTTTTATACACTCACACTAATTACAAGCAAACAGATCACAGATGGGGATGGTTACCTTTAATAGCCATTCAAACTCCTTTGAGTCAACTTATGTGCATGTTATCAGGCCAAAATCTACAGGGTATGTAAACTTTTGACCAAGGTCATTTTCTTTTGTCATTATGATTTAGAAAGAGTAAACACAGTTGATTGATACTAAATGGCTTCAGCCAAACACTAACCATGAGCGAAATAATTTTTTTTTTGTGTTATCATTCATATTCTCTGAAAAATCATAAATTCTACCAGGGTATGTAAACTTATGAGCATATGAGCATATATAGGTGAGATAACACAATCAGTGAGCAAGAAAAGTAATGACCCCTAATGATATACAGAGACCTCTTACGCTACAGTCAATCAAAAGACTACTAAGTATAACTGGAAGTCTAAGAGGCAAGGGGGAGGAGATGTCAGTGGACACTCCTGGATTAATGATGCAGCTCTAAATGATGAGGGTATCAACATTAAAGGTTGACTGAATAAGTTGGGTGATACCCAGAGCAAAAGAGTGTAGGATGGAGATGAGCTAACGTGTCCGTTTCTGCTGTGCAGCACATACAATAGGTAAACAACCCTCTCACCAAATTCCTGCGCTCCAGCTGTAGGCACTTGCAAATGGAGGGGCCCCACATTGGTGGGTGCATTGATCTTTGGAAAACCCAATTTACACTTTTAGAGATGCAGAGAATACTTTGGGGAACCCACTCTATGATGCTGAAGATGCAGAATGTGGACCAGTCACCCTTTCAATGCTGTTGGGTCCCTTAACATAGGCCATTTTAGTGGGCAGATACTAGGAGATCCAGCTCGAGACATCTGCAACAACCCCTTCCTCTCCATCCTGGGTTCCCACCTGGGAACTGTAGTAATCTTCCATTGAGGGGCAGTTTAACCTATTCATAATGGAACTGCACCTCCCATAGTTCTCTTCTCACCAGCATTTCCTCCTGGATATCCAGCACTGACCAGAGAGGGCATAAGAAAGTCAATGGGATCAGAGTAATTGGACATGCTGAGACACGTCCCATGAACGACTTGATGCAGCTCTCTTATATTTTCCTAAAGGGGTTTTTACATCTGCACCTGGCTACAACTATAATACTTGCTAAACAAATGTACATTTTACAATCTCTGCCTTCATTAATTTTTCTTATTTTTTGAATGGTAAATATTTAGATTTTTGTACTACTGAACCTAAATTTAATAGGCTGTTTGATCATGTTGTATAATTTGTTGTATTTTCCAGTTGGTGTCATATACATGGCTTATGCATGTAGAAGAACACCAGCAAAAATATTTTCTTTCTCATTTATGAAAGGGCCTAGAATTTAGAGGCAGTTGGGTAATACTGCTGCCTACTGGAAGATTTGGGCATTTGCCTCAGTTGTGTCCAAGTAAGATAAATGTATTTTATTTACTGAGAAATGCTTAGCTGTTTTACTAGCCATTTCATTGTATTATTTTTTTTTCAAACAAAAAGGGGGTATCTGTCTATCTTGGATCTAAAGGCCTTAAGTGTCTTCATTCATGTTCAAATATTTAGCATTTAAACTACCAGGTCTGGCCTAGCCTCCCTCCACCAGGGAAACTCTCTAGACTCTGGATATCAGAGATGGGTGCTTCAGTTCCACACCCCAAGTGTTCTCCAATGTACTTGCCTCCATGCTAGCTTTGCTATGCTCCCAGGGCATTCCCATCGTGGGATATCTGGATAAACTCCTGCCAAGGGAACAGTCAGCACAGATCCTGACGGACAACATCATGCAGACAGTCCAGACCTTCAAAATCTGTGTTGGAGCCAACTCATCATTTGGAGTACCTGGGTCTTATACCAGATTTGGCTCTAACCATAGTTTTTCTTCCCCAGGGAAAACTTCTGGTGCTCAGACCCAGACCCAAATACTATATTCCAAGAGCCGCCTAACTCTTCACTAAATTTTTGGGCTTGATAGTAGCCTATTTTAAGTCAGTTCCATTTGCTCAGTTCAACTACAGGCTACAGGTATTCTGGTGATACTGATAACTCTGAACTGATCCAGGTGATTGTGGTAATCGGACTTGCTAAAAATTTCTAGCAGACACATGTAGGCTTTTACATATCATCCACACCTTTTGTCCCAGGGACTGGTTTACCCCTCTCTTTCATGACTCGTGTCTTTAATGGCATGCTCAGAGAAAGGTATCTCTCTGATTTGGCTCTTTAAGGGGTAACACCTTTTCCATTCATTTTTAACAAGGTGGCTGTCTTTGTTGCCATCACTGCTGTTGTCATCTCTCATGGTGCCCATAAAGGAACTTGCTTCTTGTTCCACCATTTTTCAGTGGCTTAAATAGATAATTGTTCAAGGTTAAGGTCTTAAGTATTGGGTTCCATTCTTTTCTGTTAAACTCCACTCCACTAGATCTATTAGTGCATCTTGGGCTTTTTGGCATCAGGCAACTGTGTGCTATATATGAAAGGTTGCTATCCGGTCTTCTATTCACACATTTTCTAAGTTTTACTAGGTGGATGTTCAGGCCTATTCTGATGCCAGCTTCAAGTGTAAGTTCCTTCATGCAGCTCTTTGAGCTGCAGGCAGCCCCCGATTTTGTTGTTTTTTATGAGGGGCTGTTAATGTTTTGTTACTGTTGCTCACCCCTCAATTGGACTGATTTTGAATGTCTCAGTTGTCTCAGAATCCTGTGTCCCTTAACGAATGAGAAATATAATAGTATTTAGGCACTTACTGTAAAATCTATTTGTTGGAGTTCATTAAGGAACTTGGGTCTCACCCATCTTACTGCTATTACTGCTTCTTTACAAACTGAGGTATGCTCAGATTGGGAGAGGTTATACCATACTGTTCACATTTTTTTATTCTTGCCAGACTCCAAATTCTCCCATAGGCAGCATGTCTCTGTATCCATGTCCCTTAATGGACTCCAAAAGTCCATGGTAAGTAAAGGGTTGTTTAGTTTTTATAACAAAGCACGTGTTTAATTGAAACCTTGTTACAGTGTGCACAAAGTGCAATGGTGATATGCAAGCACTTAGATAACAGGTTACTCTAGTATGATTGAATTAAGGTGATTTCCAGTTGGTTGCAGAAGTTTACTGCCCTCTTCAAATCATCCTTGCTCATTGCATTTATTGAATAAGCCAGCTGAAGTCCAATTCTGCTATGATTGACATGTGGCAGAAGAAAGGTTCTTATAAGTCTCACCTGTGAGGTTCACCTCTTCTGTAGTAATTGGAAATATAAATGATTTGCCCTGCCCATTATGTTTGAAGGACATAAGGCACCCTACGTATACTATTAATGCCATGACCTGCAGCACAGATCAATTACTGGACATCGAGGAAAGGGAAGATGGCTTTTGTTGATCTTTTGCCAAAACAGATTTTTTCAAGCAAAAAGGAATATAACCTTTTAATTTACTTTATTTTGTTACACTTTTGACCTTATTTAAAACATAGTATTGTATTAATAATGTATAAAATACTTATTCACTGATGCAAAGATAATCCACCAATCTGCTTGTATGTACATTATTTGCGGTCTTCTTAAGTGAGCTGAAATAAGATTATCATAGTTTTCAATTGCTAAGAAAAAACTCTGATGGTTAATTATCAATTGGTGAAAGACAAATAGATTCTCTTTGTCTCTTAATAGCTACTGTAGATCAATTCCTACACATTTTGTTTGGTGTTTCAGAAGATACATCTTGAATATCACTTCCTTTGCTTGATTTATTGTAAGTAAATCCAGTTAGCTTTCTGCATAATGAAGTTAATAAATTGGAACGTCTTTATGTTGAGTTTAATCTGAAAATAGCTTTATTCATAAAATAATTGTTTATGTTCCAACCGAATGATGCAGAAATTACGAAGCTGAAACTGATATTAATTTCAGACAGCCACCATTAAAAAATGTAACTACATTAGAAAAAGGTGTGTTAATAGTCCTAGAGCTAGGGGAAAAAACAAGTGGGTATAAAGTATACTAAACATTTAAAGATATCAAAGCATATAATCACATTAATTAAATTTTTTATATACGTTTTTTGTTTCCTGTTGAATAAAAACATAATAGATAAAAAGGTGCTGCTTTATCTATCCTAATTTGTGTAAAGGTAAGAAAGGACACTGATCAGAAAAAATCTCATATCATTGGGCTACACTATTAAGCAAGATATCAATTTTAAACCCACTCTAGGATAATATACTATAAAAAAAAACTATACCTCTCATTGTGTAATCTCCTAGTGATTAAAGCTGTGTGAATACATAAATCATGAACCTTTTTGACTGGCTGCTGCTCTAGTGAGGTGCTATACCTATATAACTAAACATAAAAATAAAGAGCGCTATCTAGTTTTTTAAATTACTATATAAATTACTAAAATACAAGCACATTTCTAAATCATGAATAGTCCATGCCCACATGTTTTTCTTCTCAAATTAGTGAATAATAGTGCAGTCTTATTAGTGCCATGCTCTATTTCTTAAATACAGTGCAAACAATCAATCTTGTGTTCCCCGCCTGTGATCCCCCCTCACGCACTGACCAATTTGGACCCTTAGATGTGTATAAGAGTCATGCATGCTTTATCCGATGATCCTGGTATGCTGGAGCTTGTGGTGATCCACTTGTAGCTGTATCCTATGTTCAGTCTCCAAAGTTAGTATCACAGGCAGTGGCCAGTGGTATTTTTTTTGGGGGGGAGGGGCGGCAAACAGTGCATGGCCTCCCAATGTAAGCATTCCTTGTAATAGGAATAAAGCATCACAGGTCCTCTTTATGGAGAGATCTGGGGTCAATAATGCCGCGTACACACGATCAAACAATCCGGTGGAAAAGTCCGGCAAACTCAAGTCCGCCAAACAATCCCCCTGTGTGTAGCCTCCGGCATACTTTTTTGACCCGAAAGTACGGCGGACTTAGAATGCCGTGTTGCACGCCAATCTTCCCGCCGGACTCGCATTTCGGCGGACAATCCGGCCGTGTGTATGCCAGTCCGCCGTACTTTTGAAATGAGCGGACTTTTCCCGCCCAGAGAAAAGTCCGCTCATTTTGAGCGGGTCTCCAGGTAGGCGGGGCCGCGAAGGAGACGTCGCTGGCCCCGCCGCCTGGTATGGACTTAAAGGGGAACCCCAACGCCGAAAAAAAACAGCGTGGGGGTCCCCCCCAAGTCCACAACAGACCCTTGTCCGAGCACGCTACCCAGCCGGCCAGGAAAGGGGGGCGAGCGAGCGCCCCCCCTCCTGAGCCGTACCAGGCCGCGTGCCCTCAACATGGGGGGTGCCTTGGGGAAGGGGGGCCGCGCGGCCCCCCACCCCAAAGCACCTTGTCTCCATGTTGATGAGGACAAGGGCCTCTTCCCGAAAACCCTGGCCCTTGGTTGTCGGGGTCTGCGGGCGGGGGGCTTATCGGAATCCGGGAGCCCCCTTTAATAAGGGGGCCTCCGGGTACCGGCCCCCCACCCTATGTGAATGAGTATGGGGTACAATGTACCCCTACCCATTCACCTGTAAAATAAAAGTACAAAAAAAACACAACACACGAGATAAAATACTTTATTGCACAGCTCCGGGGGTCTTCCGTCTTCGGGGGTCTTCTCGCCGGACTCCTCCGCTATCTTCTTGTAGCTCTTTTGCTAGCGGAGGAGTCCGGTTTTCTTCCTCGCCGCCAGCCTCTTCTTCCGACTTCGGGGGTCTTGTCCCCCTCTTCGGTTCTTCTGTCGCCGCCGCCTTCCATTCTTCTGTTCTTCTCTTCTTCTTCTTCTTCAGATGTTGCCTCGCCGAGTCCTCCGCTCACAATGACAGGGAACGGGCACGCAGCGACTTATATAGGGACAAGGGGCGGGGTCTTCGGTGGATGTCACATGGGTTGTCACGGAAGGCGGCGGCGACAGAAGACCGGGCCACCGCCTGTAAAAGAGCTATAAGAAGGCGCGGTGGCCCGGCAGAAGAACCGAAGAGGGGGACAAGACCCCCGAAGTCGGAAGAAGAGGCCGGCGGCGAGGAAGAAAGCCGGGCTCCTCCGCTAGTAAAAGAGCTACAAGAAGATAGCGGAGGAGTCCGGCGAGCAGACCCCCGAAGACGGAAGACCCCCGGAGCTGTGCAATAAAGTATTTTATCTCGTGTATTGTGTTTTTTTTGTACTTTTATTTTACAGGTGAATGGGTAGGGGTACATTGTACCCCATACTCATTCACATAGGGTGGGGGGCCGGTATCCAGGGGCCCACGGGTAGCGTGCTCGGACAAGGGTCTGTTGTGGACTTTGGGGGGACCCCCACGCCGATTTTTTTCGGCGTTGGGGTTCCCCTTTAAGTCCATACCAGGTGGCGGGGCCAGCGGCGTCTCCTTCGCGGGCCCCGCCTACCTGCAGACCTGCTCGAAATGAGCGGACTTTTTTCCGGGTGGGAAAAGTCCGCTCATTTCAAAAGTACGGCGGACTGGCATACACACGGCCGGAATGTCCGCCGAAATGCGAGTCCGGCGGGAAGATTGGAGTGCAAAACTTCTTTCTAAGTCCGCCGTACTTTCGGGTCAAAAAATATGCCGGAGGCTACACACGGGGGATTGTCTGGCGGACTTGAGTTTGCCGGACTTTTCCACCCGCTTGTTTGATCATGTGTACGCGGCATAAGAGTAGCGTTTAGCTTTACCACAATGTATGCGATATTACATGTTGATGCTTATGTAGTAAAACACTGCAACAGAGCCCCAAACTTTAATAACTTTGGATGAATAGTTGTTATAAATCTCAGTCTTAGTTTGTAGGGTTCAATATTGAGTTGGCCTGCCCTTTGCAGCTATAACAGCTTCAACTCTTCTGGAAGGCTGTTCACAAGGTTTAATAGTGTGTCTATGGGAATGTTTGACCATTCTTCCAAAAGCGCATTTGTGAGGTCAAGCACTCATGTTAGATGAAAAGGCCTGGCTCGCGGTCTCCGCTCAAATTCATCCCAAAGGTGTTATATTTGGTTGAGGTCAAACATTCCTATAGATACACCCCTAAACCTTGTGGACAGCCTTCCCAGAAGAGTTGAAGCTGTTATAGCTGCCAAGGGTGGGCCAACTCAATGTTAAACCCTACGGACTAAGTAAGACTGGGATGCCATTAAAGTTCATGTGTGTAAAGGCAGGTGTCCCAATACTTTTGGCAATATATTGTATATTTGGACTTGTGATTTTAAACCTCTATAGCATATTCTTTTTATTCAGCTTTTCCAGTCAGTGACAATGGGGAGCAAACACCTGTTCTGATGAATGTCACGTGATTTTTAAATATTGCCTTTTAGTATGGTGACAATGCTTACTGCCCTGCTTGCAGTAATGCAGTAGATTTGTCACCTTTCTGCAAGTGCCCTTGTCGACATGCTGTGATGTGCAGTGTTGTCGCAACCTGCCCAGCTAAATAATACTCTCAGCTTGACTTCTGGCAGCTCTGGAAGAGAAAAGGACCGTCGGCGTCTGCATTTCAGGTCCCGGTAACGTTCTTTTTCCTCAACACATATTGCAGAAGTGATATTCCATTGCAGCTTGACTTCACTCACAGTCTTTCCCTGGATAGAAGAAACAAGAAGAAAGAGACCATAGCAATAACTCATAAAACAAAAGCTTAAATCGCAGCATTTTTTTTAACTTCAAATTCAGAATATCATTTCACTTCCTTACCCTTTGGTCATTAAAGAACAAAACAAAAAAACCTTTTTCTGCACATCTGCTTAACCAGTTCCCGACCAGCGCACGCCAATGTACGTCGGCAGAATGGTACGGGCAGGCATATTGGCGTACAGGTACGTCCAATCTTCAATGCCGCCCTGCCATCGCAAGCGCGCCTCGCGTGCTGGTCGGGACCCCCATAAGTCCGGTCGCGGGTCCCGCGGACTCGATCGCCGCGGGCATACCCGCGATCGTCTCACGGGGCGGCTGAACGGAGAGATGCCGTTGTAAACCGCATCTCCCCGTTCTGCCTAGCAACAAGTGATGCAGACCTCTGCTGCATGTGATTGGAGCAGAGATCAGTGTTCACTAAATGAAAGCCCAGCCCCCAACAGTTAGTAACACACCTATAGGAACACTTAAACCCTACACTGCCACCCACTGGTTAACCCCTTCACTGCCAGTGTCATTTACACAGGAATCACTGCATTTATATAGCAGTGATTGCTGTATAAATGACAATGGTCCCAAAAATGTGTCAAAAATGTCCGATGTGTCCGCCGCAATGTCGCAGTCACAATAAAAACCACTGATCGCCGCCATTACAAGTAAAAAAAAAATTATTACTAAAAATGCCATAAAACTATCCCCTATTTTGTAAACACTATAACTTTTGCGCAAACCAATCAATAATCGCTTATTGCGATTTTTTTTACCAAAAATATGTAGAAGAATACGTACCGGCCTAAACTGAGGGAAAAAAATGTTTTTTTATATATTTTTGGGGGATATTTATTATAACAAAAAATAATTAGTTTTTTTCAAAATTGACGCTCTATTTTTGTTTATAGCGCAAAAAATAAAAACCGCAGGGGTGATCAAATACCACCAAAAGAAAGCTCTATTTGTGGGAGCCACGTCGCATGACCGCGCAATTGTCAGTTAAAACGACGCAGTGCCGAATCGCAAAAAGTGGTCTGGTCTTTGGTCAGCAAAAGGGTCCGGGGCTGAAGTGGTTAAATCAAATTTATTACAAATTTTTAAACGTATTTTGTTATACACCGGAATCCACAGTGACAGCTGCAACACAGTTGCATTCCAGCAAAGCAGAAGTGTGTGGTAGGCATTGGTGGTGGCAATGGGTTGCTTTGCATTGCTACATTTTGTTGTGAAAGGTTCAGTACAGTAGCTAGATTTGATAATAAAATGTAAGTCTCTTTCGGAGATCAGAACAGTTATTGTTTGACTTAAAAAATAAAAAGACAATGAGCTTGACTCTCTTAAAAGGGTAATATGCAGGCACTAGATCATATTAAGGTGTACAATTTGTGTCAATTGTTTGTACCTTAAACATGAATTACCTAAAGCCTCCATTGTTTGTAATTGAAATCCCCCACTCCTCTCCTTTCCACCTTTGTAATGACAAGAGAAGCATACAGTGCTAAGATTGATGTGTTCCTTGACATAAAATCCTGGCTCTTACAACAAAGCATTTAATTCCATGGTCACTGCCAAAATGGACTGGATTGGCATTTTATTTTCCTGTCAAGGAATGATTACCAGGGTGAACTTTGGCCTGAGCAGTTTGACAAATATGAAGTGACATCATGTCATCCATTTTTGTTTTTTTTCTAATAGTGGTGATAAAAGTATATCTGTACACCCCTCACATTTTTGTAAATATTTTATTATATCTTTTCATGTGACAACACTGAAAAAATGACACTTTGCTACAATGTAAAGTAGTTAGTGTACAGCTTGTATAACAGTGTAAATTTTTCTTCAGTGTTGTCACTTAAAACTTAAAGTGGTTGTAAACCCTTACAGATCACTTTAACCTACAGGTAAGCCCAGATTAAGACTTACCTGTAGGTGCAAGAAATATATATATATATATATATATATATATATATATATATATATATATATATATATATATATATATATATATATATTTGTAAAAGACAGGCACCGATTTCTAAACAACGGTGCACTGAGCGTGGCATTTCTAATGGCGATCGTACTGTCAGCAACGTCATCACGGCTCTGGAGCCATGATACCCGGAAGTCAGTCCAGGAGATATGGTGGTGATGGAGGAGGGGAACGAGGACGGCTGTGGGGGCTTCGAACTCGGGTAAGTAATTTATAATAAGCTAGTATGCTATGCATACTAGCTCCTAGCTCATTATGCCTTTGTCTTGCAGGGTGTTTTATTTTTTCCAGAGAGTTTACTTCCTCTTTAATGCCCCATGTAATTTCTTCAGTGTTGTCCCATGAAAAGATATAATACAACATTTACAAAAATGTGATGGGTATACTCACTTTTGTGAGATACTTTATCTTCATACATTTATTTGGGGGTTGGGGGATCCCACAAAGAGAGCAGCTGTTTTTTCTACTGTAATATCATATAATGCTATGGTACTCAGGAGTACCACATCATTCTACGGGAGACCCATTGGAACACCTGCCTTTACACTCACATGAACTTTAATGGTATCCCAGTCTTAGCCCATAGGGTTCAACATTGAGTTGGCCCACACTTTGCAGATATAACAGCTTCAACTCTTCTGGGAAAGCTGTCCACAAGTTTAAAGCCCCATATGCTTTCTGCTAATTTTTGTCTTCAGATTCATCAAAACCATATAATATGAGGTCAAACCTTAGGAGTTTCAATTTGTATGCAATCAGGCAGGCCCTTGCACTACATGGTTTTGGTAAATCTGAAGACAAAATCAGCATAAAATCTGATAGTGTGTATGGGGCTTTAGGAGTGTGTCTATGGGAATGTTTGACCATTCTTCCAGAAGCGCATTTGTGAGGTCAGGCACTGATGTGAATGAGTAAGCTTGGTCTGCAATCTACACTTTAATTCATCCCAAAGGTGTTCTATCGGGTTGAGGTCAGGACTCAGGAACTCAAGTTCCTCCACCCCAAACTCGCTCATTCATGTCTTTATGGCAGGGATCTCAAACTGGTGGCCCTCCAGCTGTTGCAAACCTACAAGTCCCATGAGGCATTGCAAGGCTAACAGTTATAAGCATGACTACCACAGGCAAAAGCATGATGGGACTTGTAGTTTTGCAACAGCTGGAGGGCCGCAAGTTTGAGACCCCTGCTTTATGGACCTTGCTTTGTGCACTGGTGCGCAGTCATGTTGGAACAGGAAGGAGCCATAACTAAACTGTTCCCACAAAGTTGGGAGCATAAAAGTTTTCCAAAATGTCTTGGTATGCTGACACCTTAAGAGTTCCCTTCACTGGAACTAAGGGGCCTGAGCCTAACCCCTGAAAAACAGCCCTGCACCAAATTCTCCCCTCCACAAAATGATTTGTACCAGTGCACAAAGCAAGGTCCATAAAGACATGAATGAGTGAGTTTGGGGTGGAGGAACATGACTGGCCTGTACAGAGCCCGGACGTCAACTCCATATAACACTTTTAGTATGAATTAGAGCAGAGACTGCAAGCCAGGCCTTCTTGTCCACATCAGTGCCTGACCTTATGAATGCGCTTCTGGAAGAATGGTCAAACATTCCCATAGAAACACTCCTAAACCTTGTGGCAGCCTTTCCAAAAGAGTTGAAGCTGTTATAGCTGCAGGTCGGCCAACTCAATATTGAACCCTACGGATTAAGACTGGGATGCCATTAAAGTTCATGTGCGTGTAAAGGCAGGTGTCCTAATACTTTTGGTGATATAGTGTATGTCATCACATCCTAAAGAAACCCAGAATGCTACATGAAAGCCCTCGTACGTAACGTGATGATGTTATTTCGTTACGACGGGATTACGTTCAGGCTAATAGCCAATAGCTTTGGTCTAGGAATTTGATCTGAGCATGTGTGGCGCTTTGTCCGAATGGAATTCTCTACACACAATCGGACAAAGTCCGATCGGATCATGTTGTCGGAAAGTGTTATAGCCCAGCTCTAAAACTTTGTTGGATATTCTGACAGAAACAGTCCGATGGAGCCCACACACAGTCGATTATCCGACAACACGATCCGATCGGACATTTTCCGTCGGAATGTCCGACTGTGTGTACAAGGGCAAAGAGTTTGGGAAGACACCGCTAAACACACTCCTGAAGTAAAAATTACTTCATTTTTTTGAACATGAAATGTCTTGGCTATTAATTTCAAGCAGAAATCCCATCCATTACTATATGACTAGTTAAAACCTGTATAATAATAATAATATCTACGCACTGAAGTTCCATTTAAAAAATAGTACTTTTATTATACAACAAAAAACAATACAATTCACTTGGGGAAAAATCAAACCACGGTTACCTAGGAAAATTTTATACCTCCCTAAGTCACTGCCCAGATTGGGATTTCCAGACTTCTTGATGTATTATAGGGCTGCACAATTGGTACAACTATCAAAATATCATTCCACTATAGAGAGGTAATAATTGAAGCAATGGATTGTGATCCTCTTTCTATAAATAATATCCTATGGTTACAGCCTATAGATCGTAAGGCTATAAAAAATCTGATTACTAAACACTCCCTATCTGTCTGGGATAGACATAACACATCACACGGTCTCCATATAACCTGCTCCTTTTTTTTCCATAAAAATCTGGCCTTTTATCCAGCTTGGATATCTCCCAAAACTTTTAAAGCCTGGTCCAAGGTTGGCATATCATGTTTATATGACATCATTTGAGCTACATCAATCTGTACTTTCTGGAACGTTATGAATCCCTTTGGGCTCCCCCAATCTGAAATATTTCCCTACCTTCAGATCAATTTTTTTATGCTCTTCTCCTTAATGTTAATGGTACCATAAACAACCTCTCTCAATTTGAACGACTTTGTTTAAAAGACTCACGCTAAAAGTCGCATTTCAATAATTTATTCTCAACTACTCACTAAATCAGACACAAATATACAAATATCATATGTTGCTAAATGGGAAACAGATCTTGAGTGCAACATTAATCTTCAAGTATGGTCTAATACTACTTCTTCTTCAACTAACATAATGGCAGTTGAAACATATAAGGTACTTGCACGATGGTATTTGGTTAACCCTAGAATAGTTAAATTTGCAACAGACAACTCAGGCCTCTGTTTTCGTGGCTGTCTTGAACAAGGTACATATATACACATTTGGGGGAACTGTCCAACTGTACATACATTTTGGGAAAATATCTTTCTAATAGCCTCATAAATGTTTGACTGTTCCATTACACCAGACCCGAAAACAGCTCTCTTAAACTTAAAGCTAGACTTTCTCACACATAACCGATTTAATCTATTCCTTAAAGCGGGAGTCCACCGGGACTCCGCGTTTTTTTTTTTTCAAAGCCAGCAGCTACAAATACTGCAGCTGCTGACTTTGAAATAGTGACAATTACCTGTCCAGCGCGCCCGCGATGTCGGCACCCGAAGCCGATCGCTCGCTCGTGCCGCCGCCATCTTGGGTATGGGAATCAGGAAATGGAGCCTTTCGGCTTCATTTCCCGGTTCCCTACTGCGCATGCGCGAGCCGCGCGGCGCAATCCGGACGGTCCCCGCTGCCTCTGGGAGCTGTGTGTTTCCCAGCAGGCAGCGGGGCACTTGCTGAAGGTGCGGGCGCTTGCGGAAAGGGGCGTAACGTACGCCCCTTTCGGCAGAGAGCTAGCCCGGAAGTGGGTGCAGTTACCTGGATTATCCAGGTAACTGCACCCCCCTCCCCCCTGAAAGGTGCCGATTGTGGCGCCGGAGGGGGGGGGGGATTCCGATGAGCCGAGGTCCATTTTAGGGTGGACCTCCGCTTTAAATTCTTGACAGCCGCAAAGTAGACCAT
Organism: Lithobates pipiens; assembly: GCF_037356315.1. Taxonomy (NCBI): domain Eukaryota; kingdom Metazoa; phylum Chordata; class Amphibia; order Anura; family Ranidae; genus Lithobates; species Lithobates pipiens. Next base: position 95,536,351 of record NW_027507790.1, on the reverse strand, counting down.
AGCTAATGCATGGAAAACACGTGTTTTAAAAATTGCAGAAACCACACGCAAAATGAATCAATCATTCATACATGCTGATGCCATGTACACACGATCAGACTATCCGGCAGACTTAGGCCGCGTACACACGGGCGGATTGTCTGCCCAACTAAGTTCGGCAGACAATCCGACAGACAGTCCGTTCAAAATTTGCATGAACGGACTTGACCACACACGATGAGCAGACAGTCCGCTGAAAGCGTGCGTGATGACGTGTACAGCACGTACGACGGGACTAGAAAAACAACGTCCTATACACTGCAATGCAACCTTCGGCCGTGTAAACCCTTTCTGAGCATGTGCCATACTTAGTCCATCCAACTTGCCTACACACGAGCGGACTGTCCGCTGAAACCAAGTTTGGACGGACAAAACCAAGTTTGAACGGACTGTCTTACGGAAATTCCGTAAGACTTTGTTCGTCAGACTGTCCGCTGAAAAAGTCCGCTGAAGCCCACACACGAGCGGATTGTCCGCTGAAACACTGTTCAGCGGACTAAGTTGGGCAGACAGTCCGCCCGTGTGTACGCGGCCTTAGTCCGGCGGACAACCCGCCAGACTTTGCAGCGGAGGTCCGCCGGACTTTCCGAACAAGCGGACCTGCCCACACACGACCGGACTTTGGCGGACAATCTGCTGGACTATGACGGGAGTCTGCCGGACTTTTGAAATGAACGGACTTGCCCACACACGGAGAAAAGTCTGTTCAATTTGAACGTGGCTACAGGTAGACGGGACTAGCGAAGGAAGTCATTGTCGCAGCCTCCATTGGCGAGATTGACATCTCGTGAGCCCCGTCACCTGGTATGGATTTAAAGGGGAAGCCCTACGCCGAAAAAACGGCGTGGGGTCCCCCCAAAGTCCATAGCAGACCCTTGTCCAAGCATGCAGCCCGGCCGGTCAGGAAAGGGGGTGGGAACGAGTGAGCAACCCCCCTCCTGAGCCGTACCAGGCCATGTGCCCTCAACATAGGGGGGTGCTTTGGGGAAGGGGGGCTCTGCGGCCCCCCCACCCCAAAGCACCTAGTCCCCATGTTGATGAGGTCAAGGGCCTCTTTCCGACAACCCTGGCCCTTGGTTGTTGGGTCTGCGGGCTGAGGGCTTATCAGAATCCAGGAGCCCCCTTTAAAGGGGGCCCCCAGATTCTTGCCCCCTATCCTGTGTGAATGAGTATGGGGTACAATGTACCCCTACCCATTCACCTGGGGAAAAAAGTGTCAATAAAAACACAGGTTTTTAAAATACTTTATTAGACAGCTCCAGTGGTCTTCTTCTGTCTTGATGGGGTCTTCTCGCCGGACTCCTCCACAATCTTTTGCTAGCTCTTGTACTAGCGGAGGAGCCCGGCTTTCTCCTTTGTCGCCGTCCGGGGGTCTTCTTCTGACTTCGGGGGTCTTGTCCCGCTCTTCGGGGGTTTGTTTCAGCTCTTTTACTAGCGTTGGGCCGGTCTTCTGTCGCTGTCACCACCGCCTTCTGCTTCTTCTGCTGCTTCTTTTTCTGCCTTCTTCCGATGTTGACACGACGATCTCTCTGGCCATAATGCTGGGGACGCATCATGTGGCGACTTAAATAGGGACAAGGGACGGGGTCACCGGGTGATGTCACGTAGTGAGCCCCGCCCTTATGATGTCACAGTCCTGGAGGATGCTGGGACTGTGACATCATTAGGGACGGGGTCAACATGTGACATCACCCGGTGACCCCGCCCCTTGTCCCTATACAATTCACCGCACAACGCGCCCCCAGCATTATGGCCGGAGACAGCGTCGTGTCAACATTGGATGAAGGAAGAAGAAGCAGAAGGCGGCGGCGGTGACAGCGACAGAAGACTGGGCCAACGCTAGAAAAGAGCTGGAAGAAGAAAGTGGAGGCCCGGCAAGAAGAACCGAAGAGCGGGACAAGACCCCTGAAGAGCGGGACAAGACCCCCGAAGTCGGAGGAAGACCCCCGGACGGCAGCGGCGACGATGGAGAAAGCCGGGCTCCTCCGCTAGTAAAAGAGCTAGCAGCGGAGGAGTCCAGCGAGAAGACCCCATCAAGACGGAATAAGACCACTGGAGCTGTCTAATAAAGTATTTTAAAAACCTGTGTTGTGTTTTTTTTATGTACACCTTTTTCCCCAGGTGAATGGGTAGGGGCACATACTCATTCACACATGGAGACAAGGTGCTTTGGGGTAGGTGGGCCGCAGGGCCCCCCTTCCCCATAGCACCCCCCATGTTGAGGGCACACAGCCTGGTAAGGCTCAGGAGGGGGGGCGCTAACTCATCCCCACCCCCTTTCCTGACCGGCCGAGCTGCGTGCTCGGATAAGGGTATGGTATGGACTTTGGGGGGACCCCCACGCTGTTTTTTCGGCGTAGGGCTTCCCCTTTAAATCCATACCAGGTGACAGGGCTAGCGAGGTATCAATCTTGCCGATGGAGGCGGCGACATTCACTTCCTTTGCTAGTTTCATCTACCTGGAGCCATGTTCAAAATGAACTGACTTTTCTCCGTGTGTGGGCAGGTCCGTTCATTTCAAAAGTCTGGCGGACTAGCACAGAGACGGGCGGATTGTCCGCCGGACAATTTTGAGTCAAAACTTCTTTCTAAGTCTGCCGGAACCCACACATGGGTGGATTGTCCAGTGCACTCTGGTCCGCCAGACCAAGTCCACCGGATAATCCGATCGTTTGTATGCGGCATCAGATGGACGCTCTAGATAAAGATAATTTGAAGAAGTTTATGGAGACCATGGATCAAACATTGCTTGCCAGAAAACTTTGACAATTGAGTTCTCTGGTCATGGTAATTGAAACTCACTCACGTAATTCTCTTATTGCCATTTATAGATAACATTTGCCTCCGGAACACTGAAGTCCTCCCTTCCCATGTACTCTTATTACTTATTATTTCTTATTATTTTCCTTTTTCTTTTACAGATTATTTTCTTTTTCTTTATCTATTCAACCCTTTTACACATGTTATTTGTTACCAACGGGTAATTTTACTTAATGGAAGTTATCATTAATATTGATAGTCACAAAACATAGCATTAAAAATATCTATGTTAACAATACTTTATTGAGCTTTTCATATTTTCAACCGAAAAATAATATATCTATATATGACAACCTAATATTTAGTTAATATGCAAAATGATTATTAAAATACCCTGATCATAATAGACTTCCTCAAAATGAATCCTTTTTTTAACAGTCAATAAATCCAAAATCTTTTATTTACCTATATTCTCTCTATTATAGCATAATATTTCTGTATTATAGAATAATATTCCGAAAATATTGTCAGATATATTGTAATTGTTATTATTACAAATAAAAAAAAATTTGAACGAGAAAAAATAGCACTTTTAGCACATTTGATTCTGTAAAAGAGAAACTCTTTATTTTTGAGAGTTCCTCCAACAATGTCCATAGCACTTAAAGAGAAATGTACATTTAAAGAAAGCAATAATACTTATTAAACCCAAATTCAAAGCATAATTAATTGCGTAAAGATTACATTTCTGTTGTGTATTGCATCACTTTTTTCAGAATTTCATAGCTGAGAAGGTATGTTCTGTGCTCCTCTTAATGAAAACATTTCTACCACACAAATTAAATGATGATTCAGCCATTCTCAATGTTCTCTAATTAATACAAATCACCTTAGCTTAATATTTATTGTAATAGTTATTTATACTAGGATATCATTTTCCAATTATACCCTGCTTGGTAAAACATGGTTTAACATTTTTATGGATTCTCATTGTTTTTAAACTGCTTGCAGGGCACCAAAATGGTCTTATTACATTATTCAACCACATTATTATTATTATTATTATTATATGAATGTGAAATAAGTTATGGGCATTCCAAGAGGTTGTGTGAATTGAGCAGATCTAATTGTCTCAGCTAAGACCCAAGCTGGATGAAAGATAGGCATTTTTGGACTTTTCAGTATACAGAGAATATAACCTACCTGCTTTGGGCTTCAGTTTTCTATTCAGGCACAGCTGGACTGTGTCAGTCTTACCTCTGCTATACTTTACATTTATAAAACTTGTTACCTCAAACTGGCAGTATTAAGAAGTTCCTGACAACCACAGGTTATATTCAGACCTGCCTTACACATTTAAATCTAATAGGTGATACATCATACTACATCAAAGCAAATGCGCTTGTTTTTGAAGTTGCAGCAGGTGTTTTCCCACTCCCGGATTTGTTTCCCAATGAGTTACTGACTGTATGGTAATAAATATGCAAACTGTGATGTCAGAAAAGAGCGATCGCTTGTCTTGCCTGGTTAATACATATCATTGACTGACTAGGGATGATGCTAGAATCACAATGATCTTCTCCAATAAAGAAATAGTCAAAAGTACAAGATTAGACTGCCTTTCTTCCATTGCAAGTGCAATGGACTTTCTGACTTTGCTACAATGTTTGCTGGATAACAATTCCTCTGCAATTTTTCTTTAACTACTTCAATACCAGGCACTTACACCCTCTTCCTGTCCAAGCCAATTTTCAGCTTTCAACGCTGTCGCTGTTTAAATGACAAATTGCGCGATCACGCTACACTGTACCCAAACAGAATTCTTATCATTTTGTTCCCACAAATAGAGCTTTTTTTTCACACTAATAACTTTCTTTTGGTGGTATTCAATTCACCACTAGGGTTTTTTTTTTTTTGCTAAACAAACAAAAAAAGACTGAAATTTTTTGTTATAACATTTTGCAAACAGGTAATTTTTCTCTTTCACTGATGTGCGCTAATGAGGCTGCACTGATGGCAACTGATAGGCTGCAATGATGAGGTGGCACTGATGGAGTGGCACTGATGGGCAGTGATAGGTTTCACTGATGGGCACTGCTTAGGCATCACTGGTGGGCACTGATCAGAAGGCACTGATGGGTAGCACTGATAGGCGGCATGTAGACGTGACGCTGATACAAGGTACTGATGGGCACTGGTAGGCGACACTGATAGGCAGCACTGATTGGCAACACTGGGCACGGATGGGTGGCACTGGTGGGCATTGATAGGTGGTACTGGTTGGCACTAAAATGTGGCACTGGTGGGCACTGATGGCACTGATGTGCAGCACATTCGGGTGCTAAGGCTACTGATGTCCCTCTAATGAAAGTTGTGACTTTCTTTTCCTTCAAACTGACAGCGTGAAGGAAAACCGGACCACCGGAGCTGTCTAATAAATTATTTTAAAAACTTGTGTTGTGCTTTTTTATTTACACTTTTTTCACCAGGTGAATGGGTAGGGGTACATCATTATTAAAGAGGGGTCCCGGATTCCGATAAGCCCCCCGCCCGCAGACCCCAATAACCAACGGCCAGGGTTGCCGGGAAGAGGCCCTTGTCCTCATCTCCCCAAAGCACCCCCCCATGTTGAGGGCACGCGGCCTGGTACGGCTCGAGGGGGTGCTCGTTCGTCCCCACCCTGTTTCCTGACCGGCCGGGCTGCATGCACCGATAAGGGTCTGCTATGGACTTTGGGGGGACCCCCACACCTTTTTTTCGGTGTAGGGCTTCCCCTTTAAATCCATACCAGGTGACGTGGCTAGCGAGGTGTCAATCTTGCCGATGGAGGCGGCGACATTCACTTCCTTCGCTAGTTCCGGCTAACTAGAGCCATGCTCAAAATAAACGGACTTTACTCCGTGTGTGGGCAAGTCCGTTCATTTCAAAAGTCCGGCGGACTCCCGCCATTGTCGGCTGGAAAAGTCCGGTCGTGTGTGGGCAGGTCCGCTCGTTTGGAAAGTCCGGCGGATCGCCGCTGCAAAGTCTGGCTGGTTGTCCGCTGGACTAAGTCCGACGGATAGTCTGATCGTGTGTACGCGGCATGACTCTCACACTCCAGCTCTACTATTCAGGAGGCTGATAAATCAAATGTAGGTACTTACACCGCTTTAAAAATACATTTAGTGATGCATTATTCATTACACAGTTGCCTTAAAGTGGATGTAAACCCATATTATTATTTTTTTATGTCATAATGTAGAGTATACGATTTCCTATCATTTGAGCCCAGTCTTGCCACAAAGAGTTAATCCAGCTCTGAGCAATCCTCTTTTATTGTTCAGTGAGATAAATCTTGACAAACAGAGACAAAACTTTGTCAAATCCTCCCCGTTGCTATAAATGACAGGTGATTTACATATCTTGTGCACTAGCCTAAGAGACATGCATTATTTTTTAATTCCCTCCCACTCCTTTCTTCTGCTGCTCTGCAAGGATTGGCTGTTCCACACCTCAGCATGATTTGGCATGCTAAAGTCATGTGGGGACTTTTCTGGGTTTTCACTGGGATGTTAGTGATCATAGCAGAAGTTCAGTGTAGGAAATACACAGGAGAAAATGCATGTTGATAAGGGGAGTGTAGAGGTGGGCGGGGAGTCTACTGACATCACGACTCCACCCACTGAGCCTTGGAAAACAGACCCACCCACAAAATCTGCAGTTTTTCGGGTCTTGTAGCAGACAGAGGGGAGACATTTGACAGACAAGTATAAATGCAGGATGCATGTATATCCTTCTAGATAACCAATGTTGCAGTAGTTTAGAAAGGATGAGAGTGGGTTTACATCCCATTTAAAGTGTTACTAAACTCAGAACCTACATTCACTATACTGTATCTGATCTCCCACAGTGCACAGAACATGGAAATGCGATTAGTTCAGTAACTATAAATGGCTAAAAACCTTTTCTCATCAGCAAAACATACTGTAGCAGTCGTATGACTTTTATAAATGTCAGGTTAACCACTTCAGCCCTGGACCATTTGGCTGGCCAAAGACCAGAGCACTTTTTGCCATGCAACACTGCGTCATTTCAACGGACAATTGCAAGGTCGTGCGACGTGGCTCCCAAACAAAATTGATGTCCTTTTTTTTCCCACAAATAGAGCTTTCTTTTGGTCATATTTTATCACCTTTGTGGTTTTTATTTTTTGCGATATAAACAAAAAAATAGCGCCAATTTTGAAAAAATTCGTTATTTTTAACGTTTTGCTATAATAAATATCCCCCAAAAATATATAAAAAACGTTTTTTTTCCCTCAGTTTAGGCCGATACGTATTCTTCAACATATTTTTGGTAAAAAAAAAAAAAATGCAATAAGCGTTTATTGATTGGTTTGTGCAAAAGTTGTAGCATCAAGATACAGGATAGTTTTATGGCATTTCTTATAAAAAAAATGTTTCACTAGTAATGGTGGTGATCAGCAATTTTTATCATAACTGCGACATTATGGCGGAAAAATTGGACAATTTTGACACATTTTTGGGACCATTCACATTTATACAGTGATCAATACGATTAAAAATACATTGTTTACTGTAAAAATGTGACTGGCAGTGAAGGGGTTCACACTAGGTGGCGCTACAGGGTTAAGTGTGTCCTAGGGAGTGATTATAACTGTGGGGGGGGGCTACGTGCGACACATCACTGATCACCGCTCCTGATTACAGGGAGCTGTGATCAGTGACAGTGTCACTAGGCAGAATGGGGAAATGCTTGTTTACAATAGCATTTCCACATTTTTTCTTTCAGTGAGATGATCGCGGGTATACCTGCGGATATCGAGTCCGCGGGACCCGTGATCCAACTCACGGAGCTCGCGACGGGTGCTCGTGCCGCCGTGCCATTCTGTCGCCGTACATCTACATGTGGCGGTCGGGAACTGGTTAAAGCTTGTAGGAGGAGTTAAATTACACTCTGACTGCCCTATGAGGCCGCAGGACTCATGACTCTGTCTGGACAGTGCTGCTTGGCCCTGTAATGATCACATTCACCCTACCAAGAAAAAAAAATACAATACAATACAATACACACCAAACTGAGCATGTGCAGAGTGCCCCCAAGGCTTTGTACTGTCAGGAGATTGACTGGGGACACTGGAAGAAGGGGAGGAACAGAGAATACAGGCTCAAACAGCCTGTTTACACAATGTGGAGGATTAACTTCTTAGATTCCACCGTGAGTATAACGAGCAGGCTTTACTGCATATACAGACTGATTTTACTGTTGTGGGTTTAGTAACACTTTAATTTATGTTTTTTATACCTCGTGAGAGTTCAGATTAAAGGATCTTTTGTCATATAGGAAACATACAGTATCATTCCATATACATGCTGATGTGTAAACCTTTTGTTTTGTTACCTCAGTATGACAAAACTTTACTTTTTGCTGAGGATGTCCCCCAACTCTGAGACTCTATTTCCTGTGTACATATGGAAGGTGTTTCTGGGTTATAAATTGCCAGCTGCTGGGGCTATCTTCCATTCTGTTTGGTGCTTCTAGGCAATTGTAATTCTGTATAAGTCAATGGAAAATACATTTGGTAATACAGCATTAATAATATGAACCGTTTTTCTGTGTTATGAAAGTAACCTTGGTATGCGTGTATTAATCATTCAAACCTGTAAGAGCTGTTGCTGAAGAAGAATATAGAGGTAATATTAAATGGTGGTTTAGGCTGACCAATCATGTATAGATCATTCAGTAAGAAGGATGGGTGGGGGTAAGTGTGTCTGTTTTTGTATGAGAACCTGCTATAGAGTATGGAAAAGATCAGGGAGAGAATGGAAAGGCTACGAGAGATAGCATGTACAATATTTGTCATTCCGTAATCATGCTTTGAAAAACAAGGTTGGCTTATTTAATCATGACCCCCACCCCCAGTCAAAAACATTGCATTTATGTAAAAAAAAAAACCTGTTGAAAAAAAAAAGTGTTAAGTAAAATGTATAAATCACTGCCAGCCCCCCTCTATTAGAGCCTGGCATACCACACTATGTAAGTCATTTCTAAAAGTGAGCATTGTAAATACCTATTTAGAGATATCTTCAGACCGGTCACGTGACTCGTGCCCGCTTTACAGCTCCAATACATGGCTTCTGTGGGAGGGCCCGAGATCTCCCTGTGATGTTAGCCGGTGAGATCACGTGGCCTCCTGCAGAAGCCCTGTTTCGGAGCTGTAAAGCGAGTAACGTGACCGGTCTAAAGATAGCTCCAAATAGGTATTTACAACACTCGTTTTTAGAAATTACTTACATAGTGTGGTATGCCAGGCTCTAATAGAGGGGCTGGCAGTCACCATTGTAGGTTTTTTATTTTTAATAATAGCGGTGGGGGTGACACAGAGAGGGAGCTGACAGCCAAGGAGGAAAGGGTGAGGGGGAGAAAGGAGAGCTGAGAGGACAGCTGCGTATGACGGAGTGATGCACTCTGACCACGGTGGTCAGGGCTCATCAGCCCTGATTTCGTGGTTACTACAGAGAGGGGATACAGGAATTGGCAGGTTCAGGGAGGTTTTTATTACAGTTTAGAGAAGGGCAGATTACACAGCACAAGCACTGTGTTGTTTAATCTGTTTTAAGGGACCAGGATCTGATTTCTTCTTTTTTTGGGGGGGGTTTACAAACACTTTAAAAAAAATCTAATACCTGCCCCTGCTTTCCACACTGGAGAGTAGAACATCACAATCCTGCTGGTGAAATCTTTGAAATGCCAAGTATGCCAAATCTCACAAGAAAATGCTTCACCAGTGTGCTGGTGCATCTTTTCGTAAGATTTAGGATTCTCATCATTCCCAGGATTTCATCAAAAAGAGTGTGACGTCACAATGGCTGGAAGCCAGGTGTGACGAAAGTTTACTTACTTTCTTATCCTTTCTTTTACACTTTAATGTGGACTTTTTACATGAAGGGTGGGAGCCCTGATCTTGCATTGCTGAATAATGTAAATTGCTTATGGGCATTCTTTGTCAATGCCAGAAAGCAAAAAGCTATAGTAAGATGCAAAGACCAGTAACCAGTTACTACCTGATTTATGTTAACTGCAGGATGCCCAGTGAAAGATTAATTTTTATTGGTTACTTTACCTCCCACATAGGTCTTTACCTTATTCATGAAAACACTATGTTATTTATGAATACTTCTCACAGCTATATTTGATATATACCCTCAGTTAACAGTGTGCAGTTGGATTTGTCTAATGATCAAGCTCTTTTAAACATAGTTAAATCCTTGTTGCTTTCTGGGTGGAGGAGCACAGCAGGGTTCATAATTCAGTATCATTGCAGCAAGAAGAAGATTATTCTTGTGGTCATGTCGGAAAAGCCTATTTGCAGTTATTCCATATCTTATTTTTAGCAGTTTGTAGCAGCTTTTTATAGATTACTAAGTGCACACTTTGAAAGGTGGAATTGTCACCTATCACTTTGACAATGGGCAGCTTGGTGTCACATATTAGAGACCTTCTTCCTATATCAACATTTTATTTTTGCATAATGTCTGTCCCCTCTGCTCTAGGCTCATAACCATAACAAGAGGATCAGACTGATGGCTGATGCTGTCTCTCAACCTCTACATCTGAATGCACAGAAAGTAAATGTGGACCTGTCATCTGTCAACGAGAGGTCTTACTTTGCTGTCACCTATGATAATAGGGCTGTCACCCATCCTCCTCCATTTATACCTATGCTAGGTTGTGTTAAAATGTGGACTAACACAGAGAATGCCAAGTTACTTCCACACACACACCTGGCAAACAACATGCAACACACTTGACAAACACAATTTGGGAAGTGATGAATATTGAGGCGGTAGGGTTTTACTGGGACAAGCGCATCCTGCTGTAGCTATCAAAGGCAGTGTAGGGCTTCAATTATTATTTATGTCTTGAATTAGTTAGCGCATGCAGTATTGCCATATAGAAGTAAAAGATTCCCTAAGGCCTGATTCACACCTATGCATTTTTAGTGCTTTTTGCATTTTGGACATTTGCATTGCAGTCCATTTAACATGGTTTCCTATGGAACACAATCTGTAGTGTAAATCTGCAAAATGCAAAAAGCACTAAAAATGCATAAGTGGGAATCCAGCCTGCTTTTTGCAGATTTGCACTACAGTCCATTTAACATGGTTTCCTATGGAACACGTTCTGTAGTGCAAATCTGCAAAATGCAAAAAAGCATTAAAAATGCATAGGTGTGAATCCAGTCTAATAAAGTATTATTTCCCTTCACTTATGTATATGCACCATTTAATTAGGCTGGATTCAAACCTATGCATTTTTTGTGCTTTTTGCATTTTGCAGATTTGCGCTACAGAACGTCTTCCATAGGAAACCATGTTAAATGGACTGTAGTGCAGATCTGCAAAATGAATAAAGCACTAAAAATGCATAGATGTGAATCCAGCCTAATTCGGAGTTTTCAATGGAATCTTTGTAAAAATATTGGTAAAGCCAAACTCTATCTTTTAATACAGTAGAAGCCAAGCACTAGTTTTGTACTAATGGACTCCTCTTTTCTAAATGGGAATAAATACTTCTGCTTTGGGAATTACTCGTGCAGCTGTGTGTTTGTGTTCTGAGTGAATTTAAACCATTACGTTTTAGGTAATGCAAAGCAAACTGGCAGTGGAGGCCTGAGCTCAATATTTTTTTTTGCCCCCTCACTCACAATACCGCGACCACTTGGTCCAGCTTGTCGTGGGAAGTGAAGGGCCGTTGCTTCTTCTTCTGGCCAAACAGGAAGTGGATCCTGAGACCTGATTGCGGGAAGGCAATAGCGAATATTAATTCGCTAATGTCACACAACTGCCCACCCTTTTAGGAAAGCCAATTAGAGCCACAGGCTCTAATCGCGTGCTTACAAAGAAAACCATTGCAATCCGTGTGTCCGGCGCCTTGCATGGATTAGGGTCAGGGGCGCCCCTAATGGAGTGGCTGCCACTGGAAACTGGTAATACAGAATGGCAGTAAAACATTGCAGAAAATCTTTGGTTAGCTGACTAGTCCCAGTTCCTGACTAAGGCTGGATTCACACCTATGCAGTTTTAGTGCTTTTTGCATTTTGCAGATTTGCACTACAGTCCATTTAACATGGTTTCCTATGGATATGCTGGTAGGTTAATGAAATCCTGTCGAAAAAATTGGCCAATTATGTGCATGTTGTAAGTGTATGTGTTTGTAAGTGTGCCGGGACCCCACGGGGCAAAGGGCTGTGCTATACCGCAGATGGACACCGGCAGCAAAAAACGCCCCGAGGCGATTCAGTTTGCATAGGTAGCGCTGTACAAGTCACTCATTCATTCATTCATTCATTCATTCAACACGTTCTGTAGTGCAAATCTGCAAAATGTAAAAAGCACTAAAAATGCATAGGTGTGAATCCAGTCTAAGGCTGGATTGACATCTATGAATTTTTTGTGCTTTCTGCATTTTGCAGATTTGCACTACAGCCCATTTACCATGGTTTCCTATGGAACACGTTCTGTAGTGCAAATCTGCAAAATTTAAAAAGCACTAAAAATGTATAGGTGTGAATCAGGCCTAAGGCTCCATTCACACTAGTACGATTTCAGATGTAACTTGAGTCGCACAGAATCGCATGACAATGGAAATCACATTGTTTTCAACTGTATCTGTTTACATGAAGGCAACTCAGCACAGCGTGGTTTTGTGAAAGGTTCCTGTACTACTAGTTGCGATTCCAGTGCAATTTTGTCCTCATAGGATATGCAAACCACATCCAAGTTGCAGTACAGAATTGCACTGAAAATCGGATCAAAATCTGATCACAGATAAATTAACCTTAGCCTTAAAATGGTAAATAGGAAACATTTTTTTTTAAAGTGGTTGTAAAGGTTTAGATATAATAAACACATCATACTTACCTGTTCTGTGCAGTGGTTTTTCACAGAGAAGCCCCAATCCTCCTCTAATCGGGTACCCTACCAGCGCTTGTGGCTCCTCCCCCTTGCCGAGTGCACCCATATCATGTTGCTTGCTCTGGGGGGGGGGGGGGGCACTTGTGCGTGCTCACTGCCGAGCTGTCTCTGTTTATCCATGGGACATACAGAGCGTGGCTCAGCCTCCTCACTGGCTGTGATTGACAGTAGCAGAGGCCAATGGCTCCCGCTGTTGTGTCTCGCCCAATGAGGAGGGAGAGACCTTGGAGAGCCACTGCTCTCGTACACAATGCTGGATCGAGATGGAGATTGGGTAAGTATTAGAGGGGGCTGCTGGGGGAGCTGCACACTGAAGGCTTTTTTTTTACCTTCGTGCATAGAATGCATGAGCTAAAACACCTTCACCCTTTACAACCACTTTAAATATGTCATATGTATGTTACATGAAATGTGTATATTACATAGAATGCCTAATTTCACACACTGCCTCTAATATATATATCTACAGAATATATATATATATATATATATATATATATATATATATATATATATATATACACACACACACACACACACACACATATACAGTATAAGCAATTTGCCTGGGTATATATTACTAAAAATAAATAAGAAAATATTATCCAGAATATAAACCAGACAGAGAAAAAAGTTTGCCAGAACACATTATAACAGTTATACATGCAGCCCAGAGCCCTCTTAAATTTGATATATGCATATAGGGATTTTTTGATGGTCACTATTTGAATTTGCATATGCACTCTCTACTTAGCAATGCCTAGGAGTGATGATAAGTCCTTCAGGTCCTGGGCATCACATTAAGGTAGGTTGGAAAGGGACATGTATGTTCTCTACTACTACCGGTAGTAGTGTTCCTGTTAGCGGAGGTAGGATTGATGTGGATATACAACCCCAATTCCAAAAAAAGGATGCTATATAAAATCTGCATAAAACAGATTGCAATTCTGTGAAAATCGAATAAACCCATATTTTTTTTTTAAATCGAAAACATATTAAATGTTTAAACTGAGAAAATGTACTATTAAAAAAAATTTAAGTAATTAGGAAATTGATGGCAGCAATACATCTCAAAAAAAGTTGGCACAGGGCAACAAAAAGCTTGAAAGTAAGTGGCACTAATGAGAAAGAGATGGAAGAAAAAAGTTCACCTAATTAGGTTAATTAGCAACAGGTCAGTAACATTATTGGGTAAAAAGAGAGCATCTTAGAGAGTCAGTGTCTCAGAAGTAAAGATGGAAAGAGGTTCACCAGTCTGTGAAAAGTTGCATCTAAGAATTGTCAAACAATTTCAGAATAATGTTCGTCAATGTAAAATTGCAAAGACCTTAAATATATTATCATCTACAGTACATAGTATCATCAAAAGATTCCGAGAATCTGGAGAAATCAGTGGACAAAGCCGAAACGCAATATTGGATTGGATTGGATGTAAGTTTTGGTGAGATACTCTCTAAGGGATAATCACTTCTAAAGGGGTACAGACACTGCAGCTTTTCTCATTTAAACACAGAAAGTGCATTTGCTGATTATAATGAACCACACCCTCCCATTCAAGATGAGCATGCGATCAATCTGGTGAAATAAAGAGATTTTTCTTCACAGCAACAATAAGTAGGAATATACTACGTTGCTTGTTAAAATCTTTGCAATGTACATTGTTCACCCAGAGGGGTTTGTTTTTTTTCTCAACAAGAGTTACTTTTTAACATTTGCCCACAATTTTTCTGTGCTTCTCTTTTGGTAAACCAGCCTAATTCAGGTAACAAATGAAAATGATAAGTTTGTGGCGATTATAAACAAATGTATATTGTATATCTACATCAGTGTTTCTTAAACTATAAGTGGGAACCAAATTGGGTTGCAGATGTATTTGGGATGGGTAGCCACTCGACTTCGTGTCCAAGCAGATTATTGGGGATTAATAGCACACAGACATTGAATAACACACAGATGATATCAGAGCCTGGATTGTATGTGAGGAGGGGGACAGAGGCAACTAACCAGACGAAAATATAAGGTGAGGAGATTCTCTTGGCTTTACTAAAGCTTACAGTAAGACCCCTTTCACACGAGGCAGTTTTCAGGCATTTTAGTGCTAGAAATAGCACCTGTAAACGGCCTGAAGAATGCCTCTCTTTCTCTGCATTGGGCGCTTTCACACCCGGGCGGTGCGCTTGCTGGAAATTCGGAAAAGTCCTGCAAGCAGCATCTTTGGGCGAGTTGGGAGCTCTGTATACAATGCCCCCAAATCACCCCTGCCCATTACAATGAATGGGCAGTGCTTCTGAAATGCCTGAAAAGCGCTTTGGAAGCACCGCAACAAGGGAGTTTTTAATCCCTTCTTTGGGGTTAAAAGCACCTCGCTAGCTGCTGAAAAGGGGTGCAAAAGCGCAGCTTAAACAGCGGTAAAGCGCAGTTATAACGAGCCAGCACTTTACCACGAATGTGGCCACGGCCACAGTGTGAATGGAGAAGAATGTCTGCAATGTGTGCTTTCTAGAGAAGTTATAAAAGCCTTAAAGTGTTTGTAAATGATCACCTTGTAAAACAAGCCATCCAGTTTAAAATAGAAATCAAAAGCCCCTCTGTTCTCAGCTGAATAATTGCTGGGGGGAGGAGAAGCAGCAGTACATTGAGCTTCCCAGCGAATGGCTTTGCAGCGGGGGCTGATCATTGGAGGAGAGTACACTACGTTCCCAGCATAGCTAGAGAACTGACCATGGTGTACTATCCTGCTTAGTGTGGTCAGTTTTTAATAGGAAAGTAAGGGGACTAGCAGGAACACCAGGAATTTCACATAAAGGAAGCAATACAAAGAGAACAGGAGATTTTCTCATACAAGTACATGGTAGAGCAGGCACATATCAGGAATATGAAGTGCTGGGGGAACAAACACTTTAAAGAGGTTGTAAAGCTAAAATATTTTTGCCAATATCTGATCTATATGTGACAAAATATGGACTGCGCTAACTACCCAAAATATAAATAATTATGCATATATAACTATGCTCAAATGCAATGTACAAACCACAAATAATACCATATTTAACACAATTAAATGCTAGTCAATGCTTAAACAACTCTCAATCTACACAATCCCCACAATAATGACAGTTCATATATAACATTAATTCCAGTATATGGGTGAGGTGAGATACAATTTCTTCATCACAATTCTAAGTGAAAAGAAAAGTTAATTTGTGGATCATCAGGTGCTCCTATATACACGTGCATTGCTCCACAACTAAATTCACCCTTCGTGCCACCACCACCTTACGAAATGGTCACTCGCCAGATACAAAAATAGAAGCTCGCCTTTGATTTATTAAATGGATAACCACTCCTTATAAACGATCTCTCTCCAGTCGGTGATCCACTGATTATTCAAGCTCATAAGAAAATATGTAGAACCATCATAGTGTAAAACGTCTCAACTTGTTAATTAAAAAATAATTAAAAACAGATTGCACTCACATATTGCGTGTGTCTGTAAGCCGAAACTAAGCTTATCCAGCCATGTATACAGGGTATGCTTTAGACCAGCATGTGTTTCCAACAGGTACCTTTTTCTCGCATGTGCTCCAAGCTTCAGTCCCCTGTTATCGACGATCGCGTTGTGAACAGTCCCAGCAGCCTCTACGCGTTTCGCCATCCCATTTGCATCATCAGAAGCTTCAATCTGCAATGTTTTTATTTATTTTTTATTTAATAAACTTTTAAATAACCCCTGCTGAAAAATACTGTATTCCCAACTCATAATACATTAGTGTGATGGTGGAAAGAATGCTCCTTACACTTGTGGTCATAGGGAAGATTTGCCCTATATAGATAGCTAAAAAGATCAATGGTGTCAGTGGGAATTTATCTAAGCCCTTGTACACACGGTCGGACATACCGACGGAAAATGTCTGATCGGACCGTGTTGTCGGATAATCCGACCGTGTGGGCTCCATCGGACTGTTTCCGTCGGAATATCCGACCAACAAAGTTTTACAGCTGGGCTATAAAATTTTCCGACAACATGATCCGATTGGACTTTGTCCGATCGTTTGTAGAGAATTCCGATTGGTCAAAGTGGCACGCATGCTCAGATCAAATTCCTAGACCAAAGCTATTGGCTACTAGCCTGAACGTAGTCCCGTGGTAACGAAATAACGTCATCACGTTACGAACGATTGGATTTTCCGACAACTTTATCCGACCGTGTGTATGCAATACCAGTTTCGGATAAAATCCGTTGTTTTGTTGTCAGAATGTCTGACCGTGTGTACAAGGGCTAAGAGGCAGAAATTGTTTATTGCTCAAGGAACCATTAGCAACCTCTGGATGAACCCTAGGGTTCCATGGAACCCTGGTTTAGATAAACGTTGTTCTGCAGTAATTGTCATGTGCATTTTTAATGTATTATGAATTTAGACTTCCATTAATTACAATTTGCGTGATTGTTTTTTATTATATAGCTATGACATTTTGGTAAAATTGCTTTTTTCAGTCCCAGTGCAGCAACAATTATTTATTTGGGTCCACGGAATAAAAAGTTGAGGAGCCCCTAATCTAAATAAAATGACTAACTATATTTTCTAGGTTCTAAGCTTGAGTTCTGGAGTTGGTATAAGCTGTGGAGAGACAAACATGCGCACATACATATATCTTATATACAAAATATATATATATATATTTGTAATTGCAATGGAAGTACCATAGAGTGTATATTAGATTAGATAATAAACTTTGATGTATAGGTTTAGATGAAGTTCTCTGTTGACCTTTAAAACTCACAGTGATACTAAAGAGAAATCCAGGGATGCAGACAGCAGAGTTTACTCAATTACTTTTGACCTAGAGCTTTTCTCTGAAAGCTCAGAGGACCCATTTTATTTAAAACCAAAACAATGTGCAGTTGATAGTCTGTGGGCATTTGCCCCAAGTTGTCCTGGTGAATGGAAGACAGATAAACAGATTGCATCTGTTTGGACAGCAGCAACAGTTACCTATTCTTTCTATAATGTAAATGTAGTCATATAGGGTGCATATCTGAGTATGTAAACCTTAAGAGTCCTTTCATACGGGGCGGATCAGCGCTGATCCGCCCCGTGGATATCCGCTTGCTCAGCGGGGATCGCCGGAGCGATCTCCGCTGAGCAGGAAGATGACAGGTCTGTCTCTGCAGACTGTGCAGGGATGGACCTGTCACAGCGCTGCTCTCCCCTATGGGAGATCGGATGATGGCGGACCGCAGCTTTTTCCTCCGTCACACTTTTTCAGATTGGAGCGGCTCGGATGTCAGCGGACATATCACCGCTGACATCCGACGCTCCATAGAGCACTATGGAGCATCCGTTCAGGTTGGATCGTCCGTGTGAAAGGGGCCTATAACTTAAATTCTCTTATTTTGTTACATCTGTTTAATAACTGCAAACAAATACCTGTTGATCATATCAGAAATCTAGAGCTGTTCTGTGTCCTTTCTGTTTCATCTCACTGAGTCTAATTAGCCAGCCCAGTTCTTATCTTGGATTACAGAGCAATTAGTCCCTATGCTGTGGAGATGAGGAGAGGGGGGTATATTCAGTAGTTTAACAAATGACAAATGGGAAAAGCTGAACTGCATCTTGTAAATTTAAAGTGGGTGTAACCCTAACAAAAAAAAGATCCTGTTCCTTTAAGGCATGCATGATCTATAGCACAGTGCATGTGCTGTGTAATTTGTCCCTTCCTGTGTTGTAATATACCTGGTTGATCCTGCCTGTTCCTGTGCCCCCCTGTCTGTGCTGACCCGCTGAGCTATGATACTGTGGTCAGGTCACGTGCCTCTGTCAGCCGCTTTCTGCTTTGAATCTCTCCCCCTCCCTCCCTGCCTGTCAGCATGAGAGCATCTATCCTTCCCGCTCCTCCCACCGCTATTCACCTGCAATAGCTGTAATATGCAGCAGACATACATGTATTACCTTTGGATTACACTGCCAATAACTACAGTGCATGTGTTTAAAATGAAAAGGCTAAACACCCTTTCCCACACCACTGCTGCGCAGTCACGTGACCTCCCTTAGATGGCCAGCTGACGTCTCTCTCCATAGATCAGGGAAGAAGTTTGGAGGGGGTCACGTGACCGCACAGCTGTCTGAGAAAAGGTATTTAGTCTCTTCATTAAAAAAAAAAAACACACTGTAGTTATTGGCAGCGTAATTCGAAGAAATTGTTTAAGTCCTCAAAATCCCATGTGCTGCTGGCCCACAACAGGAAAGAACTGAGTGCATTTCTGGCACATCATCAGGTATTTTTCTGTACTTGCGGGTTGTTTAAAGGTTGAGTACACTTTCTTGTTTGCCCCTTGAAGCTGAGCCAACAATTCATCCCATCCCCCCCTTCCAGAGATGCATACTTCTCTTAATCCAACAGCTTCGGCCTCTGGGAATCGTTTACATTCTGCACCACAAGCCCTTTGTCTCATGGTTGCAACCACTTAGTAGAGCCCCACTCCGTAGGTCCATCTACCTATGTTTGAAGACACTGATGTAAAAAGTAGGGACTGTGATTGAGGGTGCTGTGATGTGAAGGGAGGATTGAAGACACTAAAGCAGGGGTCTCAAACTGGTGGCCCTCCAGATATTGCGAAACTACAAGTCCCATCATGCCATTGCCTTTGGGAGTCTTGCTCTTAACTGTCAGCCTTGCAATGCCTCATGGGACTTGTAGTTTTTCAACAGCTGGAGGGCCACCAGTTTGAGACCTCTGCACTAAAGTGAAGGAGGGCTTATGATATGAGGGTGGAGGGCTGGGACGTGAAGAGGGAGCAGCGATGTGAAGGGGAAGCTGCAGCAGGGATGACCAGATAAGTTTAGCTGTACTTAGGAAACCGAAATCAGACTGAGTAAGGTTAAAACAAAATGTATTAATGCTCACAGCACCAATCCAACACCAACAGACCATAAACACAGTAAAAGTGAAAAATAAACATGACAATGAAGCAAAACCAATCCAACAACCTAACTATAAAGCGCTATATACCATTGGAGGGAAGCTGGCATAAACAGTGATACAGCTTGGGTCCAAAGTTTGACAGATCATTGGCAATAGCTAAAAATGTACACATTGCCCAAAAATACATTAGAAGACAGCAAAAATAAAATAAAATAAAAAAATATTTATTAGAATATGTATTAGAAGACAGCAAAAACTTATCTTGTGCAAACACTTTTCCTGATAGAACAATGTCATATGTTTAGAAATGTTCCTGCTGGAAACTGATGTTTTTTTTACTAAAAAACTATAGAGAATTTTTAAAGTAAATCTGAAGAAATCTGACCCAACATAGAGGGGAAGTGGGTGCTGTGATGTTAAGAGGGACTGTGATGTGAATGGGGCTCTGTGATGTAAAGGGTAGGGGGAGGGGGGTTGTGATGTGAAGTATCGGAGTCCTAGCACTAATATAAGTTTCAGACCTCTGCTCGAGAACAAATAAAAATAAAACACTGGACCTCCTGAAATTTAAACACAATGCCCCTACCATGCATCAACCTGTTTCCCTATCTGATAACAATTTTAGCAATAGATACATAGAAGTCAATGAGTAACTTTCAAATTTCTTATTGAAACAGTTAAAGGTGTGTGCAATAATTGGGTTGTAACATTTTTATTTTAAGAAAAAAAGGCTACATTTTATGTTGTGTGGGTTCGATATGTCAAAGAGTGAAATGCATCACATCTGTAGATAAGTTATACGGCAATTCCCACAGAAAGATATTTTATGATGTGAAAATTTAAAAGATCAATTAAATAATAGTATTTATATTTATTAAACAGTCATTTTAATGTAGCATAGATATTATTATCCCAAGTTAATAAAAAAATAAAAATAAATCATAGATGGGCCTGTAGTGCTCATTTGTCTAGTGGGATAGCATTAAGAGAGTCAAGTACATCTGCACTTACAGGTTAAACCATAAAAAAAAATATATATATATATATATATATATATGTATATGTATATATATATGTATGTTTCTGTGTAGCATATGTAGCAGCACAAAGCTAGAATATTCATTTGAATTTACAGCTAATGTGGACAAATTCAGTAATGATCGGTTCATAATTTTAGCACATTATCAAATTGAAAATGTATCAAAATGGCTAGCTGTGTTGAATGAGATTAGCAAATGTTTATGGAATCCCTGAGCTAGTATTCTAAAAACACAGCAATGGGATACCTGAACTTATGCTGAATTCACTGATAACATATCAAATGCATACAGTATATAAGGTGTATAGTCTGTAAGTTAAATCATCGATTCTGTAATTGGGTTTATGGTGTGAGGTGTGGGATGCTATTGGTCTTGTACTCATCCTGGTTTATTGCTTTCAGACACACTGTCAGTGCCTCGCTGGTCTCCACAGATTCCACGAAGAGATCTGGGAAACTCCATCAAACACAGGTAAAGTGGCTCTGCGTTAATCATAAGAAGAAATTACAAACAGCAAATAGAAAAACCCATAACATGGCATCTGTGAAATGCTAAAGTAATCAGATGTGTTCCTCCTGGGTTTACATTGTGTATTTGTTACGAAAGATTTTAACTAGTTCATTTGATAAATTATTTAATTTATTGCCCTTAACTAAACACTTAGCCTGTTTACTTGCACAGGTTAAGATTTTTAGCAGTTCCAAAAAATATTAGAGAAAATTTTCTGAGGCTTGGTTCAGAGGATCTTTCCATGCAGCTCACAGCAGAGGTCCGCTGCGTCCCCGTTCACTGTTTCAGGTCCGATTCGATTTCAGCCTGGATTTACGACTGATTTCGGACCTGAAATGGAACAAAAGATGGACAAGGCTCCTGTGCAAATTTGCAGAGATTTGTAAACCGGCTCTATAGAGAGCAGGTCAAAATCTCCTGCTATTGCGTTTTTTTTTTTTTTTTTTTTTTTACAATTATTTTATTTATTCAAGGAATACGGTCAAAGACAAACATCTGGGCATTCACAGTTTGTTATCCTATAACACATTGCATGTATACATTATATACGAGAACATGTTATTACATCTAAAGGACAGTATGACATTTTGCTTAACTGAGACGTCTCTTTCATTTTATGTGATAGGTGTTTAAAGCAACATGTTGAAGCTGGGTGTGCTTAGGGCAGTAATACTAGTGGAGCAGATGTGTTGCCCTTTAGTGGGTCCCAGACTGGTCCCCTTCCATTTTTAATTTTGATATATTAGAAGAATTTGGATCCTGAGAAAAAAAGGTAGAGAAGAAGGATAGTTAGAAGTTATATAGAGCGAAGGAGCTGTTATTGCATATTAAATGCGAGGAGACCACATCCAATTTGCAATAGTGTGAATCCAGCCTAAAAGTTTGTTATCAGCAAAAGGTATGCCACGCAATTGCAAGTGTGTATAACAAATTCAGTGGCTTTTAGTCTTTCTGTTCAGCAAAAGGAACCAAATGTTAACCACTTGAAGACTAATCCTTTTCTAGCACTTTTTGTTTACAAGTTCAAATCAGTATTTGTTTGTTAGAAAATTACTTATAACCCCCAAACATAATATTCATTTTTTTTTAGCAGAGACCCTAGGGAATAAAATGGCGATTGTTGCATTTTTTTTTATGTCACATAGTATTAACACAGTTTTTCAAATGCAATAAAAAAAAATGCATTTTAATGAATAAAAAAACAAAACAATATATACCCCATATTTTTGTATAATTTGAAAGATTATGTTATGCCAAGTTAATAGATACCTACTCGTGGAATACTTGAGACAAACTATGGTACTTAAAAAATTAAGACGTTGTCTTAAATATGTTTACAAGTTAACTGTTTAGAGTTACAGAGGAGGTCAAGTAATAGAATTAATGCTTTCGCTCTAATGTTCACGGTGATACCTCACATGTGTTTACATATACATGCTGTGGCAGTAGGACCCTGTTCTACTTGGAAGATTGCTAGTTTACGCCAGATTGTGGAGGGAAAGGCACGCTGATTACATAGCTGTGTGCTGGGCTATTTAGTTGTGACCTGGCTATGGCTCAGTGTTCCACCCAACAGACAGGAAGTCTGTGCATGGGAGTCAGGTGGTCTCCCATTCCTCTGAGAGGAGTCAGAGGCTGCAGCTGGAATATGCATGTCTGCAGGAGGCAGACATACTTGGTGGCAGAGCAGCAAGGCGCTGATCAGGAGTGAGCTAGGAGAGAGCTTAACTCTAGTAAATTCTTTTGGGTCTGAGGAGTAGACCTAAGGCCTAGGCTAAAGGCCTGAATCAGCCGTATGGGAAGAATGTAAGCCAGGAGGCTAAAGTATTGAGTGTGCAAGATACAGTAATGGTGGAACCCCCCTGCATGGGTACTGATTTCTTTGTGAACTTGCTTTTATATAAAAGTGGGCTACCAGGCCCTTAAAAATACAGTTTTGTACTGTCATACACACTGGAACACACACCTACCGCTTGAGTCTGATAACCCCAATCTTACAATGCGCAACTTACATGTTCGCTTCTGCACGTGAGCATGGAGACATGGGGGCTCTTTGAAAAAAATAATTCTTATCCATTAAATTTTTTATTTTTACACTGTCCCTTTAATATTTTTTATCACTTTTATTCCTTTTACAAGGAATGTAAATATCCCTTGTAATAGGTCCTCTTTATGAAGAGATCTGGGGTCAGAAAGATTCCCAATCACTTCTTTACCTTTAAAAGCAAAAAATACTTGACGTCACTCCGGTCCCCCAAGGCCATAAAGGCAATCAAAGACGATCTAGTCTTTGAACACCTCTGTGACCAGCTGGTGGCACCATCGGATCATTTCTTGGGCGAGGCGGTAGAAACGGTAAGCCCAAAAACATTGTACTTAACAAAAGTGCCCTTGCATTGTTAATATACTCATATAAGAATATAGTGCACTGTAGGGTATAATACATGTACTGTGAGGGGGTTCGCTCGGTAGCGGGTGTGTGTGACCCCCTGGATGGGTTCACAACACAAAGTCAGGCACAGCAGACAGCGGTGTAGGTGCAAAAAACAAAAGATCCGGTTTATTTAGGCTACATGCAGTGATACATATAACAGCCAAACAAAATAAAACAAGAAAATAAATCCTGGTCAGCTTGACCTCTAACTACACACGTAGACTCCCTGTCTAACAACTGGGTGCAGCCTTGTGCTGCCCCAGTCCCTGTCTCTATTGTAGGGGTTTGCCACACAGGCGTTAACTCACCGCACAGAACAGATCTCAGACTCCCCAGTCTATACACACAAAACTGGTTCCAGGATGGAGCATCTCCCTATGCATGCTGGTTTTTTTTGTAGAGGCCTTAATGAGCCCACTTACTACAGCTGGGCTCATTAACTCTTCCCCTCTAATTGTAAAAGTCTGCATAAAGCCTGAACCTAGGACACACATATTTCCCATCCTGGATACAACCAGGTGATTTTACCTGCATGCTGCCACATACCCCCCCCTCTTGTTTCAACCTTGGGGTTGTAACACAAGCAGCCAGACACGCATGTATCCGAGACAAAGCATCCACATTCCCCATTTTAACACCAGGGCAATGCTTAACTGTAAAGTTAAATTCCTGTAGGGCCAGGAACCACCTATTTACCCTTCTATTGGTCTCCTTGTTCTGAGCCATCCACTTTAAAGGAGCGTGATCAGTCACCAGGTCAAAGTGCCTACCTAGCAGATAGTACCGAAGGGAATCTAGAGCCCACTTCACTGCTAAACATTCCTTCTCAATCGTGGAGTAATTTACCTCATGAGACTTCAACTTCCTGCTGAGGTAAATGACTGGGTGCTCTTCCCCGTTCCAGACCTGGGATAACACTGCTCCTAACCCAACGTCTGATGCATCAGTTTGTACCACGAAGTCCTTAGAGAAGTCTGGTGAGTACAACACTGGCTGGCTACATAAGGCTGTTTTTAAGGACTGAAATGCTTCTTCAGCCTCTGGGGACCATTTAACCATAACAGATTCTTTCCCTTTTGTCAGGTTGGTGAGGGGCACAGCCTGAGAAGCAAAATGGGGAATGAATCGTCGATAATAGCCAGCGATTCCCAGAAAGGCTCGTACCTGTTTCTTGCTGTTGGGACGTGGCCAACTCTGTATGGCCTCGACTTTATTGACTTGGGGTTTTATCACCCCCCTCCCAATAGTGTACCCAAGATATTTGGCCTCCTCCTGTCCAATGGTACACTTCTTTGGATTGGCCGTAAACCCAGCTTCCCGGATAGAGTCTAGGACTGCTTGTACTTTTGGCAAATGTGAGACCCAGTCTGTGCTATGGATAATCACATCATCCAGGTACGCTGCAGCATATTTCTGATGGGGCCTCAGAATCTTATCCATTTTCCGCTGGAATGTTGCCGGTGCATTCTGTAACCCAAACGGCATTCGCTTATATTGGAATGCCCCATCTGGGGTTACAAACGCAGTTTTCTCCTTGGCCGACTCGGCCAGGGGAATTTGCCAATACCCTTTGGTGAGATCAAGAGTTGTCATATATCGGGCTGTTCCCAGCCGGTCAATCAACTCATCTATACGTGGCATGGGGTAGGTGTCAAATTTTGTAACTTTATTTAATTGTCTAAAATCGTTACAAAACCGCCAGCTCCCATCAGGTTTGGGCACTAGTACGATAGGACTGGACCAGTCACTCTGGGACTCCTCTATCACACCCAATTCCAGCATCCTTTGAACCTCCCCACGTATTGCCTCCCGTCGGGCCTCTGGCATTCTATAAGGTTTTAGTTTTACCCTTTCTCCTGGCGGGGTGATAATGTCATGCTCTACGCCAGATGTTTGTCCCGGAAGCTCAGAGAAAATCTCTTTGTTACGAAGTACAAACTCTTTAACCTCCTGTTGTTGGGGTTTCGATAAGGTGTCTGCTATTCCAACCTCAGGAACTAAGCAAACAGGCTGTGCTTGTGACAAAGTCTCCGCGACTAGGGATTCCCTATCCCTCCAGGCTTTCAGCAGATTGACGTGATAGATCTGCTCCGGCTTTCCCCTTCCTGGCTGTCTAACCCTGTAGTTCACCTCACTAATTTTTTCAATTACTTCATATGGACCTTGCCATTTGGCCAAAAATTTGCTTTCAACCGTAGGGACTAGCACCAAGACCCTATCCCCCGGGGAAAAAGTACGGGTCTTGGCCCCACGGTTGTACACTCTCTGCTGTGCTAACTGCGCTTGGGTTAAATGTTCCTTTACAATTGGCATTACCTGTGCAATTCTATCCTGCATCAGGGTGACATGCTCAATCACGCTCCTGTGAGGAGAACTCTCATTTTCCCAAGTTTCCTTGGCGATATCCAGCAGCCCTCTTGGGTGTCTCCCATAGAGCAACTCGAAGGGTGAGAAACCCGTAGAGGATTGGGGTACCTCCCTAATGGCAAACATCAGATAGGGTATTAGACAATCCCAATTCTTTCCATCTCTATCCACCACCTTCTTTAACATTTGTTTTAGGGTTTTGTTGAATCTTTCAACCAACCCATCTGTTTGGGGGTGATACACAGATGTACGCAATTGCTTCACTTTGTACAACTTGCATAATTCTTTCATAACCCGGGACATAAAGGGTGTACCTTGGTCCGTAAGCAGTTCCTTACAAATACCCACGCGGCTAAAAACAAGAGATAGCTCTTTGGCTATGGTTTTGGCCGAGGTATTTCGGAGAGGAATTGCTTCCGGATAACGGGTGGCATAGTCCAATATAACCAAAATGTACTGATGCCCCCTAGCAGACTTCATTATCGGACCTACCAAATCCATTGCGATCCTCTCAAAGGGGACCTCAATGATAGGAAGAGGTACCAGTGGGTTACGGAAATGTGGCATAGGTGCCGACTTCTGACACACAGGGCAGGAGGAACAATACTTTTCTATTTCCTTCATGACCCCAGGCCAATAGAATCTCTGCAATAGCCTCTCTCTGGTTTTCTCTGTCCCCAGATGACCTCCCAGAATGTGTCCATGAGCCAATTCTAACACCAACTTCCTGTAAGGTTTGGGCACTACAAGTTGCTCAATGGTTTCTTCTGCCCTTTGAGCCACTCGATACAGCAGGTCCCTTTCCATAGTGAAGTAAGGATAAGTGCAAGTCTTATCTGGGTTCACTAACTCGCCATCTATTTTCACCACATTTTCCCGTGCCTTTATTAGGGTGGGGTCTTTTAACTGTTCTGTGGCAAAATTTTCCCTGTGAACCTCAAGACCCGAAAACTCCACAGACGGCATGTTTTCATCTGAGGATGTTGGCTCCTCCCCAGTTTCTCGAGTTTCCCCCGCCAATACCGACAAGGGAAATTCAGGAGAGTCCTCACCACTCCCAGAGGAATTCTGGTCATCTTCCTGGTTTATAGGGGCACCAATGGGGGCCTCAGGACAACCCCAGAGTTCCCAGAATTTTGGAAAATCCCTTCCCACAATAGCATCATGTGGTAAGTGAGACACTAACCCCACCTGATGAGAGAGGTTACCTTTGGGGGTCTCAAAAAACACTGAAGTTACAGGATACTCTCGGGTGTCCCCATGCACACAAATAACAGCCACCCTGTTCTTCCCAGAGACCTCTGTAGTAACCAATTCAGCTTTTATCAATGTTACCAGGCTACCTGAATCCAGCAACACATCAACATTTCTACCATTAATACACATTTTACATAAATGTTTCTCAGGTCCCCGAATGGCAGTGCATGCAACTGTCGCAAACAGCGACTGACGTCTCTCCCTTATGAAGTCACATTGCATAGGCTCATCCACAACTGGGCAATTGGCTGCAATATGTCCCTCTTGCCGGCAGCGGTAGCAAATAATCTTTTTCGCTGCCTCTTGCAGCATGGGCTTCCTGGGCTGCTCCCGCCAGACCTTAGGTAGAACTCCCACCCTCTCACTCTCTCCACCCTCACCCCTTGGAGTCATCTTACCCGCCACTGGGGATAATCTGGTCTTAGGGGGGAAAGTCCGTGAGTCCCTGGAAGAGGTGGTCAAGTTCTCTGTAGCCAAGTACCTCTCAACCAGATCCACAAGTTTATCTGCATTTTCTGGGTCTCCATGGCTTACCCATTTTTGGATGGCAGTAGGAAGAGCTCTCAGGAAACGATCCATAACCACACGTTCCACAACGTTTGGTGCGGTCAAAATCTCTGGCTGCAGCCACTTCCTGCTCAGGTAAATGAGATCATACATTTGAGACCTGGGAGGTTTTCCAACCTGAAAAGTCCAGTTATGCACACGCTGAGCCCGGACTGCCAGGGTGACACCCAGCCGTGCCAATATTTCTGCTTTTAGCACCACATAGTCTTTTGCTTGGTCAGGCTCTAGGTCATAATAAGCTTTCTGCGATTCCCCAGTTAACAGAGGGGCCACCAGTCCAGCCCATTGCTCCTTAGGCCACTTTTCCCTTTCAGCAGTCCTTTCAAATGTGGTCAAAAACACCTCCGGATCATCCTCTCCAGTCATTTTTGTCAGTAAACGGCTCACACCAAAGGATGCGGTGTTATTGTAACCACTTGCTTCATTGGTCTGCGGACGTTGCTGTATCAATGTCTCTATTTGCTGTTGAAAATTCTGCTCTTGCTTCTGCAACAGGTCTATGAAGCGGGCTTCAGATCGCTGCTGGGCTTGTTGCTGAGCTTCCAAACTCTGCTGCAAAGTTGCATTTGTCTGCTGCTGGGCTTGTTGCTGAGCTTCCAAACTCTGCTGCAAAGTTGCATTTGTCTGCTGCTGATTTGCATTTGCCTGAGCCAGCTATCTCAGTAACTCCTCCATGCTGGCCTTAGCAACAAAAAAAAAAAACTGCCAAAATTCTCCACCAACTGTGAGGGGGTTCGCTCGGTAGCGGGTGTGTGTGACCCCCTGGATGGGTTCACAACACAAAGTCAGGCACAGCAGACAGCGGTGTAGGTGCAAAAAACAAAAGATCCGGTTTATTTAGGCTACATGCAGTGATACATATAACAGCCAAACAAAATAAAACAAGAAAATAAATCCTGGTCAGCTTGACCTCTAACTACACACGTAGACTCCCTGTCTAACAACTGGGTGCAGCCTTGTGCTGCCCCAGTCCCTGTCTCTATTGTAGGGGTTTGCCACACAGGCGTTAACTCACCGCACAGAACAGATCTCAGACTCCCCAGTCTATACACACAAAACTGGTTCCAGGATGGAGCATCTCCCTATGCATGCTGGGGTTTTTTGTAGAGGCCTTAATGAGCCCACTTACTACAGCTGGGCTCATTAACTCTTCCCCTCTAATTGTAAAAGTCTGCATAAAGCCTGAACTCAGGACACACATATTTCCCATCCTGGATACAACCAGGTGATTTTACCTGCATGCTGCCACAGTACATAAATAATTACATCCACATTATATTGTAAGCCTTGCATCACTGATTAACTCCACCATGGAGTATTTAGAACAAAGCCTTTGTTTTACAGGGCTACCAGTTGCAAAAACACTAAGGCAGACAATACCCTGTGTGAATTTTTTTTCCTGCAGCCATGGTTAATCTTTGAGGTACATAAAGGCTTGTGTTTATTGATTTAAGAATCAGTGTGAATTTTTTTCCTGCAGCCATATGTTACATGAAATACATTTTCACGATTCCCCCATCAACAAAGACAGTGCCGACGGTGGAATCCCTCCTGCTGAGCAATTGTCTGCCGGGAGAACACAGTGATTATCGCTAGCAGCTATAACAGCCACTAGCAATAATCGCAAGAGAATCCAGCAGGCTGGTTGTACCCAAGTTGACCGACCTAATAACTTGGTATATTCAGACTGCCCATTAATGGTTCAAATTGTGAATGGTCGGTCTTAGTAACCCTTTGATAAAAAGCTATTTTATTTTTCAGATCAGGCTAGATTGGATCAGATTAGATAAGGGTTACCTAGACAGTAACAACATAATGAAGAACATTTCTCAAGAACAAACTATGCTAAGAAAGAATGAACCTGCATGTACACATTCATCACTTTGCAAAGCTTGGTCCCAACAGTGTGGCAGTTTGGGCAATGACAGGTCTCTCATCACCCATCATTCTTTCAACAATATAAGTCCACCCTTATATTTATAGTACATAATTCTACAGTTACCTCTTTAAGTTCAAATAAAATCTTTTTAAAACGCTTTTTTTTTAAACTAGCAGTCTTCAAAGACCAGAGGTGACCTAAAGGAAGGCAAAGCATAATCATATCGTTAATTTGATAGTTGTAGACATTTATTATTTTTAAAGATTATAATTTATACAGTTTTTCCACAGAGTCAACCATCGCTAATTCTTTTTTAGTTAATTCAATAGCCCAAGCACATTTAATACATTGTATAAAAAATCTAATCTGTGCAAGATGTGGAATGTACTAATTCACAGGAATTACAGTAGACATGCCACCTGACATGTATTTTAGCCTATGTTTGAACCTTTTCAAGACCTGTGTCTTTCCTATTGTAAATCAAGACAAAAAAACTAGCTGGTGCGCTGATCAACAGTTTAGTATAACCCTCCAGCTGGCTATTGGTGCAAATTAGACAAGTTGAAGGGTGCTGCTGCTCTCTATGGATCCTCTGGGTGGCAGGAACACATCTAGACACAACACAAAAGAAGAGAGCACAAAACCACCCTAGTGTAACTCAGCTTTAATATGGTAAAGTTAAAAACAATACAATGGTCAAACTCACATCGTGTGAAGATAGATACAGCATAAGGATTCCACTGTGGTCGCACTCCTAAAATCACCTCAAGATCCCAGCAGGGGAAGGGGAAGCCATGGACATTCAACCAAGCTGCCCGGATCGTGACAGCACATCCGATGACCTGAGGAAGGAGGCCATGTCTTCGAAGCGCATTGTCATGGCAACTGTGTGATGTCCTCACTCTCTTCCCCCCTGTATCCTGCTCATGTGGGCTTGTGTGTCCTTGGAGAGCAGAGCTGGCTGGCCCAGGTGCATGTGCATTAGGATCTACACATCGAACGTGGTGGTGGATAGCCTCAGGTTTGCTTTCAGTATCCGGGCAGCTAAGTTGAATGTCCACGGCTCCTCTTTTCCCTGTCGAGATCTTGATATGGTTTTAGGAGTGCGGGCACAGTGGAATCCTTATGCTGAATCTATTTTCGCACAATGTGAGTTTGACCATTGTATTGATTTTAACTTTACCATATTAAAGCCGAATTACACTTTAGTGCTCTCTTCTTTTGTGTTTTGTCCTTCCTATTGTGCCTACCATGTTTCAGTTTGAACTTTCTGTTTACAAGGGTTGAATTATGCAGGAAAACTGCATTATATTCAAAATTTGGACTAACTGAAGTTTTTTCTTGAAGGTCATCCACGTATTGTACACTTAAAAACACTTGCAATCATTTATGTGCACTGGGCTAAACTGTGTTCCATGCCAGTCAAATGTCATGATCCAACAAAGGCTTTGATTGTCCCATGAGAAGTCACCATGGAAATATGCATGCAGATTGTATGTCCTGTTGAAGAACAGTCATTCTGTCCTGGATTTACAATCATCCAGCAGGGCGAATGGCAATAGCCTGCATTGTGGTTAATCTTTGAGGTACATAAATGCTTGTGTTTACTGATTTAGAGTGGAGTGGTTAGAAAAACACAATTTGCATGATGTTCCTTGTAGGAGAACAGTACGATCTGAAAAGGTTTTCCAAACTGACAAATCAAGGTCTCCCCTGAGAGCAGTGGGTAGCTGGACATCTGCCTAAATCATAATTTATATTAGATCATCACTCTGAATTTATCAGTTTCAGTTTAGAGGAAAGAAAGCTTTGTGTAGCGAGTAGTTATTTAGCATAGCTGAGTATCTTATTTTAAGGTAAAGCTAAAATACAGCATTACGTGAAAAAATCCTAATGGGCTATTATTGATGGTTAGCTAATTCATTCTTAGTATTATTTGCTTGTGTTTATTTTCTATGTTTTCTTAGTGCTTTATTCGTCGTCATTTATTACCCCTGCATTATTAACTGTTTGTGAACCTTAATACTGAATTTATTGTTTATGATTCACTGTTTATCACTTATCACATGCTATTTGTTGCGTCTCATTTATTGCCTGTTACCCATTCCTCATCCATTGTCATGGTATTGCTCATGCCCTTTTTTCAACTTTTGCTTTTTACTCACTTCAATTTGGATGAATGATTACTCCTGGGTCAGGTGGATGTTGATGTCCCATATGGTGAGCTTATGATTGATATCATTGCTTTTGAAATTCTTTCTGGTACTGAAGTTTAATTCTGATGAAAGATGATAGCCATATATGACAACTATTACGTAGAGACATTTGTAA
The DNA here is from genome assembly GCF_037356315.1 of Lithobates pipiens. NCBI lineage: Eukaryota > Metazoa > Chordata > Amphibia > Anura > Ranidae > Lithobates > Lithobates pipiens. Next base: position 95,504,266 of record NW_027507790.1, on the reverse strand, counting down.
GAATCTGGTGACTCCCACTCACCTCTGTGGGTTGAGACCAGACAGCATTATGCAATCAAGTATGTTCCTGATGAAGACTGGATGATCCGTAGTTTCCAAACCTCTGAGAAATCCTCTCCTTTTCCCTATAATTTAAATTACTGTATTTTGAATTTTACTTGTAGTACAGTAATTTAAATTATAGGGAAAAAAATTACTTAAACACAAACCCTAAACCCTAAAACATAAACTCCAGCCTTTGTCTCAGCCTTGCACAGCTATACATGCTCCTTCCCTGTATTGAAAGTGCTTAATCTGATTTCAGTGTATGCCATGAGTTTCTCACAGTGTACATTAGAAGCTGCGGCAAATCATATAGAGCCCTCCTTTTTTCCCAGTTGGAGGATGTCCAGTACAATCTAACCCTTTCCTATGCTTGGGCTGCTTTTTTCATTCATTGTATTTTAGTTCTTTAAATTATGGAGGCTTAGCATCACATATGAACCTTGTCTACGGCTGAAAGCATGCAGATTCAATCTGCTTAGGAACAATTAGTACTCCAGACAGATAGGCGCCTCTGAAAGCATTTTGATATTCACATAGCTTCCCCCAGGAGCCATCCCTCTGCTTACGTCAGGGTTGAGGGTTCTTGAGAGGCAATGTACTGTCATAATTTCAGGAAGCTGTCCACAACCCCTTCTACCAGCCATGGTCTGTTTGCATTGCACAGAGAAGCACAGAGACCGATTGAGGACCACTTTGTTCAAAATAAGGTATTTAACAAAACTGAATAGGTTTTATTAAACAATTCAATTAGCATGCTGATGGAAGGAGGATGGATGAACAAGGGAAAGCAAAATATAACCAGATTCAATTTCTTTGTTAAATCTGTGTTCATAATTCTGTCCCATAAAAGTAGAAAAAGCTGTCATATCGTGTTAATAATATCTTTGTAAACCAGTAGTTGACTGGTTTGTTTTGCTTTCCAAATAAACAAATTCAGTATTGAGCACAATCAAGTCTGAAAACAGAAACCTTCATTCCTTTTTCAATACCAAAGGGATCCTACTTTTTTTCTAAAAAAGAACTCCCTTTTAAGCACGATGATGAAATAGAATAACTAAACCTTTTGTAGAAGTTTAGTTCATTAATATTTTTGCTTTTATTTACTTCAAGATTTCATTTTTCAAAAGTTATAAGTTACATTCCTCTTTCTTAGTATAAATATTCTAATACTAAAAGGTGGTTAAATATCCTGCATAAATTAAAAGTATACCACCAACAACTGAAGCACATAAAAAATCCCACAAGAATGCCTCCCAGCACAGTGTGAGATTTGGGATCCTCAACTTTCCAAGGGTACCATGAGAAGCTGAATATTATTACTAATACCCATATGAGCATGGTGAAAGGATACTTTTTTCTCCTATGCTTCTTTTTTTTGTATTTTTTTTTTTTTTACATTTGTGCTTATTTTTTGGAGGGGGCTAGGCTTTACACCCAAGGTTTACATTCTGAAATGTGTTATCACAAATGAACATTGGTTACATTTTTCAGAACATTCCCCTAGAACAAAAGGTATAAGAATATGAAGAGTTAAACATGTTATTTCAGGAGAGTGGAAGTGAAATGCTTTTTTTTACTTAATACGAGGTGATTGGTTTCCCTGTTTAGGAAAAGTAAAGACTGAGCCATTCTTCTACCTGAGAGCAATCTCATCTTATTCTCTTTCTTGCTCCCTTACTCATCTCCCACGAAGGAGGATCTGGCCTGAATTTGAATCCCATTTCAGAAGCTGAACTATTAAGATGAGATAAAACTCTCAGCAAGGATGATAAAAAAAAATCAAATTAACTTGAGGCTTTGCAGTTCTGCAATACATTTTTCACAAGGCAGAAATGGAAGCATTTTGTAAGTGCATTTGCGATAGAACCCAATCCCTTTTCCCCATCCTTGCACCGATAAGAAATTTTCTGCATTGAATATTGGACTAGGTTAATGTTTAGTATATAAAGTTTGATATCAAGCAAGCGTTGTGATGTCCATTCTGCACACACTAGAAGGTCCTTCTTCTTGCAAAATTCAAGTAGCATTGTGAAAAATGATAAAATAGGTGTACAGGGACTGTATTTTATGAGAGAGACAGTGGTGAATATAAATAGCGAAGACCTGGACATATGAGTAGATTGAAGCCATCGAAAATCAAATATTTTTTTCTTATTATATATTAAATTCCAAATGAGAGGACATATTTTCTTCATAATGGCTATTTGAGGATATGAAACTGATACGGTTCTAATTTATACTTACTAATATATTAGTGAGCCTTTGACCAAATTATGCACACTAACATATTTAAATATTATGAACAAGCATTAAAGTGGTTGTAAACACCCCCCCCCAAAAAAAACCAAAAAAACCTGCAAGACAAAGGCATAATGAGCTAGTATGCATAGCATACTAGCTTATTATGTATTACTTACCTTAGGTTGAAGCCCCCGCAGTGGTCCTCATTCACTGCTCCGGCCAGCGACATCGCTCCCAGATTTACTTCTGGGTATTGCGGGCTCTGTGGTTGGCTGGAGCCACAATGACCTCACTCATGTGCACAGGAGCTGCCGGTAACGGCACAGTCTAACTGAAGAAATGGCACGTACATGCCATTGCTTCACTTTGCTTCAGTGCGCATGTGCCAATGACATTGGCACATGCAAATACAGGAGATATCGCCTAAACCTTTCAGGTTTAAGAGATATCCAGGGTAGCCACAGGTAAACCTTATTCTAGGCTTACCTGTAGCAAAAAGTGTGTTGTAAGGGTTTACAACCACTTTAACAGTACTTTAAGAGTAACTGCACTTTTGTTGAGAAAGGGCAGTACACTCGCGGCGATCAATGTACATTGCAAGGATTTCAACAAACTTTGTTTTTGCTCTGAAGAAAAAGATGCTTGTTTGCTTTTGTCCATGTGCAAAGAAAATATGTAAATTACTTTCTCATTATCAATCAGCTGATGCACTTGCTGTGTTCTAATAAGGAAATTGCAGAAGATGCCTAAAATCTGACGTATCTTGTAGACTTCTAGGAAAATCAGTGAGCCAATCACACAATCAGAAAATTAAATTTCTTGGGAAGTTCTGCACACCAACTGTATACAAAATGCCTCCAGGTTGCTATGTTGCATTAAACTTTACAAAAAATTACTGTGCTGAAGATTAAAAAGGAAAGGCCATTTTAATAACAATCAATTTCAATATGGCTATATGTTATATTATTTATTTTCTATTTTTGCCAATGAATGTGAAGTTATCTTTTAACTGATTGAAGGACAGGAGATTTTTTCAATGTTTTTATACGCATGCTAAAATCTGCATTTTTTGCTAGAAAATTTGCTAAAACTCCCAAACAATTATTTGTTTTGAAAGTGGAGGTCCTCTGATGGTGACAGTTGCAATTTTTTTATATTGGACAATATTTTTGCAACTGTTTATCAAATACATGTTGAATTAGTGCTCACAAACAAAATAAAATGTCAAGTTTTTCAGTAAAATATAAAAGGCGGGATTTCGTCATATAATATATAAGAAACATGTTAAGCCTTAAAATTTTGCATGTCCACGAAATGGCAAGTGTTTTACAGGTTATCAATTTAGGATTAACTATAAATTATGGTCTTAGCATTGGGATACAGACAAACTCAAGAGCCGGGGAACCATAACAACTGGGGGGTAGGGGGACATGGGGATATTGGCCCTTCTTGGTACAGTAAAAGTGATCGGATGGCTCTACAGCCGCTCAGATCACTTCTACATGAAAGCAGTGCACCAGCTAAAAAAAAAAAAAAAACATACCAGGCTCACAGCTGCAGCAGACATGAGATTCCTTTATCAACTTGAAGTCCCCACTGTTTATATACAATGTGGATGTCAAGTAGTTATAACAAGTCTTTGTTTTCTTCTGTAGCGATGGACATTGTGTAGAAATTTGTCTTCAAGATTCACAACAGAGGTACTAAAAATCACAATTCCTTTCCTCTTTTCTATGTCAATCATAATCTTGGCAGCCTGTCAGCCTTCAAATGTAAACAAAACTACAGGTGTTTCTGAGCTTTTAAAAAGTGACTTTAGAGTCTTTGGCATGATCTTTGAGTATAAAATTTCTTCACAGTACATGCAACCAATGAGGTTGTAAGGCTTTCTTAAGTCCCAGTTCAGACTGATGTGGTGTGGGCAACCACATGTGCTATGGACAGGAATTGCACCGCATTGCTGTTCAAATCACATGTGATTCCTTGCTGGATGATTTGAGCCCATTCATTTTTTATGGCTTAAATCGCACCGCACTCGGTTTTTTGTGCCACATTGGAATCAGATCGCATGGGTGTTCACACCAAATCAGCCAATTGCATTGTTTTACCAACTGTTTTTGGGGTGTCGTTAACTTAACCTGCAGCAGTTTGCATGAACGGAGTGTGATTGTGATGGGAAACGTACAGTAATTGCTGTGAATCCAGCACTGCATCAGTGTGAACCAGGAATTAAAGCTACTTTGATATTCAAATCATGAACCTAAATATCAGCTAGGTGTTCAGTCATTATTCCTTGGTGCACATTAGTTACTTGAAGCCCAACTGTGGGCTCTGGCGTGCTCTTTCACCCTGGCCTGTTGGAGGTCACTCGCTGTCCTCATCTACAATGCAGGACTGTTGGACCTGCATTGTAATTGCTGATATCATTGCACGGTGGCTTCCCATAGGCAAGTTCATAGTCCTAGGTGAGCTCCAACTCTGGCAGTTCATAGCTTAATCCGCGTTCCTTTCCACCCCTGGTGGCTTTGTAAGTCATTCCTTATGGGGGGGAGGCTGCAGGGGAATGTTTTCAAAAATGGAGGAAGCATGCTGGAATGAAAAGTAAGGTAAGTGTTGTGCCTTGTTCCCCATCCCCTAGAATTAACAAACATTTAACCCTCGTAGTGCAGAAAATCCTTTTGCAAAGGTCATTTTTTTGTAATTCCTGGAGTTGGGTTTTAACTAGTGTTAAACAGTTGCAAACATTTATTTGTCAGGAATCAATGATTTTTCTAATGACATCTAAGGATGAGTGAATCTGCATGGGTTAAGTTTGTGGGGTGTCCATTGAACCCGTTGTAAAGTTTTAAAATTGCAAACTCAAAGGGTAACTCCCCGCAAATAAATAAACAAAATAATATAGCATATACAATTGCTACACACATCATATTGTAATTTGTTATTGTAATGCAAACAAATAAGCAAGGGATTGTCAAACAAAGGGCATCAGGAGCTGTGCACTGCCATGGTGGAACAATACTAAAAAAATATAAAAAAATATTGTACTGTGGGAGAGAGGAACCTCCTTTTTTAAATGATTTTAAGGGCAACATGGGAAAAACTCCATACAATTACATGCTTGGAAGATTTCAAGTTGGATGTGGTGTTATGGAACAGTATGATCCTCATGGACAGTGTTAGTGACACAGTATTCTGATGTCACATATTATGCATGTGTAATTCATTTTTTTACATTTACTTTATTGTTTTGCTTAAATATAGCATCTTCCAATCTGGTTAATTAAAACATGAAAAAATAACTTGTTAAGTAGTTTTGGCTGAGACACCTGTTTTTATCCAGTCATAAAAGGCCTGAACTGAATGATGGAAGCTGTAGCCACAACAGCTATAAAACATTATTCCCAAAACATCCAAAAAATAAACTCTAGTTATGTGTTTGATAGAAATTGGCTAGTGTCAGGACAGTGTGCACTTGAATAGGCAGAAAATTGAGAGAGCTTTGCAGTGTGGGCCTCTTTTACCATATCTGCTGCTGACATCACCATTCTGGTGATGTAGAATGCATGCAGCATATCAGCAATGGTAAACTGACTAGCCATTTGGGCACCGCATGCATAAAGAATCATATAAGTATGCACCAAAAAACTTGTTGAAAGCAGCATATTAATGAGACCAGTTGGCAGCAAAAGGGCATGCACTCCTCTAATTTTTTGGTGCCAGATAATTTGCCCTTTTCCACCACCTTAATGATGCGCATTACACTAATTTGTTTGTGACCCTTTCTTCCCCTTTACTTAATCCCACCATATCCCCAATTCTTAGCCAACTTACTTTGGGAATGGACAGAATTTAGAGGATATGTTCAGGACCTCCGACAAGGAGGAAAAGGAATGTTGGGGTGCTGGTGGTGAGAAGCATAATTGGGATGCTGGTGGTTAGTAGGAGAAGGGTTTACAGTTCTAGACGTGAGGAGGAGGAGGAGGGTAATTTGGGGGATTTAGTGCCACCATCCCAGAGGAAGCTCAAAATGCAGCACTTTGAGGAGGTAGTGCAAAAAACACATTTTTTAAAGATTCATTTTTTTTTAATCAAAGTTTTCAACACCGAATATAGAGTACAGAGATTGTCAATCAGAACAGGTAAACATCTATTATATGACCACAAAGAATAATAAAGAGTAGGTCATTGTCAATTCCTAGGACATACATGGATGTGTTAATTTGTCACAATATGCTAGCATCTGTTTGTTAACTGCAAAGAGTAACAATGATAATGCCTCATCCTCATGTTCTGCTGACAAAAAGGAGAAAAGAAAAGAGATGGAAAAAGAATACTGGAAAGGTTGAGAGGAATATAAAGAAGGGGAAGAGGGAGAAGGCAGGGGTCTCATCCCAGCTATGACCTCAAAGTATCTGTTACTACGGAATGCATTTTTTCTTCTTTGGTGAAAGTAGTTCTGTAAATTCTGAGGAAGGGTAAACCTGATTCTGGGAACCCTAGATTTTGAAATTAAACACTTTGGTGGATTTTCTTATGATCCCCCTACACAGGAGGCAACGCTGCTGGGGGAAAACCACTGCCATAGGCTTCCTACATTCCAAAACACAGGGGGAAAAGCCAGCAGCATCAAATGGAGGGGGAAATCTTAAGGTCAGACAGAAACCAAAATGAAGTGCACAATCCTATGAAGACCATCCCTGCCCTACACCAGCATACTGAATGAAAAAACAGGAGGCAAATGAAGAATGCAAGGGAAAGGAATGTCGGGGAGCAGGCAGTTAGGAGGAGCATGAATATTAAGGTGTTGGCTGTGAGGAGTAAAAAATGTTTTGGGGGATGCATCAAGGGTGACATTTCATCCTTCCCTGATACAAGGGGAAAATTGGTGGAATCTACTGCCATTATTCCAGAGAAAGCCCAACATGACCCACTCTGATGAGTCAGTACCAAGAAACTCTTTGCTGAATTTATTGCTGGTGGCTGGATCCACTGTACTGTAGGCATAGCTGCAGGGGAACACCTAAGGGCCTAGGCCCTTCCACAAGGTGGCATTAGTTTTACTTTTTTTGCTGACACAGGCAAATATGTCCGTTAGTTCTCAATATATTTATTGAGAACTACAAGCCAACAGCCATAAAGGCTGTCAGTACTTGTGGTTTTTCCATTCACAGAACTCTGTGAATAAATTATGAGACCGGGTGGGTGGAGTCCCACACGGCCAAGTTTCTTTTTAAATTGTGACATCGATTTTGAGGCGAAGATCCCAGGCTTGCATCTGACCTGAGCACCAGGTCAAGGAGCATTTGCAGCAGTGGGAACATGTGACATGTTCCACCCTAAAAATGGGTGGAACATGGCACACGTTCCCAAAGGTAAACTTATCCTATAAAAAAAAGGTTTTAATAACCAAGATTAAGGTACTGAATTGAGAACTTTTAGATATGATAATGAATGCACGAGCGTGACTAATGATCCTCTGGAGGCCAAAAAAGTTGTTGATAAGGAACAAATTGTTGTTTCATTGACTTTAATTAGTCAAGAAGATAATTGGAGAGAGAACCACTTGGTACAGAAAAGGATTTAGGCTTGCATCAATGTGGTAGACTTGGACCTAGTTACAGACAAATGGAACAAATTCCAGCCAATCCTAACTTCCCCAGTCAACAACCTTATGTTGACGTTGAGCAACTGCCACAAGATGAATGTCTTATAAAGCTAGAGATGCTAATTCATTCTCTCCAAACTGTATTGTAAGAATTCAGTTTCTGTGTTTCAACATTTTTTTACATTTTTCACATTGAGTAGGCAGGATAGGTAGGAGGAGGGGGGAGGGAACATTTTTAATAAGAGTTACAGTTAAGTGTTTCTTTCACCTTAACAGCTACAACAGACCCGTAAAGCAGATTAGTGAAGAGATTTGTTTTTTCAAAGCCATCATATATATATATTTTTTAATTAATAAATTATAGCCAGAAATTTTGTACAGTCACTGCACAATATATAAGCAGTGTTATTAAGCCTCAGTTTCAGAGGGAGAGACGGGATAGGTGTTATCAAGCAATAAAAACGTATTATTTCACAGAAAATGGGCAGAAATAATGTACAGTCAGTGCACAGTATATAAACAGCTTTATAAGGCTGCAATTTAGGAGGGAGAGATAGGGCAGTTTTTATGCACAGTTGATGCACGCTATGTACAGTGCCTTGAAAATGTATTCATACCCCTTGAACTTTTCCACATTTTGTCATGGTATAACCAAAATGGAAATGTATTTCATTGGAATTTTATGTGATAGACCAACACAAAGTGGCACATAATTGTGAAGTGGAAGGAAAGTGATAAATGGTTTTCAATTTTTTTTTACAAATATGTAAAAAGTGTGGCGTGCATTTGTATTCAGCCCCCATGAGTCAGTACGTTGTAGAACCACCTTTCGCTGCAATTACAGCTGCAAATCTTTTTGGGGATGTCTCTACCAGCTTTGCACATCTAGAGAGTGACATTTTTGCCTATTCTTCTTTGCAAAATACCTCAAGCTCTGTCAGATGGGGTGGAGAGTGTCTGAACAGCAATTTTCAAGTCTTGCCACAAATTCTGAATTGGATTTAGGTCTGGACTTTGATTGAACCATTCTAACACATGAATATACTTTGATCTAAACCACTCCATTGTGGCTCTTGCTGTTTGTTTAGGATTATTGTCCTCCTAGAAGGTGAACCCCCACCCAGTCTCAAGTTTTATGCAGACTCTAGGTTTTCTTCTAAGAGTGCCCTGTATTTGGCACCATCCATCTTCCCATCAACTCTGACCAGGTTCCTTGTCCCTGCTGAAGAAAAGCATCCCCACAATATAATGCTGCCACCACATTTCACGGTGGGGATGGTGTGTTCAGGGCGATGTGCAGTGTTAGTTTTTTGCCACACATAGCGTTTTTCTTTTAGGTTGGAAAGTCAAATTTTGGTCTCATCTGACCAGAGCACCTTCTTCCACATGTTTGCTGTGTCCCCCATATGGCTTCTCGCAAACTGCAAACGGGACTTCTTATGGCTTTCTTTCAACAATGGCTTTCTTCTTGCCACTCTTCTAGATTTGTGGAATGCACAACTAATAGTTGTCCCGTGGATATATTCTCCCACCTGAGCTGTGGATCTCTGCAGCTCCTCCAGAGTTACCATGGGCCTCTTGGCTGCTTCTCTGATTAATGCTCTGCTTGACCAGCCTGTCAGTTTAGGTGGACGGCCATGTCTTGATAGGTTTGCAGTTGTGCCATACTATTTCCATTTTTGGATGATGGATTGAACAGTGCTCCGTGAAATATTCAAAGCTTGGGATATTTTTTGTTATCCCTGACCCGTCTGGTATGTTCCTTGGCCTTCATGATACTGTTTGTTCACTAAGGTTCTCTAACACACCTCTGAGGGCTTCAGAGAACAGCTGCATTTATACTGAGATTAAATTACACACAGGTGGACTCTATTTACTAATTAGGTGATTTCGGAATTCAGTTAGTTCCACTATATTTTAGTTAGGGGTAGCAGAGTAAAGGGGCTGAATACAAATGCATTTAGTTGTAAACAAAATTAGAAAACCATGTATCATTCTCTGGTCTGATGAAACAAAGATTTAACTCTGGCCTGAATGGCAAGCATCATGTCTGGAGGAAATCAGGCACCGCTCATCACCTGGCCAATATTATCACTACAGTGAAGCATGGTGGTGGCAGCATCATGCTGTGGGGATTTTTTTCAACAGCAGGAACTGGGAGACTAGTCAGGATCAAGGGAAAAATTAATACAGCAATTTACTGAGACATCCTTGATGAAAACCTAGAGTGCTCTGGACCTCAGACTGGGGGGGCAAAGGTTCATCTTCCAACAGGGCAGTGACTCTAAGCACACAGAGCCCAGACTTGAACGCAACTGAACATTGCTGGAGGGATTTAAAAATGGATGTGCGTCGATGCTCCCTACTCAACCTAATGGAGTTTGAGAGGTCCTGCAAAATAAGAATGGTAGAAACTGCCCAAAAATAGGTGTGTCAAGCCCAAAAAGACTTAAGGCTGTAATAGGTGCCAAAGGGGTTTCAACAATGTATTGAGCAAAGGCTGGGAATACTTATGTACATGTTTTTTTTTCAGTCTTTATTTTTAATAAATTTGCAAACATTTCAAACAAATTAATTTCAGGTTGTCATTATGGGGTATTGTTTGTATAATTTTGAGGAAAATAATGAGTTTAATCTATTTTGAAATAAAGCTACAACATAACAAAATGTGGAAAAAGTGAAGCGCTTTGAATACTTTCCTGATGCACTGTATAAGTAGCTTTACAAGGTTGTAATGTGTAATGTAATGTAAAAAGGAAAGACCAAGCAGATTTTATCCTAAAATAAAAATTAGAGTGTATTATTTCAGAGACAATAGCCAGAACAATTGTGAAGACCCAAATCACAACTATACAGTATCTCACAAAAATCAGTACACCCCTCACATTTTTGTAAATATTTTATTGTCTCATGTGACAACACTGAAGAAATTACACTTTAATACAACGTAAATTAGTGACTGTACAGCTTGTATAACAGTGTAAATGTGCTGCCCCTCAAAATAACTCAACACACAGCCATTAATGTCTAAACCACTGGCAAAAAAAGTGAGTACACCCCTAAGTGAAAATGCCCTGATTGGGCCCAATTATCCATTTTCCCTCCCCGGTGTCATATGACTCATTAGTGTTACAAGGTCTCAGGTGTGAATGGGGAGTAGGCATGTTAAATTTGTTGTTATCACTCTCACTCTGTCATACTGGTCAGTGGAAGTTCAACAATGGTACCTCATGGCAAAGAACTCTGAGGATCTGAAAAAATGATTTATTGCTCTACATAAAAATGAAACTGAGCTGCAGCGGTTAGCTATGAATAAGCATTACTGCTAGTTAGAAACGTCAGGTCTTTTGTCTGCTGTGTTCTTTATTTTTTGATGTGAATATTTTTAAATAAAGAAAGGCGTTTTCTTTAAGAGTGCGGCAGTCCAGAGTCTGTTCCTGTTCACCATACAGCAGTTTAACAGAACTGGTTCCACTCAGAACAGACCTTGCCATGGTCGAACAAAGAAGTAGAGTGCACATACTCAGCATCATATCCAGAGGTTGTCTTTGGGAAATAGATGTATGAGTGCTGCTATAATTGCTGCAGGGTTTGAAGGGGTGGAGAGTCAGCCTGTCAGTGCTCAGACCATATGCCGCACACTGCATCAAATTGGTCTGCATGGCTGTCGTCCCAGAAGGAAACCTCTTCTAAAGATGATGCACAAGAAAGCCCGCAAACAGTTTGCTGAAGACAAGCAGACTATGGACATGGATTAATGGAACCATGTCCTGTGTTCTGATGAGACCAAGATGAACTTATTTGGTTCAGATGGTGTCAAGCGTGTGTGGTGGCAACTAGGTGAGGAGTACAAAGACAAGTGTGTCTTGCCTACAGTCAAGCATGGTAGTGGGAGTGTCATGGTCTGGGACTGCAAGAGTGCTGCTGTCACTGGGAAACTACAGTTCATTGAGAGGAACCATGAATGCCAACATGTACTGTGACACACTAAAGTAGAGCATATTCCAACATAATGACCCAAACACACTTCCAAGATGACCACTGCCTTGCTAAAGAAGCTGAGGGTAAAGGTGATGGACTGGCCAATCATGTCTCCAGACCTAAACCCTATTGAGCATCTGTGGGGCATCCTCAAAATGGAAGGTGGAGCACAAGGTCTCTAACATCCACCAGCTCCGTGATATCATCATGGAAGAGTGGAAGAGGACTCTAGTGGCAACCTGTGAAGCTCTGGTGAACTCCATGCCCAAGAGGATTAAGGCAGTGCTGTCAAAATAATGGAGGACACACAAAATATTGACACTTTGGGCCCAGTTTGGACATTTTCAGTTAGGGGTGTACTCACTTTTTTTGCCAGCGGTTTAGACATTAATGGCTGTGTGTTGAGTTATTTTGAGGGGACAGCAAATTTACACTGTTATACAAGCTGTACACTAACTACTTTATATTGTAGCAAAGTATATTTTGTTCGGTGTTGTCACATGAAACTATATAATAAAATATTTACAAAAATGTGAGGAGTGTACTTACTTTTGTGAGATAATGTATAAGTTGCTTAATTTGGCTGCAATTTAAGAGGGAGAGACAAGAGAGGTTTTTAATATGAAATAAAAATGTGAGTGTATTATTTCAATAGCCAAAAATATTGTACAGACTCGATGCACAGTGTGTAAGCAGCTTTATTGGGCTGCAATCTAAGAGGGAGAGACCAGTTATGTTGTAATGAAATAACATTTTAAGTATATTATTTTAGAGACAAAAGCCAGAAATATTAGGAGGTGGTTTCTTACCGCTTCATATGCACAATTTACCATTGTCCCTGAGATTTGTTCTTCTCAGTGCAATCCTTTTTTCTCTCTTGTTTTTTCTCTAGTATATTATTGATGTTTTAGATTAATTAAATGGGGTGATAGTCTACCCAATCAAGTCTAGTTAACATTGATAAACCCTTTTTACATTATGTGATAAAAATACAATTGTCATATAATTTATTTTGTATTTTGCAAAACTTTAATAACATTTTTGGGAGAGAAAAGCCAGTGATATTGTACACACTTTCTGCACACTACATAAATAGCTTTAGTATGCCACAGAGGGAACGACCAGGTATACTTTATCATGAAATAAAAAGTAGACTGTATTATTTTAGAGACAAGCAGCTTGATCAGGTTGCAATATTGGAAGGAGAGACAAGGCAGTTTTATCCCAAATAGAAATCAGAGTGTATTATTTCAGAGACAATAGCCATAAATAATATACAGTCATGGGAGAATATTTAGTGTAGTATTTCAGAGATATAATGACCACAAATGTTTTTGAGTGCTGGAGTTCTGGAATAGCCTGCAGATTAGGAGACACAAAGCATGATTTACCCTGCAGCCAACGTTAGAAATGTTGCAACTGAAGACCATATTTGGAAACATTAGGAGGGAAATTTTGTGATTCTAAAAGCTGAAGTTTTTTTACCTTCAGTTTGCAGCCCCCCCCCATACCTGAGCCCGATCTAGATCCATCGATGTGCACAAGAGCAGAAGCACTCTCGGCTCTCCTTCCTCATTGGCTGTCAATCACAGGCAGTGAGGAGGGAGTGGGAGCAGGACCAACCCCGCTCTGTTTGTCTTATGGAGCAGGGGTTTAAAGCAAGCATGAGTTTCCCCATAGCAAGTGGCTTGCTACGGGAGCACTTAACAGGGGGAGGAGCCATGAGTGCCAACGGCAGACTCAAGAAAGGAAGTATTTTGTCTGCTCTGTTCAAAACCATTGCACAGAGCAGGTATGTCATGTTTGTTATTTTTTTTGTTTATTAACTTTAGTATCACTTTATTAGAACTGGAGCAGACAGAATATAGAGCAGCTATGCATAGTAACCAATCAGTTTCTAATTTCAGCTTGTTCAATTAAAGCGTAACTAAAAGGCAAAACTTTTTTTTTTCATTTTGGATAGTGTAAGGGAGGTTGCAGGCAAGGCTAATGTGCCCTAAGGGTAACAATGCAGAACTGTACTTGTAAATGCCTATGTTAAGCAGGGATCTGTGGTCCTGTGAAGATCAACATTAGGCAGTTTTTTCAGACTTCAGGCTCAAGCAACAGCTTACGTGAGAGCCATATCAGGCCACATAAAGAAAAGATATACCTGTGCCCAAATCCCAATAGCTTGTATATGTATCAGGTGCTAAAGGGGTGTGACCACATGATAACAAATTCTGGATAGACCCTCTGAACACTGCTATACACCCTTTCCAGCAAACTATGCAATGAAAAACAGGGATTTTTAGTTCACACGTTTAAGCTGGCCAACTGCATCCAAGTAATCCCTTTTACGGCCAATCCTACACTGCTCTGCCACTGCAAATGCTAAAGTGGACACCATGCCAGCATGGGGCATAAAGAGACACAAGGTGGAGAAGAGCTACTAGGTTTAGATCTGGTCACTGACCTGCATTACAACAGAGTAAATATACATCTGTGCTCAAATCCCTATAGATTGTACATGTATTTAAACTATCAGGTGCTAAAGAGGTGTTGCCACAAATTACCACTACAAATTCTGGTTGGACACTCTGCACACTGCTATACCAGGACACATGCCCTCGAAAAGGAGGGGGTGCTTTGGGGAAGCGGGTCTCTGCCTCCGCAAAGCACCCTGTATACATATTAATGTGGACAAGGGCCTCTTCCTCACAATCTTGGCCAATTGTTGTGGGGGTCTGCTGGTGGGAGGCATAAGGGGGCCCCCAGATCCCACCCCCATGTGAATAAGTATGAGGTACATGGTACCCCTACTCGTTCACCAAAAAATGAAGTGTAGTGTATAAAACACAGGAGGTCGTTTTTGATAAATCCTTTATTTAAAAAAAAAAAAAAAATGCCCCCTGGTGTAGATTCACCGTCAATCACCACTCCATTTTGTTTGCCATCTGTGTCCCATAAGGGAGATATCCCTTCACTTCCTGTCTCATAGCCAAAACAGGAAGTGAGAGGAAATCCTCCAAAAGTGAGGAAATTCTGGGCTGTCACCAGGGTCACCAAAACAAATGTCCCCATTGGAAGATTTCCCCTCTATTACTTTTCTGATGTGAACCCAAAATGTGTGATTTTCTTTTACTTTCTCTTTCAATGACAACTGTAAACAGTACAAATAGAGGGTGAATCTTCTAAAGTGGGCACAGACAGCAATAAAATCTGACAGACATTCTAAGCCCTTTCCTCTCTAACCAAAACTAAAAAAGAATTTTTTTTTTTGCCTTTAGCTAATGTTTATGCTATGAAAATGAAAAGCTAGAGGCTGATTAGTTGTTCTTAGTTAATTACCCTTTTTTGTGTGTGGCTGCATTACTTGCTAGAGCACCGGATGAGCTGGTAATGGTGGCAGGATAGTGAGGTTGCAGGAGCAGCTAAGGGTGGTAAAAATACACTATATACCTCCATTAGAAAATGAATAAATGATTTGTGACATCATACAGTTTGTATCATAAATTAATTTGTGAATGACAAAAGCGCAATCAAGCTCCCCGACCATATATTGTGAATACATTAACACAGAATGCCAAATCATCCATACAATATAGTCATTAAATCCATGTGACTATCAATAAAGTCCAAAAGAATTTTGAATAAAAATGATATATCAGGCATGTTAGTAAGAATAAACGGAAGAAAAAAACAATATGGTTCACTAAAGAGGTACGTAGGATACACACACAGGTTAGCAGTGCTCCCAAAGCACAGAAAAATTAGGAAATGTGTAAATCTAATAAGAAAGGAGATAATTTTTTTTTTTTTAGGTACATTAGTAATAGAAGGAAAAATAGAATGAGATCACTAAAATGAAAACTGGGCACAACGCATACTCTATGTTGAGGGAGATCTGGATGTTGCAAACCATTTAAACAGTTACCGTACTTCTGTTCAGTCTTCTCAGAAATAAATTGCACTAACAATAACAACAAAAAAGGGCAGAGACACATTCCTGGAAACTACAGGCCAGTCAACCTAACATCCATAGTAGGTTAATTATTGGAGGGGATTCTAAGAATTTACTGAAGAAAACAGTATCATTAGTAGTAATCGGCGTGGGTTTACGAAAGGTTGTTCCTGCCAGACCAATCTGCTAACATTGGTTCACGGAAGTAAGCTGTCATCTAGATAGGGGGAAGCTTGTGGATGTGGTGTATCCAGACATGATTGAAAAATTAAATACATCAAGAGGTTGAATAAGGTTCAAGAGGGCAGTTTTTCAATATGAAACCAAAATCAAGAACACAGGGACATGACCTCAAACTAACTGAAGGAAAGTTCAAAACTAATCTTAGAAAGTATCATTTTACTGAAAGGGTAATTGATTCTTGGAATAAACTTCATTCAGAGGTATTGAGACAACCAACAGTAAATGGCTTCAAACATGATTGAGACAAATATAGATCTATACTCAGACAAGTTAACAAAAAATAAAAGCCCAAAAAATCCCAAAAAACAAACAACAAAAAAAAGAAAAAAAAAAGGCAGACTCAATGGACTGCCATCGCTATTTTATGTCACTGTTTCTAAAAGAAGTGTGAATGAAAACACTACTTTTTCTTTCCAGTAATTTCCACTTCTGTGTCCAGTGTTATAAGCAACAAAAGGTCTTACCAGATATATGACCTCTTATCCCTAAGAAGGTCCTAAATTGTCAGATAAGCACAGCTGGATCATGCATTAAAAACAAACAGCTTCTATAGCTGTCAAATTAAATACAATTGCTTAGTCAAATAGAATCACTGGTATCCTGTATATTACACTACAAAAGCCTGGTATACATACCAACAGATAAGGGACCCGCTTATGTCTGATGTCACTTCCGCCTCAACATGTTTCATCACAGGGCAGGGACTTCATCAGGAGATATTGAACTGGTGGGGGAGTTTAAATGCACTTTTGGAATTTACAAATTGGGGGGTGGGGGGGTTACTAGTGCAGAAATTTATCTCTGAATGGTTTCAGGCCAGCAGAGGTAGCGGGAGTTGGTAGTATAGCACTGTTGAGCAGCAACTATCTCTCCCAGTAAAATGTAACACAGTACATTACTATGTATATCCCTGTATAATACTGAATTCAGTACTGTTTAGAACATCTAATCTCCCTAATCAAACACTGTCTGTTCTCCCTATCTACTATCCAACACACACTGTTCTCCCTATCCCGTATCCCATACACACTGACAAAAGGCTGCTGGGATCCCTTTTGAATGGGATAGGGTTGGTGTTTAGGGTAACCCCCATTATTGGCCCTTTTAAGCCACCCGGCCATAGTTCAAAGTTCTCTATATGTATAAGGCCCCTTTCACACTTGGGTGGGGATGGCTTTGGTGGTAAAGCGGCGCTATTTTTAGCCATGTTTTAACCCCCACAAGTGGCCGAGAAAGGGTTAAAAACCACTGAAAAGCTCTATTTTTAGCCAGGTTTTAACCCCCGCTAGTGGCCGAGAAAGGGTTAAAAACCACTGAAAAGCTCTATTTTTAGCCAGGTTTTAACCCCCGCTAGTGGCCGAGAAAGGGTTAAAAACCACTGCAAAGTGCTGCTACAGCAGCGCTATGCCGGCAGTATAGCCACGCTGTCCCATTTATTTCAATGGGCAGGAGCAGTTTATACACTGCTCCTTCACCGCTCCAAAGATGCTGCTAGCAGGACTTTTTTGAGTGTCCTGCCAGCGCACTGCTCCAGTGTGAAAGCCCTCGGGGCTTTCACATTAGAGAGACAGCAGCGGCTGTTTCAGGGCACTTTGCAGGAGCTATTTTTAGCACTGTAGCACCTGAAAAGTGCCCCAGTGTGAAAGGGGTGTTATTGTAATTGGTTGCTATAGGAGCAAACTGCTGCATCGGTTCACTGCGTTCCTGAACAGCAAACCACTTGAGTTTGCCTTGAACTCATGTTCAACTCAAACCCCACAGCTTATCCATAAGGACCCTAATGAACAAATAGCAAAGATAAATATATACATTTACATGTAAAAAAAGTGCACAGTGACGGCATATTGACACCACTCAGCGCCAAAAGAAAACTCTTAAAATGATTTATATTAACTACATAGCACTAAATCTTAGCCACTATGTTAAATAAGATAAATAAAACAAAATATCTTATATGGTGTCAGCAGCTACTATAAAACATATCCAAGTAAAAACAATAGCATTTAAAAAGTCCAACACATCTTATGTCCTTAAAACGCCATAGCAGCGCTCCTGTCAGTCCATCCACATGTGACAAGCTTTTATATGATTCCACATATAATAAAAAAAGGTGAAATTACAGTGATCCTAGTTGTTATCACTCGTGCACCACTTATCCAGAATGTTACCAAGTGAGTAACACTCCCCTTAGCGTATGCACTCACCAGATGTTAATATTTCATACGCCTTAAGGTATTCCTTTGTTGTCACTTTGAAGGCAAGTCATCCACTAATTCTGTTAGGGTGGAGGTATAGATGGCTCCCATGCAGCAGGATCGTGTAGGAAAGTAAAAATGCCACATAATGTAATCCTGCTTTTTAAAATGTTATTGTAGCCAAATACCCCCCATACAGAATATACGTACTAGCTTGTAAAAATAATAGAGCCTGCTGTGTAGGAAGCCGACAGTCTCATACGAACAGTCGCACTGTTTCTTTCTAGTAATTCCCAGCTGACCATGACAAGCAAACATCACTTCCAGTCGTCGTGGAGATCACGCAACTGACGAGTTTCGTCACTTCCGACTTCACCTGAGGGCGTGATCTCACAACGTTACGATCCGGTCTAAAAAAATATAGAATCCATGGTTTACTTCTTATGTGCTGACCGTTCCTCCTCCTATGCACACAACGTACTATAGTTTGACACAGAGGGGGGAAAAGATACAGGCACTGACAGCTGAGAGACTGAATAATACAATATTTTTGTTGTTAAAACAATACAATATGGTCAATGCGAATATCATATATTGTTCAATAAATCTGCATAGACAAATAAATATGTGCATTGCCAAATCAGTAATTTCCAAATACTCAATCAATAACAAGCAGAGAAAACTTTCTAATAAAAGATTAAAAATGTATAAAATAAACCTTTTTGATATATGCCCTAATGGAAAATATTAAAAAAAATGTTTTCCAGTTAACCCAATCATTTGAGATATCAATATCAATTTATATCAAAATTCATGAAATGGAATCAGGCTATCCTATATAAATAATACAGATTTCTATAGTATGAACCTATGTTGTGTCAGGACTCACTTAAGAATCACTGATAAAACAGTTGATTACCAACTCAGTGTGTAACCCTTTGGGTGAGAGGATATCTGTAAGGAATATCCAATGGGTTTCCTGTTTTGAGAGCTCCCTGATAATGTTGGAATCTCTCGAAACTGGTTTTAGGCACTCAATACCCCAAAATGTCAAGCCCGATGGGTCCTGGCTATGTTTCAATTTGAAATGTAGAGAAACATTGTGGTCTTTGAACTCTATTTTTGTATTCTGAATATGTTCAGCTATTCTAACCTTTAAAGATCTCTTTGTGCGTCCTATGTACATAAGCCCACATGGACATTCTAGGGCATATACCACATGCGTGGTATTGCAGGTGATAAATTGCCTAATGTAAAAGTTCTTATTATTGGAGGTGAAAACAAAATTTCCAGATCTTCAAGACCCCTTATGGGGCACTTTCCAATAAATAAATTTAGGAATAGAAAGGAGTACAGCATTGAGGTTTTTTTTATCTAAAAGTAGTACATGCCAATACTCTTTAAAGATGGATTCCACTTCTGAACTGTGAATGAAATCCTGAGGTAAAGCCCCACTCCTGACTATTATTCTGTCTAATCGGTGCTGTTTCCCTTAGACAATCCTCTATGGGTATTGTAAGTACCTCCTCTACTATGTTGTCTAAAAACTTCAAATTATATCCCTTATGCTCCGTACACACGATCTGAACCTTTGATGGTTTTCCCGTTGGAATTCCGATGGGAATTCCGCTCAAACTGTCTTGTCTACACATGGTCGCACCAAATTTCGACCGCCAAGAACACGGTGACATACGACGGGACTAGAAAAAGAAAGTTCAATACCTAGTAGTCAATAGCTTCCATCTCGTAGTTGAATCTGAGCATGCGTGAAAATTGAGAACATCAAATTTTTCCTGGCGGGAATTCGGCCAGCTAAATTCCGATGGAGCATACACGCGGTCGCATTTTCTGATGAAAAGCTCTCATCAGTCTTTTGCTGGCCAAAATTCTGATCATGTGTGTACAGTCTGAGAGCAGTTTCTTTTCACTCTCATGATCTGACCCTTGGGAATGTTTTTTAACTGTTGCGATTTGTTGGCTTAAAAAAAACTTTTGTCTCTAAACTATCGTTCTGACGGTATATATTAACATCTAAAAAATGAATTTCCTCTCTACTTCACTGGGTTGTTAACTTAATATTGTTGTTATTCGCATTTAATTTCTGGAAAAACTGTTGGGGAGATTCTGTAGATACTGCCCATATGAAAAACAAGTCATCAATGTATTGCTTGTAAAAGATTAATTCTTCTCTTTTTACACTGAAAATTACTTTATCCTCCCACTCTCCCATGAAAAGGTTTGCAATACTGGGTGTGCCTATAGCGACTCCTCTCTGCAGGGAGAAAACATTATTACCGTACCAGAAATAATTGTGGGCTAAGCAGAATTCCAGAACATTTCTCAAAAAAACTTTTTTTTATTATGTGGAAGATCATCTCTCTGATTTAAGGCTAAATTTGGGGCCAAGAGTGCAACTTCATGCAGTATTCACAATAATACAGCATGAAGATGCACTCTTGGCCCTGAATTGGGTCTTAAGTCAGAGAGATTATCACGATCACTGTAACGAGAGCTTCAGCCACTTAAAGAAGTAATTTCACCTTTGTTTTCTTATATGTGGAATCATATAAAAGCTTGTCACGTGAATGGACTGACATGGGCGCTGCTATGGCATTTTAAGGACATAAGATGCTTTGGACTTTTTATATACATTTACATACTCACCTAAGCCCTTAGCAGTCAAGTGTTAAAAGACTTAAAAGAAAATCCTACTTTGTCTAAAATTGAAATATGTATAATTGGTATACAATCCATTTTATAATTTATAAGGTTGTAAAGTTTCCTTTCCTTTTACAGATTCTGTGACTTTAATAAAATGCAAATAAATTCAAAATGTCTCCTCATTGGGACATCGCTACCTAGAGGAGTATTGTACAGTGCTAATGTCCTGAACACCCTCATAAACTCATCTTCTTCTTATGTAATTGGCTCATTGCTTTCTCATAAGTCTGCACTAAGCTACAAACACAGTTACAGCAAACAGATTTACATGTTGGGTGATATCCTCTTTAAAGCCACATGCACACTGAGCCCTTGTGCTTCCAATCCTGGCAATTTAGTCCACCAGGGAGGCATAGATACCAATTGTCCCTGAACTCATAGGGCCTTAAACGCAAGTACCATTTGGTACAGCATTCAGCCCCATCCATCTGCAACTTATTTCAGCCCGCCATAGACTTTGACAAGCAGTAGGTGGCGGGGCTGGATGCTACACCTGTGCCTCCCAAGGTACAATAAAATGCTGGGATTGGACCCACATGGGATAAACACCCAGTGTGTACATGGACTAGGGTTCATCCATTTTTTACGGCAATTCAGACATTGCAGCTAGTCTTTTTATAGTTTGGTTCTTGTAACAGTAGAGTTCATTAGGACCCTCTTATTCACAAATCAGTTTGATAAAGAACATAGTAATACCATCCATAGTGTCAGAATACTTGTATCCTAGGCATACGTACCTGAAAGCATAGGACCCTAAATGTGAGAAACACTTGGTACAGCATTCAGCCCTGTCCAGCCTTAGCATATTTCAACATTTCAAAGACTTCAGACTTTGACAGACTGCAGGCAACAGGGCTGGACACTGCACCTGTGCCTCCCATGTTTACTAAAATGCAAGGATTGGACACACATAGGCTAAATGCCTAGAATGCATGTGGCCTAAGGGTCATTCACGTCTAAAGGCAGCTTATCTTTTTATAGTTCTGAGGTTGTAATAGATGTTTATGTAAAGACCTCATATACAAATCAGTTTTAAAAAGGAAATAATGAAACTAACCACATTGTCCTTGGAATAGCGAAATATATCAATGTATAGTATATATATATAAAAAGTTTGTGTGTATTTAATTTACCTAGAGAGGATAGTTTTCTTCTCTACAAAACAAACGTTACACTTAAGCCTGATGTGTTAGGCTGTGTGATTGTATCAGGTTTGTGCTGTTGGCAACTACGATAGCAAAGTCTTCTTTCACTTAGTTCGAATAATGTGCAGATATCAGCACCCATTGCACTGCCACTGGTTTGCTGGGTCACATAACCTGGGGCCAGGGCACTCTGGGATTGTAGCTGAGAGTTAAGTATATTGTTAGTTACATACATTGTTATTCATTTAAAATGATGCTAATGCAATTCTATGACCTTGCATGGACACAGAACAGTCACAGCTGAGTTTTACTAAACACTGACCACCAGAATGATAATCTTGGAGCTGGAGAGTATTCAGGTGATTATTATTGTTCTCTCCTGACTAAACAGAGATAAGCCCATGTCAAGTATATCCTCTATGGAGAGTTGTCCTAAGGTGCACTGTCTATTGGATGTGCATATTTGCAAATTCCTGACCACATTCCCATGCATCATGTAAACCTATAGACAAGTGTTATCTCCATGTAATTACAGTAACTATTTATTCATCACTTTATCATTATAACATAAGACAAGAATGAAGCAAAAGCTAGACTCCCTCACCCTTAATATTTTGGTGCCACGTGACCAGGATTCACCACAAATTAATCCCGTAATAAAAAACATTTCAGTAAAGTCTCGGTGATGTATGTCACAGAAGTGGAAGCACTTGGCTTGTTCATTTTATGAAATGAGCAATGTTCCAATCTTTTTGTAACCTTCGCTGTTGGGAAGGAAACACCACAGACAATGGCTTGTAAAATGTCAGTGCCCACTTTGGTGCCCTGCACTTTATTTTGGAGCCGGTGACAGCTGTTATCAAATATAGTTTCGTCCATAGTTGTAGTGGTAATGCTGGTGCTAACAGAAATTATCCTTTTTCAAGAAGATATGAAAATTGAAAAAAAAAAAGATCTGAGTCACTCAGAAATGAAAGGGTTTGACTTATTTTTAGCTGGTAGATAGACATGTTGATTATCAGTAGTAACAAGTGCATTAGTATTAACAGAAGTACAATTTATTCTGCTTAACATTGTCATTTTATTTTCATCATGAGTCAGCCTGATGTCCTTTGCTTGCTTCCTAGGTTTTCTACCAAGTACTGGATGTCTCAGACCTGTACTGTCTGTGGGAAAGGAATGCTGTTTGGACTGAAATGTAAAAACTGCAAGTACGTTGTCCAATTTCAATCAAGTCTGAAATATCTGTTCAACATAAACCTCTTACAATGGAAATGGTACACCAGATTTGACAAACATGCTGTTGAATGACATTATTTGCTCAATTGCCCATGTGATGACATCACTTGGTATAGGTGAAATGAGTGTTTAAGAATAAACCTTCCAGTGTACATTACAGTATATATTATATGTTGTACGTACAGTAGGTGCCGCCGGTATTGTGTTTCCAGTGCGATCCTGTCACGCTGGTTCCCGGCGACAGGCTTCTCTAACCAATGTAATGTGTAGGGTACCTCTGCATCAACTGGTTAAATAAAGAAATGAAAAGACCGCAGCGTGCACTGAAAAGGGTTACTCCTACCCAAAATGACTATCTGTATATGGTAGTGCCACGCAGTTTATAGAGAAAAAGAGGAGAAGGGAGAGAAGTAGATGATACTTCTCTCCCTTCTCCTTTTTTTCTCTATACACTGTGCGGCACTACCATATACAGATAGGCTTCTCTAACCAGCGCGATCCCGCCGCGCTGGTTCTCGCACTGGCTGCAATAGGAAAATGTCATTTTCCTATAGTAGCGAGCGAGCGAGAGACGATAATGTCACCTCACTAATGAAGCCTGCATGCCTTCGGGGGCATTCCAGGCCCTTAGGTCCAGTAGGAATTTTAAGGGGAATCCCCTACGCCGAAAAAAACGGTGTGGGGTCCCCCCAAAATCCATACCAGACCCCTATCCGAGCACGCTGCCCGGCTGGTCAGGAAAGGGGGTGGGGACGAGCGAGCACCCCCCTCCTGAGCCGTACCAGGCCATGTGCCCTCCACATGGGGGGGTGGGTGCTCTGGGGGAAGGGGGGCACCCCCCTCACAGGGTGTCAATCTCGCCGATAAAAGCGGCGAGATTGACACAATATCACGGTCACCTACAGTATCTAAAATGCACGCACATTTCCCTGATTTGTATCCCTTTGTAGCCCCTTTTACGTACAGAATAATACCTGTTGATGTGCCAGAAGTGCAACTAAACCTGGACAAGTATTTTTTTTTTATTCAGCCAGCAGGGCAATAAATGAGGTGAATGGAAGAATCCCCCTCACCGGGACATTGTATTCTTATAGTGGGACTTGCTGCTGTCAGAATACAATTATCAACAGCTGCAGTCACTGATTAACATACATTTTCCTACTTGTTTGTTCAACAGAAGTTGATCAAACGATCGCCTGTCGAACAGGAATGTCCATACACTAGTTGAAATTTGTATAATCCCTGCTGAACCAGTTGAATTTTGATCTGTCTATGGCCGGCTTTAGGCCTGTTTTCAGACAACACACAACTGAGTAATATCAGTGGTATCAACCCTGACAAGTTTTCTTTCGTTAAACTGATCAGACCCATTACCTATCCTATTGTCCTCAACATAGAGATTAATGATTCTGTAGTCCAAGATACAAATGTGAAGGGCTGTTTTCTTGCTTTAATATAACAAGTGTGCACAAAACAAAGGACAAGATTAACAAGTATTTTTTGTAATTTTTGAACAGATATAAAAAAAATAAAACACTTTCACTTATATATTTAACTGACCAAATGGGATGTTCATTGCTAAGGTTTACATATACTTTAAAGAAAACTTCTGGGGGTGTAAATTAGGAGGTTGCCATTGTCAACCTTTTTCTGTTCTCTTATGTTTATTGTTTGCATGTCTCTAGCTCCAATGCTTTGCGGGCCCACCAGCTTTTGCATGTACTAAGTTATTGAGTTGGGACAAGTATCAGTCAAGGGGCAAGTCAGAAAAATGTTAAAAGTCCTTATTTGCACACTTGTTCTGAGCTAATGATGCAGTATTTAAACAAGAGGTCAGCATGACTGACAAGGAACTAGCATTTGCAGCAACAACAGTCTCTATGTCTTCCTTTTAAAGCAGGAGTCGGCAAACGGTCAGTCGCAATCTACCAGTCGATCACCAACAGGTGACTGGTTGATTGTGACTTCGGCTTGCTGCCATTTGCAGAATGAGGAGCGTCGTTGAGAAGCAGTCAGAGTGGGACTGTTTTTTTTAATAGTAGTGACTGTGGCCAGCTCCATCTTCGCACTTCAGATCCGGAGGATTTGGCTGCAGAATGACCGGGCCATTTTTTTTGTTCGGCACTGCGTGGTTTTAACTGACAGTTGCGCGGTCATGCGACATTGTACCCAAACAAAATTGATGTCCTTTTTTTCGCACAAATAGAGCTTTTTTTTGGTGGTATTTGATAATCTCTGCGATTTTTATTTTTTGCGCTATAAACAAAAAAAGGCATAATTTTTTAAAAAACTTTTCTTTTTGACGCTGTAATAAATATCCCCCAAATTTATATAAAAAAACATTTTTTTTCCTCAGTTTAGGCCGATATGTATTCTTCTACATTTTTTTGGTAAAAAAAAGTCACAATAAGTGTATATTCATTGGTTTGCGCAAAATTTATAGCGTCTACAAAATAGGGGATAGTTTTATGGCATTTTGATTTATTTTATTTTTTTATTAGTAATTGAGGCGATCTGTGATTTTTATAGTGACTGCGACATTATGGTAGACACAGCGGACATTTTTGACACTATTTTGGCACCATTGTCATTTTTACAGCGATCAGTGTGATAAAAATGCATTGCTTACTGTGTAAATGACACTGGCAGTGAAAGGGTTAACCACTACGGGGGAGTGAAGGGGTTAAGTGTGTCCTAGGGAGTGATTTTACTGTGAGGGCGTGCGCGTGCCACCGGCAGCCAGCACACACCGCCATGGCGGGAGATTGAAAGGGACGTATAGATACGCCCATTTGCCCAGCCGGGCCATTCTGCCAACGTAAATGTACATGTAGAAAACCCCCGAAAGAGCTGCTTTTAATTATTGGTTCAATCTGTCGTTCTGCCTCTCAACCCCAGTAAACCCTCTCAGCCCCTCTGACACACCTAGCTTAATGATGGATAGAATAACCTGATAATAATACACAACACAGTGCTGTATTTTTATGTTTACTTTATATAAAATAAAATTTAGCTTAAAATCAGTCAGCTAAGATCTGTATAAGTATCCAGGTCTTGGTTGAAGCGGTTTAAAGGAAAACAGTCCATAACACTATGCAACCATAAACAAGAAAATAAATGACAATATGCACAGATTCAATAGCCTACTAAAACAAGCTTTTCATAAGTGTGAAATGCTATGAATAAATGGAAACCCCAGACCGGCCTATGATGTCTCTATTACACACAATGAAGTAATTTCAATACCCACGGTTTGTCTCCTTTAAGAGCCACAGCAACAGTGTTCGATGAGCAAAGCTTTGCATTTGTTATTTTCACCGGCAATGTAGGAACTCTGTGAACAAGAATCCCTCAATATAATAAGGCGATGAGAGGAATGTGGAATGGCTGATGCAATGATAGTAGTAGTAGTATTCCTCTGTGTGATCCAGCTAACAGGTGCATGTGCACTTTATTTAGATGTGGTGTCTTATGAAAAGCAATAAAGTTTCCTGGGCACGGCCCTCTCACCAAATCCTGCGTGCAATCAGTGGTCCTCAGACATGCAATCGATCGTCTCTCCTGGATGCAGGTGTGTCGCAGTGGCGTTCAGTCTCTGAGCTGCTGCAACGGCCTCTCCTATGACATACCACACTGCTGCTGGGCGTCCTTCTCCAGCTTTGTCAATCTGTTTCTCTGGGCTGGAGTTGTAGATGGTGTGTCCCTTTGGTAGGCCCGCGATCCTCCTCCACAGCAGCCGAAGAGTAGCTCTCCTCATGGAGTCCAGGAACGAAGAGTGCTTCCAGGTCTAGTTCCTGTGACCTTACCCCCTCTCCCACCAACTTCCTGCTACTCGCAATGCAGCCTGGGATTTGTAGTCCTGTTACATACTTCAGTCAATCAGGCTGCATTGCGCTGGACTTTCTATTCCACAGTGCTTTGCTGTCGCCTGATGATTGGCTCAGTCTCTCCTAATAGGGAGGTTCCTACACTGCAGCCTTGAGTGTCTCTGTGAAGAGAAGAAGGGGGGTTGAAAAAGCCCACGCTGTTGTTAGCAGACAGTTCTCGCCTTACTGATTAGATCAGCCTGAGGAAATGCCTGCTACATACATGTGGCGGTCGGCAAGCGGATAAACTGCACTCTGCCTCTTTGTATCCTGCTGCAATAAGACCGTAGGAAGGGGACAGAGAAATAGAAAAATCCCAGTTTGTGGTGTGCTGACAATGAGCTCCTCTTGTCTATTATCTTCTAATTTATTTAGGTCAGTGCATTTCACACAATCTGAACTGCAGTGCACCGATGTGATCAGAGACATAACACCAGCTTTAACAGAAAGCAACTGTCATAGAAGGCTTAGGAAAGTTAAAGCTGATTTGCACTCCCTTTAGCTGCAGTGGCCATGGGTGTACATATATGCCTTGGCCACAGGAGTTATAATTTGCCCTGTCATGCTTGGCGGGTGTATCACCCACCAAGCACGACACATTCAAGTGAATGGGGCTGCTTTGCAAGCACCCTACAACCCTGTGCAGTACAGAGACCAAGGGGTTAAAGCAGGTGGTGATGAGGCATTGTATTGGCAATTAGTGAGGAGGTGACATTGGGCAATACAGTGCCTGGTGATCTTTGACTTCTCCCATTTTGTTCAGGTAGATCTTCACCTTTCTAAGGTTTCCTACCCCTGTTTTAAAGTATAGCTTACCAGTCCTTAGATGCGGTGGCTGCAATTGTTTAATTTACATTTTCTTTCCAGAAAAGTCCTTGTCAATACCTGTGAGCCTAAAATGAATTAAAATGTACCTTCTCTTTATTGTTTAACCACTTCTCTTACACCTCTGACTCGAGGCCCCTGGTAGTGTGAACAGAAGGAGTGCAGCGTGGCACGAGTGCCTGTAGGTCTTGCCAGTAGCAGAGCAGGTATCCACGCCAGGCAGGAGAGGTCATCAGTAGATTTCAGTGCGGCAGACGGGCTGGTAGGCAGCTGAAGTATGGCAGACTGGAGCAGGCTGGTACTGGCAACAGAAGGCAGGTAAGGCATGTGTTGGTAGCAGACTGTAGAACCGCAGACACAGCAGGATGTGACAGGAAGCAGGGTCAAGCAAGCCGGTTCATATACTGGCAGGACAGATCAGGTACAGAGGAGCAGGCAATAGCATGGTCAGGGTACAAGCCGGGTCAGGAGCCAATTAGTGTAATAGAAGCCAATGGAGCAGACATAAGTGGAGGACAAGTTTGGGTCTGTGCAGAGTTCAGAAAGTGGTCAGACAAGCTGGGTCAGCAACTGGGATCAGGATACAGGATCACAGGATGCAGGGAAAGCTGAAAGACAAAGCAGCACTGATCCTGAGCACTGATTTTAAATAGCCTGTTTGGCGCCAACATCTGCCACAGGTGCACATGTGCGCTTTCGCGCATGAGAATGTGCTAAGGCTCATGCTCAAATTGCTTAGCCGGTGCCCAATTCTTGTGAGCATGAAAAGGAACATGTTTTAGCTTGTGCACAGAAGGTCTTTCCTCACACAATCACCATTACCCAATTTGGCACTCTCTGTGGAGGAGAGGGCCTGTAGGAGGAGGGAGAGATTGTGCCTGTATTGTGGCCCAGGAAATGCTTGCACCTGAGGTCCTGTAGGGGACAGACTGTAGGTAGCGTTGTTATGTCCCAAGTTAAGTCTTTTGTTCCAGTTACCCTTTCTTGGTCTGAGACATCCATCAAGACAGAGTCTAATGGACTCAGGAGCTGCAGGCCTGTTCATAGATAGTGCCTTTGTGTCTAAGCACTTGATTCCGCTGCAGCTTTGTGCCACTTCACTTGCCATTGAGGTTATTGATGGGAGACCTCTACAGCCTGCCCATGTCACTTATGAGACTACACCGTTGTCCATGACCGTAGGGGCTCATCACCATGAGATAATTAATTTTCAAGTTATTTCCTCACCCCATTACTGGTTGGTTATTGGTTATCCTTGGTTACAGAGGCACAACCCCTCTTTTGATTGGCTTTGGGCTGAGGTTCTTTTTTAGTTGACACATTGCAGTAAGACATGTTTTCGGAAAGTGGCCAGAGTCTTGTGCACCTCTTCAATTACCCCCCTGCCAGAGGAGTACTGCGAATCTGGGGCTGTCTTTGACAAAGTTCAAGCTGGTAGTTTGCCTCCACGCTGGTCGTTCGATTGCGCAATTGACCTTCAATCTGGTGCCATGCATCCTCGTGACCGGGATTACCATTTGTTGGTCTCAGAGGATAAAGCCAAGGAGGACTATGTTGCCGACACACTTTCTCAAGGGTTCATCTGCAAATCCTTATCTCCTGCTAGTTCTGGCTTCTTCTTTGTGAAAAAGAAGAGTGGAGAACTGAGACCTTGTATGAATTATAGGGGTCTCAATCGCATCATGAATAAGAACGCGTATCCAATTCCGTTGCTAACAAAATTGTTTGACCATCTCAAGTGAGCAATGGTTTTCACAAAGCTCGATCTGAGAGGGGCATACAATCTATGAAGATCAAGGAGGACGACAAATGGAAAACTGTGTTTAATACTAGGACAGGACATTACGAATACCTTGTAATGCTGTTTGGTCTTTGCAAAGCTCCTGCAGGTTTTCAGGAATTCATCAACGATGTCCTCTGAGATATGTTGCAGCAATGTGTAGTGGTTTATCTCAACAACATTCTCATATATTCTAATTCCCTAGAGAGCCACCACATAGATGTCTCCCATGTGCTACAGAGGCTGAGACATAATATCCTGTAATGCAAGTTGGAAAAGTGTGAGTTCCATCGTGAACAGGTTACATTTCTGAGTTATGTCATTTCTACTGCTCGTTTTTCGATAAACCCAGAGAAACTACAGTATCTGCAGTTCTACGGTGGCCTCAACTCATAGGTCTATGTCCACTACAATGTTTTCTTGGCTTTGCCAATTATTACTGGAACTTTATCTGTAACTTCTCTTCTCTGGTCAAACCCCTGACTGATATGACCAGAAAGGACGGTAACTCACAGAATTGGTCTCCAGAGTCCATTAAGGCCTTTGAGAGTCTCAAGGCTGTCTTTGTTTCAGCTCCTGTGTTGGCACATCCTGATCCCACGTTACCCTTCATTCTTGAGGTTGATGCATCTGAGACTGGAGTTGGTGCCCTTCTGTTTCAACATCCTACCTCTTAGAGCGCTATTCATCCTTGTGGCTACGTTTCCAAGAAATTGTCTCCTGCGGAAAGCAATTAAGAGATTGGGGCAGAGAGCTGTTAGCGATCATTTTAGCTCTTAAAGAATGGAGGCATCTCCTTGAAGGTCCCACTGTGCCGGTTCTCATTTTGGCTGACCACAAGAATCTCAGTCTTGTCTGAGTCAAAACATTTATCTCCCAGAAGGGCCGCAATGGACTCTTTCTGTCAAGCTTCGATTACATAGTTTCGTTCTTACCTGGTACCAAGAATGTAAGGGCTGATGCATTGTCGCAACAGTTTTCCTCTGCTACCATGATGGAGTCGGTTCCTATACCTGTGATACCTCCCAATCGTATTCTAGCCACTGTTCGTACCGGTCTCACTTCACCCTTGGGTGACAGAATTCTTGCTGCTCAGATCCACTCTCCTCCCGGGAATCCTTTGACCGCTGCTTTGTCCTTGAGAGTCTCCGCACTGCTTTGCTCCAGACTTGCCATTCTCCCAAGGCCACCCGGGGAAGAATCAACTAATTTGGGCCATTTCCAAACAATTCTGGTGGCTTAGTCTCTGCGCTGATGTAGCCACCTTCATAGTCACTTGTTCCGAGTGTGCTTAGTGTAAGACACGACGACACCTTCCAGTGGGTCTCCTACAACCCATACCCAATGGAGAGAGGCCTTGGACTCACCTATCTATGGATGTTATTGTGTAGTTACACAACTTCCAGGGCAACATAGTTATTCTTATGGTGCTTGACCGGTTCTCGAAAATGTCACATTGTATTCCACTTAAGTTGCCCACATCCAAAGAACTGGCATTCATTTTTGTTCAGGAGATCTTTTGATTTATATGGGGTACCCAAGGTTATCATCTCTGAAATGGGTACACAGTTTGTCTCCAGATTTTGGCAAGCCTTTTGTGCACAGTTGGGAATTCAGCTTTCCTTCTCCTCTGCGTATCACCCACGGTCCAATGGGGCCGCAGAATGAGCCAACCAAGGCTTGGAGCAGTTTCTACGCTGCTATATATCTGACCACCATAACAACTGGTCAGACCTCTTACCTTGGGCAAAGTTTGCTCACAATAGTGCCGTCGATACTGCTTCCCCATTGCCTCAGTTTTTGGTGAATTATGGTTACCATCCATCCATGTTGCCTGACACATTTCCTCATTTCCTCCTTAAAGAATTCCTGCATTAGAGGAGCATCACCGTGGTCTTCGTTCCACTTGGGTACAGGTCCAAGAGTCCTTGCAACATGCCAGTGATAGGTACAGACAGCATGCTGACCGCAGACACCTACCTGTGCCTTCCTACCAGGTTTGGAAGAGGGTCTGGCTGTCAACTTGCAACTTTCGACTCCGTGTTTCCTCACTGAAACTGGCACCCCGGTTTATTGGGCCTTTACGTATTGTTCATAAGATCAACCCAGTGGCTTACGTATTAGACCTTCTTTCTAATACGCATATTTTTAATGCAACCGCTTCACCACCTCAGGGTCACATTCTCGCTCGGTTCAGGTTGAGAACCATGAGGAGTATGAGATACAATCAATCATTGAATTCCGTAGGTTCCGTGGACGCATACAGTACCTGGTTCATTTAAAAGGAGCGCTCTTTTGTATCATCTTCGAATGTACATGTTCCCGTCCTCCTCTGTGCTTTCTATAGATGTTTTCCCCTGAAACCTGGTGGCCCTCCGAGGGGGAGGGGTCGTTGAGGAAGAAGTACTGTCAGGGCTGGGCTCAGCCCTCCCTTCTCAGTGCTCAGCTGTCGGGTAATTGCCAGCACTCATTGTTCCACAGTGCCTCACCTGGTAGTCATTTCCTGCTTGTCAGCCAGCCCCTTCTGGCTATTTAAACTGTCTGGTACATTTCTCCCATGCTTTGGCCTTGGTCAAAATATCTGTCGATTCTCTGCTGTGTTGCTGTTAAAGACTTGCCTGCTTGGTGTCCCTTCTGGTTCCTGATCCTGTCTGCTGTTTCAGACTTGCCTGCCTGTTTCTGCTGGCTTCCTGATTTACTGGCTTGCACTGACTACCCACTTTGATTACTGAACCCTGGCTATGTTTTGACTATGTTTACTGTTTGTACCATTTTTACCACTATATTAAAAGGTGTGATTTTTTACTGCATTTTCTTTCTCCATCTCATGGTTCCTGTTGGTTGAGTTCTGCAGTCAGTGGAACTGAAATGTGGGCTCCTGTTACAGAGCAGTGTCTGCTCACTCTAGCCCAAGGGACGTTGAGCGGGCTGTGCTGTGGCTGGACCTTAGGAAGGAATGCTGTATACACTAAAGTCAAAGATAGCACAGGTGTCCAGAAAGCCATGAGCACAAGTGTGTAAAAGAAAGTGATTATGACTGTTTTAGGTATGATATTATATGTTATAGACAATGGGCCTGTGGCCTGCTCACCAACTCCTCAAGAAACAGCAGAAACTGGTGATGAAAAGGGGTCCCCCACAAAAACAGGTTTTGAAAGTGTCCATGGTAGTGGTGACTTGCTTGACAGCTCAGTTGGTGTGGAGAATCAGCAGGACTTCAGTTTGCAAGTGAAACAGCAGGTATGAAAACTGCAACGATCTCATAGCAATTGCATCAGTCAGTGAAGTGCACAAGACCGCTCAGCCCCGACAGCTTAGACATTTATCAAGGTCTGCTCCCACCAACAGGTCTGAACTGCTCAACTCCCATGGCACCAGGAGAGAGGGTTTTTCTTGGGTAAATAATATAAATGCTCCCCTTGGTTCCTCCTACTGCATAGACCCCAGGTGTTTGTAGTTTGAAGTAGCTGTAGTCTCATAATATGCCCACCACCCAGGGATATATCTCCCAGAACCCCAAGTGCTTTGTGTCACACTGTTTGGACTAAGGGTGACTTGTTTTCCCCTGCTGGTGGGAAGAAAATATAGCAACAGCATAGCAATTTATTAAAGGCAGAAAGCCAGATGCATTCTAAGGCAAGGTATATCTGGCACTGGGCTACATAATGAAGAAATTAGTATAGACTTAAAGGGACAGGAATGAGTTATTCATTAAAATGATGAAAACAAAGGAAAACAACATAAAAAAGAAAACGAATGCAGCCACATCTAAGGACTGGTAAGCTGAAATATATTTAACCTTTGTTTTTGGGTTGGATACACTTGAAACATGTGTAACTTTGTTACATGTGTTAGGGCTAGCGTTCACTGACTTTTCAAACCCATTCACTGTTTATTTACAATGCATTTGCAATGTATTCATTTTGACTTCTATAGAGAAATAAAAGAAATACACTGACTGACCTTCCTAATCTCACTGTGTAGAGTAGTCTGACTGAATGAATGTGAAAAATGTGGCATGCATTTGTATTCAGCCCCCTTTACTAAAATCTAGTGGAACCAATTGTCTTCAGAAGTCACCTAATTAGTAAATAGAGTCCACCTGTGTGTAATTTAATCTCGGTATAAATATAGCTGTTCTGTGAGGCCCTCAGAGATTTGATAGAGAACCTTAGTGAATAAACAGCATTATGAAGGCCAAGGAACACACAAGACTGGTCAGGGATAAAGTTGTGAAGAAGTTTAAAGCAGGGTTAGGTTATAAAAAAATATCCAAAGCTTTCAACATCTCACGGAGCACTGTTCAATCCATCATATGTAAATGGAAAGCGTATGGCACAACTGCAAACCTACCAAGACATGGCTGTTCACCTAAACTGACAGGCCGAGCAAGGAGAGCATTTATCAGAGAAGCAGCCAAGAGCCCCATGGTAGCTCTGGAGAAGCTGCAGAGATCCACAGCTCAGGTGGGAGAATCTGTCCACAGGGCAACTATTAGTCGTGCACTCCACAAATCTGGCCTTTATGAAAGAGTGGCAAGAAGAAAGCCATTGTTGAAAGAAAGCCATAAAAAGTCCAGTTTTCAATTTGCAAAAAGCCACATAGGGGACATAGCAAATCCGTGGAAGAAGGTGCTCTGGTCAGATGAAATCAAAATGTAACATTTTGGCCTAAAAGCAAAATGCTATGTGTAGCAGAAAGCTAACCCTGCACATCGCCCTGAACATACCATCCTTACCGTGAAACATGGTGATGACAGCATCATGTTGTGGGGATGCTTTTCTTTGGCAGGGATGGGGAAGCTGTTCAGAGTTGATGGGAAGATGGATTGTGCCAAATACAGGGAAATCTTATGCCGTGTACACACGACCAGACTAGGTCAGACGGTCTTCCCAACTGATGTTTCAGCGGAGTTCTGATGGACTTTCTGAACGAACGAACTTGGTCACACACAATCACACCAAAGTCCGACGATTCTAACGTGATGACGGACGACTAGAATAAGGAAGTTCATAGCCAGTAGCCAATATCTGCCCTAGCGTTGGTTTTCGTCCGTTGGACTAGCATACAGATGAACGGATTTTTCCACTGGACTCGAGTCCGTCGGAAAGATTTGAAACATGTTCTAAATCTAATGTCTGTCTGATTTTTAGACAACAAAGATCTGATGAAGCCCACACACGATCGAATTGTCTGGCAGATTTGCTCTGTCGGACCTTTGCTGTTGAAAAGGTCTGGTCGTGTGTACAAAAAGACTTGAGACTGGGGTGGAGATTCACCTTCCAGCAGGACAACGACCCTAAACATACAGCCAAAGCTACAATGGAATGGTTTAAACCTAAGCATAGTGTGTTAGAATGGCCCAGTCAAAGTCCAGACCTAAATCCAATTGAGAATCAATGGCAAGACTTGAAAATTGCTGTTCATAGACGCTCTCCATCCAATGTGACAGAGCTTAAGCTATTTTGAAATAAGAATGGGCAAAGCTGTCATTCTCTAGACATCCCCATTAAGATTTGCAACTATAATTGCAGCGAACGGTGGTTCTACAAAGTATTGACTCAGGAAGGCTGAATACAAATGCACACCACACTTTTCACATATTTATTTGTAAAACATTTTGAAAACCATTTATAATTTTCCTTCCACTTCACAATTATGTGCCACTTTGTGTTGGTCTGACACATAAAATCCCTATAAAATAATTTTTGGCTGTAACATGACAAATGTAGAAAATGTCAAGAGGTATGAATACTTTTTCAAGGCACTGTATGTTATGTGTAGAAAGCAGAGCTGGGGGAGTGATGGGTGGGGCAGATACAAGACCAGATAATGCACAGAAATAGGGAGCAGCATTGACTGGAAACTCTTAGGCCGCGTACACACGGGCGGACTGTCCGTCCAACTAAGTCCGTCAGACAATCCGACAGACAGTCCGTCCTACTTTTGAATGAACGGACTTGACCACACACTACGAACAGACAGTCCGCTGAAAGCTTGCGCGATGACGTGTACAGCACGTACGACGGGACTAGAAATATGACGTCCAATACACTGCAATGCAACCTTCGGCCGTGTAAATCCTTTCTGAGCATGCGCCATACTTAGTCCGTCCAACTTGCCTACTCACAAGAGGACTGTCTGCTGAAACCAAGTTTGGATGGACAATATTACGGAAATTCCGAAAGACTTAGTCCGCCAGACTGTCCGCTGAAAAAGTCCGCTGAAGCCCACACACGAGCGGACTGTCCGCTAAAACACGTTTCAGCGGACCAAGTCCGTCAGACAGTCCGCCCGTGTGTACGCGGCCTTACACAGAAGCAATATTTTACACTGGATTATGGCACACATCTGAGGGATATACACAAAGCACAACAATAATCAAGTACAAATACACATACAACTTGTATTTATACAATATTTGCTTATCCTGAAGTTCAGCTTTGAAATTTGGTTTAATAATCCCACGTTTTTATAATTTATTTATGTGGCGTGCCTGTCTGTATAAGTCCATGTGTTGTAGAGAGAAGCACGATTAGCCAATATGATGTGTGACTGGTTCTGTCTCTCTCCTGCCTTTTATTTTCACCTTCACACTTTAGATTTAACAAATAAATCTAATGGCCAAGAACAGTCATGAACACACCACTAAATAATAGGTCTTTTTCACTATGTACTGCAGAGACATCATTGAGATGCTTGACTGTTTTGTATTTGAAAATAACCTTCACAAAGTTCACAGCAGCTGTGGATGTAATCTAAAGATTTTTTTTTTTTTAGAAAAAAAGACGAAAAAACTGAAAAAAACAAAAATGCAATTTCAAATTGATAGCCATTTGATCACATATACCGCCTATAGCAGAGCACAAATGTGATTACTATTGGCTGAACAGGTAAATGGATCTACAAAACAACTTTGCTCTAATGGGGCATTCTTTTTTAACCCAATCGAAGGCCATATTGGGAATGTATTATACCTACTGTATATAGAGTGATTTGGTAAAATAAAGTTGGCCACATGCAATACCTTTTGATGTCCGTAGATTTTATTTTACATTTATATACAGCTTGGCCCTATAATATATGTTTGCAAATATAAAGAGATTGTACAGAGTTTGTACAACCAAATAGCCAGATTAAAGCTTTTCATTGACATAACACTATGGGCAGGGCCATCTTTAATATTGATTGGGCCCTGGGCAAAAAATTTCTTGGGCCCCCCATGCAATTTCACTCTCCACCTGCTCTGAGACATATAATAAATAGCAGATAGACTGAAAATCTGTATTTTGTATCAGATCAGGCAGTGATTGCAATTGGTTGCCAGAGGTTACAGCATATCATTACCGCTTACAGATTGGTTGCTAGAGGTTACAGCATACAATACATAGTTACATAGTAGGTGAGGTTGAAAAAAGACGTGTGTGATTATATGTCAGTATTACATTGTATATCCCTGTATGTTGCGGTCGTTTAGCTGCTTATCTAATAGTTTTTTTAAACTATTGATGCCCCCCGCTGAGACCACCGCCTGTGGAAGAGAATTCCCCATCCATGCCGCTCTTACAGTAAAGAACCCTCTACTTTTAATGAGTGGCCACGTGTCTTGTTAAACTCCCTTCCATAAAAAAAGTTGTATCCCTATTGTGGGGTCACCAGTACGGTATTTATAAATGGAAATCTCCAGAGAGAATAAGTTCAGTGCTTGCAACCTTTCCTCATAACTAATATCCTCCAGACCCTCTATTAGCTTAGTTACCCTTCTTTGTACTCGCTCCATTTCCAGTACATCTTTCCTGAGGACTGGAGAACTAAACAGCAAACTCATCTCCTCATAGAAGGTTAATAGATTGATTTGGCAAGAACGATTCTTCATGAATCCATGCTGATTACTGCTAATGATACCGTTCTCGGTACTAAAATCTTGTATATAGTCTCTTATCATCCCCTCCAAGAGCTTGCATACTATGGATGTTAGGCTAACTGGTCTGTAATTCCCAGGGATGTATTTTCAGCCCTTTTTAAATATTGGTGCTACATTGGCTTTTCTCCAATCACCTGGTACCATTCCAGTCAGTGGACTGTCAGTAAAAATTTGGAAAAATGGTCTGGAAATTAGGGAAGTCAGCTAAGTACCCTCTGATGCAAGCCACCTGGTCCCGGTGATTTATTAATGTTAAGTTTCTCAAATCGAATTTTAATTCTGTCCTCTGTTAACCATGGAGGTGCTTCCTGTGATGTGTCATAAGAATAAACACTGCAGTTTTGGTTACTGAAGCCCCCTGATTCCTTCATGAAAACTGAGGAGAAGAATAAATTCAATACCTCTGCCATCTCCCCATCCTTTGTAACCAGACATCCTTCCTCATGCTTTATGGGACCAATACGGTCTGTCCTCCTTTTTTATTGTTCAAATACTTAAATAATTTCTTGGGATTTTTTTTTCTCTCCTCCGCTATGTGTCTTTTGTGTTCTATCTTAGCCGCTCTAATTGCACCCTTACATTTGTTGTTGCATTCTTTATAAAGTCTGAATGCTGATAATGATCCCCCAACCTTGTATTTTTTGAAGGCCATCCCCTTTGCTTTTATATGCATTTTACATTGGAGTTAAGCCATCCAGGACTTTTGTTAGCTCTTTTAAATGTATTATCCAATGGGATGCATTGGCTAATGCCCTTATTTAATATGCTCTTAAAGCAAACCCATCTCTCCTCCGTGTTCTTTGTTTCTAAGATTTTATCGCAATTCATGCCTTCTAACAAGGTTTGTAGTTTAGGGAAGTTGGCTCTTTTGAAATTCAGTGTCTTTATATGTCCCTTATGTTTTCTATTTGTGGGATTTATACTGAAGCCAATTGACCTGTGATCGCTGTTTCCTAAATTGGCCCATATTTCCACATCCATGATCAGGTCTGTATTGTTGGTAATCAGTAGATTAAGTAATGCTTTATTTCTAGTTGGCATGTCTACCATTTGAACCATGAAATTATCCTGCAAGACATTTAGGAACTGGGAGCCTTATGTCCTGTACACACGATCGGAAATTCGGGCCAACAAAAGACCGATGAGAGCTTATGGTCGGAAAATGTGACTGTGTGTATGCTTCATTCCGACGTGCAGAATTCCTACACATGCTCAGAAACAATTCGACGCATGCTCAGAAGCATTGAACTTAATTTTCTTGGCTCGTTGTAGTGTTGTATGTCATCGCGTTCAGAGAACTTTTGTGTGGCCGTGTGTATGCAAGCCAAGCTTGAGCGGAATTCTGTCGGAAAAACTATCCTAGATTTTTCAGACAGAAATTACGCTCGTGTCTACAGGACATTAGACAAATGCGTGGTTCCCTCCGCCCAGTCTATATCTGGATAATTTAAATTCTCTATTATGCTAACACTTCCTATCTTTGCTGCTAATCCAACTTGTGATAGGAGATCCGTCTCCTCCTCCTCCCTCAGGTTAGGGGGCCTATATCACACTACCAGTAATATTTTCCCCTTAGCTTCATCCCTTTGGAGCTCTACCTATAAGGATTCCACCTCCTCCCTAGTTAGCTTGCTCACCTGTGCACCCCAAACTGTAATTCCTTCTCTGCCTACCTCTGCACACCCCACACTAACCCCCCTCCCAATTTGCTTATCTTTGCAGAACAGGTGGATGTTAGGCTTAAGGACAACAGTTGGAGGCAGGACTTTCAAGCATGCCCCTTTATCTCCCCAGTGGGCAGCATTCAGTATAGGTGATGGTGGATATGAGCTCAGGAGGGCATGATATACATATGAATGTCACCTAAATTTACACATTAATGCCGCCGGTTGCCGCTGGCAAGTATGAGGCAGCTGCTTTGGGCCCCATAACAATGACAGGGCCCAGGACATCTGCCCCCTTTGCCCTGCCTTAAAGACGGCCCTGACTATGAGACACAGTGGGACACAACAGACCACATCAGATGCTTCCATCAAGGTTAAATTGTTTTGCCTAGGCTAAAGATTTAAGCCTGGTACACACTGATAGTTTTTTTCGTTCAGCCCAGCTGAATGTTAGTATGTTAGTACAATGATCTCCCCTGCTGTTCTATTGTGTTCTGATGGGGGGGATTGCCCTCCCGCCAGAACACTCCAGTCAGCACACAGCACTGATAGGGAACCAGTCTGCAGACCTTTTTCAGAAATGCCCCTTGACATGCCCCTTCTGTCGGACTGGCTGCAGTACACACGGGCTGATTGTTGGCCGATTTGGACCCGAAAGGGCCTGGTATGGATGAAGGGGTGGCCCCATGCTGTTTTTTTCATATATTTTTCATTGCCAGCATTCTTTTGTTTAGATTCAGCTGTCAGTAGAGAAAGCCTCTTACGGCTAATGAGTCATCGGTTGTTAAGGATGCGGCGGCTGCCTTCCTGGCCTGCTGCTTAACAACCAGCTATTCTTCACACAGAATTCAAATTGGTCGATCAATTTTCAATTTTGGAAAATAAAGAAATTCAGTCATGTTCAGAAAGCAAACAAACATGTTTTTTAATTTTCCTTCAAATTATCAGGCATTCAAAGTGCCCTAAGCTTCACTTGCAAAGTTTTCACCCACTTTGCTAGGTGAATAGACAGCCCCCAGTCCTTGTGTACCCTTATATGTTGACCCTGGTTGAGACAGAAGATATGTGTTATAGCATTTGTGGGCAGTAGCAAGTGGGAAGTACTGTATAGATATGCAGGGGTGTAGATGGGGGGGGGGGTCAGAGGTGCTCAACTCCCCCCGGGGCCAAAATGAAATGCATGGTGTTCCTGCTCTGCAGCCACACATGGCACCAGCGACAGGCAGCACTGCAGTCAGTGGCACACCGAGGGTAATAATGCTGCTGCAGCAAGTATAATAGATCATTAGGCATTCTGGCACGCATGTTGTGATACACCGCCAGGCCAGTCTATCGGGCTTGGGCTGACAGATCTATCACCAGGCAGAACAGTGGGAGCCAGAGGTGCGTTTAGTCCTGCCCACTACACACCATGTATTCCCGTTAGCTTGCAGTGCCACTCCCCCCTTCGGACTTGTGAGAGGAGCTTTGCCTGGGCCCTGGAGTGCAGAGTGCTTGTAAAGTGCTGTGTAGCTGCCGGCCCCCCACATGGATGCTGCTTTCTTGTCCAGGTATGTCACACTTTCTCTTCTGGCCTTGTCTCAGAGAGTGCCCTCAGACTTAGCACTGCTAAAACTGCTAAGCTGCTGGCATTCTGCTGTTCATACTAGGTAATCGTGAGTCAGTGAGAAACTGTCTTTGATTCTGTGTGACAACTAGCAAAGTATGTGATTGAGGCTGGCTGGGCTAGATTTTGCATTGGTTGTATTAGTGACAGATGGCTGAGGCTAAGCTGAGTTTTCTATTGCTTGTGTTACTGACAGCCCAGCCTGGTACTGGCAAGCTTGTTGTGGTGCTCACTGGCTTACTGATTCAGCAGTTGGCACCACAACATGTCTGCCAATGCCAGAACCAAGCTGGACTTTCTGCTGCCCTCAGTGGTATGCCTTGGCCCTGTTTTACCCCTGGTTCATACATATGTGGAAATACAGGAAATGCTGTGATCCCTGTGCGTTTCCCGCACTGCATTACAAACACACTGTGTTTTTGATCTGCTGCAGGTGTTAATTCAAAGTTAACTTCCCAAAAGAAAGAAAGTCACAAATGCAGTGTTTTTCTGAACCAGATCGCATGGTTGGTTTTCAAAAAAAGGTGCCTGCACTTCTTTGGTGCGATGTGGTGTGATTCAGCCCATTCAAATTGGACTCAAATTGCACCACACAGAATTGCATGTGAATTGCACAGGAATGTGGTGCAATTCCTGTGCGATTTACATGCAAAGTATAGTGTGAAACCAGGCTTGCTGTGTTGATTGCAGTGCAATCAAGGCCTATTCATCTTGAATGGGCTCAAATCACACCAAAGTCATGTTAAGTTTGGAACCGCACTGCAACCGGTTCGCATGGTCGTTTTGTGAATGAGATCTGGTGCAGGCAAACACACTGTATTTTACCTTTGTTTGGGATGTCGTTAAGATAGCACTGTCACCCACTTCAGATTGCTAGGGGGGTGCGATCTAAATGAGGTGCATGAAACATGCGTGGATTGAGGGTTTCCCATATTGTAGTGTATCTCCATGTATTTTCCTCTGCCAGTGGAGGAAGGTGTGCAATTACACACCTTCTCACACCCGTTTAGATGTGAACCTAGCCTAAAGAGAAGTCAGTGTATTCAAGGTTGGTCATTTTTCAGTTGATTGTTTTTTTTATTTTTATTCTGTGATTAATTGAAAATTAAGCTAATGTGAACACAGTGAGTGCACTGCCTTCCACAAGATGGTGCCCTTTGTACCTACCCAGGAAGATTGGCTAATACAGGGCACCATCCTGTGGTAGGCAGTGCATCCCCTCCTCCCTTTTTTTTTTAATCTGTAAAAGTTAAAAAAGTCAGGGAGTTCTCTGTCTGACACAACGTGGTGCCCTTTGCACCATAATAGCCAACCTTACTGAGGAGGTGCAAAGGGCACCATCTCCTTGTAGGTAGGCAACACACTCACTTT
This sequence comes from Lithobates pipiens, assembly GCF_037356315.1. Classification (NCBI taxonomy): domain Eukaryota; kingdom Metazoa; phylum Chordata; class Amphibia; order Anura; family Ranidae; genus Lithobates; species Lithobates pipiens. The sequence goes on along the minus strand of NW_027507790.1, from coordinate 95,461,872 downwards.
GCACCTATTCAGTTTGGACTCTAATACTGGACAATAGCCAACAGCGTTCATAAAAAACTAGAAGAAGGAAAAATTGAAATCAGGATTGATTTTCTAAAGGACATGATAAAATACAATTAAGTATGTGATTGCTTACTAGGGACAACACATATCATTTTTCCTTTTTCCAGTCTTTATAATTTTGGTGCAATTTATTTTATTTAAAAATACTTTTACTTAGTACCTGCTGAGAACAGAACAGAACAAAAAATGATCTACGGCCCTGTAGATATGTGACAGGGGACTTAAATGGCAAAATACCCTTCTGAATAAATTGAGGAAGCAATGTGGAGATTTTATTTTAACTGCGTACAAATCTAACATAAACAAGATTATGGTAATTTGTAATCAGGGCCACAATGCATCTCTGAACAAATGCAGAGACTGATAATATTTGATTATGCTTTATTTACATGTATGACTTGTATGTAAATATAGCATTAGTAAGCTAATATGCATTATGTTTCCAAGAAAGAAAAAGGTTTTAATTCTTATGTGTGTTTTACCTCCTTGAAATCAGCCCTGCTCGTCAGTACAAACTTTAGAACCAAACATAATGAGATAAATATCCATAGCAGCTTGTAGCAAACCTGGGAAATTAAACCAGTTGTTTTGTACATGTTGTCTTTATTTATATCCATGACTATGTTGTTTTTTTCTTTGTTTTTTTGGTTATATAAGTATAAAATTTGTTATATTCATACACTGTAGTTGCTTTTCTTTTTATGATTTCTATTCTATTTACACCATTGATGTTTGCAGAACTTAGTAGTTCAAAGTGCACTTTACAGACTGGAAGTAGAAAGTTGAAAGGCTGCTACTACTGTTAAACCAAGATTGTAAACATAAAATAAAAAGTTAAATGATATAAAACAACAATTTAAAAATATATTGAATTGAAAAAAAAATATATCTTCCAATATTTTAAAGTTGTTACCCAAGGAGAAATCTTCTATTGGTGATATTCAGGGCCGCTGATAAGCCAGTACAACCAGCCCTGTTGTAACGGGCCCGGCCAGCAGGGGGGGGGGGGCTGTGCAGCTTCAAAGACAGTTCAGTGGAGAAAACCCAAAAAACGCTTTCTAATTTACACCCCCAGGGGGCCCATGGCTCCCTGCTCTCATTGTACACTACACACTGGATCTTTCCATTACAAAATCCTGGAAACAGAATCCAGGAATCTGTGTCTCCCAGGACCTCATGCTTAGCTCTGTAATCCAGTCCAGAGCTTCTAGTTTGCCTTCTCCCCAGACCCAAGACCACACCCCTCCGCTGCTCTCATTGGTTGGAGGAGAGAAGTCTAAGGATTAGCAGCCCGGGCCAGGAGCTTCTTAGGTAAGAGACACACTGCTATGCAGGAGAGTTCTCTCATGTGGGCACAGATTAAAACAGGCCCACTGACACTGCATCTGGCCTGCCAGCACAGACACAACATGAACAGTCAGAAATGTTTTGTAATATAAACGATCCTAACACCTCCTGAGAGGCCCCCTCCCCCACCAACCTGAAATGGGGACAGATGTTGAGAGGTGCTGTGATGGAGGGGGCTCTGATGTGATGGAGCGGACTTTAATGTGATATAGGGGGCTCTGATGTGATAGAGCAGGCTCTGATGTGATGGAGGGGGCTCTGATGTGATGGAGGGGGCTCTCATGTGATATAGGGGGCTCTGATGTGATATAGGGGGCTCTGATGTGATGGAGGGGGCTCTGATGTGATGGAGGGGACTCTGATGTGATGGAGGGGGCTCTGATCTGATAGAGCGGGCTCTGATGTGATGGAGGGGGCTCTGATGTGATATAGGGGGCTCTGATGTGATATAGGGGGCTCTGATGTGATGGAGGGGACTCTGATGTGATGGAGGGGGCTCTGATGTGATATAGGGGGCTCTGATGTGATATAGGGGGCTCTGATGTGATGGAGGGGGCTCTGATGTGATATAGGGGGCTCTGATGTGATGGAGGGGGCTCTGATGTGATGGAGGGGACTCTGATGTGATGGAGGGGACTCTGATGTGATATAGGGGCTCTGATGTGATGGAGGGGGCTCTGATGTGATATAGGGGGCTCTGATGTGATATAGGGGGCTCTGATGTGATGGAGCAGGCTCTGATGTGATGGAGGGGGCTCTGATGTGATAGAGCGGGCTCTGATGTGATGGAGGGGGCTCTGATGTGATATAGGGGGCTCTGATGTGATGGAGGGGACTCTGATGTGATATAGGGGGCTCTGATGTGATGGAGGGGGCTCTGATGTGATATAGGGGGCTCTGATGTGATGGAGCAGGCTCTGATGTGATGGAGGGGGCTCTGCTGTGATGGAGCGGGGTCTGATGTGATGGAGGGGGCTCTGATGTGATATAGGGGGCTCTGATGTGATGGAGCAGGCTCTGATGTGATGGAGGGGGCTCTGATGTGATGGAGCGGGCTCTGATGTGATGGAGGGGGCTCTGATGTGATATAGGGGGCTCTGATGTGATGGAGGGGACTCTGATGTGATATAGGGGGCTCTGATGTGATGGAGGGGGCTCTGATGTGATATAGGGGGCTCTGATGTGATGGAGCAGGCTCTGATGTGATGGAGGGGGCTCTGATGTGATGGAGCGGGCTCTGATGTGATGGAGGGGGCTCTGATGTGATATAGGGGGCTCTGATGTGATGGAGGGGGCTCTGATGTGATAGAGCGGGCTCTGATGTGATGGAGGGGGCTCTGATGTGATATAGGGGGCTCTGATGTGATGGAGGGGACTCTGATGTGATATAGGGGGCTCTGATGTGATGGAGGGGGCTCTGATGTGATATAGGGGGCTCTGATGTGATGGAGGGGGCTCTGATGTGATGGAGCGGGCTCTGATGTGATGGAGCGGGCTCTGATGTGATATAGGGGGCTCTGATGTGATGGAGGGGGCTCTGATGTGATGGAGGGGGCTCTGATGTGATATAGGGGGCTCTGATGTGATGGAGGGGACTCTGATGTGATATAGGGGGCTCTGATGTGATGGAGGGGGCTCTGATGTGATATAGGGGGCTCTGATGTGATGGAGCAGGCTCTGATGTGATGGAGGGGGCTCTGATGTGATGGAGCGGGCTCTGATGTGATGAAGGGGGCTCTGATGTGATATAGGGGGCTCTGATGTGATGGAGGGGGCTCTGATGTGAGGGAGCGGGCTCTGATGTGATGGAGGGGGTTCTGATGTGATGTAGGGGGCTCTGATGTGATATAGAGGGCTTTGATGTGATGGAGGGGACTCTGATGTGAGGGAGCGGGCTCTGATGTGATGGAGGGGGTTCTGATGTGATGTAGGGAGCTCTGATGTGATGGAGCGGGCTCTGATGTGATGGAGCGGGCTCTGATGTGATGGAGCGGGCTCTGATGTGATGGAGGGGGCTCTGATGTGATGGAGGGGGCTCTGATGTGATGGAGGGGGCTCTGCTGTGATGGAGGGAGCTCTGCTGTGATGGAGGGGACTCTGCTGTAATGGAGGGGGCTCTGATGTGAAATGGGGGACTCTGTCCGTTGTTCTACTGACTTACCCCCCGTTCTTCTGCCAGTTATACTGACTTTGCTGCATATTTTAATATAATGCACATAAATAAAAAGATTGTAAGTTTACAAAGTAAGACATGGGCACCTCTTGGCATCATTAACCCCTTCCCACCCCTATTAGCCCTTTCGCTGGATGGAGGGGTGGGGTTGAGGTTGAGGCAGAAGGAGGCCCCATCAGGTAGGCTGTACGGGGCCCCATGGTTTCTATCAGCAGCCCTGGTGATATTTGTTCTAGTGACAACTGTCAAATGTGCTAAGGTTCCCCCTTAAAAATACATACCAGACTCTCCCTTATCCTTGATGAAGGTCTGGTATGGATGTCAAGAAGAACACCAAACAAAAAAACTGCATGGGTCTGGTATACCAGACCCTCATCAAGGATAAGGGATTACCAAAAGTACTGGGGCACCAGCCTTTACATGCACATGAAATTTAATGGCATCTCAGTCTTAGTCCGTAGGGTTCAATATTGAGTTGGCCCACCCTTTGCAGCTATAACAGCTTCAACCCTTCTGGGAAGGCCATCCACAAGTTTTAGGAGTGCCTGTTGGAGTGTTTGACCATTCTTCCAGAAGCGCATTTGTGAGGTCAGGCACTGATGTGGACAAGAAGGTCTGGCTCGCCAGTCCTCTAATTCATCCTAAAGGTGTTCTATCAGCTTGCAGTTGGGACTCTGTAAAGGCCAGTCAAGTTCCTCTGCCCCAAACTCGCTCATTTATGTCTTTATGGACCTTGATTTGTGCACTGGTCCAAATCATTTGGTGGAGGGAGAATTATGGTATGGGGTTGTTTTTCAGGAGTTGGGCTTGGTCCCTTAGTTCCAGTGAAAGGAACTCTTAAGGCTTCAGCATAGCAAGACATTTTGGACAGTTTCGTGATCCCAACTTTGTAGGAACAGTTTGGGGGTGGCCACTTCCTGTTCCAACATGACTGCGCACCAGTGCACAAAGCAAGATCCATAAAGACAAGAATGAGCAAATTTGGGGGGGGAGGAACTTGAGTTCCTGAGTGCTGACCTCAACCCGATAGAACACCTTTGGGATGAATTAGAGTGGAGATTGCAGACCAGGCTTTCTTGTTCACATCAGTGCTGGACCTCACAAATGCGCTTCTGGAAGAATGGACAAACATTCCCATAGACACCACTCCTAAAACGTGTGTACAGCTTTCTCAGAAGAGTTGAAGCTGTTATATCTGCAAAGTGTGGGCCAACTCAATGTTGAACCCTACAGACTAAGACTGGGATGCCATCAAAGTTCATGTGCGTGTAAATACAGGTGTCCCAATACTTTTGGTAATATAGTGTATGTTGAAATAGGCCTTGAATTGGTTGACATTTTCTTAAGATTGCAGTGTGTATGGCCAGCATAAAGGCTTGCATAATTGGATGTCTATTGTTTAGATTTGACAGTTTGCAAAGCATTTATGGAGGCGTATGTGTTAAAACTGACCACAACTTGATCTCAAATGCCTGTGTATGCTAATCCTTAGTTATATTGTATTGCATTGAACAATAATAATCATTTGCATATTATAGAATGTGTTAGAAGGATGCAAATACCACATTGAACACGTGACTTACTTCAGTGCTTGTTGTGTCACTTGCAATTAATTGAATGAATTTGCTTTAATCTATATATATCTTAACCATCTGCGCACTCGTCTGTTTTACTGTATGTTAATGAATTGTTATTTAACAAGAAAAACATTTTTTTTTCTCTTTTAAGTTAATTTCACCAAAATGGTTTCCAGCCATTATAATAGCAAAAATAGCCATTTATACATAGATTCGTTTTGCAATTAGGATCTTGAGATCACTACCCTTTTTGGCTTTTCACACATTTAAGGATTTGAATACATTGAGTACTACTACATTTAGTGCACTCAGGGCTTTTTTTCTCAGTGAAAAGGTGAAGGTACTTCCCCCTTTTAAGTCCCCCCTTGCCTCCGCCCCCTACCTACCCACCTCTGAGCACTGTCCCTTGGTTCCACCCCCTACCTACTGCCCCCTTTTAGAGAATACAGAACCAAGTATAATTTTGTGGTGTTAAGGTATGTATATGGAATTTATTAATGATAACCAAAAAGGCAGTAAAATGGATCCCCTGAGCCAGCAACAATAGATCCCTCCCAAGAACAATAGAACCCCCTACAACAATATACCCCCAAGAAACAGTAGATAAACCCCAGCAATAAAATACCCTACCAGCAACAACAGATCTCCCAGCAGCCAGCATCAATAGACCCTCCAGCACACCCTAGCACCCCATGCCATTACATACATTCAGTGCTGAAGGTGCCGGAACTGCGTTCCCCAGCGTTCCCGCTGAAAAAAAGCCCTGAGTGCACTGCTCAGTAATGTAGCCATACACGTGCAGATCTGATGCATCAGCACAGTTTTTAGCTGATATTGCTAAAGGATGTGAAGAAATCTAAAATGTCATCTGATCTGGATTATGGGGAGGACAAAAAGAAAACACATACACATAAACTGAAATGAAATACAAAAGAAAGGCAAACCCTACAAGTCCTAATTTTGCAGTAAGTTTTACTTAATTGGTTTCATCATAACAGTTTATTGCACCCACAAACTTTCAGTGTATAAGGTGTATCAAGGCTCATAGAATGAGAATTCAAACTCCTCCAGAGTTCTTCTCCCCCCTTGGATTTGCTGAGGCTGTTTTTATTTGAACCTTCATTAAGAATTATGCCTATGCAAACACATTTTCAGTGTTTGTTGCTACGATATGTGACTCCTCACCCCTTCACTTAATATGTGTTCAGACGTGTTTCTGGCTGCTCTTTTTTTCAAATAGACCTCTATGGACTCTGAATTTAATTTAACATTTCTGTTAATTTAACACCCATGCTATACAATATACTGTATGAGCAAATAACGATTAGTCTGTCAAGTTGGGGCACTTCATAGACAGATGGAAAATTAGATCTAAAATGATACTTTTATCGTATAGGCCAGCCTTTCTCAAACTTTTCACCACAGAGGAACCCTTGACATAGTTCTCCGGTCTCAGGGAACCCCTGCTAAAAGTTAGAAATCTACAACTCATGATACATTAGTGTGATGGTCAGTGGAAAGATTGGTCCTTACACTTGTGGTCATTGGGAAGAATTACCTCCCTACAGATAGCTAAAAAGATCAATGGAGTCGGTGGGAACTTATCTGAGAGGCAGAAATTGCCCAATGCTGAAGGAACCCCTAGTAACCTTTGGAGGAACCCTGGTTGAGAATCACTGCTATAGGCCCTATTATAGCTGAAAATTCCTCATTTATTTCTAACCCATCATTTTACAACTGGTATTACTTTGTACAAACACCCAGTGAGTTAAAATGCAGAACATTCATAAATGTTGTTCTGCGGGTGACTTTGAATGTTAGGAAAAGTAATGTTGTTGGGATATTTGCTTTCATTTTCTAGCCTGAATTGGAAATATGACAAAAAAAAGATTGGTTACTGTGTTCAGCATTATTTTTTTCTACAAAATGATTCTGTGGAACAGATTTTAGAAATGCACCCCGTATCTCATATTTATTCACCATTCTCCACTGAGATTAGAAATGTGTATATGATTTATTTTCAAATGTGAATAGTGAATAAATCACATTTTATTGTCAGCATAAATTAAGATGTGATACCTGTATTCGTAGACTACTGAACTCTCATGCTATTGGGAAATAAAGCGTGCTATGCAGGAGAGGATGGCTTAAGCTTGGCCTTGTTTATCAAGTATGAAAAGGTGACACTACAGCTTCCAATCAGATTTTCAGAATCCAGCTGGGTAGGTTTGAATCTGATTGGTGGTTGGAGAACATTCCATATTAACACTAGCAATTCCTAATATGCAGATACATGAGGTTTAATATCTTCTGCAGGTTTACCAGTGTTGTACTTTTTGAGTTATTGCTATATTCATGTTTCTTTTTCCTGTCTCCTTATTAGATTAAAGTGCCACAATAAATGCACCAAAGAGGCTCCTCCATGTCATTTACTGATCATACACCGAGGAGGTACGTGTCAGTTCTAGTGTTAAGAATAACAAATGAAACAAACACATTTTGCTTGGAAGTCATATTCTTGTTTTTCTTTTAAAGAGTATTTTAAATGTGATTTGTTAATGCAGGTAAATACTTTATATAGGAGTGGATTGAGAGATCTTAAACCGTGTGACTTTTACACAGCTGTGTATTTAGCTGTTTGCCTATTTAAACATTTTTCATTCTAAAGCCCCATACACACTATCAAATTTTCTGCTGATTTTTGTCTTGTGCAAGGGCCTGCCTGATTGCATACACATTGAAACCCCTAAGGTTTGACTTCATATTATATGGTTTTAGTAAATCTCAAGGAAAAAAATAGCATAAAATCTGATAGTGTGTATGGGGCTTTATGGCGCGTACAAACGGTCGGAAATTCATACCATGTGTAGGCTCAATTGGGCATTTTTTGTCGAAATTTCCGACAAACAAAATTTGAGAGCTGCTTCTCAAATTTTCCGAAAACAAAATCCATTGTCGTAAATTCCGATCCTGTGTACACAATTCCGACGCACAAAATTCCACGCATTCTCGGAATCAAGCAGAAGAGCGGTACTGGCTATTGAACTTCATTTTTCTCGGCACGTTCTTGGTGTTAGGCATTTCTGACAACATTTGTGCGACCGTGTGTATGCAAGACAAGTTTGAGCCAGCATCCGTCGGAAATAAATCCAGGATTTTGTTGTCGGAATGTCCGATCGTCTGTACGCAGCATTTGTTTTTTAGAGAAAAAATTGAATATTATGAAACATATTTTATGAATAGGTATATGCTAAGATGGTACACAGTACCTACTATCATATATGTTGTCTAAATCAAAGAAAGGTAGCAGGAGAATTGTCATCTTGGTCAGTAAACTACTAGGACCAGAGCTGGGGACAGAAATTGTTAAAGTGATTCTAAAGGTAGAAAGTTTTTTTTTTTTTCATCTTAATGCATTCCGATCTGAACTTTTTCCAACCGAAAAATTGAGAACTTGCTCTCAATCTTTTGATGGCTGTAAATCAGCCAGCAAAAGTCTGATGGAGCATACACACGGTCGCATTTTCCGACCAAAAGCTCTCATTGGTCTTTTGCTGGCCAAATTTCCGATCGTGTGTACGCGGCACCAGTGTAAATTCTAAGCCATCCAACCCCTTTCAAAATCACACCAAGCACGTGCTGAAAGGGGTGGTGTTGTAGTGAGTAAAAATGAAATAAAGTAGTAATAGATATAATAACCTTCATAATATTTTATAGTATGACATATTTTTTTGTGCTACTAGAAGCATTTACTCTATAAGTCTAAGGCCGCGTACACACGCGGGGACTGTTCGCCCAACTTTGTCCGCTGAACAGTGTTTCGGCGGACAGTCCGCCCGTGTGTGGGCTTTCAGCGGACAGTTTCAGCGAACAGTCTGCTGAACAAAGTTTTTCGGAAATTCCGAAAAACTGTCCGGTGAAACTTGGTTTCAGCGAACAGTCCCCTCGTGTGTAGGCTTGTTCGTCAAACTAAGTTCCGCGCATGCTCAGCAAGGATTTACACGCCGAAAGTTGTAATGCAGTGTATAGGGCGTCGTATTTTCCGTCCCGTCGTACGTGCCGTTCACGTCATCGCGCACGGTTTCAGCAAACTGTTCGTTCGTCGTGTGTGGGCAAGTCCGTCCATGCTAATTTTGAGCGGACTGTTCGCTGAAACTGTTTGACGGACAAAGTTGAGCGAACAGTCCCCGCGTGTGTACGCGGCCTAAGACAAATTTCTTTAAATGGTAGGGTTATTTTTTCAGAGCTGCAAACACCTGTCAGTTTTTAGCTGGGAAGACACTGTGGGATTTGTACAGCCTGAAGAAGACTGCATTAGGCATACGGGGTTAATATAAGTGTTGGTCAAGAAGACCAGAAGCTCTAATGCTGCGTACATAGGATTGGATTTCTCGTCGGAAAAAAAAAAAGTTTGCCTTGCATACACACGGTCAGGCAAAAGTTCACTGAATTTATGACCGTCAAGAACGCAGTGACATACAACACTATGACGAGCCGAGAAAATGAAGTTCAATGCTTCCAAGCATGCGTCGAATTGTTTACAAGCATGCGTAGGAATTTTGCACATTGCTACAGACGATCACATTTTCAGATAGGAACTTTTCCCGACTGAAAAATTGAGAGCATGCTCTCAATCTTTTGCTGGCTGGAATTTGGCCAGCAAAAGACCGATTTTTTCCGATGAAAAACTCTCTCATTGGTCTGTGGCGGACCAAAATTCCAATTGTGTGTACGCGGCATTAAAGCAAGAAATCTACACTATTCTGAGAAGTAAAAAGATCTCCCTTACAGCCTCCAAAGGGGTTCTGTAACTAGAGACAATGATTCTGAAGTCTCCTCCTGTATGTCTAATGTCATCTCTTCTTGGTTGGAAATGTCACAGGGGGATACACAGTCAGTGTCAACAGCAATCTCTGCAAACCTTATAGATACACCACTGGGTTTGTGGTATCTTTACATGCCCAAAGACTTCCTATGTTTAAATTGCCTAAACAGCCCTCATCATGGGACCAGCATCAATCCCCAGGCTGCCTGGTAGTTGCATGAGCTGCTATGGCTATGGTTACACCACTGGTATATATGTTGTAGTTTGTCTAGTTTCTAGTCTTGTTTCTCTAATTGATGTAGATACTTTTGACGTTGGCCCATATTTTGGCAAGTTTCGGAGTGAATGAAAAGGCTAATTTGTCTAAAGAAAAAGTCATAAAGGTCACATTGTCGGTTGCTAGATTTATGTTCCCCACAATAGAACACTTGACTGGGCCCCCGACATTGGCGTAACAGAAAATTTGCATTTTTTTTTTCTAATTTCAGCGCGGCTAGTTAGGACTGAATCTGTACCATGTGACATCAACAATCCTTTGAGAAAACCTCCACGGTATTCAGACCTCCATGTCAGCCAAACCCTTCCCAAAACCAACAAAATAAACAAGGTAAGCCACCATACATGCCTTAACAAAACCTTTATTTTTTTTCTATCAAATTAAGCTACGCAGATAGATATTTCGTATTTAGCTTTAAAAAAATTGTAGAGTGCAGACTATAAAAGTAAGGGGATACATGCTAATCAATGCATGCATAACTGTCCTTTCTACTAGAATACCAAGTTTAAAAACTTTAGGCTCGGTTCACATATGAGCCTCATTTGGCTCACAGCAGGGTTCCGGTGCATCCTGGTTCACCATTTCAGGTCTGATTTCAGCCCGAATTTTGAGCTGAATTCAGACCTGAAAAGGACCAAAAAACGCACCGCACCTGCTACGGAGATATGTGAACCAGCTCCATAGAGAGCCGGTCAAAATCTCCTGCTATTGCGATTTGGATGCAGATATCACACATCCAATTCTTAATGGTGTGAACCCAGCCTAATATAATGTATCTGGTGCATTATGCATGCACCTCTCTTAAAATGAAATAATGCTTAGGTAAGGGCTCATGCACACCACCACCACACTACACTGAAACAAATATATTAATGCCCATTGTGGTGCATTGTGGCAACGGGCTATGTTAGGCAGCCCATTCAAAATTAATGATTTGCAATCTACCTCACCACTATAAAAAAATATTAAAAAATTCTGTTGCAATTTTACAGCACACGGCAACATACAATGTACACAGGTGTGTTCTGATCTGTATTGTTGCTTTACTTATATATGTACTTTCATATATTGGGCAAAGTAATAGGTTCACTTGATGAGGACCCCCACGCCGATACATACCTTCCCGGTGCTCCTTCACAGCCCTGCTGCAACATATGAAATTGCCAGTACTTCTGACAGTATAGGAGGGCATTTGCCTTCTCTTTTTCCTCCCACAATGCAGTGGATGCTGAGTTTTCAGTTGCCGTACCTGAGCACGTCTAAGCCCTTGTACACACAGTCGGACATTCCGACAACTAAATCCGTCGGATTTTGTCCGACAAATTTTGTCCGAAACTGTTGCATACACACAGTTGGACAAAGTTGTCAGAAAATCTGATCGTACTTAACGTGATGACGTTATTTCGTTAGGACGGGACTACGTTCAGGCTAGTAGCCAATAGCTTTGGTCTAGGAATTTGATCTGAGCATGTGTGGCACTTTATCCGATCAGAATTCTCTACACATGATCGGACAAAGTCCGATCGGATCATGTTGTCGGAAAATTGTATAGCCCAGCTGGAAAACTTGGTCCGTCGGATATTTTCCGATGGAAACAGTCCGATGGAGCCCACACACTGTCGGATTATCTGACAACACGGTCCTATCGGACATTGTCCATCGGAATGTCCGACCGTATGTACAAGGGCTTAGAGTTTTTAAAATTTGAGGGGGAGGGGGGCTCATGCTTAATCTCCCTCCCCCATTTCCTTGCCAACTAGGCTGCATGCTCAAATTAAGGGTTCGGTATGGATTTCTAGGGGGATCTCTGCATTTTTTATGCATTTTTGTTATTTGCAAGAGGTTTCCCCTTATAATTCATACCAGACTCAAAGTCTCGCTCTATGCAATGTTTTTCCATTCTTGCTATGACATTTATAAAGAAAAACAAATGATAGTTTAAATTTAGAAATATTCAACACAATAACCATATGCTGCTATAGCCACCAACTACAATATGCAAAAGAGAAAACTAGCACCTTTGAAAAAAAAACATAAAAAAACTATAAATAATAGTGCACTTTTCTACATAAATTCTTATATCACAAAAATACACCTGAAAACAAAGATAACACATAAAAAAGAGAAAATAAATATAATTAATAAAATGTCCCTTTTATATGTGATAAAGTACTCGGGTCACATGGATCAAAATCATATACTGTTAGTGAATAATAGTCATCTTATAATATGAATAAATAATATAGTGGCTATAGTGCCCATTCACAAATATTCATCTAAAATGATCACCTCATCAAAACTGGGTGGGGCTGAGTAGGAGCTTATTTTATTAATTAATTCTATGAGATTAAGATATTATTCACTTATATGATTTTGATCTGTGTGGTTGGAGTATTTTATTACGTACTTTTTTTCCCCTCTTTTGTATGTGTTATTTCTCTTTTTACGAGTATTTTTTTGATATAAAAATTTAGATTATTAGAATTAGAATTTATTTAGAATTTGAATTTATTTGAATTAGAATTTATTTAGGAAAGCATTGCACTAATATTTAGAGATAATTTACAGGGGCAACAAAGACTTCATTGCCAGCTTCTTTTTTTTATTTTGCTGACTCTTTTTTTTCCCTTGTAAATGACAGTTCTAAAAAAACACTGCTCCTGGCCCCCGTTCCCCAGGGCAATACTCACTCCACAAGATATTTATTCACACCCCCTTTGCATATTAGTCCAGATAATGGACATTTTTAATTTGACAGATTTAGCTCCCATTGCTTTTAACAGGGGTTTGGATTAGGCATCCAACTTCTTTGGAGTTCAGCAAACCTCTGCCAAACTGAACCCAGGGCAGTTCGGCTCATGACTACAGACATTGCTAAATTGCTACCTTGCAATTAGCAACTTGTGATGTAAGTTCCTTCAGTTGGCCATTGTGCTACTTGATAGCCCACTTTAATATCCACTTCAATATTGATGACCGGTTAATTAAATATTATATGGTCTCTGCTGACTTAAAACACCCACCTGTGGACCTACAGTAATCTACAACAGCTTTGCTGATAATTAAGTACAGGTATAAAAAACCTAGTAGGTGAGAAAATCATCTACAGGCCTGCCATGAAAAATTACATTTACCCAGAAGTCATTTCTCTGTTTTAAGAGAAGCTTCTTTGGCTACTGGTGTAAGTCTTGGTTTAGTTAGTAAGTTATAGCAAAGAGGAGATTAATCTAGAAAGCCTTGTGAGCTGATCATGTTTATATCTGTTATCAGCATCAATAGCAAATGCATATGGATATACGTGCAGGCCTGGCACAGATGATAATCCATTTGCACAGATGAATAGAGTCAGGGACAAATGATAAATACGCACATCCACACCAAGCAACAGATAACAGGAAACACAGGGTTGATTGCATTACATTGATTTGCTTTGTGCCAGTCATGGCAATTACTGCATGTTTTTCCCATTTATAATGTAAAATACGACTCATGGTCATATCACGATCGGAAGCGCTGTACTTTCCAGTGCCTTCATACCATATTACCCGTTATCTGAATATGCTGTCTCTTTTAGCTACTGTCTCTAGCCTCCAGACTTCAAAACCCCTACATCTTTTTTTCCTGCTTGTCCACCCAATTGAAAAATACAGTACTGTGATAACAGTACAAGCAAAAAAATAAGCTACAGTTAATAATCAAACCACACGTAAAAGGGAAAAATGGGCACTAATACCCAATGCAACTTGGCTTGTAATCATATATTCAAAACACAATTCTGTGGAGTTCATGTGTTTGTATTACATTTGGAGGCTGTTGAGTGGATTGAATTAGTATCCAAAAAATTGATACCTTATGAATCAAGCAGAACTAAACCTATCAATTTAACTGTTTCCCAAAGCAGTTACATTTAAGGCATTATGTGAATTATAGCTGTCACAGTTGCTTGTGCTCTCAACTGATAAAGTAGCTGGCAACATTGCCGAGACAATATTATTGAGTGCAAAAGGCAAAGATTGGAAACTGTAAAGGAGGGGATGAGGCTAACAGCAACACACAGTGAAATGTATGTAATGTGTAAAGTTTGTAGCATGCACTAAAATAGTACCAATTATTAATGGTAGACTGCAGCAAACTGTAGAGTTTAAAATTGGTGCACAAATATGGGGCTAACAGTGGCAATTAAAAAAATTATGCATCACTGGAAAGAACAAATGGTCCTGCGTTGGTGGTGTCACTGGAGGAAAAAAATTCTCAATAATGGTAGTGTCACTAAAAAGAACAAATGTCTCAACATTGGTAGTGTCACTAAAAAGAACAAATGTCTCTGTGTCGGTGGTGTCACTAAAGAAAAACAATTGTCCCTGCTTCAGTGGTATTACAATAAGGAGAAAATGTCCATGTGTTTTGTGGTGTCACTGAAAAGAAAAAAATGTCCTTGTGTGGGTAGTGTCACTGGAAGAAAAAACAGTCCCTGTATTGGTGGTGTCCCTGGAAGGAAAAAATGCCCCTGCATCAGTGATGTCCCTGATGAGAATATGTCTCTTTGTCAGTGGTGACACTTGAAGAAAGAAATGCCCCAGTACTGGTGGTGTCACTGAAAGGAAAATACATCCATGCATTAGTCACCTGTAGGAAAAAATGTCACTGCATTGGTGGTGTTGCCAAGAGGAAAAATGGCAGCACGCCAGTGCATCTCTGTCAGTCTCTGGTGCACTGATTGACATCTATGTCAGTGGGATAAAGGAGAGGAGGAGAGATAGCAGGTGGGCTTTGTTGGGTTCCTGGAGCTGTTCTGGGAGGGCTCTGAGGGAGGAAAAGGGGATTCAGTGCCCTCTGTACCACAGCAGACTCCTGCTATTTCTGACACTACGGTGTCAGGACAAGTGGTCGAATTTCCAGAATACTCTCCCTTAACACAGTGGCCAGGGCACATGTCCCTTCTGCCCCCTCCCCTTTTCCTGCTTGAGCACATGTGCAGCACCATGGCAACTGCAGATCAAACAGAAGCTAAGACAGCAGCTTCCTTGGCTGTAAAGGATAGAAGGGTTTAGTTCCACTCTACAGTGTGGTTTGGTGTTAGTCTCAAAGTGAATCACAAATTCCTACAATAACTAGATTTAGTAGAAATCATAGCAAGTTTTCAATGCACAAGATTCCTTTCTCAGCTGGGGACCTTGTTCAGAGAATTAGTTGGGAACAATATATGATCCAACAATGTCATAGATCTGGTTGTAACCATACAAGAGCTCAAAATGAATTAAAGCAAAAGTAAAAAATACCTCAATTTAACCCAGTTATATAAGCATTAAAAGACCATCCATGTATACCTCTATCTATATATTTTTATAGTAAAGGAAGGGTTAGAACCTCTATTAGGTTTGTATTGATGTCTGTGTCCCGCTAGAAATATTCCCCCTCTGTAATTATCCTGGTGGCCAGTGGTACTGGGGAAGAAAGTAATGGAAAAAAATGATAGTTGTCTCTGTTACAGGAGGTAAAGAGAACTTTTCCAATGATATCAGGTGCCAACTCTCAGAGGGGGCTTACCCTCAGTTTAGAGAGATTTCCTCTCACTTCCTGCTGTATCTCTGGCACGGGAAAAATTAAGGGAAATCTCACTGGGACAAAACCAGCCAAAATAAAAGTTGCAAGGGTTTCATTGTTTTCTCTACTCTCTCTAAAAGTAACAAGAAACATTTTTGGCTACAGATGCACTTTAAATATGTTCTATGATAGTATCTTGGTTTGTGTTTATATTGGTTTTTGGTGGTTCCCTGCTCAGCATGATTCTGGTTAAGAGAGGAAGGGGCAGCACAGTAAACCGGACTGCGTTAGAAAACTTGCTTAATTTTTTTTCTGCAAAGTAGTTAAATATGTGAAAAAAAAAGAAAACAACACTCCTTTGTGGCCATGAGAATACCAATTTGGAAAGCCAAGCATGTGGACTGGTATCCATATGGCAGGGGGGGGGGGTGCAGTAAGTATGCAGCCCCCTACTGATGAGCATTAGAATTTCCAGAACCCCCAATATCCAGCAGGCATTGCGGGTTTGGGTGGCAGGTTTTGCGCCACCTTTAATACCTATCCCCAGAAATAGCAAGTAGGTAGTCATTTCCCCCTGGTAAACTAGTAACCAACTTACCAATTTTGGAAATTATTAAAGCAGTAGTAAGTAGACCGCAAACAAAAATCCCCCCAGCAAATTAAGGGCATAATGTGCTAGTATGCATCACATACTAGCACATTATGAAATATTTACCTTAAAACAAAGCCTTCCACATTGTCACTGCTGACAGGGCTTCCATCTTCACAAGGTCTTCTTTCCGGGTTTATGGGCTCTTTTTGGGCGCTGTTTGAATGTCCGAGCCACAATGAAATCACTCCCATGCATGCTGTCCATTGAGTGTGCAGTGTGCATGCGCCGGAGACTTCAATGACTGCTACTAAACTAAATACTGTATCTCCTAAATGGTGTACGTTTAGGAGATATTTACTGTAGCTACAGGTAAGCCTTACTTATTGAAGGCTTAGGCCGCGTACACACGCGGGGACTGTTCGCCCAACTTTGTCCGTCAAACAGTTTCAGCGGACAGTCCGCTCAAAATTAGCATGGACGGACTTGCCCACACACGACAAACGAACAGTCCGCTGAAACCGTGCGCGATGACGTGAACGGCACGTACGACGGGACTAGAAAACGACGTCCTATACACTGCAATGCAAACTTCGGCGTGTAAATCCTTTCTGAGCATGCGCGGAACTTAGTTTGACGAACAAGCCTACACACGAAGGGACAGTTTTTCGGAATTTCCGAAAAACTTTGTTCAGCAGACTGTCCGCTGAAACTGTCCGCTGAAAGCCCACACACGGGCGGACTGTCCGCCGAAACACTGTTCAGCAGACAAAGTTGAGCGAACAGTCCCCGCGTGTGTACGCGGCCTAACTTGTAGATATAAATAAATTAGCGGAGTTTACTACCGCTTTTAACAAACAACCTACAGTATCTCACAAAAGTGAGTACACCCCTCACATTTTTGTAAATATTTTATTATATCTTTTCATGCGACAACAATGAAGAAATTACACTTTGCTACAATGTAAAGTAGTGGGTGTACAACTTGTATAACAGTGTAAATTTTCTGTCCCCTCAAAATAACTCAACACACAGGCATTAATGTCTAAACCTCTGGCAACAAAAGTGAAAATGTCCAAATTGGGCACAAAGTGTCAATATTGTATGCGGCCAACATTATTTTCCAGCACTGCCCTAACCCTCTTGGGCATGGAGTTCACCAGAACTTCACAGTTTGCCACTGGAGACATCACGGAGCTGGTGTATGCTAGGGACCTTGCACTCCTCCACCTTCTGCTTGAGGATGCCCCACAGATGCTCAATAAGGTTTAGGTCTGGAGACATGCTTGGCTAGCACATCACCTTTACCCTCAGCTCCTTTAGCAAGGCAGTGGTCATCTTAGAGGTGTGTCTGGGGTAATTATAATGTTGGAATACTGCCCTGCAGCCCAGTCTCCGAAGGGATGGGATCATGCTCTGCTTCAGTATGTCACAGTACATGTTGGCATTCATGGTTCCCTCAATGAACTGTAGCTTCCCAGTGCCAGCAGCACTCATGCAGCCCCAGACCACGACACTCCCACCACCATGCTTGACTGTAGGCAAGACACACTTGTCTTTGTACTCCTCACCTGGTTGCTGCAACACACGTTTGACACCATCTGAACCAAGTAAGTCAGACAGGCTTACCCCCCACCCCTTCAACCTCTGCAGCAATTCTGGCAGCACTCATACGTCTATTTTCCAAAGATAACCTCTGGATATGTGCACTCAACTTCTTTGGTCGACCATGACGAGGTCTGTTCTGATTGGAACCTGTCCTGTTATGGTCATGGCCACTGTGCTACAGCTCAGTTTCAGGGTCTTCTTATAGCCTAGGCCATTTTTAGGTAGAGCAACGATTATTTTTTCAGATCCGCAGAGAGTTATTTGCCATGAGGTGCCATGCTGAACTTCCAGTGACCAGTATAAGAAAGAGTGAGAGCGATAACACCAAATTTAACACACCTGCTCCCCATTCACACCTGAGACCTTGTAACACTAACCAGTCACATGTCACCGGGGAGGGAAAATGGCTAATTTGACCCAATTTGGACATTTTCACTTAGGGGTGTACTCACTTTTGTTTCCAGCGGTTTAGACATTAATGGCTGTGTGTTGAGTTATTTTGAGGGGACAGCAAATTTACACTGTTATACAAGCTGTACACTCACTACTTTACATTGTAGCAGAGTGTCGATTTTCAGTGTTGTCACATGAAAAGATATAATAAAATATTTACAAAAATGTGAGGGGTGTGTCATGTTCAATACCAGGTCTTGTCTTAAAGCGTAGGTCCGCCCACCCCACGAAAAATTTAAAGTCATCAGCTACAAATACTGCAGCTGCTGCCTTTTAATAAATGGACAATTACCTGTCCAGGAAGCCTGCGATGTCAGGACCGCAGCCATTGCCGGTAAGGGAACCCGGCTGTGAAGCCTTTCGGCTTCACAGCGTGTTCCCTACTGCGCATGCGAGATGCGCACTACACTTTCTAATTGGCCCCGGTGGTGGAGGAAGGAGAAGGAGGCCGAGCTTCATTGCGATACTGTCTCTGAAAGTAGGGAAGGTGAACTGTCAAAATCAGGTCCTCGTTCCCCCCCGCCCTCCCTGAAAAGAGGGGGGGGAACAAATAAGTGGAAGTTCCAGAACAGTAAGAATCCTTGATTATGAACCTCAAAAACTCCCAGTTATAATTTATGATTGAGGCAATTTAACTCTATAAATGCATTTTATTCTCAATGCTCGAAACTATAACTGTGTTAATAGTTGGAAATCTATGGAGATACAGGAGGCAATTCACTGCTTGAGGTTACTAGCTGAAAAACGTGCTTATTGTGGAATGTGGTGAGGGTTACAAGGGCTAGGTTGTACTCCTAATATTGTGATCTTAGTGGATGAAGGGGTTGTGCTGAGGGCACAATGTTCACATCTTTCATGGTACAAAGTAACTGTATGACTGCAGAGCCATCTGCTAACCCTCTCTTTCCAGATGGTACGTAGAGATTTTAGGCATTGTATCTTTACATATAAATAAAATGAGATAATAACAAAACAAACACTGGTGAGGAGGAGGACAATTAAAGCTGAGAAAATGTGTGGGATAGAGAAATAATGAGTCTAGGATCATATAGATTGCCATGTTGAAAAATTATTTATTAACCAAACTTAAAGAGGAAGTAAACCTGATGGGTTTACTTCCTCTTTGTCTCCCTGCAAAGGTAAAGCATAATGGGCTACGCATGCGCCGTAGACAGCGGTGCCTGTCTTTTTGTAAATATCTCCTAAACCGTATAGGTTTAGGAGATATTTCTTGGACCTACAGGTAAGCCTTAATCTAGGCTTACCTGTAGGTCCAAGTGGTTTGTAAGGGTTTCAACCAGTTTAAAGTGAATCTTTACTGGAACAATGAAGGGAGTTCATTAAGAATCAAAAAGGTAGTGCATATGATAACTTTCCTAGGCGTTATAGCTCCCTGATTGGCTCCACCGAGTCAATGGTTTCTCAAAAGTGGATGCATGCATTAGATGGGAATAAGGGTGTTTCTCTAAGTGCTGATGCACCCATGAAGATTCACAGAGCTTTTATTTTATTATAGGGGGCATAAATATTAGTAGGCCTCACAATGGCTAGTCTCATTTTGGGTATGACTGCAGGAATAGTATATTGCCATGCCTGTACATGTTTGTTTCATGAAGGATGTCATTTAGTAATATTGTCCTTTGATGTCAAAGTACATCTGCTCTCCTCTCATCTGCTTCCCAATGTGTTATCTCTTTTGTTTTCCCAGGACCACATTCCAGTGCCCTACCAGCCAGATTCCAGCAGCAACCCTTCCTCTACGACATCCTCCACACCGTCCTCACCTGCTCCTCCGCTTCCCCCCAGCGCCACCCCACCCTCTCCTCTCCACCCATCCCCACAATGCACCCGCCAGCAGAAGCCGTTCAACTTACCAGGTACCGAAACCCACCTGGAGCATGAGCTTTCTACCCAATTTCTCTGCTGAACTAGTGGCACAGGAAAGATAAAAATAGCTGAAGTGGTTCTAAATCAATTTGAAGGCAACTTCATAAAACACTGTTATGCTGAATTGACAGAGATTAGTTACTCACCCCTCTGTCTCCATTAAACCATTCTTCTGGTTTAAAGTTCCTGGGTCTCATCAGCTGATGGCTTCTTCTGTCTGTGTTAATGACTTGCTTTATAATAGGTTAAATAAACTCTATGGCACTGAGCTAGGAGGAGCCACCGGTGTGTTTTACTTGGGAGCGTTTTAGACTGCTTATTATAAGATTTGGGGCTAGGATTGCAGTAAAGTTATCACACCCCACTCCCCTTACAACTGGATTTGATTTAGTAGTGTGTTCTTTAAACAAGTTATTTTTGATGTTATACTGCACTGCTGCTGTGAGCTATAGTAACTCAAATGTATGGGAAAATGACAAGGTTTTACAAGATGTTGCATGTTTCATATTGTTGTCAAATGTAAGCAAACAATTGAAAGCACATGAAGTAACCGGCATATTAGTTTTTAATAGGTCTAGGATGTGTAACATACAACTGGCTCCCCTGTGAACAATGCAGAATTTGCAGAATCTATAATGTTTACCCACCAGAATATATCTTATCATTAATCATTCTACAAAACTGCAACATTACGAAATACTTTTTGTCGTTTATTTCTGTCCAGTTCTACAATTAATATGTAACACAGTTGAAGTGATTGTCTTTTATATTGTATTCATAGTAACCACAGTATTTGCTACCAGAGTAGCATTTTCCAAGGATTATTTTTACTGACAATATATTGAACATATCCCCAATAAGGCAGTTAAGTTGTGGTTAAAGTTGACAATATATGTCTGATAAAACATGCTTTTAGTCAACGACTAGTAAATCAGACCATTTTTCCTTAGCAAAACTCTATAAGAAACAGCAGCCAACCAAATATAAAGGCTTATCTTTGCATCTGCACTAAGGCTGCTTTCACACTGGGGCGGGGGGACGTTAGCAGTAAAGCGCTGCTAGTTTTAGCGACGCTTTACCGCTGTTATAGCTGCACTTTTCAGCCAATAGCAGGGTGCTTTTAACCCCGCTAGCGGCCGAGAAAGGAGTTAAAAGCGCCCGAAAATGCGCTACTGCTGAAGCGCTTTGCAGGCACTTTGACATCGCTGCCCTTTGATTGCAATGGCAGGGGCAGTTTAGTATACACTGCTCCCGCAGTGCCCCAAAGATGCTGCTTGCAGGACTTTTTTTCCAGTCCTGCAAGTGCACCGCCAAAGTTTGAAAGCACTCAGGCTTTTAGGCTGTCATTTTGCCGCAATTTTTGCCTAAATTTCGTACAGGTCAAAAGGTCACTAATGTAAAAAGCAGAAAACGCCTGTAATCTGCCAAAAAAGAAGCTCCTGTATTTTTTTGACCAACGAACGACAGAACGTTCAGATGTGAACAGGGGCTATTAAAATGAATGGGATTTGTCTTGTTGGGCATTTTTTAGAGCTGAGGCTAATGCCCCGTACACACGATCGGAATTTTCGTTGGAAAAAACTTGGATGGTTTTTGTGACGGAATTCCGCTCAAGCTTGCCTTTCATACACACGGTCACACAAAAGTTCTCTGAACTTTCGACCGTCAAGAATGTGGTGACGTACAACACTACGACGAGCCGAGAAAATTAAGTTCAATGCTTCCAAGCATACGTAGGAATTTTGCCCGTTGGAATTGGTACAGATTATCGGAATTTCTGATAGGAACTTTTTCCGTCAGAAAAATAGAGAACCTGCTCTCAATCTTTTGCTGGCAGGAATTCCGCCAGCAAAAGTCTGATGGAGCATACACACGGTCGGAATATCCGACCAAAAGCTCCCATCACACTTTTTCCGATGGAAATTCCGCTCATGTGTGCGGGGCATTACAGCAGAAAAATGTACAAAAACGCCTAGGAGTGAGCAGAGCCTCACACTGGGGAGGCATGAGAGGCACTTTTCAGGTGCTTTACAGGTGTTATTTTTAGTGCTAAAACACTTGAAAGGTATCCTAGTGTGAAAGGGGTCTAACTCCTAAGGCTCTGTTTACACCTAGACCGTTTTGGGCATTTTTCTGCTGTGTGTCGCCTGAAGCAAAACACCCGTCACTCAAAAAAGTACAGGAGCTTCTTTTTTGGCAGATTACAGGCTTTTTCTGCTTTTACATTGATGACCCTTTGACCTGTACAAAACCGCGACAAAAAATCACAGCAAAAATCGCTGATTTTTTGCACATACTCTTGTATGTGTACAACTGGATTTTGAACTTTGTTACAGATACAGTTGAATTCCTAATAGAAAAATATCTGTTAAAAGAGTTTGGGGTAGATGCCTGGCTAGGTACTGCCTTAAAATGACTGTATATTATACATATTGGGAAATAAATATTGATGCATTTTGAAAACTCTCTGGCCGCGTACACACGGGCGGACTGTTCGCCCAACTTTGTCCGCTGAACAGTGTTTGGGCGGACAGTCCGCTCGTGTGTGGGCTTTCAGCGGACAGTTTCAGCGGACAGTTTGACGGACAAGGTTTTTCGGAATTTCCGAAAAACTGTCCGCTAAAACCTTGTTTCAGCGAACAGTCCGCTCGTGTGTAGGCTTGTTCATCAAACAAAGTTGCGCGCATGCTCAGAAAGGATTTACATGCCGAAAGTTATAATGCAGTGTATAGGACGTCGTATTTTTCGTCCCGTCGTACGTGCCGTTCACGTCATCGCGCACGGTTTCAGCAAACTGTTCGTTCGTCGTGTGTGGCCATGTCCGTCCATGCTAATTTTGAGCGGACTGTTTGCCGAAACTGTTGGACGGACAAAGTTGGGCGAACAGTCCCCGCGTGTGTACGCGGCCTCTATCAGCAGAATGTGTTTTTCAAACCTGTTGTACAAAATTTTTTACCCAGGGAAAGAAGTGGGAATTCTTTAAATTCTAGAGCTCTTTTAACAAGAGAGCAAGTTCTGAAGATTAAAACGTCATTACATCAAAAATGTGCACAATTATCTATATTTGTACTTCCTATGTGCTGCTTAAAGGTTAAAGGAAATTAATTATAGTATATGGCTACCATAGTTGAGCTCTCTGATACATTTATGAACAGTGTAGCAGAATTATTACTAATCTATGGCAAGGTGAAGTGGGAGAGGTTATCCAGGACAATTATAAAAATCAACATCAACATTGCTAAAAGTACTTAAAGTGGATGTAAACCTGACTCATGAAATTTGAGCTAGGCACAAATATGTGTAGAGTTTTCTTATCTTTCGCCAAAGCCCTAAGTCCTGTCTTTCTCCTGCTCCGTTTTTCTGTTATCAGCATGATAACCTCTGACAAGTTCTCTGTCAACTTTGATAAAACCAGGCTGAATTTTGTCTCAGGGTGGGTGCTATAAATGGACTAGCAGAGAGCTGGTCTATTCACAGCACAGCTCTGAAAATATCTGCCTATGTGGAGGGGTGTGCCTTTCCTCCAATCAGCTGTCTCCCAGTGTAAGCAAAGAATCCACACCCAGTACTGAATGAGGAAGTGAAAATTCTAACAGGACGTGCACTTTCTAAACAGTATATAAAGCTGAAGACAGCAGATATTCATGTAAATCTTATGTAGGGAGATTTGTTTCATCTCTGTGTATCATCTGAGGCTGTTCACTTCACTGGGTATATGTGAAGGTTTACATCCACTTTAAGAACATTTGGGGGACCAGGTTCAAGTGTCTAGTATTTTTTTTCCCAATAATGTAATAAGAACGTTAATGTGTCTTCTACATTGTGGCTGAAACTCCCTTAGCCCTTGCACACACGGTGGGACATTCCGACAACAAAATCCGTCTGATTTTTTCAGATGGATTTTGTCCGAAACTGGTGTTGCATACACACGGTCAGACAAAGTTGTTGGAAAATCTGATCGTTCATAACGTGATGACGTTCGTTCGTTGCGATGGGACTACGTTGCGGCTAGTAGCCAATAGCTTTGGTCTCGTAATTTGATCTGAGCATGCGTAGCACTTTGTCCGAACGGAAATTCTCTACAAACGATCAGACAAATTCCGATCGGATCATGTTGCCGGAAAATTTTATATCCAGCTCTCAAACTTTGTTGGTCGGACATTCCGACGGAAAAAGTCCGATGTAGCCCACACACGGTCGGATTATCCGACAACGCGGTCTGATCGGACATTTTCTGTCGGAATGTCCGACCGTGTGTACAAGGGCTTAGGAAGAACAGCAAAAGTATATAGTATCTTTCCAAGTTTCCTAATTTGTATACAAAGATCCTTCCTCTAACTGCGCCCTCTTCTTCTGAGTAGAACTTAGAGGTACAGTATTTTGCTTAAAAAAATAAAGGATAGGCCACTAGTTAATTTCTTTTGAGACACTAGGATGACTCTAGTCTATTGGGGAAAATTTTCAGAAACATTTTTTCGGCAGTTTAATTTTATCCCAGTGAATCCCAGCCCTGCAGAGTATGCATCTCCTAGAAATATATTAGTTTTAGTATAAAATATTGGCTTGGGTTGAGCAGACGTGTTTGTATTTTATCATTTTATATGGTTTATCATTTTGCTGCTGGGATAAAGCTTCCATCTGCTGCAATGTTTATTTTTTGGCTTTAAAGCTTTCAGTACGTTTTCACTGATTTAAATTATTATAAAAATGTGATCATAAGCTAAGTCTGTTTAAGTGAATCCTTCTATAAGAAAACTAAAAACCTAGTTTTCATATGCAAACAAGAAAATACATAGAATGGGGATTTATCTTTTTATTAACTTCTATTCTAATGACATTAAAAAAAAGTTATATTGATATAAATGATTACATTTGTAACCAAATTCGGTATGTTGCTGCTGATAGGTCATACTGTTGTAGCCCCCTGTCACAAATGATGAATGGGAGTTTCCACATAATGCAAAATCTATATACAACGGGTCCTCTCTTCAGTTATTCTTCACATTGCTCTGTGACAGAGCAAAATCTGTAGAACTGATGATCTTTCGACTAGTTTTATAAAAGATTAGTGTACGTGTTTATGTTTTGGGGAAGGAGGGAGTAGACCTTTCAGTTTTGTTGCAATGGGAAATGGGGGATACTGATTGGTGAGCAATAAAATTTGGAATAACAGCAGGACATTGCTGAGAAACCACAGGCTTGAGGGGGGTCCACTGAGAAATAAAGTGCTTTCTAGAAACTTGGAGGATGAACTTCTTCACAGTGTCTGCAGCTGCAGAGGTCAGTAAGCACCTGTTTTAAAGTTTATTTGCTGCTTATATGTTAATGTCTGTAACCTGATCACGGTTCTACTTTAAGCTCATATTGTTTATTGTAAAGGAGAACAGTGAACTAATGTCTTAGTACCCATAGTTTCTCTTTACCCCTTGATGTACAGGCATGACTTTTTTTAAATTCTAAAGTTCAAGAAATGTTTAAGCTTAGATACACACACAGGAAAGGAGGTAAAGGAGTGCATAGGAATGAAAGGTAAGTACCCACTTGTGGAGATTACAGCAGCTACCCAAAGGTTAACAAAGTGCAAAATACTAATTACACACAATTATTAAATGACACAACGTCAATCAAGCATATACAAGTAGGTCATGTGATCACACGACTTGATAGCGATGGGGAGCCAACTGTCTCTTCTATCAGGAATTAAACAACATGCATAGAACAACAGATTTTTAATTAGGGAAGAGGAGATTGTGCAGTCAAGGGTTGGCTCAATAGCACCAATACTGTTGCAGTGAATATGCTATGCAAATCATAGGAAAGACCAATGCCCTGTACACACGGTCAGAAATTCCGATGGAAAAAGTCATATCGGATTATGTTGTCGCATAATCCAATCATGCGTGTGCTCTATCAGACTTTTTCTGTTGGATTTTCCGACGCACAAAGTTTGAAAGCAGGATCTAACATTTTCCGACAACAAAATCCGATCGCATAAATTCCGATCGTGTGTAGATAATTCCGACGTACAAAGTGCCATGCATGCTCAGAATAAACGAAGAGACGAAAGCTATTGGCTACTGGCCGGATTATAGTCCCAACGTACGTGTTTGACGTCACCTCGTTCAGAACGATCGGATTTTCCGACAACTTTGTGCGACTGTGTGTATGCAACACATGTTTTGGACAAAATCTGTCAGAAAAAATCAGACGGATTTTGTGGTCGGAATGTCCGACCGTGTGTACAAGGCATAAAGTTGTGAAGAGGTAGAGAAGTCTATCTAAACACTCCATGTTTTCATGAAGTTCGACTGCTGATCATCATCAGGTTATCTGTTAATTCCTCTATCCACATACTATTGTCCACATACTATTAAAATAAAAGAATATGTTGCGCTAAAAAAATATACAGTAAATAATAAATAAATAAAAGAAAAAAAAAGCAGCTGACACTATATTCCTGGACACAATAATGAAACATATAATAGAAAGGTGTAGTGCTAAAATAATAAATAAACAATAAAGTCCATCAATCAAAACTTGTTTTCTGAAAGAACGATCGAATCCAAATCTTCATTCAAAGACTGATGAAGCGGAAAGGATAGCCACCACCAACACCCACATCAACTGACCCTTACCGTCAGTGTGTAGTGTACACACAGAATGAACATTGATGAATGGCCCCAACGATCTCTCTGCAGCGATCGATACACCTCAGATGGCAGTAAAGCCTAGTAATCTCTCCATGAACAAATCACTAATATTTCCCCAGACAGCTTCAGCATCCACATATGTGTATGGAAAAAATAAAGAAACTCATTGGGTGTTGGTGGTGGCTATCCTTTCCGCTTCATCAGTCTTTGGATGAAGATATGGATTTGATTGTTCTTTCAAAAATGTTTTTGATTGATGGACTTTATTGTTTATTTATTATTTTAGTGCTACACCTTTCTATTATATATCCATATACTATTACCAAATGTCTGGGGATCTCTAGTACCTAGGGATCAAGGCCCAACCTGTGGTTAGAAAAAATCAGAAGAAGGCTCTTCTTAGTGGCCATAACTTAATCTGGGATGATGTGAAGCATAAAGGCATGGTTTTACCTTGCAAATGAAATTTGACATGAAGCCTAATCAGCTCTATAATTTAATAACCTGGATTGAAAAATATAGGCACACAAAAATGTTTTTTTTTTACAACCAGATTGTGTTCACAAGCTTTTCTTTCCTACAATTTGTCTTCTGGCAAATGCTGAATTTAGCAGAACTGTTTGTCTCATAACTGCTAAATATAGTGCTAATTTGCCAGGTAATTTGTAAATGTAATCTGTATATTGATTTTCTGTTTCACACCTAAAGCTGTGTTTTAAAGATACTGAGAAAGTTATCACACTTTCGAGATAATAGAGTAGGATATGCTTTATTAATGCAATTTCTCTGTTTTATATTTTCTTATAGGGTCCAACAGTGCAACTCATCCGTGTCCCTCTTTGCTGCAAGGTTCTCATTACTACAAGTATAAACAGCAGTTCATATTTCCAGGTAGGCTTAATGTCCAAGAAGCTTTGTGTGGTCAACACAGAAGGTAATATTCTGGAAACCTGTGGCAGGTGATATTGTTAACGCATTAGGTTTAGGTCAGCCTAGCATCAGAACCCCTCAGTTTATTCTTTATCCTTTCATCTCTGTGTTGCTTTTGATCAATATTTGAATGGCATGCCTTGAATATGTCATGTACAGTTACATCCTGTACAGTTACATCCAATGCTTCTGCTTAGGAACTCCTGTCTTTATATTTTATATGTCAAGTGTATTTCAGGAACCAAACTTGTAAAGGTACACCAGTTACAGTATCTCACAAAACTGAGTACACCCCTCACATTTTTGTAAATATTTTCATGTGACAACACTGAAGAAATGACACTTTGCTACAATGTAAAGTGGTGAGTGTACAGCTTGAATAACAGTGTAAATTTGCTGTCCCCTCAAAATAACTCAACACACAGCCATTAATGTCTAAACCGCTGGCAACAAAAGTGAGAACACCCCTAAGTGAAAATGTCCAAATTGGGCCCAATTAGCCATTTTCCTCCGCAGTGTCATGTGGTTCGTTAGTGTTACAAGGTCTCAGGTATAAATGGGGAGCAGGTGTGTTAAATTTGGTGTTATCGCTCTCACTCTTTCTTAAACTGGTCACTGGAAGTTCAACATGGCACCTCATGGCAAAGAACTCTCTGAGGGTCTGAAAAAAAGAATTGTTATTCAACATAAAGATGACTTAGGCTAGAAGAAGATTGCCAAGACCCTGAAGCTGAGCTGCAGCACAGTGGCCAAGACCATACAGCGGTTTAACTGGACAGGTTCTACTCAGAACAGGCCTCACCATGGTCAACCAAAGAAGTTGGGTCAATGTGCTTTGCGTCATATCGAGAGGTTGTCTTTGGGAAATGGACATATGAGTGCTGCCAGCATTGCTGCGGAGGTTGAAGGAGTAAGCCTGTCAGTGCTCAGACCATATGCCACACGGTGCATCAAATTGGTCTGCATGGCTGTCATCCCAGAAGGAAGCCTCTTCTAAAGATGATGCACAAGAAAGGCCGAAAGCAGTTTGCTGAAGACAAGCAGACTAAGGACATGGATTACTGGAACCATGTCCTATGGTCTGGAGAAACCAAGATAAACTTATTTGGTTCAAATGGTGTCAAGCGTGTGTGGCGGCAACCAGGTGAGGAGTACAAAGACAAGAGTGTCTTGCCTGCAGTCAAGCATAGCGGTGGGAGTGTCATGGTCTGGGGTGCATGAGTGCTGCCAGCACTGGGGAGCTACAGTTCATTGAGCGAACCATGAATGCCAGCATGTATTGTGACATACTGAAACAGAGCATGATCCCCTCCCTTCGGATACT
Source organism: Lithobates pipiens (assembly GCF_037356315.1). Classification (NCBI taxonomy): domain Eukaryota; kingdom Metazoa; phylum Chordata; class Amphibia; order Anura; family Ranidae; genus Lithobates; species Lithobates pipiens. Next base: position 95,432,625 of record NW_027507790.1, on the reverse strand, counting down.
GGGCCGCAGGGCAGTATTCCAACATAACAACCTCCAAGACAACCACTGCCTTGCTCAAGAAGCTGAGAGTAATGGTCATGGACTGGCCAAGAATGTCTCAAGAACTAAACCCTATTGAGCATCTGTAGGGCATCCTCAAATGGAAGGTGGAGGAGTACAAGGTCTCTAACATCCACCAGCTCTGTGATATCATCATGGAGGAGTGGAAGAGGACACTAGTGAGGCAACCTGTGAAACTCTGGTGAACTCCATGCCCAAGAGGGTTAGGGAAGGAAAATAATGGTGGCCACGCAAAACTTTGGGCTAAATTTGGACATTTTCACTTAGGGGTGTACTCACTTTTGTTGCCAGCGATTTAGACATTAATGGCTGTGTGTTGAGTTATTTTGAGGGGACAGCAAATTTACACTGTTATACAAGCTGTACACTCACTAATTTAAATGTTCAGTGTTGTCACATGAAAAGATATAATAAAATATTTACAAAAATATGAGGGGTGTACTTTTGTGAGATACTGTATATATTTCAAATATTTTCAAATCAGCCACATTTGTGTTTAATTGTTTAGCTGAACTGCGGGCAAATATGAAATTCTCAGACGGAGAGCTATAGGGCCTTATTTACTAAAGGCAAATCAGCTTTGCACTACAAGTGCACTACAAGTGCACTACAAGTGCACTGCAAGCGCACATGGAAGTGCAGTTGCTGTATATCTGAGGGGGACATGAAAGGAAAATAAAAAAATGCTTTTTTGCTTGTACATGATTGGATGATAAAATCAGCAGAGCATCCCCTCATTTTAGATCTTCCCCTCAGATCTAAAGCGACTGCACTTCCAAGTGACTTGCAGTGCACTTGTAGTGCAAAGTGGTTTGGCCTTTAGTAAATCAACCCCATAGTCAATAATACAACATTTTTTGCAAAATACTATTTTTTATCCCTTGATATAGCCGTCAATGAGTGCGGATCGGTTTTCTCTTTTTCGGGTGCAACGGGCGGCATTATTGACAATAAATTTACATCAGGGGACACTGTTTTTTATTTTGTACTAAAGAAATTGTCAAAAACGGTGTCTCTGTGTTTTTATTACTTCTTGACACTTTCTTGGTGAATGGGTAGGGGTACTATACTCCTTCACACGGGGGGGGGGGGGGGTCTGGGATCTGGTGGCCCTCTTGTTAAAGGGGGTTTACAGATCCCCTCACTTTATTCTGATACATGTGCCCCAGGGCAGTACCCAGGCCCCCTTACCCCTTTTATGGCCAATTACTTGCATATAAGCCTTCAAAATGGTCACTTTTCTCATGATCGGCTCCCATAGACTTAAAGGGAGTTTGCTGTTTGGGGCAGCCTGGGCTCAGAGGAAGTAGGTTGAATGATGCTGACTGTCATTCAATCCAGAGGACTGATGACATCTAGTGGCAGAAACAAAGTACTTTGGGGGACAGCTCTGGATTAAAAATTAGTATCGCAACAAAGCTGCTTTCTTATTTAATCTTGTAAAGGGCTACTATTTTTAACATTATAGCTCACCAAAGCTAAAAACATTGCAAGTGTAATCATCTAACCTTTAGTCTAATCTGACGTTTTATGGCAGAAGCTTAGTATATTTTGACAATGTAATAAGCTATCCAATGCCATACTGAAATAGGAGCAGACTGTGGGAAAATCTGCCTTAGCCTTTCTTCACATTGATTTGATTTGGCAAGTCAAATTGCACGCCAAATCGGCGGCTTTTTCTGGCAATGTCACTGTCCGAATCAGTGCGATGCTGACTTTGCGGCACTACGATTCCCAAAAGTAGTTTCTGTACTACTTTTGGCAACATTGGGAGGTGATTTGTGTAGACATCTGTGCAGGAACTCGCACAGGTGTCTGTCAAATCACCTTCAAAATTGGACTGGATTGCTTGGTTGAAATTGTGCTGTGTTCAACTAGCCTTAACACAGTGTGGGAGGTCAACAAGCCCCAGGGCCATGTCTTATATGGGTCAGACCTGTGCTACCAAAGTATACTTTCATATATACATAAAATAGCCATGCAATCTCCATTACTATGAGAATTATTATTATTATACAGGATTTCTATAGTGCCTACAGTTTACGCAGCGCTTTACAACATTAAGGCAGACAGTACAATTACAATACAATTACAAAACAATTCAATACGGGGGGGGGGGGGGGGATCAGAGAGCCCTGCTTGTTGGAGCTTACAATCTAGGAGGGAGGGTCAAGTTATACAAAAGGGTAATAGCTGTGGCGAATGAGCTAATGGAGAAAATAGTGCAGTTGTTAGATGGAGGCAGGATAGGCTTCTCTGAAGAGGAACGTTTTCAGGGATCGCCTAAAAGTGAATACATTTGGAGACAATCTTGGGGTAGGTTGGGGTAGCTAATTCCAGAGGATGGGCAAGGCTCAGGAGAAATCCTGGAGGTGGACATGGGAGGAGGTGATGAGGGAGCTAGAGAGCAGGAGGTCTTGGGAGGAACGAAGTGGGCGATTAGGTTGGTATTTTGAGACTAGGCTAGCGATGTAGCTGGGGGCAGAGTTGTTGATGGCTTTGTAACTTATTGTTAGTATTTTGAATTTAATTCATTGGGCAAGTGGCAGCCAGTGGAGGGATTGGCAGAGAGGGGTAGCAGACACTGTGCGGTTTGCAAGGTGGATGAGTCTGGCAGCAGCATTCATGATGGACTGAAGGGGGGATAGTCTATTTAAAGGTAAGCAAATGAGGAGGATGTTGCAGTAGTCAAGGTGAGAGATAACCAGGGAGTGAATCAGGAGCTTTGTTGTTTCATTGGTTAGAAAGGGACGTAGTTTAGAGTTATTGCTGAGGTCGAGGTGGTAAGTTTTGGAAAGTGATTGGATGTGGGGCCAAAACGAGAGAGTTCAGAGTCCAGGATAACACCTAGCACGCTGACATGTGGGGATGGGTGGATGGCTGTGCCATTGCTCTTGACAGATAAGTCGGGGGAAGAGGCATGTGGGGGAGGCACATAGATTTTCTATTTCTATTTTTCTTATTCAAGTCAGGTGATTGGCTGGGCCATTTTAGCAACTTTATATTCTTTCTTTGAAACCAGTTGAGTTTCCTTGGCTTTGTTTTTGGGATCATTGTCTTGTTGAAATGTCCACCCTCATTTCATCATCCTGGTAGATGGAAGCAGATTTTTTATCTAGAATGTCTTGGTACATTTTTCTATTCATCCTTCCTTCAATGCCATGACATTTGGCAGTACTGTATGCTGAAAAACAGCCCCACGCCATGATGTTCCCACCTCCAAACTTCACTGTTGGTATGGGGGTGTTTTTGGGGTGATGTTCAGTGCCATTTGACCTCCAAACATGGTGTGTATTATGGCATCCAAAGAGTTCAGTTTTGGTCTCATCTGACCAGACTATATTCTCCCAGTATTTCACAGGCTTGTCTAAATGTTGTACAGCAAACTTTAAACAAGCTTTAACATGCTTTTTTTTCAGCAATGGAGTCTTGCTTGGTGAACGAGCATGCAGGCCATGGCAGTTGAGTGCATTACTTACTGTTTTTTTTTTAAACAATTGTGCCTGCTAATTCCAGGTCTTTCTGAAGCTCTCCACAATTGGTCCTTAGCTCTTGGACAACCCTTCTGATAATTCTTTTCACTCAGAAATCTTGAGAGGAGCACCTGGTTGTGGCCGGTTTATGGTGAAATGATGTTCTTTCCACTTCCGGATTATGGCTCCAATAGTGCCCACTGGAGCATTCAAAAAAAAAATCCTTCTGTAACCAATGCCATCAATATGTTTTGCAACAATAAGGTTGCAAAGGTCTTAAGCGAGTGCTTTACTTTTACCCTTCAGGAGATGTTTCTTGTGTGACACCTTGGTAATGAGACACCTTTTTATAGGCCATCAGTTGAGACTGAACCAACTGATATTAATTTGCACTGACAAGGGGCCAGATTGCATTCTAATTACTGATAGATTTCAGCTGGTGTCTTGGCTGCCCATGCCCTTTTGCACCTTCATGTGTTCAATACTTTTTCCCTGTGTCATTCCATTTTATTATACATGACTTAATTTCTGAACTAATTTTTTTGGGGGGTTCTCTGTATATGTGAATTGCATGGGTTGTTACCGACATGTTTTGAAAATTTCATGTCAATAGCACCTTTATAAATATATTTACCTAGAAAAATGATGACGTGTTCACTACTTATTTAACCTGCTGTATATTGTACATTCACATCAGCCCCTGCCCTCATGGAGCTTATAATCTAAGGTCCCTAACTCACATTCATTCATACACATATTAGGACCAACTTAGACAGGTGCCAATTAACCTACCAGCATGTCTTGGGTGTGAGGGAGAAAATCCACACAGGCACAGGGAGAACATGCAAACTCCAAGCAGGAGGCGATGTGCTTGGGATTTGACAATGACCCTAGTGCTTCTAGGCAGAAGTTCTAACCACTTAGCCACTGTAGGTTGCAGCATATCTCAATGCACCTTTGAAATACCACTATAAGTGGCTATACTGGGAGAAATGTGTACATTAGTCTTGACACATATGAAGTTGTGAATCCTCTTCAACTTCTAAAATCTGACCCTGATGGTTCCTAGATAACATAATGTCTAATGATTAGCCCATTTTAAAGGCAGAGTATCTATTTGGGACTTTATATGAGGTAAAGACCATTTAGGTCATATAGCTCCATCCCTATCTATTGAAAACATCATAAGGGAAAAGGTGGCAAGGGAAAAATTGGGACTTTATATGAAGCATGCAGTCTCCAGGGACAACCAACTATCAATAATAAAATTGCTTAAATATGTACATTGGAACCCTATTCAATAAGATAACATAAATAAATGATAGTGGTACTGTAACCTCTGGATAGAATCTGGAATACGCCTGAGCATATATAGTACACAATCTCAGAGAAAACCTACTATCAATGGTAATAATGTAGTTCTAGTTATTAAAACACAGTAGGACCATGATTAGTAGAATAGAAACAATTTTAATAGGGGTAATATAACCCATAAATACATCTGTATACACATACATATTAGTCATTTACATATGAAACAGTATTTACAATAATGGTAAAGATCTCCAAACTTGCTAGTCTGTCATATATTTTTAGGAAAGAGACCCTGGGTAAGGTATCTCAATCCTATACCACAGGATTAAGTATAAAAAATACAAATATAATATATAAATCCAGACACGGCTTCAAAAAACTCATATAAGTCCAGACACAGCTTTAAATAGCTTGACGCGTTTCGTGGTTTGGTAGTACCACTCATCAGGAGCAAGCATGTGGTAACAGTCTGGAATGAGATACATAATTGTCCAATAATTAACATATAGTAGAAGAAATAATAAACAACTTTAGGATGGGGCCAGTCCCATTGTAGTACTTACAAACAGGTCTGCTGTGTATAAAAGGCATGGTAAAACACTGGACAAAGGGGGCCCATCGGTAATGTCCAACACGGGAACTGAGGGGGCGTGTAGAGAGAGGGGACCCAAGCAAAAACCCCACCAAAGATGGACCGACGTCCTAAGACAACACATCTGTGTAGGACTGGGGATAGAGGTGGATAAATAGTGTCTATTGAAAACAGTATAGACAGTAAAAGTGATTGACCTCTCAGAGCTCAGCAGAGGGATACTTAAGAAGAGTTAAACGTGATATATAAGCTTGTGTCCCCTTTCACAGGCAGGTAACAAAAATTATAGATAAGTGGAGAACCTGTGTAATGCTATTCTTCTTATATGTATTCAACTTTGTTGCTGTAAACTTTTTAGTATCTTTTTATTTTGTGATCTTTTTTGTAATCTTCTTTTTTATTTGTAGATGTTGTGCCTGAAGTCCCTCCCCGAGCACCCCAAGTAATCCTTCATCCAGTGACTTCTAATCCAGGGTATGTAGTTCTTTCTCCTATCCACTGTGTTCAGTTAATAAGAGTGTATACTTTACCTGAAAAAATAGAAGACCTTTTATGTCACAAAGATATGGACAGAGCTCCTAGGGCCCGCATCCTTCACCTCCTGACTGGTGTAACAATCCATTTTTGTTGACTACAGATAAAGAGAAAGCTAGCACATGGTCTATGTATATAAAGATTTTTGTTTGTAGCATGTCTTAAAGCAGTTGTAAACCGCTGATGTTCAAAAAAAAAAAAACCTGCAGGGCAATGGCATAATGTGCTAGTATGCACTGCATACAAGCACAATATGAAATAGTCACCCTTGAACAAATCTCTCCAGTGCTGTAAAGTCACCACTGAGAGGGCTGATATCTTTCCCTGTCTTTCTTCCAGGTTCGTAATCATGATCCCGGCACGATGCTCTGAAAGTTCTGGCAAGGTATGCCGGACCTTCAAAGTGCATGCACCAGTGATGTCACTAGCTGCATGCAGGGTGAATATCTCCTAAACGGTGCACGTTTAGGAGATATTCATTTTACCTACAGGTAAGCCTTATTATAGGCTTACCTGTAGGTAAAAATTACCAAGCGGGGTTTACTACTGCTTTAAGATCCAGCGCGAATGCAAGTTTGTGGAAAGGCTGGTTTGCAAACCTAAATCAACTCATATTTGGCTGAGAGGCACAATATACAACCAAGCAACATTTTAAAAACTTCATACAGTATCTCACAAAAGTGAGTACACCCCTCACATTTTTGTAAATATTTTATTCTATCTTTTCATGTGACAACACTGAAGAAATTACACATTGCTACAATATAAAGTAGTGCGTGCTTCTGCTTAGGAACTCCTGTCTTTAAATTTGATATGTTCAGTGTATTTCAGGAACCAAACTTGCAAAGGTGCACCAGTTACAATATCTCACAAAAGTGAGTACACCCCTCACATTTTTGTAAATAGGTTTCTAACACCCACCAGCAAGGTCTCTAACACCCACCAGCTCTGTGATGTCATCATGGAGGAGTGGTAGAGGACTCCAGTGGTAATCTGTGAAGCTCTGGTGAACTCCATGCCCAAGAGGATTAAGGCAGTGCTGGAAAATATTGAAACTTTGGACCCAATTTAGACACTTTCACTTAGGGGTGTACTCACTTTTGTTGCCAGTGGTTTATACATTAATGAGTTATTTTGAAGCGACAGCAAATTTACACTGTTATACAAGCTGTACACTCACTACTTTACATTGTAGCAAAGTGTCATTTCTTCAATGTTGTCACATGAAAAGGTAGAATAACATATTTACAAAAATGTGAGGGGTGTACTCACTTTTGTGAGATACTGTATAAAGGTATGAAAGCCTAACATGTTTTATTCAAAAAGATTAAATGCCTGTTTTGAATTTCTTTAAAAGGAAATAAAGAAAGGAATTAAGGACCATTAATACATAATAAATCTGTCACTTTTTTATTTTATTAGAATTAAGGCTCTTTCTTTGTTTTAGACAGAGTTGGATAGGTATAGAAAGCATCTCATGGAAATTTCCTGGTCAGACATAGACTACAACAAAACAAAAGGAAAGCCTATCAAAAACAAAAAAGTATTGGCCCCCACCTCATCGAATTCTTTTTCGGCTCCCACTGAATGCCAGGCCCTGCTAAGAGAATGACAGGGGCAGAGGCTGGGAGTAGAATCGGCTCCTTTTAAACCCCACCTGCCAGTGGAGCATGAGGCTTCACACTCACCCTCAGCTTATTTCCACTTGCCTATTGCAAGCAGGCGAGTGGAAATTTTATTTTGAGGGCTGTTTAATTGACTTCTGTTGGAGAGACATGCTGGAAAACTTTTATTGATCAATGGCTGCAGTTAGTCATTTGCAGTTGCTGATCAGTGTATTCTGACAGTCCCGCTGTCAGAATACAGTATTCTGGCAGGGGGTTCCTCTATCCACCTCTTTTGTGGCTGAAAAAAAAAAAGTGTATAGTCAGCTTAAGAATCTATCATGCTTTCATTAACTGTCATCACAGGAACACAGTGAGCGCCTCAAAAGCATTGCGGTGCATTTTTATTGTCTAATCAGCAGAAAGGGGACACAAAGATTCAGATCTCCAATAATGAATGCTTGTGTCACTATTTTGACTATTTTGACTTTACACTCTAGGGTACAGTGGACTTACCTTACCTTATTCAGCACTTCACTGGCGGCATCCCTTCCTCAGTGGCTTTCCCTTCCTCTGCTCTCCACGGGCATTGGCGGCTTCCGTTTTCCTCCCTCGTTCTCGGTGGCCAATCAAGAGTCTTCTCTTTTCAGCCAATCGGAAAATGGGTCTCAGACCTGCTTCTGATTGGCCGGATTCAGGAATTTCATTGCAGGGAACATTGTTTTTCTAATTTGTCTGACGTTGGGGTTTCATTTGGGTACTCAGCCTTGATTTAGGTTTATGTGTCACTGACTGGATGAATAACGTTTAAACATTGAATTGTATTCATTTAATTATTTGGAGTAACAGAATGGGAGTAAATGGTGATGTTCACCTCTTATTTGCAAGAGGCCCCAGACCCTCACAGACTATGTTGAAAGTTTCCATTACTAGCATGCCTTTTGGTTGCCCTGTTCCTATGCTTCTTTTGTCTGTCCTGATGCAGTTAGCTCCTAGTGTGTTTATTTGGTCAGTTCTGAATTCTTTTCTGACCATCTTGGGTCAGGCAGAATCTATTTAAGACCCTGGCTCCCAGGTTTGGCAAGAATTTTGCGTGTGGCTAAAACAGGGCCTGGACACCCGTCTGGTTGGGAAAGTGCTTAGCATCAGGGAGAGGTTCCAGAGGAGTAGTGAAAGTGCAGGGACGTGTCATTCTTTCTGGATGCCTCCCCACTTGGGTACGGACCAGACAGGTCGCATTCCACTCCTTCAGACAGATGCTGTCAGCATACCTGATACCTAGTTCTACTAACATATCACTTTTACATGATGTGAATGCTCCCAATTGGGTTGCCTTGCAGCTAGGCCTACTCTTTATTGCCGAACTTCAGTTACAGAATTTGTCTGTTTTTCTTCACTGGGACTGAGTGTTTTCTGCCGCCGTACCATACTGCACCTACTCACAAGCATTTCCAGTCACAGATACTATAAATATATTTAAAAGCATGTCTATCTTTTCAGCTAATGATGGAAGTATAAAAGGAGATTTCATGTTTAGCTTCACAGATGAAATAAAATAACAGACATAAATTAATCCTCCGGCAGGGAGCAGTGTGGGCAGCTGTATAAACAGGGAAAATAAAATGAATTGGCAATAACTGCAGCTTTTGATTCTGTCATGTTTTTATTTGCACCTAGTTTCATTCCAAGAGTTCAAAATATAAAAAATATAGAGAGGAAATTAATGAGATTGTGGTTTTTTTTATATATAATTAATTACAAATAAAATGCAATGCAATACAATATTATGTGTCAAAGCAGTATTTATACAATTTTATTAGAGCAGATTGTGTGAGGGTAGTGTTACAAACAGGGATGAGTGTAGCCAATTTCTCAATTTTTCTATTAAATATAATAAATATCAAAAAGATGAACTGTTCTTGCTAAATTATAGGACTTCCTGAAAATTAGAAGTATCAGCATGTATAAATTCAAGAGAGCCAAAACATTTGCGATTTGCTGATCTTCAGATTCATTTGGTTTTCAGATCAGTTCACTTACCATCAAGTTTTGACTACTTCATGGAACTTCCAGACAAAATGGTGTTGTATAAGTAGATGAGCTGGGCTTTTATATAAAATAAAAACCGTGTCCTCTTGTCTCACACACTTGCCCCAGCCCCCTTCAAATGTAAACTCTTACAGTTAGGTCCCCCTCTTTTTTATTTTCAATATATATATAATTATAATATTTGAATAAACCTGAATAAACCAGTAGTAGTACATTTTGTCACAAATAAACATCAGGTCCATAAACCCAGGGGCATGGTGTTTGAACACGCCAAAAAACTCATAAGAGGTGGAGGCCAATATTGTACCCTTTCACACTGTGAGGCCTTCTGAATGTACATTGTTGGTGACTCTCCTTTTTATATTTTTGACCACAGTTCTTCCCAGTATGGAAGTCAGTATCGGGCATGTATCCTTAATCCTTTCCCCTTTGCTCCTTTTTTTCCCTTTACGCCTTTTTTCCCCTCCTCCTTCTCATTCATTTTTTTTTTCACATCTCCCCATCCATCTTTTTAATGTCTATCTTACCCTCCCTCCCCTTTTTCTTATATTCCTATTCTTCTATACTCTACTTCAGTTCTTCTCTTATTCTCCCCTTCCCTTTACCACTCCTCCTCCTCTTTATTTTTCCTCCTATTTTATATTTCTTTTAATACATTTTTACTTTTTTCCCACTGTTATTGTTTTTCTCTTTACTCTATCTCACTCCTGCTTAGTGTTTTTCATCTTACCTTCATCTTATCTTGTTTTTTACCCTTCTCATTCTTGCAACCCACTCTCTTTCCCTTCTTCATATTTCCCAACTTTATTAAGGTTCTTGGTTCTCTCTTTTTGTTCAGTTTTCCTGTTCTGTTCCAACTGTTGCGTTTGTTGTCTGTCTTCACATTGCACCTTGCTTGGTGGGATCTATTCAATTTCTCCCTTTTTTCACCATCCTCCAACAGGCTCTTCCTATTTAACTTGCAACAGCCTCGCTTGTTGTTTTGACAACTGGTGGCCAGGTGCCTTGCCATCATGGGTTTCAATGGCATCAAGGGCTTGGCCGCTGGTGCGGGCTATGGTGTGGGCTGCCCCAGTGTGCATGTTCCTGTCACTAAGCAGATGATGTCCGGTCACCTGGCCACAACGATGCCTCGCCTGGTACACCTTATAGATCAGGCAAATCTAGTGCTCAGGATTGTGTGGTCAATGATCCAGAACTCTAAGGTATGATAATTATTTGGCTATGCATCATCTGCTCAGTATACTGGACCCAGGACTTTTCTATTGACATAACATTTACATATGGGATATATTATATAACAGGGTCATTATTGGATTGCTTTGGTGGGTTTCATGACGTCATATCATGTAAGAGGTCAGGGGTGGCCTCCGGTACTGGGGGATGCCACTTTAAATGTTCTTCGCACTGTATCATGCTCTTATCACATGCCTGACAAAGGGGTCCCGTGTGGCCCTGAAACATTGCACTTAACCACAGTAATGTAATTACCGAATAAATACTTGGACATTATTTCAATGATTATTGGTGTGCTGGTGACAAATACTTTGGTTTATGGTATTTGGATCCAGATGGCAGTTGCTGCTGCAGCACCCGTTTACTCCATACCTTTTCCAGGAACATGTACAATGGGAATTTATATACATACATAATCCTAATTGTAATTGGGGCTTCCAGATTCCTACAACTCCCCCCAACCCCCATAAATTCCCATATTCCTTTTAAGCATCAGGTCTGGGGAAGAGATCCTTGTCCTCCAACATTGGAACAAGGTGCCCTGCAAGGGGGAAGGCTTTGACACCCACTCTGCAGGGTACCCCCCCCCCCCTTCCATCTGTTGAAAGCCATATGGCTTGGTAGGGTGCAGGTTTCTGTGTGACCTCCCTATTTAACAACTCAGTCTGCTTGCAATAACTTTTAAAATACCTTTTTCAGGTGTTGGTTTATTTACTTTTAACTTTTTCTCGGAATGAGCAATAAAGGACTACATCATATTGTTCTGTAACGTGCAGTTTTAAGGCATGGTAAAAGGCTTCCTGAGTTTATCTCCAAGAAGCTTAAAAAAAATCTGCATTTTCTTAGATATTCCTTGAGAGCTGGAGCAGAGCAGTTGGATTTTGGAATAGCTATAGGCCCTGACATAATGTATGAGCTACTCCTGTGTCTGTTAGCCTGAAGTTTCACTTTAAATGCACGATTCACCATTTACTGAACAAGAGCTGTTAATGTTTTAGCCTCTACTATGCAACAGTAGGCTATCTAAGTTTCCCTTATTTGAATTTCCCAAATTTTATGAGATCATACAAATATCAGTAATTATAACTGAATTTTTTATTATTTATTCCAGTAATGAAGGAAATCCATTACTTCAAATTGAAGTGGAACCAACATCTGAGGTAAGATAATCAAGCTATTTAATTAAGTGGAGAACAACAAAATGTTCCATTATTTTTCTGATCTCTGACAATTTGTAGAAAAACTCACTATTTAGCAAACATGGGAACATAATTACTTACAGTAGCGCATATGCTTAATTAGAAGTCCTTTAGGTATTATTATTGAAATGGACTAGCTATTATATGTATCCCTGTCAGATGAAAAGACATTTCTAGACCTGTTATAGATGACAGTATTGACCTGTTGTACATGACTATAATTTTATAAGGTAATATGAACTCCTAACCCATAATGGACTAAACACTCGAAGGTCTGTTGATTGATGTTTTCACCCATGAATCATACATTTCACCTAAGATTAACACATGCTCCACTTAAGATTTATTTTAAGAAATGTGTTAGTATTGGGTGAAAGTTGTGTTTGTCTCCAATTAAAACATTGATAAATAGATCCCCATTTTTCGATTTAGTTCTGTTCTCACTGTATACAGTAAGTGTTTTAATAAGTTCATATTTGGCGTATAAATCTGTTTTAAGCAATACTTTCACAATACCCATATTCTGAGTTCTCAATATGCACAAAGGACAATGTAGGTAATTCATAAACAGTGTCTATAATATGCTTTATAATTCCATTGTGTCTCCGCATGGCATATATTGGAGTGGTGATATATTGATGTACCTGTTGTAAACAGGTATGTGAATTAGTGGCAAACATTGCATGTGGAGACACTCTGTCCTCATTCGAGCTGAGCTCCTTCCCTGCTGCAGCAACTGTAACCGAGACACTGCAGCGCCATGTAATTTTATGGCTGGGCTGGTGGCGCACGATGGGGAAGCTGAGACACTAATTATCCATCAGTTCTTCTCCCCCTGTGATTGACAGCATACAGTGAGTGGATCCATAGCCAATAGCCAGCTTGCTATTGGCTATAAAATACACCCACTGCCTGTTTTTAATCACAAGGAGAGAGTGTGCCTAATGGTGTCCCAGCTTCCACACAACGATCCGCCCACTGTTAGCATCACTGGTTGCCAGTAGGCTTTTGGCTGTGAAAGTGGAAGTAAACCCTGGTGGGTTTTTCTTCCTTTTTTCTTCCCTGCAAAGTAACAGCATAATTTGCTAGTATGCATCGTATACTAGCACATTATGTGACATCTGCAAATAAAGCCTGCGTCATCCATCTTCGCCCGTCTTCCTTCTGGGGCCGGGGACTCTGGCTGTGTGTCTGGCCAGAGCCACATGGCATCACTCCCGGTCATGGCACACGCTACTGAAGAAAAGGCACGGGCGGCCGTTCCTTCCTAGCGCATGCGCCAATGACATCATCGTGCAGTATACAGTAAATATCTCCTAAATTGCGCATGTTTAGGAGATAATTACAGTACCTATAGGTAAGCCTTATTCTAGGCTTACCTATATATACAACTTACACAGGAAGGTTAACAACCTCTTGAAGCCAACAATCCCTCTAGCAGCCAGTGACAGGTGAGGAGGGGGTAGTGGCAGCAAATATGCCGCTACACAACATACAGAGATAGGCAGAATGCCTATCTCTGTACACCAGCCTATAGTCTTATTTACCTCAAATATCATTATCTACAAATTAGAGGTAGTTATTTTTTTAATTTGGTGCAGTAGTAGCATAACTTTGTAAAAGCGTCAGTATTAAAGTGGTTGTAAACCCTTACAAACCACTTTGACCTACAGGTAAGCCTAGATTAAGGCTTACCTGTAGGTCCAAGAAATATCTCCTAAACCTAAATGGTTTAGGAGATATTTACCTGAAGACAGCCACCTCTGTCTACGGCGCATGCGCTGTAGACAGCAGCACGCAGGCCCACTGGGTAAGCCGCAGATCACTGTGATATGCCGCGAGTGTCGGCTCCCATGCGCATGCACGGGAGTGACGTCATCGCTGCTCCGGCGAATCACAGCGCCGGAGCAGTGAGACCCACAGGAGACTACAGGGGAACTACAGGGGACAGCGGTGACTTTGCTGGCTCCTGTGTCAGGTAAGTGACACATAATGGGCTACTATGGGATGCATAGTAGTCCATTATGCTTTACCTTTACAGGGAATGAAAGAGGAAGTAAACTCATCAGGGTTTACTTCCTCTTTAAGATCTACCTGAATTTACTGAACACATTGAAAAAGCTACTGAAACAGACAGCAGATATTTTTTTTTTAATCTGACGCAGGCCATTGTAAAGGGTCCTGTTGCCAGAAAAGTGTTGTTAGGCCTCTATTGAATTCCCCCAAGTTTATCTAGTAATCATTCACCATATCTTTTATTGTGGTGGAGAGGTTAAAAGAAGTGACAAAGGGAAACAATGGCCATTATATTGCTGCCAATAGTTATCAAAAGAGATATTTATCTTGCCATATGAAAGGAAAAATTACACTTTATAATGCTTAAACAGTTCAGAAATTAAAATTTATTTAATTGGTATTGGCATTTAAGCAATCAAGCCCTGAAAGTTTTTGAATACCAATTTTCTTGCAAAAAATTGCTAACAAAAATATAATACACCTTCCTATTCAATAACTGATACAGTACCCATAACTGTATCAGTTATTGAATTGTAAGGTATTGGTAAAGTTGTCATTTCTGTGCTTCTTGATAACTGCTAAAGAGTACTACATTTAAATAAAAATGGTAATCCCTCTCTCAACCAAAGTGAAATTATTGCCATAAATAACAAATCCTTATCTAAGTGTTTTATCCTTACTATGACCATCTCAGAATGAAGAAAGCAATGAGAAAGCAGACGAGTCTGAAGATGACTTTGAGGAGATGAACCACTTGCTGCTATCAGCCAGGAACTTCCCCCGTAAAGCCAGTCAAACCAGCATATTCTTACAAGAATGGGACATCCCATTTGAACAGCTGGAAATTGGAGAAATGATTGGCAAAGGACGCTTTGGGTTAGTGTACCATGGGCGCTGGCATGGAGAGGTAGCAATTAGACTTATTGACATTGAGCGGGATAATGAGGACCAGCTAAAAGCGTTTAAGCGGGAAGTGATGGCTTACCGACAGACACGACATGAGAATGTGGTACTCTTCATGGGAGCCTGCATGAGCCCTCCACACCTAGCAATTATCACCAGGTAATCCTTCTCATTTTGTATTTTGAAAAAAGTCCATCCATAGGCATTTTTTTTACTTTTGTTTTTGTTCCACTTTCCCATTCCCTGTCCCTTTTGATGCCTGCAATGTTTTTTTTTTTTAACTTGTCCAGGGACACTTGAAATCTTTTTTTTTAAAGCCCCAGTGACATCAAGGGGGCTACATCACTCTTATTGTCATCAAAATCAGGTGGAAGGATGCAAGAGGGTTTCCCGAGTCACTTCCTCCGGTGTGCTCCGAGGAGATGTGGGCAGTGCTATGTTATCATTCATAACACCTGTGGAGGGAATAGCAAGGCCTGCGCTAATTGGCATTAAGAAGCAAGGTTTTCAGTGGTGACAACACTGAATATTGAAAATTGAATATATTTTTATTATATGCCAGGTAGTGTGAAATAAAAGACAAGAAAACAGGCAACTATATCACTTATGTCACCATAAACATCAAATTAGGCACATTGGTAGGAACAAGAAATCGGGGGGGGGGGGGGGGGGGGGAGGCGGTAAGATACAGCAAAAAAAAGGAGGGGAGAAAAAGAAAGGGGGGGGGGTGGGGGGAGAAAGGGGGAGAGAGCACAGCAAATGCATTTATCGGAAAGGGTATGTGCAGGATATTCACCGTTGTTATTGGTAGAAGATTCACCTTAAATGCCCAACTCAGGGGCAAAATCGAATAAGTTCCACCTCCCAACGTCACTTGTGGCCACATTGACGCCACCACTCTCCACCTAATAGTGGCGGTAATTTTACTTAGGAGATCTTCAGATTATTAAGAAACAGTTCCGTCTGAGAATGGTGCCGCCAGATGGGCCACAACATGGTGAACCTATCATAAGTGTCGTCCGCCTTCGCCTGCAAATCCTCCATGAGCATTATATCATTAAGGATATCCACCCACTTGAAAATAGGGGGGGTGGAGTCCTTCTTCCAGTATAATGAAATGACATGGTGAGCTGCTGAGAGAAAAAATCTCAAAAGACTACCTCTCTGGGACTGAATTGTTCCAGGAAGGATGGATAGGAGAGCAGACAAAGGCGAAGGAGGTAACGAAGTCTGATACACGTCATTATAAATCTCAAAAATCTTATCCCAAAATGGACGAATCATATCACAATCCCACCATACATGGATGTAGGATCCATGTGCTCCGTGACATCGCCAACATACGTTTGTGGTTGATGGGAACATCCTGTGTACCGAGACTGGGACCCTGTACCACCTCGACAGCAGTTTGTAGTTCTTTTCTTGTGTAAACCCGGACCTGGATGATTTATGCGTGAGGGTAAAGGAGGTAGTCCACTGTGTTGGGGAGATCTCTATATTCAGGTCTCTAGACCATTTACTTGTGTAAGTGGGGAGAGCGTCATATAATCGAGTTTGGATGTCTTTGTATATTAATGATAAAGTGTGTTTTGGGGTTCGAGCTAGACTGCAAAGGTCCTCAAATAACGTGAGTGGCCTGCGAGTTCTCCCTGATAGGTGTAGGTCTCTGCAAAGCTGGTTTAGCGAAATTGTGGTCAGCCAGTCTGTCGGGGCAGCAGTCTGCGGGTCTGTAGGGGGATGGAAATGTCCAATAGTAGGATGGACAAACTGATTAGCTGTTGGCCAGTTTTCACGTGTGTAATTCCCACAGTGCATTTTGGCAGCGAGAGCCAAAAGGGCCAAATTGTCAAATAAAGGGGATAACGGGCTGGGATCGGTGGACAAGGCGTAAGGAATAGCTTTATTATACCACAATGTAAGGGCTGCCCTCGTTAGAGGGGAGAGTCCCTGCATTGTGCAAAACTTGGCGTTATACGCCTATAGCAGGGCTCGTAGATCTACTGTAGCCATATCCTGTTCTATTAAGGTGGAGGGTTTAATACGTGGCCTCGGGAACCAGTCCAAGAGTCTGGAAAATAACGCAGACCAGCACCTCCTTTAAGTTTGGGGGCACTTAAAACTTTGTGTTTAAGTCTAGGAGGGTGGTGCTGCCACAGGAACTTGCCCACCACAGCACGCAATGCGAGGAAGAAAGTCGTCGGAAGGAGAATGGGAAGAGTTTGAAATAAGTAAATAATGCCCTTGGGAGTATATCCATTTTAATAACACTCATCCTCCCCCACCAGGAAAGCTTAAGGTTGTGCCAACCCTCGAGGGAACGTCTAATAGAAGTCAGTAGTGGACTAAAATTTAGTGAATGCACATCATGAACATCAGAAGGGATCTCCGTCCCAAGGTATTTGATCGAGCGTGGTTGCCATTTAAAGGAGAATCGCTTTTGTATGAAGTCTAGGTCTTTCGGTGGCAATGATATATTTAGAGCTTCTGTTTTGTTCAGGTTCAATTTGAAATTGCTATGAGCTCCGAACCGGGCAAGCTCCTCCAGGATGGCAGGGAGACTAATTCGGGGTTGAGTGACATATAAGAGTAGATCGTCTGTGTAGAGTGACAGCTTACGGGGAGCCGAGGGGGTTTTGATCCCTTGAATAGAGTTATTGTTTCGGATGGCTTGAGCCAGATGTTCAACAGTGATTGCGAACAGGAGTGGGGATAGCGGGCAACCTTGCCTGGTGCCGTTCTGGATCCCGAAAGCCGCCGACGTTTCCCCATTGGCTAAGACCCTGGCAGATGGGCTCGTATATAAAGCCATGATTTTAGTGAGCATTCGTGGGCCTAGGCCTAGTTGCTGCAGGGAGGCCTGGAGAAACGTCCAGTTCACCCTATCAAACGCCTTTTCGGCATCACAGGCCAGGAGACAAGTTGGAATGTTGTGGAGTTTGGCATATGAGATAAGGTGTAGAGTCTTAGTGGTATTATCCCTGGCCTCTCGGCCTGGGATAAAGCCCACTTGATCACTATGAATGATGGAGGGGAGCAGAGGAGCAAGGCGTGTTGCCAAAATTTTGGAGTAAAGCTTGAGGTCAACGTTCAATAGGGATTTGGGCCTATAGTTTGCACAGTGTGCATGGTCTTTCCCCGGTTTAGGTATTACAACTATCTGGGCTTGGAGAATATGGTGTGAAAGGGGATGCGTGTCATCTATTTCCTCAAATGCCCTGGCCATAATCGGGGCGAGTTGATGTGCGAATTTTTTATAAAATTGTGGGGAGTATCCGTCAGGGCCTGGGCTTTTACCGTTCTTCAGACCTTTAATCGCTTTTAGGAAGTCAGATGTGGTCAGAGGTAGCTCCAAATCAGCTCTATAATTTAAAGAGATGGTAGGTAAAGCCGTATCTTGAATATAGCGATGCAAATCGGACGGTGAAGCGGAGCTCGATACACCTGGGGAGGGGAGGTTGTAAAGGGAGGAATAGAAGTCCCTGAACTCCGAGACAATCTCGGAGTTCCTGAACCTCTTCTGTTGGGAAGAAGATAAAATGTGAGGGATGTTTTGTCTCTGTTGTCTAGGGTGGATAACTCGTGCAAGGTGCTTTCCGCATTTGTTAGCCTGTGAGTAATGGGTATGGCGGCCTTTGTGGTATGCGGTCAGCGATCTTGCCGAAAAGATCTGAAGTAAGTCCCGCCGCGCGTTAGAGAGTTCCGTCAGGGTCCGAGAGTCTAGCGTGCGATTATGGGAGGCCTCCAGGGAAGCTATCTGGGAAAAAAGTCGGCGTATATCCCCTGTACGTGCTCTTTTCAATCTAGAGCCGTGTTGTATAAAAATACCGCGAATAACGCATTTCAGGGCTTCCCACTTGGTCATATTACTAGTTTCATCGTGGGTATGGTCGCTGGTGAAGTCTGTGATTGCTTGAGATACTTCTGCGACACATACTGTGTCAGTCAGTAAGTTGTCGTTCAGTCTCCATGTGCCCAGACGAGGGTAGCGAGGGAGCTTCCCGAGCGTCAAGTGTACTGGAGCGTGATCTGACCACAACCGCATCCCAATCTCGCACTGAGGGTCGAAGTCTAGTAGGTTTTGGCTGAGGAGGATGTAGTCCATCCTACTATAAGATTTATGTGCAGGGGAGTAATAGCTATAGTCCCTATCAGAAGGGTGTAGCAGTCTCCAGGTGTCCACCAGGGACATGTCAGCCAGGGCGGCCCTGAGCTTGGTCAGTGAGGTGGGTGACAGGTGGGACTTACCGGTAGAGGAGTCCAGTCCCGGCACGAGGGGGACATTCAAGTCGCCTCCCAGGATCAGGTTAGGAGTCCCGAAGGATTTGAGGCGAGCGGTCACGGAGCAAAGGAATTGGAGTTGGTTCTGATTTGGGAGATAAACATTGGCAACAGTTAACACAGTTTGCAAATATTGTAATTTCAAGAATAAAAACCTGCCTTAGGGATCTATGTCACTTTCAAGCACTTGTGGTGTAAAGGATCAGTGAAAAGCTACCGAGACCCCTTTTGAACTCGCTAGAGGATTCGTGCTGTGAAACCAGGTTGTGTAGTGTCTATCCCGTATGGAAGGCACCTTATCGGATCGAAAGTGGGTCTCTTGTAGTAACAGAACTTGCGAACCGGCCTTGTGAAGGTGATGTAGAATCTGTCTACGTTTTTCTGGAGTGTTAAATCCTCTACAGTTAAGAGAGGAAAACTTAATGTCTAGGGCGGCGGCCATGGCGACGGGAGGTGGATGATATGTTCTGTGGAGCTACGGAATGCAACTGAGCTGGAAAGTGTATGAGTAAGCTGTGCATCAGAGGTGAGGTAGAGGAGGGAAGAGGAGGAGGTCAAGATAAGAGGGGAAAAAAGAGGGTCAAAGCGCTGAGGTAGGAAAATGCGCAGGTGCGCCCCCAGAGGGGCTTGGGATATGTAAAGCTGGTAGTAATGGAAACAGAATTCCTGTAACAGCGTGGTATATTGCTTGCTAGGAAGCTGAAGGTGTAAACTTGTAGGGAGATTGCTCCCTCTAGTGTCCATGTGGGGGTAGAAGCGATGGACACTACAATGTAAAACTAGGGGATATATCAGTAACAGAGGCACCAAAGACTCTGTACACCCTATCGTGGGGGAACGTGGTCAAACTGAACCCAGGAGCTCCGCCCCAACTGTAGTTAACTGTAAAACAAAATAAACTGATGTATAGCACACAGCGCCTAGTAATTCAGAGGTTATCCGACGGCGTGTGCAAATTTAAGTAGTCGGCTAACCAATAGGGCAGGTATCTGCCTGTAAGAGCATGAAAAGCACACGGCATTAAACTAGTAAGTGAGACCAAGAGGATCTATCATATACACATTTAACCATAACTGTGACCCGATAAGCATGAAAAACCTCATATAAAAATTAAACTAAGACAGTTGTTTCTCAGACCCACTCAACCGTCCCCCCCACGCCCATGCAACATAACATAACATAAATCCACATCAGCAGGGGCCCAGCATAATAGGAGGGTTGCCCGCAGTCCTTGTAGCGAGGGGGGGGGGGAGCAGCAGAGGATGGTCCACATATGAAACAATAAAAGTAAAAAGAGCCACACAAAAAAAAAAGAAAGTGAAAAAATGTCAAAATGCTAAACGACAAAAAGAAGAGGCAGGAGAATGGTCGGATGAGTGACATTCAAGTCACGGGGTATAGGGGAACAACCTGAGGTGCAGGTCCCCAAAAAAACTGAGGAAAAAATGTGGAAGTCAAACACCCACCATTCGGTGGGACACAGAGCGTTCATCCTGGAGGGGATTTGGTGGTGCGGGAGCGGGATCTCTTCTTCTTAGCTTGCGTTACCCAGGCTGAGGTGCTAGGTAGACCAGGGGTGACGGCAGTCAGTGGCCAGTCTGGGATCCTGATTTGAGGTAATTCAAAGGTGCCAAGGAAGTTGGGCAGGTCCCCTAATGTGCGGAAGGTGGCAGATTTACCATCATGGGAAGCAAAAAGATGAAACGGGAACCCCCAGCGATACTTGATCTGTTTAGCGTGCAAGGCGTCCGTGACCGGCTTCAAGGCTTTCCTTATTAGCAGCGTCTGCTTTGAGAGATCCGTCAGGAGCATAACAGGTGTGCCTTTGAACAGGATGGAGTCCTGTGCGCGGGCCGCATGCATTATTTCAGCTTTGACATTAAAGAAATGAACGCGGCAGATGACGTCTCTTGGGTGCGCAGGATTAGGGTTGCGAGGGCCAAGGGATCTGTGAATTCTATCTATCTCGATCGGTGTGTCTTTGGGTTTGTTCAGCAACTGGTTAAACATGGTGGTGGCCGCCAACAACAGATCTTTGTTTTCAATCGCTTCCGGGATACCGTGGATACGGATATTGTTGCGGTGACTTCTATTCTCCTGGTCGTCGAGACCATAGAATAAGTGTTGAATCTGATTAGTATGCTGTTGCAAGACATGGTCATGTTCCTGGAGTCTCTTTGCTGATTCATCAGCATGGATCTCAATGTCCTCTATGCGTTGGCCTATGTCCTGGCGCAAGTCCTTAATCTCCCTTTTGTATGACTTCTCCAATCTGCTGATGTATGCCTCAATGTCCCCCTTAGTAGGGAGAGCTTTAATGTAGCTCTCCATGTCCCAGCCTCTGCTCTGTTTGCCCGAGGCCGGGGAGGGGCTCCTTGAATGTGCTGGGCTCTCTGGGCTCCTACCATGCAGTGCAGGGGACCCGGGAGAGGATGGGGGCGAGGAGGGCCGAGAGGCCTGTACCTTGGAGGCAGTGTGTGCTGCCTGTGCCGCCGCCGAGCGGGTCGCCGCCATCTTGGATTCTGGCGCGGCCTTGCTGTTCGGCCGTCTCGCGGGGAAAAAACTGCAGATATCCCCTGGTTTCTGGGTCCCCGAGGTGCGGGGGTGTTGGTGCCTCCTCTCCTGCTCATGGAGATGTCCGGTGTGGCGCGGATCGGCAGCGCTGTGTGCCGTTCGGATCGGTGGAGCGGGAGCTGAGCTCTCACACGTCCTTCTCCTCCATGCGCTTGGCCACGCCCCATCACAAAATATATAATAGAAAAAAAGAAAATGGAAACTCCCCTCAAATGTTAGATGCTTGCTTTAAATAATTGAGATGAATCTGTGGTAATGTTTGCCAGTTTAACCCTTTCCCGCCGAGCGTACGCAGATATGCGTACTCGGCTTCCGGGGGTTATACCGGGATGATGTCCGCACCTGCAGGCATCATCCCGGTACCGTTTTTTGCAGCAGGCGATTGGCTATCCAGGCATAACAACTGATGCGGCTAAAAGCCGCTCGGCTGTTATGCCGGAGGAGCGGGAGGGGACGTCCCCCCCTCCCGCCGCCTCTCGCCGCTGTTACCGGTGCTCCCGCTCGATCGGGAGCACCGATCAGAGATCCAACGCCTCCGGCTGCTGCGGAGGAACTGGAACGAAGCCGTAATCGGCTTCGTTCCAGTCTCCTCATCGTAAACACGGAAGCGACGTCATGGCGTCACTTCCCGTTTACTCGGCTGCCAATGGCGCCGGTTTTAAAAAAATATCCGGTATTCAGAATCGCCGTTTTCGGCGATCTGAATACATTGAAGTGTAAAGGAGGGGTGGGGGGTCTTTTAGACCCCCGATCCCTCCATAAAGAGGACCTGTCACCACCTATTACTGTCACAAGGGATGTTTACATTCCTTGTGACAGCAATAAAAGTGATCAATTTTTTTTTTTTTTAAAACAATTTAGTCATTTTAAAATAAATAAAAAAAAAAAAAAAATTTTTTTAAAGCGCCCGCCGTCCCCGCGAGCTCGCGAAGCAAAGAAAACGCATACGGAAGTTGCGCCCGCGTATGTAAACGGTGTTCAAATTACACATGAGGTATCGCCGCGATCGTCAGAGCGAGAGCAATAATTCTAGCACTAGACCTCCTCTGTAACGCTAACCTGGTAACCGCAAATTTTTTTTAAAGCGTCGCCT
Organism: Lithobates pipiens; assembly: GCF_037356315.1. Lineage (NCBI taxonomy): Eukaryota > Metazoa > Chordata > Amphibia > Anura > Ranidae > Lithobates > Lithobates pipiens. The sequence continues at coordinate 95,409,700 of NW_027507790.1, read as the reverse complement.
ATTGAGATTTTTAGGTACCGTACTTTGTCATCAATCTACAAGTGCGCGCAATTATAAAGTGTGACATGTTTGGTATCTATTTACTCGGCGTAACATTATCTTTCACATTACGCAAAAAAATTGGCTAATTTTACTGTTTTGTTTTTTTTTTATTCATGAAAGTGTCCCTTTTCCCAAAAAGTTGCATTAAATACACCACTGCGCAAATACCGTGTGACATAAAATATTGCAACAATCGCCGTTTTATTCTCTAGAGTCTCTGCTAAAAAAAATATATATAATGTTTGGGGGTTCCAAGTAATTTTCTAGCAAAAAATATGGATTTTAACTTGTAAACACCAAATTCCAAAAATAGGCTTAGTCATGAAAGGGTTAAATAAAAATTCTCCCCCTCAGTCTGAAGTGTGAATGCATCAACTGTGATCTCCTCCATATGCTCTGGAAGTGCCCCAAACTTTTCAGATACTGGAGGGAGATCATAGACACAGTATTCAAGGTATTTACTACAACTGTACCGCATGACCCAATCATATGTCTATTGGGGCATTTGAGGAGGAAACACTGGGCCCATCAGCCCACACGGCAATACTACGTTTTACAATATAGAACACTGTTATCAGCTCCTGAAGAAGCGTCATCTCCAGACGCGAAACATGTAGAGCACCAGAATATATGTAACTGTTGACTGTATGGTTGATATCCTTGATTCTATATTTATATAGATATGCACTTTGTTTTTTTTCCCCTTTGGAAATTTTAAGTGGATTTTATTATCTTTGATAGGATGTCAATTAGGTCTCAAATAAGGAGGAAATAATTATTTTTTTGTAAAAAGAAAAAAAATGTTTTATTTATTTTTTGTTTCTACTTTTGTCTTAATAATAAATAGAAATAATTCCTCTTGAATATATTGGTTGTGTTCACAACTTCTTTTATGCCTAAAAAGTCCAACTGAACCCACAATTTTTCTTTTGTGGTCTTTTATGTGAAGGTTCTTTTATTCATTTTTTTTTTTCCCAATCCCCCTTCCCTGTTAATGCTCACATTTATAAAGTGATAACCAGGACGTGGCATTCTGTTTAAACTTTTCAGTGTATCCACAGACACCACCCTGTGATAGATACACATTTTTTCATTTAAATACTACGTTTATTGTATGTGGCCCGTAAGATAATGGCACAATTGTGGATTACTCCGAGAGTGCCCACTAGGAAGAAATGAGTGGAAAGTTATTGATCAGAGAAAAAACTAACATACCAACACAGAAATGTCCCACACAAATTTTACTCACTGTGGCAGCCATGGCTGGAGGTCCCGGGTGATCCCAGGCCTAGCTCCTCACAAAATGATCCAAGACAGATTATTGATGGGGTAGATATAAGGTGAATGAGAATATGGTGACAATTAAACATTGGGACCATAAACAACACAAGACATTACCATGGATGTTAATGGATTAAGGTGTAATAAAAATATTGTAAACTAAATTAACTGTTGGGCTATGAAGCCTTACAAGAACTACACTAGTTGTTTTCATGTACTTTTCATGTAAAATTAAAATAAAAAATAAATAAATAAAAAAAATGTAACTTACTACGTGAAACCGCTGTTGCTAGACAGTCTTCCTAATCTGCCTCTTCCTATTCTGCGGTGCTTCCTCCTCTTTGGTGAGTGGCCCCATTGCCTTCTGGGACATGTGTGTGTCCCAGAAAACAACGGGGCCATTCACAAAGCGCCGCGCGACTAACGCATGAGCAGTAGGAAACGGGCAGTGAAGACGCAAGGCTCCACTGTCTGTTTCCCTTCATTAAGATGGACGGATCAGCCTCGGGTGGCCGACATCGCAGGCTCGCTGGACAGGTAAGTGTCATTATTAAAAGTCAGCAGCTACAGAATGACCCTTTAACTACTTTACCTCAATATTGACAATGACAAAAGTAGTGAGTTTTGCACAGCTATGTATATTGCAATTTATTTGCTGTATGTTCATTTTCTTTTCTTCTTTGACATATACCTGAACACTGACTGCCTTAAATTGTATACTGTGCAAAACAAAAATAAATCTATGATTTAAAAAAAAAAAAAAAAATTCTGTGTTAAGGTAGAGGTACAATCAAAGCTTGTTTGGTTGTACTTCACCTGTGGATCACAGGAGGGCTGAAGCCCACTGTCGGCTGATGTCACAGAGCCGGTTTGGGCAAAATCATGACAATGAAGTGAGAATCCGCCCACATGCCTGGACCGACACCAGGCTTTGCCTTTTAGCGATCCACTGAGAGTCGGAGCCGGCCACCCCTGCCCCCACCACAGCCCAGCGTTCCAGTGAGCGAGGGGGGAGAAGAGCAGAGAGTGGTGACTGATAGTCACCAGCTCTCTGCTCAGGGAGTCCTGAGAACCATGCGATCGGCAGTGTTTGATCGCTCGGTTCTCTCACGGTGTTAGAGCCAGTGGGGTACAGATGCAGCATCGGACCGATCCTGCATCCACGAGGTAAGTATGATTGGGAATTTTTTTTCCCAATACTTCTCTTTTAACCTCCGGTATACCTGGCGGTACAATTATTTTGCATGGAAATTTGGCGTTTTATATTGTAGGTCTGCAATTCTTAGGAATAACTCTCTTAAATCTGTTCAAACCAGAGTCTAGCAGACATCCCGGGTATGATAAAGTTTATAATATAATAAATGATAATAAATAATAATAAAAATTATTCAATAATGTAATCAAATCCAAAAACACAGAAATTTGCTCATTTGCACAAATCGCTATCGCTCAATTCTGCAAGTGATTATAATTTATTATCGCTGTTTTCTAGTTGGTCTAAAATCACTTTTGACATAAAGGGACACTTTTTGGTTGCTATGGGCAATCTCCAAATTCCAGGCAGAAAAAACAGTATTTATAATATAAAAGTGCACGCAGGGCACTGGACAGACCACTAGGGACAAAGGGGGTGTGTAATTTTTTTATACAGTACTGTAATCTGTAAGATTACAGTGCTGTGTGTGTTTTGTGTGTTTTTACTTTTTTGAATTTGGCGCCGATCTCCGCTCCCGTGCGCCGAAACGTCGCAGGGAACAGAGCTCGGCAGCACTCGGGCACTGTGTGAATCGAGTGGAGGATGGCTCGCACACACAGCGGGGAGGACATCGCAGGATCCAGGGGACAAGGTAAGTAACTTCTCTCTGTATCCTCCCTGTATCCAGTGATGCGATCCCGAGTCTGGCTCGTGGTACTGAAATCCCAGCCCGAGCCAGACTCGGGATCACCGCTAGGGAGGTTAAAGGAATATAAAATTTTAACAAGAAGAAAAACATATGGATAAAACATTCTTAATCTGGTGCCAAAGAAGATCACCAATGGTAAAAATTACTGAGGCACTAGCAGCGCTGCTAGTGCCTCAGTCATTTTTACCATTGGTGATCTTCTTTGGCACTAGATTAAGAATTTTGTATCAATATAGCAGCAGCTATAGTCTAGTATAGTCTAGTATTCACCGTGAGCGCTGAGGGAGTGTGATTTTAGTTTTCTAATATCTTGCTCATTTGTTTTTAATATGGATTAAACATGGGACAAAAAATTATTCAGAGTAATAAAACCAGAAGGTGTTAAAATGTGTTTTGTTATATTGTTACATTGATAAACAGGTCTTTGAATTGTTACATATACATACATATGTACAAAGCTAGTAATACCTCCGTATTCATTATAGCTAATCAGCTAAAGAACATCTATCATTATCATTTTTATTTTACAGTTCTGTCCCTTATGGGACAAAGTACATAATTTGTCCTTTGTTCTAAGCACTTTCTAACCCTAGTTAGTGCATGAGCTCCAACCTGCCCCCTTTACTTGTACTGATAGCCAATCAGAAAACAGCTATGAAGGAAACAGTCGTATCATAGATGCAGCTTGTCCTGGCTCTAAACACTTTCCCAAAATAATTCATGGAAAGAGCAATGCAAAGGCTTGCACATCCCACCATCCTCTGCATTCTTCTTGCTGTTGCATGTCTTGGGAAAGTGCTCACAGCAAGGACAAGCTTCAGCCATGAATCAGCTGTCCTCCATAGTTTTTGTCAGATTTGGGGGGGGGGGGGCAAGTCGGACCTCATAACTAGGGTTAGGAAGCACTTAGAAACATGGGACAACATATGTACTTAGTCCCATAGGGGACAGAACTGTGAAATAAAAATTCTTATGATAGATTACTGAAAGAGTTGAGAATCCTCATGGAAAGAAGGCTGATTTACTAAAGGATTTGAGAATGTTCACACAATAAAATGTGTGATTCTCTTCAGTTATCCAGTCATATTCAGATGAGATAAGTAAACAGTGATTTTCATTTCACATAATTGGATAATTCAAGTGAATCTTTAATTGAGTGCACATTCTCAAAATCTGAATCAGTAAGCTGTCTAAATATTTGCCTCAATTATCCAAACTCCTGTTCACGTATTTCACTTGTATTTAATTATATAATTGTAAATATTTAGACGTTTTATTGTGTGAAGATTCCCAACTTCTTTGGTAAATTTAAATCTTTCAAAATGAACACGTAAAGACCAGTTCAGTTTCCGCAAATAACAGTATCGTTCTTCAGTTATGTACTGTAAGTATTTAGATCAGATATATTATTATTTTGTATTTTTTTATAGATTAGCTATTCACACCAGACAAATATACCTCTTGCTTTAAAATTCAACAATTGATTCCAGATTACATTCTAATAATACATTTATTCATTTATTTCCAGTATGTCAAGAAATAATTTTGGTGATAGGTGGATTTAAAAAACAGCAGTTGTGTTACTACAATGATAGTAATAATAATAATAATACCACCAATAACATTAATGCTCCAATATATACAGTTGTGCTCATAAGTTTACATACCCTGGCAGAATTTATGATTTCTTGGCCATTTTTCAGAGAATATGAATAACACAAAAACATTTCTTTCACTCGTGGTTAGTGTTTGGCTGAAGCCATTTATTATCAATCGACTGTGTTTACTCTTTCTAAATCATAATGACCATCATAATGAGCACAAATGTAAATAGATTATATTATACAAATATTCATGTGATAGAGGAGCATCTCCAATATAAAATATTTAAGTTTGGGTTACATTTGTAAATCTATGTAGTAATGTTATACAGTAATTATTGTGTTCTTACGTTTTTTTTTTTTTTACCAATTTAGTGATAGTATAGAAACATTTTAACAATTTCCTTCATCCTGCACTATCTAATAATCAAGCCACTAGCACACAAAGCTAGTGCAAATCCACTTTCATTTCCCCATGCTTATTTTAACATTAAAGTGGTTGTAATCCTCAAACATGAAAAGTGGACATCTTTCTATAGTGTGTAGAATGCTCCTCTCTCTGCTCTTTGCATTAGTCACTGATATGCCGCGTACACACGAGCGGACTGTATGGCGTACTTAGTTCGTCATACAATCCGACGGACAGTCCGGCGTACTTTCGACTGAACGGACTTGACCACACACGGATGCACAAACAGTCCGTCGAAAGCTTGCGCGATGACGTGTACAGCACGTACGACGGGACTAGAAATAGGAAGTCCAATACACAGCAATGCACCCTTCCGCCGTGTAAATCCTTTCTGGGCATGCGCCATTCTTAGTCCGTCGAACTAGCATACTGACGAGCGGATTGTCCGCTGAAACCAAAGTACGACGGACAGAATTTCGAAAAATCCGAAATTCTTAGTACGCCGGCCTGCACGCTGAAAAAGTCCGCTGAAGCCCACACAAGAGCGGATTGTCCGCTGAAATGTGTTTCGACGGACTAAGTACGCCATACAGTCCGCTCGTGTGTACGCGGCAATAGAGCTCTGAGCCAACACCTCAGTCTCTCAGGAGATGGTCTGCGCCCCCTTCAGTGCACAGCTGGTGACTCAGCTCTATGTTTTTTTCTATGAGCCTTCTAAGCCCTTGTACACATGGTTGGACATTCCGACGGAAAATGTCCGATTGGACAGTGTTGTCAGATAATCCGACCATGTGTGGGCTTCATCTGACTTTTTCCATCGGAATGTCCGACCAACAAAGTTTGAGAGCTGGATATAAAAATTTTCCGACAACATGATCCGATTGGACTTTGTCCGATCGTTTGTAGAGAATTCCGATCGGACAAAGTGCCACGCATGCTCAGATCAAATTCCTAGACCAAAGCTATTGGCTACTAGCCTGAACGTAGTCCCGTTGTAACTAAATAACGGCATCACATTACGAACGATCAGATTTTCCAACAACTTTGTCCGACTGTGTGTATGTAACACCAGTTTTGGACAAAATCTGACGGATTTTGTTGTCGAAATGTCCGACCGTGTGTACAAGGGCTTAGAGGGGGAGTGTATCCCTTCCCTTCAATCATCTATCAGATTTCAAGGTGCTCTGTGCTCTAGCTCTGCAGTGTGTCCAGTATGACAGTATGCTACAGAAAGTAGCTAATAAGTCTGATGCTTTACCTTCAGTCACAGCCTAGGGGAGGGACCTATTAGTGTTAGATAACTGCAACAAAGAAAAATCAGGTCTCCTGCCTTACCAGCCAGATCTGTGCTGTGAGCAAGAGCTGTGTAAACCTCCAGCCTAGGTGAACAGATATACAAATCCTTTGGCAGGGAAAACAGCTCCCATATATGTATTTAATCTGTGTATTTAGCTGTTTGGCTGGAGTTCAGCTATATAACAAAATAAAAAAAATGCTTTCCTAAGTGACAGCTACATCAGATTATTAAACAATTAAATAACATTGACTAACAAATTAAATAATTTTTAAAGGACGGTGTAGGTAAAATAAGTTTTCATGGTGAGTTATACTTCCAAAGCAAGCATACTTTACTGTACACATAGTAATACAGTAGTACACATACTGTCAAAACATACCCACAATGCTTGTGCTCTCATTATCTTCAAAGATCATACACTATGCCATTACATTGTATCTAAAGTAAACCCTTGGCATAAAAAATATGCATGTGCTTTCCCTAATGCTACACATTTTTTTAACTCTTAATTTTGTTTGTGATTCAGTGTCAGTAAATGCTTTGAAGTGGTTGTAAACCCTCACATACACCCAGCGAAGTGAACAGCCTCAGATGATACAGAGATGAAACAAATCATCTTATATAGGTTTTACATGTTTATCTGCAGTCTTCTCTTCCCTACACCCATACAAAATGGCAGAAAAGTGTTAAAATCTTTCTTCATCTGTCAGGATCAGAGAGGAGGGGGCAGAGAGACTGCAGTTAGTGTGTGAGAGCTGATTGGAGGAAAGGCACACACCCCTACTCCACACAGTAGAAGAATGGTGTTGTGAATAGACAAGCTCCATACTTATCTCCCTCCCTGACACAAATTGTATCTAGTGTTGGGGAAACGTCTTAGAAACCACACCAGAGAGAAACAACTCTTAGAGCTTTGGAGAGAAATGAGTAAACACTACAGATATACTGTATATGTTTTGCTCAGATTTCATGACTGAGGTTTACAACCAATTTAATAGATTTTCTTACTTACCTGATAGGGGTAACATTGCTACCTTTGCATTACCCCTCTATGAGTGTTCTAAAAAATAACTGTTAATGGATGTCCTGATACACAGCATAACAATACTGCAAGCATTATTTCAAGTTGCGCACGTCATTTGATGGCCTCCATGGTGTCCACCACAGTGTTACTAGGTCTTTTGATGGATTATGCCCCTTTATAAAGGAAGTACAGCAACACTTTAGACAAAAAGGAAGTAAAATAATAAACATTACTGAGGGTAAAACATTTTATAGCAATATTAGATTTCAATCTAAACCAATCAAGTTTAAAACCCTTTACAACTAGTACTAGATTTTTTTCTTGCTGTAAGTGATTTTTTTTTTGATAAAGTTTGTATTTTTACGATGGGCAGAGAAAATGTTTTTTTTTTTTTTTTTATGGAGTGCTTGATTTGGACTTTCTTTGTTACCTATAGACCCCTTTCACACTGAGGCGTTTTTCAGGTGCTACAGGGCTAAAAATTGCGCCTGGAATAGCGCCTGAAAAAAGCGTCTCCATTCACTCCAGTGTGAAAGCCCTCGGACTTTCACACTGGAGCGGTGCGCTGGCAGGGCGTCAGAAAAAGTCCTGCCAGCAGCTTCTTTGGAGCGGTGAAAGAGCGGTGAACTCACAGCTCCTCCACCCCATTGAAATCAATGGGGCAGCGCTGCTATACCGCCGGCAAAACGGTGCTGCGGTGGCATTTTGTGGGTGGGTTTAACCCCTTTTCGGCTACAAGCAGGGAGTTAATACAGCCCTGCTAGCGGCTGAATAGCGTCGCTAAGATGACGGTAAAGCGGCGCTAAAAATAGCGCCGCTTTACCGCTAATGCCCTAGGCGGCACGGTGTGAAATGACTCATAATCTGCATAAAACAATCGGTGAAGGATCTTTTCTTGGCAATCATAAAAAGAGTAATGTTCCAAAATGAGAACTTTAGATTGGGCTTATTAAGTATTGCCACACTAACAAAAGTTGAGGATCCAACATGTACAGATACCTGTGATGAGAGCAAAACCACAAATTTGTTATGTTTAAATAGAATGAAAACACAGATACAGATATGTATAGTCAGGGCTAGTTAGATCAGCAATCACAATGCATGGTATGGGATAGATAAACGTATACAAGGAGCAACAGGAAACTATGCTGTCCTACTGAATAAAGCCTAAATTTACCGCCTGGTGACACCTCAAGCACACTGAAGCATGCCTGAAACTACAAGGGCCTATGTAACTATTAAGCAGTGCACATGCAACATGCACACCAAACAGCAGTATGCTCAAGCCAGGGGAATGAAAGCTGTTTTGGAAGTCGATCATATAGGTGAAGGAAAACAGAAGGTATGGGCAATCTGCAGTTGCTGTATATGGCCCTCTGATCATATACCAGTTTATTGTATCAATCTACCAATATATATTTTTTTATCGAAATGTTTACAAAAGGCAGCAGAGCAGCATAAGGGTTCCACAAGGGTTAGTAGGTCATTAAGCCATTTACAATAAGTGAAAATGAATCTGTTGTGTCATAAATATCAATGAACTATTTGTACAATTCACCTAAAGTATTTATGTCTGACAGCTTTTCTCCTATTTGCTGATGAGTTGGCAAAATGTCCCTATTCCTCTGTGATTGCTGAACATGTGTTGAGCTGGGAAATGCCTCTGAAGCGATCCCTTTGGGCAATGCCTGAGAAAGTGAGGCCTGATCAAAGATGCACATCAAGCGCCTTTCTCGTTATGCTGAACACAGCAGGGACATTCCCATGGCACTTGTTTTTGGACACAATATCTGTAGAGAACAGCCAGACTGACAGCTGCCCAAAGCAATGTCAGGTCTTTTATGTTACAGAGGAAATGTATACATATGACCACTGTCTAAGAATTATACATCACAAATGTTATATATTTATTATATATACCCTGTGGTCTCTTTTTTCTATCCCATAATTAAGTGTATGACAATGGAACCACCCCTTGGAGTCTGCCTTATTATTTTTGACATTCAGAAATGAGTATACCATAAATTATGACATATTTTGAAATAGGAAATAACAATTTTAATTGATGGGAAGTTCAAAAGTGCTCAGTTGGGGAGGGTGGAACCACCCACTGCTGGACACCAGTGATGGACACCAGTGATGGCAAAACATTTTTTTTCTTTTTTATTGCAAGTAAAAACTTTCTATTTTGAATTGTCCATATATAGGTGTTGCAAGATTGCAATGACTGTTACATGTTCTTTGTTTTTTACATTTACATTTACTCAATACATATGTGCATAGGTGTGTGTTGTCCAAAGCGAAATAGCTTATTTTATTTTTTTCTGGTTATCCTTTACTGAATGTACTGTAATTAACCAATTATTTCCAAATAATGAGGATTCTAACAAGGCTAGAACAGAAAGCGATGAATCAACAAAGAAGTACAGGGGGTAGGAGTGCCCCTGCAGGAAGAGTTACGGGCGGACCAAGCAGCTTAATTTTAGGAGTTTATTGCTCTTCCTGCAGGGGCAATCCTACCCCCTGTACTTTTTGTTCAGCCTTTCAGTTACAGAGACCAAAGATTAGAAAACCCCTAGTAGTGGACTTTTTAGGCACGTACAACAAATATCAAATATATAAAGTATAAAGAGAAGTTTATTGGAAATAATAATATAAAAAAAACTTTATAAAACAAGGAATGCATAAACAAGCTAATAATGTGTATATACAACAAATGCTTAAAACACACTTGGGTGTTGGACGCCGTGACGGACGGTTATGTGTTTGATGGACCCAAATTAAAGGAGCTGCCTTTGTTTGTCAGTATCACTATTACCATACTCTCAGGACTGACTGCTTTGCCCCAGTGTTTCTCCGGAGTTTTTCCCATCTGCCCACCATTATTGGGGTTGGGATGGTTTGATCTTCTATCAACATATCACAGCTTTTTTGGCCCTCTTTTTTGTTAAGACGACTACATTGGGAGTTTCTTGAAAGTAAAGTAACCATTGGCTATATCCTGTCTGACTGTTTTTTTGCTAAATCTTTTTTTATTGAGTCTTCCATTAGCATACAAAATTGCCCACGCAGGTGCTAAACATTGCCCAGGAAGGGGCATATCCTCTGATGCGGCAACAGACCACAACAGGGCACATCATATAACGTATACAAACTGCCACTGATGCAGCAACAGGCCGAAATAGGGCAGATCATAGAACATAAACAACCTTACTGATCTATTCCCCAATGAGGAATTGGGCGGCACAGGTGGTGTATTGGTTAGCACTCTCACCTAGCAGTAAGAAGGGTCGCTGGTTCGAATTCCAACCATGACACTACCTGCCTGGAGTTTGCATGTTCTCCCTGTGCTTTCGTGGATTTCTTCCGGGTACTCCGGTTTCCTCCCACAATCCAAAGACATGCAGGTAGGTTAATTGTCTTCTGTCCAAAATTGGCCCTAGTATATGAATGGGGACCTTGGATTGTGGGCTCTTTGAGGGTAGGGATGTGTGATGTGCGATGTGAGTGTACAATGTACAGGGATAGGGGCAATTGTAGACACTCACTCAGGTTGAACTGGATGGACTGGTGTCTTTATTCAACCTTACTAACTATGAAACTATGAGGGGAGAGGTTTGGATCAGGAGACTCTGTGCTCAATATTATGACGACAGGATAATGTGACATGGGAGTAAGTGGGTCAATTTACTGCCATATTATAACCATAATGGTAATCTAGGGGTTGGTTACTGCATTGTTTGCCGTGGTGCTATCGTCTAACTAACAGGTCCACACCTTTTCGAATTTATGTGGCAAACCCTTGCCCGAGTAGGTGGCTTTATAAAGGGGTAAACTGCCATTCGCTAGGTTCTTCCAAAATCTGACAGAGGGGGGAGATGTGTGCTTCCAGTTCATTGTGATGGCCTTATGTACATAGTACAATAACAGGGATATGAGTTTTTTTTCAGCTCTGAGCATCAGCATTTGTTCCACCAGTCCCAGCAGACAATGTTTAGGATCATATGGGACACTAATCTTTGTGATCTTAGCGATCACTTGGAGTACTTCTTTCCAATAATGTACAATTGCAGGGCAAGCCCAGAAAATGTGAAAGAATTCCCCCAGCTGGTAAGAGCAGCACCAGCACACCGGAGAATGCGCCGTGGACATCTGGTGGGGCGTGTAGTGAGCTCTGTGTACAATTTTGTATTGGACCAGTTTGTCCCTGGCTGAAACCAGAGGGGAGAATGGAAAATCCCACGTCTCCCTCCAATCATTCTCATCCAGCCCCGGTCTGTCTGACTGTTTTTAATTACAAGTCTCATGGAATGCTTATTCAATACATGTTTTTGAATATAATTGTTTTATGCTTTATACCTACCCCTGAAGAAAGAGACACACTCTCCGAAACACGTAGGGTGTTTTAAGCATTTGTTGTATATACACATTATTAGCTTGTTTATATATTCCGTTTTATAAAGTTTTTTTTTTTATAATATTATTTTCAATAAACTTCTCTTTATACTTTATATATTTGATTTTTGTTGTATGTGCCTAAAAAATCCACTACTAGGGGTTTTCTAATCTTTGGTTTACAATTCTGGATGTGGCACACAAAATAGCAAAATTATTGCCATCCATACATATTTTTCAGTTACAGAGACCACACAATCATGGTGAGTCAGCGATTTTGGGGACGCCGCACTAGCATACATACAGAGCAGTGCAGCATATATACAATAGTGAGTTGATGGTGTTTTTTTTCTTTGTGCAGAAAGTGATGAAATTGTAATGTACAGAAGAGCACTACACTGATGTACTGCTAATTTCAACCTTTCAAAAATATCTTTTAAGATGCACTTTCTAGTGGTTGCTTTTTTTCCCTTTCCTCCTTACTAAATCAATACTGAGAATTAGATGAAGCCATCTTAGAATGCCTCTTCCTGTGCCGAGCATTGAAGTCAGGATTTTAAATCCCACCTTCCCTTGCAGCACTTCCGATTTACTGTAGGCACTTCCTCAATTAAGAAAAGGGGCATAGTTGAGTGGCAGCGGGTGTGTCCACAAATAGTTGTAGCCTGTAGGATGCAGTGGAGAGGAAGGTTAGAACATTGCGGTAATTTTTGAAACCTTGTTTCAGCATTTTTGCCCCCTTTATAATGTCCATGTAACATCTTTGCAACATCTTTATTCAAGTAACATTTCCTTAATTCTTTCAAGATCTTTTTATATTATGCCAAAATTCAAGTAAAGTTTTCTTTATTCATTGAGAATTTTTTTATATTATGCATAAATTGAATTTAAAGATCTTGTGTGAGGATTTGCTTGAATTTTCGGCAAGAATGAGTAACATTTTGTTCCCTCTGCTACTGTTGATGAAACAGGTCGCAATCTTTGTCCAGCCAAAAATCGTATTTTCCTTTTTTTCCCTTTTTGTATGCATACATATTATTTGAGGTACTGATGCGTTGTGCTAGCTGATGCTAGAAGGTGAATTTAAGTAGGGTTGCACCGATACCGCTTTTTTAAGACCAAAACTTTTTTCAAGTACTCGCTGATACCGATTACCAATACTTTTTTAAATGTCATGTGACAGTGGCACTAATATTCAGCACTGATGATGCATGGACTGTGTTAGTAGGTTTTTTTTGTTTTTACAATTTAATTTTCTATAATTATTATTCTTTTTAATTTTTTTTTACAATTTATTTATTTTTATTTTTAATTTTTTTACAATGCTTTCTTTTTTTTTACATTTTTTTTATTAGCCCTAGTTGGGGATGGCTTTGGTGAGATATCAGGGGTCTTAACAGACCCCTGACATCTCCTTTTTGAGACAGGGAAAGGGACTGAGGACAGAGATTCCCCAGTCCCTTTCTCTAGACCCTCAGCTCCACAGAAATTAATGAAAACACAATTTACGATGCTCAGTTATGAATGGACAAAGTCAATGACTACTGACTCTGTTGATTCAGAAAAGGAAGGAGCTGGTAAATTACATATTTACTGGCTCATTCCTCCGCTTTCCATCCTGACAGAGTGAGGTCAGAGGGGGACCAAGAAACACGGAGGGGGGCCGAGGAACAGAGAGGGGGACCGGAACATGGAGGGGGATCAGAGCATGGAGGGTAATTGGAGGAGCATGGAAGGGGACCAGAGCACAGAGGGGGATCTGAGAAGGATATGGGGGACAGACAGGGGTGATCAGTGCAGAACTGGAGGGGGTTACAATCACAGATCTCCCTGTATTACATTTCAATAAAGCTGATACCTGTGGCGGGGGGGGGGGGGGAGGAGAAGCGGCTGTCAGCTTCTTTATTGAAATGTATACAGGGAGATCGGTGATTGTAACTCCCCTCAGCTCCGCACTGATCACCCCTGACTGCCCAGGTATTGGATTAAGCATCAGAGCATTTGCCCGAGTACCGATACTTGGACAAATGCTCAGTATCGGCATCGATACTAGTATCTGTGTCTCTGCAACCCTAATTTTAAGGTTTACATAGTCAGAGGTTTGTCTTCTGTTTTTATGGCATTGTCTAAATAGAATAAGCAAGTGCACTATTCTGATTTATCCTGCATTGTTCAGTTGTCAAGAAATAAGGTTCAGGTCTGGTTGTTTTGGTACACCAATTAAATTATTTAAACTAAATTGGATAACTTCTGTTACGTTGCTCTGGCATCATTACTGCTTAATGATGTTGTTTTTAAGTCGTAGCATTTTTCAAAACTAGGATTCGAGGGACTCAGTGATGGAAAGCAGATAAACAGTTAACACAGCACCATGGGTCTATTACCACTTGTCACTGCCTCTCCTCATTGAGATTAATGTAAACCATCTAGCACTCATTAGGTGCAAAACTATTAGGAAAGGTAGCAGAATTTATTCATTAAATGGTTGCCTCCTCTTTTTTGGAATACATAGATTTGCGTCTAAAATTGCATATGTGATACTATCTGTGCATGCAATTTAAACTTCTCCACTATTCCTATCAAATATAAATTAACTACAGCTGTCAAACACCATAAATTGCAATTCGTAGCCTATAGTGAATCCTTGTACAAGTGTTAAATAGAAGGCAAGTGGTGACTTTAGTACTTTTAAAATGTACTGTATCTAAAATTGCTAGACAAGACTGTCTGATGCCCACATATTCCTACCACATACAGACAAAGGAGATGCACATTTTTCTGCTGGTAAATTAATTATATTTTTCATCAATATAGCATTTGTTGTGTATGTGTGGTATGTTAGAACAAAATAATACTATATGAAGTTTGGCTGCAATATGAGTAAATGCACAAACACAAGCATCAATAAAGTAATAGTGCCATGTATGAAAAACTGTAAAAATCAATAACAATTAACGTGGAACTGTAACCGATGGTGAATAATGAAATTCCTTTTTCTGCTTCCCCAGAGGATAAGAGATGAAACCTGACAGATAACTATGGCAACAGTTGTGATTTTTTTTTTAGTAAATCCCCCATACTCAAGCTGGTCATTTACTGATCAAAATTCAGCCAGTTCAACAAAGACTGGCCAAATTTTGATTAGTGTGTGGTAGTCCCTGCGGAAAGAAGTTGATTGTTTGATAAACTTTTGTTGAAGGGACGGGTTGGGCCATTTTTCTTGATCAGCGACTACAGAAGCTGATTAGTGTATTCTGACAGCTGTACCCACCACTAAGGCCGCGTACACACGGGCGGACTGTTCGCCCAACCTTGTCCGCTGAACAGTGTTTGGGCGGACAGTCCGCTCGTGTGTGGGCTTTCAGCGGACAGTTTCAGCGGACAGTTGGACGGACAAAGTCTTTCGGAAATTCCGAAAAACTGTCCGCTGAAACTGTGTTTGAGCGAACAGTCCGCCCGTGTGTGGGCCTGTCCGCTGTACTTTCGAAATGAGCGGACTGTTCCCGCTCGGAAAGTCCGCCCATTTCGAGCGCGTGTACAGGTAGGCGGGGCCCGCGAAGGAGACGTCGCGGGCTCCGCCGCCTGGAATGGGCTTAAAGGGGAACCCCAACGCCGAAAAAAATCGGCGTGGGGGTTCCCCCCAAGTCCACACCAGACCCTTGTCCGAGCACGCTACCCGGCCGGCCAGGAAAGGGGGGCGAGCGAGCGCGCCCCCCCTCCTGAGCCGTACCAGGCCGCGTGCCCTCAACATGGGGGGTGCCTTGGGGAAGGGGGGGGCCGCGCGGCCCCCCCACCCCAAAGCACCTTGTCCCCATGTTGATGAGGACAAGGGCCTCTTCCCGACAACCCTGGCCGTTGGTTGTCGGGGTCTGCGGGCGGGGGGCTTATCGGAATCCGGGAGCCCCCTTTAAGAAGGGGGCCCCCGGATACCGGCCCCCCACCCTATGTGAATGAGTATGGGGTACAATGTACCCCTACCCATTCACCTGTGAAATAAAGTACAAATAAAAACACAACACAGGGGGAAAAAATATTTTATTGCACAGCCGGGGGTCTTCCGTCTTCGGGGGTCTTCTCGCCGGACTCCTCCGCTATGTGTGTGTAGCTCTTTTGCCAGCGGAGGAGTCCGGCTTTCTTCCTCCCCGCCGCCGGCCTCTTCTCCCGACTTCGGGGGTCTTGTCCCCCTCTTCGGTTCTTCTGCCGGGCCACCGCGCCTGGTCCGGTGGCCCGGTCTTCTGTCGCCGTCTTCCGTTCTTCTGTCGCCGCCTTCGGTTCTTCTGCCGGGCCACCGCGCCTTCTTGTAGCTCTTTTACAGGCGGTGGCCCGGTCTTCTGTCGCCGTCGCCGCCTTCCGTTCTTGTTCTTCTTCTTGTTCTTCTTGTTCTTCTCCAGGCGATGTTGACTCGACGAGCTCTCCGGCCGGAATGCCGGGGACGCGCTGTGCGGTCACTTATATAGTGACAATGGGGCGGGGTCACATGGTATATGTCACATGGGTTGGTCACATGGGTTGATGTCACATGGGGACTATGACATCGTAAGGGGGCGGGGTCACCATGTGACATCAACCCATGTGACATATACCATGTGACCCCGCCCCATTGTCACTATATAAGTCACAGCGCAGGGCGGCTCTGGCATTCCGGCCGGAGGGAGCGACGTGTCAACATCGCCTGGAGAAGAACAAGAAGAACAAGAAGAAGAACACGAACGGAAGGCGGCGACGGCGACAGAAGACCGGGCCACCGCCTGTAAAAGAGCTACAAGAAGGCGCGGTGGCCCGGCAGAAGAACCGAAGGCGGCGACAGAAGAACGGAAGACGGCGACAGAAGACCGGGCCACCGGACCAGGCGCGGTGGCCCGGCAGAAGAACCGAAGAGGGGGACAAGACCCCCGAAGTCGGGAGAAGAGGCCGGCGGCGGGGAGGAAGAAAGCCGGACTCCTCCGCTGGCAAAAGAGCTACACACACATAGCGGAGGAGTCCGGCGAGAAGACCCCCGAAGACGGAAGACCCCCGGCTGTGCAATAAAATATTTTTTCCCCCTGTGTTGTGTTTTTATTTGTACTTTATTTCACAGGTGAATGGGTAGGGGTACATTGTACCCCATACTCATTCACATAGGGTGGGGGGCCGGTATCCGGGGGCCCCCTTCTTAAAGGGGGCTCCCGGATTCCGATAAGCCCCCCGCCCGCAGACCCCGACAACCAACGGCCAGGGTTGTCGGGAAGAGGCCCTTGTCCTCATCAACATGGGGACAAGGTGCTTTGGGGTGGGGGGGCCGCGCGGCCCCCCCCTTCCCCAAGGCACCCCCCCATGTTGAGGGCACGCGGCCTGGTACGGCTCAGGAGGGGGGGGCGCGCTCGCTCGCCCCCCTTTCCTGGCCGGCCGGGTAGCGTGCTCGGACAAGGGTCTGGTGTGGACTTGGGGGGAACCCCCACGCCGATTTTTTTCGGCGTTGGGGTTCCCCTTTAAGCCCATTCCAGGCGGCGGAGCCCGCGACGTCTCCTTCGCGGGCCCCGCCTACCTGTACACGCGCTCGAAATGGGCGGATTTGCCTCCTCCTTACGTGGGCGAGTCCGTTCATTTCAAAAGTTGAGCGAACTGTTTGCCCAACCTTGTTCGTCAAACAGTCCGCTCGTGTGTGGGCAAGTCCGCTCATGCAAATTTTGAGCGGACTGTTTGACAAACTGTTTGCCGAACAAGGTTGGGCGAACAGTCCGCGCGTGTGTACGCGGCCTAACAGTGTATGGCCAGCTTAAGTATGCGCTTAAGCAATTTGGAACAGAAAGGTTATAAAAATTTACTGGTTGGTAACTCTTGACCTGAGTTATTTCCTGTGGACACCAGTCCATTTTACCACTGGAAAAGTTGCTTTAACATAGAATTAAACACAAATCTTTTTATTTTTATTTTGGCTCAAATAAAGGAGGGTTATATATATATATATATATATATATATATATATATATATATATATATAAATGTTTGCCATCTGTATCCCATTGGAGAGATTTTCCTTTACTTTCTGTCCTATAGCCAAAACAGGACGTGGGTGGATATACCTTCAAAGTGAGGAGATCCCCGGCTGTCACAAGGGTCACCAGAACCAGTGTTGCCGTTGAAAGATTTCCTGTCTAGTCCTGTTTTGGCAGGATTTTCTTTCACTTTCATTCTCAGGAACACAGATAAACTAGACAAAATAGATAGGGTGACTCTCCATATTGGGTATGTAGACAGCAATAAATACTTGACAGATATTGTAACCCCTCTCCACTCTATCCAAAACTAAAAAAGTTTGGCCTTTAGTTATATTTTTTAATTCATGACTAGGTTTATGAAAGGAACTCGTACCTCAGTGTTAATGATCAACTGCAGTTTGCTGGTAAAGTGAGTGCAGTGATGGGTGACTTATAATTACATTCTGAAAGCCCCTGATTTCAGGTCCGAATCTAACTTTTTGAACAAATACCCAATTCCAATCAGGACCTAAAAAACACATTAATGTATAATATATTATTAAAAGATGGCAAAATGAACACTGTATGGTTATTTCTTATATATATGTTTGTATATATATATATATATATATATATATATATATATATATATATATGTATATACAGCACTGTGCAAAAGTTTTAGGCAGCTGTGAAGAAATATTGTAAAGTAAAAATGTTTTAAAAATATATATATTCATTGTTTATTTTTTATCAATTTACAAAATACAAAATGAGAAAACTGAGGAAAAATAAAAATCAATAAAAAAAAAAAAAAAAAAAAAAAATATTTGGTGTGACTAGCTTTTGGCTTAAACCAGCATCAATTCTTACACTTGCACACGTTGTACACTTTAAAAATCAGGGATTTTGTAGGATAAGAGTCAGGTGTGTAATTAACCAATTATACGAAGCAAGTACTAATGATCACTAATTTCATATGTAGGTTGAAACACAGTAAATAACTAAAACAAAAATAGCTGTGTAGGAGGCTTAAACCTGAGTGAAGAACAGCCAAACTCTGCTACTAAGGTGAGGTTGTGAAAGACAGTTTCATGTCACAATTCATACACCATGGCAAGTCTGAGCACAGCAACAAGACACAAGGTAGATAGGGTGACTCTGCATCAGCAAGTTCTCTCCCAGGCAAAGATTTCAAAGCAGACTGGGGTGTCAAAGTGTGCTGTTCAAGTTTTTTTGAGGACCCACAAAGAAACAGTCAATGTTGAGGACTGTAGACGCAGTGGTATGCCAAGGAAACTTATTGCAGCAGGTGAACTGTGGCCAAAAAGCCATACCTCAGACATGGAAACCAAACTAAGCAACTCAGCTGTATGCAAACACATAGAAACTGGGGTGCAGAAAAATGGCAGTAGGTGCTTTGAATGGATAAGTCAAAATATTAAATATTTGGCTGTAGCAGGAGGCAGTTTGTTCACAAAGGGCTGGAGAGCGGTACAATAATTATTGTCTGCAGGCAACAGTAAGGCGTGGTGAAGGTTCCTAGCAAGTGTGGGCTGTATTTTTGCAAATGAAGTTGGGGGTTTGGTCAGGATGGTGTTCTAAATGCTGGGAATTACATCCATCACGCTATGCCATGGGAGGGGGGCATTTGATTAGCCCCAAATCTATTCTGCAGAGGGACAATGACCCCAAACATGCAGCCAATGTCATTAATAACTATCTTCAGCCTCAATAAGAAGAAATAAGAACAAAGAGTCCTGAAAGTAATGGTTTGGCCCCCACAGAGCCATGATCTCAACATCAAATCTTTTTGGTATTACATAAAGAGACACAAGGATTTGAGGCAGCCTGCATCCACAGAAGATCTGTGATTAGTTCTCTAAGATGTTTGGAATAACTTGCCTTCAAAAACTGTGTGCAAGTGTACCTAGAAAAATTTATGCTGTTTTGAAAGCAAAGGTTGGTCACACCAAATATTGATTTGATTTGGATTTCTTTTCTGTAAATTTTACTTTTCACAGTACTGTATATATAGTATCTCACAAAACTGAGTACACCCCTCACATTTTTGTAAATATTTCATCACATCTTTTCACATGACAACACTGAAGAAATTACACTTTTCTACAATGTAAAGTAGTGAGTACAGCTTATATAACAGTGTGAATTTTCTGTCCCTTCAAAATAACTCAACACACAGCCATTAATGTCTAAACTGCTGGCAACAAAAGTGAGTACACCTCTAAGTGAAAATGTCCAAATTGGAACCAAAGTGTCAATATTTTGTGTAGCCATCTTGGGCATGGAGTTCACTAGAGCTTCACAGGTTGCCACTGGAGTCCTCTTCCACTCCTCTATGACAACATCACAAAGCTGATGGATGTTAGAGACCTTGTGCTCCTCCACCTTCCATTTGAGGATGCCCCACAGATGCTCAATCGGTTTTAGGTCTGTGCACATGCTTGGCCAGTTCATCACCTTTACCCTCAGCTTCTTTAGCAAGGCAGTGGTCGTCTTGGAGGTGTGTTTGGGGTCAATATCATGGTTGAATACTGCCATGCAGCCCAGTCTCTGAACGGAGGGGATCATGCTGTGCTTCAGTATGTCACAGTACATGTTGGCATTCATGGTTCCCTCGATGAACTGTAGCTCTCCAGTGCCGGCAGCACTCATGCAGCCCCAGACCATGACACTCCCACCACCATGCTTGACTGTAGGCAAGACACACTTGTCTTTGTACTCCTCACCTGGTTGACGCCACACACATTTGACACCATCTGAACCAAATAATTTTATCTTGGTCTCATCAGACCACAGGACACGGTTCCAGTAATCTATGTCCTTAGTCTGCTTGTCTTCAGCAAACTGTTTGCAGGCTCTCTTGTGAATCATTTTTAGAAGGCTTCCTTCTGGGATGACAGCCATGCAGACCAATTTGATGCAGTGTGCTGTGTATGGTGTGAGCACTGACAGACTGACCCCCCCAGACCTTCAATCTCTGCAGCAATGCTGGCAGCACTCATGCGTCTATTTCCCAAAGAAAACCTCTGGATATGACGCTGAGCATGTTTACTCAACTTCTTTGGTCGACCACTGCGAGGCCTGTTCTGAGGGGAACCTGTCCTGTTAAACCGCTGTATGATCTTGGCCACCGTGCTGCAGCTCAGTTTCAGGGTCTTGGTAATCTTCTTATAGCCTATGCCATCTTTATGTAGAGCAACAATTCTTTTTTTCTGATCCTCAGAGTTCTTTGCCATTAGGTGTCATGTTGAACTTCCAGTGACCAGTATGAGAGAGTGATAGCGATAACACCAAATTTAACACACCTGCTCCCCATTCACACCTGAGACCTTGTAACACTAATGAGTCACATTAGTGACACATGGCTAATTGTGTGTGTGTATATATATATATATATATATATATATATATATATAGTCGAAATATGCCATATGCCAGGTCTTTGTTTTTGGATAAATGAGTGAAACTGCTGGCCATCTGGGTCAAAATGGTAGAGAAGAGAACTTAGGTTAGTGGAATAGATATCTTGGCTTGAGTATTGTTCAATTCCATTGCTGTCATATGCGCAGAATTAGGTGTATTCATTGAGTTGCAGGTAAACTAATATTCCTTCAGCAAAAATCATAGCAATTCTCCAAAAAATATGATCATGAATCATTCTATTAAAAGATAAATAGGGAGGCAATGGAGCTCTAGAGCATGTACTTTATATAAGGCTATTTTTATAAATGATTTTATTTGCGCCAGCAGCTTTAATTACTTGCATCAACAAATTTGATTAACCAGACTTTGTTGACTTTAGCAATTGCTGCTTGAGATGCTGACTGTATGTTTATGTATACCTGTACCTAGAACTAGTGAGCATAAATATTTGTGTCCAGTTTGCCTTCATTGTAAAGGTTTCTGCAGTATATTCACTGAGAGATTTTACCTATATTAATAAATCTGATTCTAGCATGCAAAAATCCAACAATAATTATGGGAACGCATGCCACAAACAAACAAGGATGATGTCTAGTTGTTCCTATATTTTGTAGAGGATATGACACTAATTTAGCTAATTTGTTCTGAAGCAGCTTTTCCTCCACACAACCCAATGCAAATACCAGAACAACACAAAGCAACTTGAAGTAACTCTGTGTTAAGCTACCCATAAATGGATCGCAACTTGGCCTGTTCAGCAGGAACTGGCAGAATTTTGATTCATCTATGACCATTCATGTTCAAGAGGAATTGATCTAATGATCGACTCCTCTCAAACGTGACTGTTGTAAATTGTCTTTTGATCAACACTGCAGCCAATCAGCTGTAGCACCGATTAGTGTATTCTGACAGCAGAGGAGTCCCCGCTATGAGAATACAATAGTGCAGCAGGGAGGATTGCTCCAGCCCATTGACATCCTACCATGATTGTACTGCCCACGTGTTCTGTGATTGCTGTGTCCTTGGGATACAACTGATCATAGATCGGGGTAAGTGGCCAATCACAGACCCAATCAGCTGTGTCCAGTGAGAGCTGATCATGATGTGCAGTCCTAACAGTGCCCACCAGTTCTGCCTATCAGTGACCACAAGTGTTGCCATTCAGTGCCAACCAGTGCTGCCAATCAGTGCTGTCAATTAGTTCCCATCAGTGCCTCCTCGTCAGTGTCACCTATCAGTGCTGCCCATCAGGGCCACCTATCAATTCCCAGCAGTGCCACCTATCAATGCCACCTATTAGTGGCCATGAGTGCCACATTTCAGTGCCTATCAGTGCCTCCTCATCAGTGTCCACCAGTGCCGCCTCATCAGTGCCTATCACTGCAACCTATCAATGCACATCAGTGCAGCCTCATCAGCACACATCAGTGAAAGAAATAAATGACCTATTTGCAAGATTTTAACAAACTATGAAAACGTTTTTTTTTTCAAAATTTTCAATCCTTTTTCGGTTGTTTAGCAAAAAATTAAAAATAAACCATGGTGATTAAATACCACCAAAAAAAAGCTCCATTTGTGTGAAAAAATAAAAAAATAAATTTCATATGGGTACAGTGTGGCATGACCACGCAATTGTCATTCAAATAGTGACAGGTCTGAAAGCTGAAAATTGGCCTGGGCAGGAAGGGAGTAAAGGTGCTCAGTAGGCAAGTGGTTAAATAAACAATCAGCTCTAGAATTGTGAAATAAATATATGAGTGGTTGAGGGATAATGAAAAAAAAAATGATTCTTTTAAAATTCACTTAATAGAAATTAGAGTAGTATAGCCCAGACTAGTGTTTGATACCCATGGTTCATCACATTGCACACTTTTGAGAAGTATACGTTTTTCATCCTGTATTCTATGGGCTTTCCCTTTCCTTCTATGAGAGATATTTCTTAGCAGTATTTAATGTAATGAATGCCATTAATCTAAAGTTAAAGAGATATTGGCGTCCAGTCAGGAGGAAAAGCTGGGCACATTGATCAGGCAGGGAAAAGCTGTCCTACCATCAATACACGGCTATGAGACCAAATCAGCCCTAGTAATGAATCAAAACAAGCAAATGATTGGTCTTTATATCTATCTAGTACACAATTTAGTAGGAAATCTTCTTTTCTCAACCTTCTTTTCAAGTATATTAATCTCAAAGAAGATTATTTTTGAAGTCCTGACATAAAGAGCAAAATGAAGCATTGCTTTAATATGTAGATTAAAAGAAAAGTAGAAGGAAGATTTTTTTTATAAAAAAAAATAAACTCCAGCCAAAATAATGTTAAATTGTTTTAATAGATATAGGAAGGGCTAGAACCTCTGTCAGAGTTTTATGGCGGTCTCAATCCCCGTTAAGGGGATTTGCCATCACCTCCTGCCCTGTCACATAGACAGTACATACAAAAAATAGGAATAACTTAATGGGCACATGGATCATTCCAAAAACCTTATGGAAGTTCTAAACCTCCCCTACCTTAATAAAAATAAGTGTTGTTTCCTGTCCCCGTGACAACACAAAAGTGTCTGAACCACTGTGTAATATATATGTTTTTAGGCAGAATAAGACATACGCATATGTACAATAACTTCCTCACCCATCAGTAGCCTTTTATATCTACCTGCCCTTAAAAGTGTTGACTGTTGGCACCAAGAAGAAGGGGAGTGTAGTGTATATATAGCATTTACTTTCATGTCTATCAAAGTAAATTCCTAATTAGCAGCTGGTGGGTTTTATTAACCAGATGTTTCTGGGAAAGATGGGCACCTATGAAAAGGAGGAAAAGGACTTTGTTAGCTAAAGATGCTTAGACCCAGATTTTGAAGGCCTAGAATCAAGATATGAAACTCAGTGTGAATCTCACAGTGTACTCATGTTCTTATCTGTCAGCTAATCTCCACTTACTAGCTTCATGGAGTTGCTCCTTAACAGAATTGAGTTATGTATCCAAAAGTAAAATCACATTACTATATCAGCACAGGGCTGGAGCGCAATAAAGTGATTTTTTTTTTTTTGTAATTCTGAATACTTCTGAAATGGAGCTACCAAAAACATGTTTGATATGCATAATTAAGATGCGCTGTTTTAAATTGCATTTAAATACTCTTGCTCTGTGGATTTGTTTTTTCTCCACAATGGGGTGCGTATAGCACATGTACAAAATATAAAATAACATCTGTTGATAAAAAGAAAAACTACCTTAATTGAAGATGTCAATTATGAATTTAGTTTTCCCACAGAGATTATTAGCTCCTTGCCGCTTTAGATATCAGAACACCTAGAGCATACAGTTCCTTTTTCAAAAAGCTCTTCATCTTCGCACAGTTTTACTGCCTGATCATCCATCTAAATTGCACCAACCATAGAGCACAATTATCCCCTGAGTTTTCTCATTTAACCGATGCCTAGGGCAAAGGGTAAAAAAGAGTTTACATAGGAGATTTAAAAAAAAAAAAGTGTTATACTACTTCTATTTTGAAATGAGGCTTTTATGCAGTCTACATTATCAAAGAAGAATTTTACTAAATACTAGTGTTGGCTAACTAAAAATGAAGAGTCAATCTAATCTGTGTTGTCCCTATGCCTGTGACTACTGGAAACATTTGTAGAAAGTTTAATTCATGTAGCCACTTCTACTCTGCATATCATAGCCATGTGTGTTGGCATGCCAACTCTGTAGTGCTAGTAAATGTCTTTTTTTTGGTTTTGTAAAAGTGGAGAAAGGTTAGAACTTTTGCCAGGATTTTATTGCTATGTTCTCGGTGGGGATATTTCGTCTTACTTCCTGTGCTGGTGAACAGATAGGAAGTGAATAGAACCTCCCCGGTGGAGACATGAGAGAGATTTACTTAAACTGGTTCCCTCAGATTTGGGTGCAGCTGTGCATATTAACCAATCAGCTTCTAACTTCAGCTTGTTAAATTAGGCGTTGCCAATAAGACCAGGAAGCTGTGCACCAGTATTAGTAAATCTCTCCCTATAGACTGATCTGTTAACCACTACAGATCCGCGCTATTGCCAAATGACGGCATTAGCGCGGACCTACATTTCCGGGACTACGTCTATTGACGTAGTCCCGGTTACGAGCGGCCTGCGCGCCCCCTGAGGGGGCGCGCAAAAAAAAAGCCGATCGCCGGCGGCCGTGATCGGGACATCAGTCCCGATCACGGCCATCAATACAAGGGACCACCTGCCACCTGCCTGTGCCCACCTGCCTCCCGCAGTGCCATCCTGAAATAAAATAAAAGCAAAAGTAAGTGCCCCCCCGTCAGTGCCCATAGTGCCCACAGTGCCACCCACAGTGCCACCCACAGTGCCACCCACAGTGCCACCCCACAGTGCCACCCACAGTGCCACCCAATCTGCCTCAAAGGTGCTGCACCCCAGTGCCGCCCATCAGTGCCCAGCAGTGCCGCCCATCTGTGCCCAGCAGTGCCGCCCATCAGTGCCCAGCAGTGCCACCTATCAGAGCCACCTATCAGTGCCACCTATCAGTGCCCATCAGTCCCATCTATCTGTGGTACCTATCAGTGCCCATCCGTGCCACCCATCCGTGCCACTTATCCGTGCCACCCATCCGTGCCATCTTATCTGTGCCCATCTTTGCCCATCAGTGCCGCCTTATCTGTGCCCATCGGTGCCGCCTTATCTGTGCCTATTAGTGCCGCCTTAACTATGCCTATCAGTGCCCACCGGTGCAGCCCATCAGTGCCCACCAATGCAGCCCATCAGTGCCCACCAATGCAGCCCATCAGTGCCCACCAATGCAGCCTATCAGTGCCGCCTAATCAGCGCACTTCAATGAAGGAGAAAAATGACCCGTTTGCAAAATTTTATAACAAACTATTAAAACATGATTTTTTTTTTTTTTTTTTGCATTTTTTTTGTTTGTTTAGCAAAAAATAAAACTCCGAGCTGTAACTAAATACCACCAAAAGAAAGCTCTATTTGTGGGAAAAAAATGATAAAAATTTCATTTGGGTACAGTGTTGTATGACCGCGTAATTGTCACTCAAAGTGCATCAGCGCTGAAAGCTGAAAATTGGTCTGGGACTGGGGGGGGTTTAAGTGCCCAGTAAGCAAGTGGTTAAAGGAAAAGGTAATCTTCACGCTATAATTTGTAGTTGTGTTTACTTTGAATTCCCAATCATATATAGAGTGATAGAATAAGAATTTGTCTTTCACATGATTGATTGATTAAAGTGAATCTTCAGTCATTTTGTTAAGTGAAGATTCCCAACTCCCTCTGTAAATCAGCCTTATGGACTGAAATAATTCTAATTAAAGTTGAGTTATTTAACTCCATACTTAAAGCGGTAGTAAACCCCAGTGCACAAATCCTCATAAAAATTAAGACCACTATGCTAATTATTTCTCCACATACCTCAGTACTAGTTATCCCCATAGCATGTTTATTACTGTATTTTTCTGCTTGACATCTTGCTCCTGTGTTCTGGATGAAGCAGGTGCCATATTTGCAGGGTCTGATTCCATATTATGCTATACTTCTTTCTTTTTTCTTGTGTCTGCAAGATAATCTCACGCATGTGTAGTGATCAATAAAGGTAATGAGTCTGAAATCTCGTGAGATTGCTATACAATGCTGTGGAGAGCTATGATGGAGGCATAGCACCCGTATGAAGGTACAGCACCCATATGAAGAGACTGATGGCACAATTAGCTCACCATCAATTGGGGACAAAATGCATATGTGCCAGTGACGTCTTGCTGACAAAAATCGGGTGAAAACTCCTAAACAGTGCAGGTTGGGATAGCATGAAAGACACCTAGATGTAAGTAATTTCACATTGCTTTACATGGTGCAGAATAGTTCAGGAGACTTTACTACCACTTTAATGATCTTGCGTTTGAAGGAAAGTCCTATAATAAGATATACTAAAATATACTATTGGTTTTGTGTCTTTTTGGACCCAACTAATTTGACACCAAACTCCTGTCCATTAGATGAGTTGTTCTCATGCTTTTTTCATATTACCTTGGCAGGGTGAAAGCAATCGTTAATCTTTATTATGACACCAGTCTGTAGTTGACTGTCATGTCGGCAAAACTAATGGATGAGTTGTAATGGAGAAGAAACTCATTATATGAATGACAGCACATTAGATAATGTGGTAGACATTTCCTCCTTTTCCCATTCACCTTTCCTCTCACTCTCCTCATCTCCCTCCACTATTATTCTTCTTCATACTTACGATTGATTAATTTGCACAATTTTCTTTCGCCGTATTTTTTTTTCTTTTTCATTTCCTTTCTTGGCAATTTGACATAGTGGCTCACATTTGTTTATATTTATTTACTTGTCTAAGGTGAAATAAAATGTTCTTGGTGTTTTTAAAAATGCACACGGTACCTTTATTGCTTAGGAATATTACCATTCATGAACCTTTCCTACCACCATCTAGCTCTTGATCAGCTACAAAATAAAAACCTTATATGATAACTTGTAGACTGCAACTCTAAAGGTGCTTGAGATTCACAGCTATCTCAAAGCATGCATTGACCATGCTTGAACAGCCATATTTTTTTCTAGTCTTGTTAAGTTACTGAACTGCAAACACATGCACAGGTTGCAAGCGCATGTATGTAGACATCAGTTGCGCTACACATGTTAGAGAAATCACTCTATGTCCCTCACTTATGGTACACTGTAAGTTGATGAGCTATAAAGGCATTTAAAGCATTGCCTATTGATACTTTTGTACATCATCATTTTTCACTATTGCAGTTTTAAAGCTTTACACATTTGGTATCTATTTACTCTGTACTTCCTCATCTTTTATTTTGTACAGAAAATTGTGAATTAAATTGTGTATGTGTACAGTAAAAGTATTTAGTGCATTCCAGTTCCTGAAAATATAGATTTAATAAACAGTTGTGCAAATTTTGTGCAATATAAAAAAAGTGGAACTACCATTTTTTCTACAGGGCTTCTGCTTTCACAAATCCTGTGTGAAGTACCGTATTCATAGCCTGTGAGTTTCTCTTAAAGCATTTCTATGGTTACAGCATACTTTCATTTTAGGACATGAGCATGGTATTAGCAAGTTAGCAGTTACTTTTGATAATCCATTATAAGTTTACCTGGAAAACTGCTTTCATGTTGTAAGTGCTGCCTGCCCGCTGGCAATCTCCTTCCACAATTAGGTCCCCAGCTTTTACTGTTTACTTTTAATTTCTACATATGCTTGCTGCCTGCAGGCAGTGATCCCTGTGCTGATTCTGCCTCCTCGGCACCTCTGTAGATCAGAAGGCAGGCTCTGTGAAATGTGTGACACAGCAGTGCCTACTCACAGGACATAGTGAATATGTGTCAAGAATTCAAGGAAGTAAATGTGTAGGAATCTTTATAAAGTAAGTTCAAGATCATTTAGATTAATAGGAGTAGACTAGAAATAATTGAAATACAATGTGCAAATGAATATATGATTTTAAATTTTGACCATAGATATGCTTGAAGCAGTTCCTTGTTATAATGTCATAGTGGTTGTTAAGCATGGCTGAGAGCTACAGTGCTTTTCGGAAGGTTTGTTTTTGAAATTATGTTGAGTTATACTGCTGATGGTTTACATTTACTGATTTTCAATTTCTTTGCTATACTCTGTGCCATGTGGCTCGTTTTTTCTTCTCTAGTCTATTTTTTGCTGTTATCTTTTATCATTTTTCTTCTTTCCATCCTTACACTGTTATTTCTTTTATATACAATTTTCAAATACTTTAGTAAACACCTGCCACATTTTCTTTACTCTTTTTCTATGTAGTTTTGTTCTACCATAAAAACCTATCATCTGTCCTCGGATATGGATAACATTAAGTGGGGATACAATTTTGGTCCAGTTTCAATTTATTTTTATTTTTTTACCTTATTACGGAGAATTCTGAAACTTCATGTCCCCGTGACATCAAGACACGAAATGACAGGGTGACAACCACTGGGGCAGGGGGTATGGACAACGGTATAATTATGATCTAAAATAGGTTTTTGTTTTCTTTGTGCATCTAAGTTGGAGAGATTTACCATCTACTTTGTGAGGGAAGATCTCGCCAGGAGATCGCTAACCAAAACAAAGTAAACATTTTGGCTACTGTTCGACTTTAACTAGTTATACATCCTACCTACTATTGGGATTTTGCATTATAAAGTCTCCTGGAATATATGGGGTAATTTTAATAAAGAAAAAAGAGCATGTTCACTCTGCAAGGGAATTTTCTATTTGTAATGGGACTATCATTTACCTTAGTGAATATGGGGAAGCTGCGCTAACTTCAGTCGTAAACAAGTAAAATTACACTTTTTTCATTTGCATATGATTAGATATTTACAAAGCTAAGTGAAAATTCCCTTTCAAATTGAAATTCCCTTTGTAAGTCAACTTGCACTGTTCTTTTAGTAAATTAACCTCAAAGTCTCATCTTAGGCATGCCTTTACAGTAATACCAATAAATCAATAATAAAGTCAGTAATTGATCTAATCAACAGATCACTTTTTCACAGGGCTTTGACAGTATAAACAATTCCATTGCCAGACCTAAAAGATTGTATATGTACAGTCAACCTGAAAATTTGGTTATCTGATACAGTAGAAAGCTGTGCCTTGAGTTTTGGCTGTGGAAGGTTTTCTGGACACTATCCAAGTTCCAGCAACATTTTCTAATTTGGACCCAGTGATTGGGCCACCAAAATACTAGCGTAATAATGGCTGAAATGTGTAAATTAGTCATTTATGGAGCAAGGGTCTAAAATGTGTGATTATTGCTATCTTCTCTCCTCCAGGCTGCTATAAACCAATGTAATTTATTAGCACACAAAAGCCATGTAATCCGCTAAAATAGCAAGAATCGGTGACATTTGTATGCTCAGACACTGGAAGAATTTATGAATGAATACTCCACTGGAAAGGTCAATTAAGACAGGTCCGTTGTATAGCTTAGTCAAACGATACAGCAAATGCAAGTTGTATTAGGATGCCAGCCAAATAAAATATCTCCCTTCTGTAGAGCTAGGGTAGTGAATGCAGAGAATAACTGAAGTAAGAATTCTGGCCTATAGTGTTAAAATCTTATAAATGACACAAATTTAGGAAAAAAAATTCTTGGCACATTAGGCTTTTGTATTTGGACCCTGGTGGATGTAGATTTTAGGAAGGGTTTTAGATTAAAACTGAATAGGGGGCATTCACATTATGCTGGTAGTAAAGTCTTTTTTGGTACTTGTGCCTACAGGTTAGCCTATAATAAGGCTGACCTGGAGGTACAGTGAATATCTCCTAAAACTGCACAGTTTAGGAGATATTTACACTGCATGCAGCCTGTGATGTCACCAGAGCATACGCTCTAAAGGGATGGCTTACCCTGCTGTCCCTTCAGAGCTACGTGCCATAGTCCACAGGGGCGACATCATCACACAACGACCAATCAGACGGAAGGAAGACCTGTTGAAGATAGAAGCCCTGTCAGTGGCAACAGCGCTTTCCTGGAGGGCTTTATTCTAAGGTAAGTATTTCATAATGTTTACATTTTTTTCTTAAAAAAAGTGTGGTTTACTACCACTTTAAGACATGTGCATTAATGTAATGTTGCATACTTCTCTTGGAAACAAACACATCTGTCTCGCTTGCCTTCACAGCTGACCATCTTTTAGGTCCAGTGCACAAGTATGTATAGATACATGGCCAATTTCTTTAACAAAGGCTTTTCTAGTGCTGTGTACTTTTATATCCAACATGTAAATTTTGTACTCTCAAATACTGGTTTAAAGAAAAAGTAGCAGCAACTAAATTACCAGTGCATAAATGATGTGTGCGTTTCAGTCCTCAAGTACCCTCACCAGGTCATGTTTTAGGGATTTCCTTCACCTTGCACAGGTGCTTTAAATCAGAGTCAATGGCTTGGTATTTTATTGCAACTATTTTATCTAACAGAAATTCCCAAAACATAGCCCATTGAGGGTACTTATAGACCAAGGTTGGGAACAACTGGTCTACATGTATCTGCAAAAAGAAGCATATTTACCTAAATGTTTTGCAGACAAAAAGGTGTCTATTGTTATAAAGATGAAAAGTATGTGTAACAACAATATAAAAAAAAAAGGTGTCCTCAAGCCTGTGGTGGAAAACATGAATAATTGTACTTTCTTTGTTCCTGTGTGTGGTTACCCCTCCTCAGTATATTATTTCAAAGTAGATAAAAGCTAGGAAGCTACAGCTTATTTGATGCTGTTGGAGCTCTTCCTGTGTGTCTGTAAATTGTCAAGAATTGGGAATTCTAAGGATATTGGGATGATGGTACTGTTATATGTATATTACGTATATTTTGTATTTGAGGCTATACTCAGTCTATGGCTGTGCATCTGTAAAGAAACTGTGCTAAACGTCAACATGGTGTAATGGATGGAATGAGCACAGATGTGACTTTTTCAGGCCTTGGGCTGCAAATTAGCCATTCTTCCTTTCTAAGTAAATTAAATCATAAATAAAGTTTTGCTTGGTTGTATTTAGAGATTTTATATATTCTTTATTTTAAACAATATGCTGTTTGAAACTGAAGTTCTTTTTAAACAGTGTGGGATCTGTCAATAGGCTCTAAGGATGAAAAACATTGTAACAATATAAAAATGTGAAACTTTACTTAGAGGTGGTTCTTGTCCACACAGCAGACTGTGTAGTAATTATATATTACAGTGGTCTTTCAAGGTGAAATAACTAGTTTGTTTAAAATGACCATACTAGCCTTGAATCTGAGGTAGCCTATCAACTTGGGGAAATTTATGATGGCAGATGAAAAAGGAATGACTCAGAAAAAAAACTGTTTGTACTTTGCTTTCCTAGTAAGACCTTCTATGAGGTCTGTGAGAATGCCACAGCTGCAAATGTATGTCAAGATAAAGCTTGATTAGATTTAAAAAATAAAGTGAAAAAGACATTTAAAACGTTTTTAGTGAGCACAAATCAAGGGCTGCAAACAGTACAACTGATGTGAACAATTTGTGTTGTGTATTTATGTTGTCACACACATTTTCTTTACTAACTATACAAATTTTTATAAAATCTGCTCATGTTATTAGAAAAAGCACTTGCAAA
The DNA here is from genome assembly GCF_037356315.1 of Lithobates pipiens. NCBI lineage: Eukaryota > Metazoa > Chordata > Amphibia > Anura > Ranidae > Lithobates > Lithobates pipiens. The sequence goes on along the minus strand of NW_027507790.1, from coordinate 95,377,214 downwards.
TAGACAACTTAGTGATGTAAATATACTTAAAACAGACTTTTACACCCCCGAAATACCTCAGTGCACTTCACATGCCTCTGTAAAGTAAAAAAAAAAAAATGTTTCTATTTGTTCATATTTTTTTTCTCTCAACTTGCATGACCTGCTACCATTCTTACCTAGGTGAGAATGATGTGTTCTGTTCCTGTAGCCTTCTGGGATATTGATGTTATATCCCTGAAGGCAACAGGAGCATGAACTCACAATGGCCTGTGGGAGACCTGATGGTCATCATCAGGGGCTGTCCTGGTGGAACACAGAAGAGACAGCTAGCTTCTGATGACTAAGGACAAAGATAGGGCACAGGGCCATGTTGGATTGGGTGGGTAGGTCAGTTTGTGAATGGACAACCTAACAGAATAGGTAAGGATGGGGGGAGGGTTAAAAAAAAGAAGGCAGGAGTGAAGTTCGCCTTTATTGTTTACATCAGCTCAATATATTTCAGGTGCTTTACTTCAAAAGGTGTTTAAAGTCCTAGGCTTCATCTACACATAGCCTATTTTGACTACTGCCCACTGTAAAATGCAAAACACAGCAAAATCGAGCTGCAATTTTACAGCGATTTTCCCACAATTTGCGGCCAGGGGTCAAAACATTCATATCCTAAACGCGATTCTTCTGCATTCAGGAAAATGAGGTTGAGGGAGTTTGAACCTCCCCTAAACGCAACAGCTCCTAAACAATCCTAAAAGCCTATGTGTACATGGACACATAGGCTTTTATGGAGTTGAGTTTAGGAGCTTTGGCAAAAAAATGCAAGTACATGAAGCCTTACAGTCTCACAGTTTGAGTTAAAAAGCATGTCATGCCATGCTGCAGGGAAACAACTTTGCTATCTATTTGGAAGCAGGGGTTTCTCTGTAGTGTGTGTTTCCACTGAGCTTTAATGACTGCAGAGTTATACTTTGCCAGCTTTTTTTGTTAGAAAACTCAAAATAAAAGACTTGTATGACCTCTACCAACACCAAACATGTGTCTATAAACACAGCCCACTGTACATATTGAATTTACAAAAAGGATTATTAGAACCATGTCCTGGGGAGACAGCCAAACAGTACTAGAAAACTGGAAGACCGTTGTCACCCTATAATAGAAAGTGCCGAACATGCAGCTTCATAGCAGGACCACCAGGTAATCTTTTAATACAAGCTGCATTAAATGTTTTAAAAAGTTAAAGATAACTTTACAAGATTGAAAACAACTTTTGAAATGAACATTTTAAAGCGAGATTCGGTTAATTATGCTTTAATACCTATTATGTACCAGACAACATAACAAATTGGTTCACGTTTCCTTTGGTGAATAATTAGCTCCTCAGTCTCACATATTCTTCCGCCATAAAGGATTTCTGCTCAGATGCATGAAACTATCAACTAATCAAGACAAAATGTTTATTTACATAGTTTTCAAGGAAAGGGCCTTTCTATGTATTGATCAAAAAGTTTTGGTTTATCCCAGCAATTAGTGCAGATGAGGTACATTTAATGAATGCCCAATTAGAACTTCAAGGCCCAATGTATCACTAATGGAGATTTTTACTTGGGCTAAGCTGTGAACATAGCTATTGACTTGTTGTCTGTACATGTCTGTAAATTAATTCCATACATATCAACCAGATTCATCCAAAGCACTACCTATAAAGTGCAATAAATCATCAACCAATCAGAAATCGATTTACTGAAATCAGTTTAGAGAACTTTTTTTGTGTGTAGGGAGTGCTGAACTTTGCACTTTACTTCTTGAGCATTTTTCTTTCTTTAAACTGAACTTCTGAACAATCATGTAAGGGTAATGCACTTGCTCCAAGAAATAGTGAGGGACATAGTTCGTTTGGCCAAGCTGGCCAAAACAAACTATGTAAAGTGCATGAATAAATGGAGTTCAGCCTTAAATAAACTAGTTGGGTACAAAGCTGTATGGGTACATAAGATTCAATACTGTGAGCTACAGGGGAGTAAATAAGGGAGAGGGGGTGTTCAACCCCCCCCCCAATCAGAGCATCTTGGGAAAAATGCCCGGACAGTGTCCCTGCTGTTGCGCTGTTTAGCCTCAGCATCAGCACAGTAGAAGCAATCAGAGTTTCGGAGTGCAGCAGCCAGCACCCCTTCTATTGTGCCCAATCCTCTCAGTTTAATAAGAGGACCCCCCCCCCCTGAAAAGCATAACATTCCTGCAAGGTCCCGATGTTTAAAATATCCCACATATATTGGGATTGCCGGCAATTGACAGTGCACTGCCAAGGGAACTCCTAGACTACTCCGAGCTATCAGATGACACAGCCTAAGGAAGACCGGGGATGCAGTTTATCTTATGTTTCAGTTCCTGCTTCTGTGCCCCACTGAATCTGAGGTCTGGTAAGCGGAGAGGCATCAACTGGGGGAGTTTCTTTTGGTGGGGTGTTAAGGAAAGGGAGTGGGTTTGCTTTTGGAGAAGGGAGGAGTTTCTTGTATAGAAGTTTACAGGGGGTGGCTAATGGCAGGGATTTGCTTCTGGAAGGGGAGTTTGATTGAATGAAGGGAGATTGTCTTCATAATTAGGAATCTTTACTCAGGGAGAGGGTGTTGACTGAGGGAGATATTTTTGGGGGGTTGGATTAGAGACAGGGGGTTTAATTTGTGTGAGGATATTTGAGGGAGGGAGATATTTTACAGTGGGAATTTTTGCTTGGGGAGGGAGGGAGAGGGGGATTTTTTTTCCCTTTAAAAGAGATTTTTTTTAATCATACTTGCCTAGGTGGATGCATCATTGATCCAATGTTGCATCTGTCCCCTGCTGCTTCTAAGATGGAGAACAGAGCAATCAAAGACTGCTGATCACTCAGTTCTCAGCCTTCAGTGAGCAAAGAGTGATAACTTTCAGCCCCTGGCTCTTTGCTCTACCATCCCCCACACTCACTGGATCACCAGGATGTGAAGGGGGCAGGAGCTGCTGGCTGAGGATTTTAGAGGTTTACTGAGAGGCTGAGCCAGCTGCTGGTCTAGGCATCTGGGTGAATCCTGACTTTAAAGTTGGGATCTTTCCCCAACCTGGAGCTGCTGAACGATGTCAGCTGACAGCAGGCTATAGACGGTTGTCGGCTAAAAATGGGTCACAAAAGTGCAGAATGAACTGCACTTCTCCCCAGGAGAAGTACAACCAAGTGGTATGCCATCTATTCAGTGCACATGCGCTGGTGATGTCACCGGCTGCTTTCCATGTGAATATTTCCTAAACACCACATGTTTAGGAGATATTCACTGTACCTACAGGTAAGCGTTATTATAGGCTTACCTGTAGCTACAAGTTCAAAAGCTGGGTTTACTAAAGTTTAAGACTGAATACAAACCGACCTTATTGACCAGGTGCAAAGGGCAGGCAGTGCACAATTTTTTTATTTTTTTTTATCTCTTAAAACAGTGGTCATCAACCCTGTCCCTATGACCCACTAACAGGCCAGGTTTTATGAATTACCTAGGGGAAATGCAGACTAGAATACTGCAATCAATGAGCAGCAAATAATATCACCTGTGATGCATTTCAGTTATCTTGCAAACCTGGTTTGTTAGTGGGCCCTGAGGACAGGGTTGATGACCACTGTCTTAAAAATTTCATAAAATTTCTTAGGACACAGATTTTTTAAGGTTTAAACAAATCACAGAATTTACTGCCTACCACAAAATGTTGTCCCTTGCACCTGCTCAGTACGCACTGTAAGGTTAGCTAAAATCCAGTCTTGGGTTTAATTTATACATCCTACATGACCATAGTGTGGCAGATATTCTGAAAATGCCTGCATCCGGGATCTCAGATGTTCCAATCTCTGCTCAGCCTGTAAAACTGAGTAACAGGCTGAAAAGAGCCAAAGCTGTCTGCTGCTGTAAACATGTATTCACATGTATCCGCATATCCGGTGGTTACCTGCAGGTAGGGATACATTTTTGCCCTTGGACAAAATCTCTATGCACCCAGGGTCAGAAACTTGTCCCTAACAGCAGGTAACCACTGTGACCCACAGTTCGTTAGTGTGCCGCTCGGGCTCAATTGATGTGGGAAGTAATGTAGATGATACTGCAATCAGCTACAGGAGTGACGGAGAGGGATGTAGCTCATCCCAGCTCCTCTAGTGACTGAAGGAAAGAGAAAAAAAACCCTGGTGCTGCACATCCATGGAGTCCTATGGTAGTGTAGTAGTGATGGGACAGACAATCTCAGCTTGATCTCCCACCAGGCAAATCCTCCAATGCTTTTTGCTCTGCCCCCTGAAGCTTAAACATTAGGACCACTGGATGTGCAGATACATGTTAACAGCAGTGGACAGCCTTGGCTCTTTTCAACCCATCACTCAAATGTATAGGCTGAGCACCTGACAAAAATTTTAATATCTGGGATCTCGGCTGTAGGTATTCATGGTATACCTGAGGAGCTCAGGAGGTTGCTAGTTCACTGTACTAATTATGTGATGTTAGTACAGTGATCTACCTGCTGAGCTATTGTTTTCTGACAGGGGGACCTCCACGGGGGACAGCTTCCTCACCACATACTTCAGTCCCTTAAACCCTGCACTATTGCACCACAACCTTGTGCATTACATTCTATTCAATTGAATGGGGATCATTTTTGCTACGCTGCAGTGCGAAGCCTCATGGCCCCACTCTGCTGTCACATGTTTTTACCATACCTCCTCTATATAATTGTAAACAATGGCTTTGAGTTTGAAAGACCTGAACTCCCCCCCCAGGAATAAAATTATTTACAGCCCTGGTAAGCTATTTCATTTAGCAAGGACCTAGCTTCATATTAAAGTAATACTGAACATCATACTGAACTCACACAACAGTCTTCTATATGCATTGGTTCCTAAAGTGAATGCAAACCCATGAACAGTAAATCTAAAAAAATAAATTGCACTCTAAATTGCAAATGGCACATCAATTGATATAAATTATACCTGAATCTCCAAATGAAATAGTAACGGATTTTGTTGAAATTTGTTAAAATTAAAATTCGTTTTGTTTGTTTTCTAAAAAATTTTAAATTTTCATAACAATTAAAATTTGGATTGGTTGAAAAATGATCAACCAATTTGAATTCTGTGTGAAGAATAGCTGGTTGGTAAGCAGTGACCTGGAAGCCGGCCGCTGTGTCCTTAACAACCCATGAGTCATCAGCTGTCAGCTGGCTTCCCCACTAAAAGCTGAAATGTAAACAAAACAATGCTGGCAATAGAAAATTCAGAGAAAAAACAGCGTGGGGTCCCCCCCCCCAATTCATACCAGGCCCTTTGGGTCTGGTATTTTTTTTAGCAGGAACTCAATGGCAAAATAAAAAAAACACGTGGGGTCCCCCCAAAATCCATACCAGACCCCTGTTAGAGTGTGCAGTTCGGATAAGCAGCAGACAGTCTTGACACACAGAATTTGAATTGGTCGATCATTTTTCAACTGACCAGAATTAGAATCGTTCTAAAAATTTAAACCGGCAAAGCAAAAGGCATAATGAGCTAGTATGCACCGCATACTAGCTCATTATGAAATACTTACCTTAGAACGAGGCCCCCGACATCTGGCCCGATCCACGCCGAGGGAGCTGGCATGCTCCCTCTGCGTTTCTTCCGGGTATCGCGGCTCCGGCGCTGTGAGTGGCCGGAGCCGCAATATCGTCACTCCCGCACATGCGCGTGGGAGATTTCATTCCGGCCGCCCACTGCCGGATTTTCAGGCGAGAATCCCCTTGTGCGCATGCGCCGCTGCAGTCAGTGGCGCATACCGAGGGGAATATCTCCTAAACCGTACAGGTTTAGGAGATATTTTTTTACCTACAGGTAAGCCTTATTATAGGCTTTCCTGTAGGTAAAAGTTAAAAATTCGAGTATACAACCACTTTAATGAACTTATTAAATAAATGAATAGCAACCATAGTCAGACATAGTAATTTTAAACCTTATGATGACTTTTCAGGTTTTAGGTTTTCTAACACTTTACGCCTTAAAGTAAAGTATTCAGTTTGCTTTATAACAGTTGCCATTTTTACTTAAAGTAAATTCTTTTTTAGCCTTTTTTCTCAGTGATGCTTTCTCCTGCAACCCCTTTGCAACCATTTATCATCTAAATATATGCACTCCTGTGATAGTTGTATGGGTTGCTATGCAGATTGAACAACAATGGCTATTGCGTGCTGAAGCAACCACTTGTAGTCTTCATGTGAGGCTTGTGTGACAGGGATAGGTCATTGTCACCCTATAACAGGAATTGCCCGAAGGGGGACCTCAATGACAGGATCGTCAGGTATTATTTTAATGAAAGCTGCTAATTTAAAAATATTGAAAATAACTTATGAATTTACTTGAATATGTTAAGGCTTATATTATATTTTATCTATTGGGTTTACCTACACTTCAAGCAGAATTTACAGTTGTGTTGCACTATTTAAACATTTTATTTTCCTTTTTAATTGAGCATTAGACTACAACCCCTATGTTCACCAAGCACTGTTCCATGGCCTATGTAGTTTCTATTGTTGTTATTGTTTAAAACTCTAAATTGACATGTTGCTTTAAATTAAATGAATATCAATTTGCTGTTAAATATTACATTTATATTACGCTGCAAATAGTCGAATCATGTATTTACAATGTGAATGTATATCCTTAAACATACAGTTTTTGGTTGTATTTATTTATTTTAATATTTTTTTTACAGCTAATAAACATTGCTGATTGCAATTTATTGCCTAATAATTGGTCTGGCCCCTACATGATTTTTACCTTCACTTTATGTGATGTCTGGACACTGCTTAGAGTCCAGTTAAAGGAGAAGTACAGCCAAAGTACAGCTTGTTTGGCTGTACTTCACCTGGGAATCACAGTGTGCAGTTCATTTTGCACTCCTGTGACTCATTTTCAGCAGACATAAAAGCTGCACAGGAGTTCGTTTTGCAATCCTGTGACTCATTTTCATCAGACAGCGGGCTGAAGTCCACTGTCTGCTGACGTCACAGAGCCCGTCCAGGCTTGTGAATATCGCAACCATATGGTCGGGATCCACCCACATGCCTGGACCAGCACCCGGATCAGTCTCTAAACGAACCTGCTGAAAGCCTGAGCTGGTCGCCCCCTCCACAGAGCAGTGCTCCAGAGAGCTGTGAGAACCGAGTGATCGGTGGTGTTTGATTGCTCGGTTCTCAGTTTTAGAGCTGGTGGGTGACAGATGCTGCATCAGATCGATGCTGCATCTACCTAGGTAAGTATGATTCTACAAAAAAAAAAAATGACTCCTATGCTTCTCTTTTAATTACTTTTCATGCAGACTGAATTACTAGACTGCAGTACATTAAAACATGAACTTTCATTAATTGAATTATTATTATGTCATGTGAGTAAGATCAAAACACTAAAGAAAAATCCATGTTTTAGCTCCTCAGTTGGGCTGGACATGGATCTGCTTTTTCTACATTGTGAGCTGTTTCTTACTATAGATTAGCCCTACTACATAATATAAGGATCCTATCACCTGCATTAGGCACAGCTTATAACTTCCATGTAACTGTTTGTGTTTCAGCCTGTGCAAGGGAAGAACATTATACTCAGTGGTCCGAGATGCAAAAATAGTTTTAGATGTCAACAAGACCAGACAGATAGCACAAGAAATTGTGAAGGTAAGTGTTAATTTCAGAAACAAGTTACATATCTGTTGTTCTACACTTGCAATGTATATTGGTATCTGTTGTCCTGAAGTCCCATTCTCCAGTTACACCTACATTACTGGAAACAAAAAATTTAATTTGGATAACTGATAAATTACAGTAGCTGTAAACCAAGGGGGAACTAAACCCTCCTATCATTTGTAGCCAAGAACGTTGCCATATTCGCCTGATGGTTGTTGATATTAATAGTATGGGGGCAGGGCCTCTTTAAAGTGCATACAACATCAGTGGGCTAAGTGAAAAATAGATTTTGGATTTTCAATACACTTTAATTAATCAACTCCATGACATTGGGTGATGTACTATATCACTGAAGGCAGTAAATTCTTCTTAAAAATACAGGAAAAATGTGATTGCGTATCCATCATAAATAATGCATCTGCAAACTGTATTCCTAACTGAGAGAAAGCACAACTAATGCCTCCATGACAAACAATTGCAAATAGGTTGTGATATAATATGAGATGGAAATAACAATCCTACAAATCAGAAACAAAATATTACAAATCATTGTATTTAATATGTATCTTCTATCATGTTTTACAGTGAGGGAGGGTAAGAGATAAATGGCATAGTAAGTTAAAATTTTTGATGCATAGCTCATAATTTAGGCTGCATTGCAAGAAGGTAATTGCTTCATGCTGCTAAAAATGTTCCGATCTGTGAGCTCTTGCTGTGTAAGCAGGATTGTGCTGCAAACTATTGTAAACTAAACAACTGACAATGATAGATGTAAATCATTTCCCAACAAAATGTTATGCAGGACACATCAAAAAGAGAGGAAAATTACATTACTTAATTATCCGCTTCACTAAGTCTATAGAGGTGAAAAGATCACTATGCCCTGAATGTGTCGTTATGTCATTCATGTAATTAATTGCGTCACCTTCGTAGTTTCTTTAACGGAAGATCATTCTTAATATATGGCAGCAGAACTAGGTAAACCTTTCCATAATCAAACCAAACTCTTAATTTGGTTGCTTACTGCTTTCTTAGATTATCCTTTTCATAATCAAAGCTTATGGCATTTTCAGTTGTTTACCATTTTCTTATTTGCAATTTAAAGGGGGATTTGCACTAAGATTCATTGGGGTAGATTTACTAATGCTGGACCACTCAGAATCTGGTGCAGCTGTGCAGGGTAGCCAATCATCTAACCTCAGCTTGTTCAATTAAACTTTGGCAATAAATCCTGTAAGCTGATTGGTTTACAGAAGTAAGCCTGAATTTGCATTCTCCAGCTTTAGTAAATCAACCCCATTGCCGGATTACTACATTAGACCTTCCTACTTAATCTAAAATCACTGTATGAATGCAGTAAAAAAAGGAAAAAAGTTAGAAAATATATTTACTGACATTACAATTATTCTTTTGAGATCCTGGGAATGCTGAGGGTTTTAAATCTAATTTAAAGATGCTCTTGCACTCTGCTAGAGCATCACATTAAGAGATTTGGGATACTCATCATTCCCAGGGTTTTACCAGAAGTTTCATATATTTACAATATTTGGACCATGCGCTAACAGGAAATAAAACAACATGGTATTGAATTATGGCCTGGAGCCACTGGATATTCCCAGGTGTCTATAATTATAATTTCCTTAAGGAGCCCACAACCAGACCTTGGATCTTGGGAAATTCTAATGGAAGAGGAGATGTAACACAACTCCTTTTTCCACTGGGACCTACAAAGTTTCATAGTAAATCTGAACATGGTCATAGACCTCTGATCCACTTTTTCTTAAAGGATTAAAAGTATGGCTGCACATGGCTGTTTATATGCTGCCAATTGAAAAATATGAATGTGTACCTGTTAAGAGAGTAGATGTGTCTTGTAAATTGTAGGATTGATGTATGCTCAGTTTGTAAGGTGAAGGCTCGTTTAACTTCGTGAATAATGTGATGCTTTGTTTACTTTGAATATTTAATCATGCAGAAGATAATAAAACAAAGGATTTTTGCATTTACATGACTGGATGATTAAAATTAACTGTGTCATCCTTTTTTGACAAGTGAAAGTGAACCAAGTGAACATACACTTTGTAAGGTGAACATTATTTTATTTTGCAGGAAGTTTAGGTGCAGAGCAGTGCTGTGTCTTGGCCTAGGCCGACAAGGCCCAGACCTAGGATGGCACTTTGTGGCGAAGGGAGGGGGAATGGCAAAAAACCCACCCCTCCAAAAAAAACACCTCCATCTCCTCCTGAGACATGGCTCCTGCACAAATACAGTCCCTGGCAGCCGTCAGCTTATGGGACGGACTGGGCAGTGACTGACACCAGTTATGGAGTGTACTCAGCCAGGGGAGGAACTGGTGCCCCATAACGCAGTAAAAAGTTACTGGCAAAGGTGGTCTATTGGGCAGGAGATGGGCTCGGGTTCCCCTTGGCTCGGGCAGGCTCGGCTGTGCTTGGGCAGGTGGGCGGCCTCGGCTTCCCTTGGCTCAGGCGGGCTCGGGTGGGGGGCTGTCCTGAGAAGGGGGGTGGTCTCAGCTCCCCTCAGGTTGGGCAGGCTAGGCTGTGCTCTTTCGGTTTACCTCAGCTCGGGCAGGCTCAGCTGTGTTCTTTTGATTTCCCTTGGATCAGGCGGGCTCGGCTTCCCTCGGCTCGGACGGGCTCGTCTGTGCTCAGGCAGGGGGCGGTCTGAGCTCTCCTCGGCTCGGCTGTGCTCGGGCTGGGGGAAGTGGGCACGGTCTCCATTCAGTTGGGCTCGAGCAGAGGACCGTCTTCACTCCCCTTGGCTCGGTTGTAGGACTCTTCAAAGGACCTTTCAAGTGAAGGAGGCACCCTTACCTCAGAAAGCAGGGGCAAGGCTATGGGTACCACATTATTAAGAAAGGAAAACTTTAACAGATTGAGAAGTAGCACAGAAGGTAAATGTCAGCAGTAAAAAAAGCACAAGAATTAGGGCTTAATATCACTTTGCATCTACAACAACCTTCAACCAGTCCATAGAATAAATGTGAGCGTTAGCAATTTGAGCATCTCTTGAAGTGTGAAGGAGGAGCTTCTTTGGCTAAATTATTTTGTTTAGGCAATGGGTCTGAAGATGTCCCATAGACAGGGGTGTATCTTCCGCGAGGCATTGGCCTGGGGCGTCGCCTGTCCTTTCATGATTGCAGGCATCACCCTGGTATAATTTTTTAGGGTCGGCAGTTGGCTGTCTTGTAATATAAATTGGAACAGCTTACTAGCCATTTGATTGCTATTACAAGCAGCAGGAAGGGACTCCCCCCTCCCGCCGCCTCAGTGGCTCTCTCGAGTCACTGAAGCAGCAGGATGGGGTGTCCCACTTACTTTTATCAGCTGTTCGCAACAGTAAATCGGAAGCAATGACATGACACTTCTGGTTTACTCGAAAACTCGAAAACCATTGGTGCCAGTTTTTACACTACTAAAGCATTCAAAAACACTGATCTTAGTGTTTTGAATGCTTTTAAGTGCAGAGGAGGGATTTAGGGTTTTATAGACCACAGATCTATCCATAAAGAGTACCTGTCACATGCCTATTGCTGTCACCAGGATGTTTACATTCCTGGTGACAGCAATAAACAATATTAAAGCAACAGTATAAAAATAAAAAAAGTAAAGTAAATTAATAATAATAAATAAATTGAAAGTGCCCTCATCCTCCATGTGTTGGTCCCACATGGTCCCACAGTGATCGTCCCACACATGTGAGGCATCATCGCAAACATCAGATCATGGGCAGTAATTCTATATATGGCACTTGGACAAACCATGTATCAGGGTCTGATGAGGAAGACGCAGCTGTTCACTGTGAATGGCTGCAGCTTCCCTCTCAGACACTGAGACAAGAACTGTATACCGAGGCTGGGGTGGGACAAGTTTAGATGGCGGCACCCAATTTTGTCTTGCCTAGGGCAGCACAAAACCAAAATACACCACTGGTGCAGAGAAAGATTCCTTACCCTAAGATACCCCTGTCACGTATTTCTATGAAATGTTGTCATGGCTGATTCTAAGATAGAGTTGGACAAACATTTCGAGCAAAAGTTTGTCTGTCATTCGCCTGTTTGGCGAACACCCAAACTTATGGGGTGCTTGGTGAGATGTTCAACCGCTGAGCAACCCACAATGCACTGTACGCTGCACATTGCATTCTAGAGCCCATTTAATGCTGTATACAGTGCTATATACCCCTTTTTTTGGTTGGTTGCTGCTTTTGTTTTTTGCCCTGTCCTGTTTTTCTAAATTGTTAGCCACAGTTTTTCTGACTGCGAACTTGTTGTTCCCTCTTATTTATTTATTTATTTTTAAAGTTTTTACATTTCTGTCAGTGGCAGTCCTGAATTTGAAGTGCACCAAACACCAGTTTTCATTGATTAAAGTGCATCCAATTACACATTTCCCAGTATCTATTACATTTGGTTATTAAGCCCCCCATCATGTCTAAGAGGCCAACAAGGAGAGGCAAATGTTCCCATGCCACTATGAGGGGGCCAGCAGCGTCTGTGTCCGCAGGCAAAGGTGGACGTGGTCTGTCCTCAGGCATGGTATGTTTTTCTCTGTTTAGAGATGTTGCCCGTGCTATCCAGCCACAGCATGCAGAGGAGGTGTTGGCCTGGCTTACTAAACCATCCTCATTCTCCTCATCCTCTATCACCCAAGCTGAGACTAGTAATCCACCATAACTACCAGAGTGGCTTACATGCAGCAGAGGGCAATCAACGAGTACCTGTGTGAGTATGGCACAAGAACAGGCTCAGGGATGCTGATAAAGGATGTGTGCACAGTACTGTCACCATTTGAGGAGCTGACAAGGATGGTGAGCCGTGACGATGCATACATCAGTGACACTATCCCTCTTGTGTTCCTGCTGTAGCATACTCTGTGTGGCATTATGGACAGAGCAAGTGATGCAGAGTAGCAGGAGGAAGAGGAAGACTTCCTTTCCTCTCAAGGCCTTCTTTATGCAGACACCATTCTTGCCACAGAACACACAAGAGGAGAGGGAGGAGGAAGATTCTGGCAGTTTTGGAGGCATTGGAGCAGAGGAAGGCATGCAGTACCTCAAACCTTAAGAGATGGTTTTCAGTCCCCAGAAACCTTGGGAGTAGTACATGGCTGGGAAGAGGCAGTTACAGATAGTGTAATCCTCAGTGACCCCAAGGACTATGCTTCTCATGCCTCTGCAAACTTGCGGTGTATGGGCTCCCTGATTCTTCAAAGCCTGCAAAAGAACTCAAGAATTATCGGCATCGAAAGGAGGATCATTATTTGTTGGCAACGGTCCTTGTCCACCATTACATGGGGAATGTCTCGGAGCTCATCCGGCCATCGCAGAGGGAGCACAGGATGAAATATCTTGAGCACACCCTAAAGAGGATTTTATGTAACACCTTTCCAGAGTCTGGTAGGTTATAGTCTTATGGAAAAGATATTTCTCTTATATTCACCGACCGACACAGCTCCTCTCTTAGCCATTGGGTTGTTACGCCCACCTTTAGGAGAATACTAGGCATTACATGTTATGTAACACACAGAACTTTCCAGTTCCACCCAGGGGGCGGTCCCTTAGGTAACAACACTCCAGCCTGCCATGCAGTCATCAGTTTTATTTTGCCTAGTGAAGGAGAAGGACCTAGGAACCCTGACGGGCCCATCGGTCCGTCTTTTTTTCTGCAGAAGCTTGGCTTTTTGCGCAAGATGATAGATCCTGTGATCTGCTATCAACAGCCGGCTGGGTGACAGGCTGGGTACCCTTATCTTTGTAGAATCCCCAGTTCGGCCATCGAGCGTGTGCAGACCAGAGCTCTGTGCTGGGTCGGCCATGATGAAACCTCAGCTCCAGAGGTGGTCGTGAGCTTTTATGCTCTGGGGCACACATATGACCGGGCTACTGATGTCTGCATCACAGTGTGCCTGGCCAGCAACCACCCTGTACTGATCAGTGAGCGAGTCTGTAATGGAATGTCTCCCAGCTCTTCAGGACTGGTAAGTACAGCTCTCCCTGCCTCAGTGGGGCTGAGCAGCTGGGCATTCCCTGGGAGGTCGATTCAGGGGTCCCTCACCTCCCTCTCTTCTCTCCCTGTTCCTTTCTCCCTCCCCCTCCCTGTGGGGGATGCTGCAGGGGCTCTCCGGGGGGGCTCTCACCTGGGGGCGTTGCGCTGGCTGACTGTGTCCTGTTTTTTCATGTCCCTGGAAGTTGCATGTAAGGCTGCGCTTGTGTCCTGTGCAGCGTTGTTTTACCGCCATTGTTTCTCTCTGTCCCTCATGGCTTTTGCATCAGCAGCAATCTTAGGTGTGGGCAAGGGAAAGCATGCTCTCCTGGGCTTCAGCGGCCATTTTCCATGTAATTTGTCCTTATACTGGACACCGGCGGCCATTTTCTGGAAGCCTGAACACATTTTTAAGTGTTCTCTAGCGGCAGCATGTGCTCCTGTGCTCTGGCGTCCATTTTTCCTGTATATTATGTCCTTATGCTGGACACTGGGCGGCCATTTTCTTTGAGCCTGAGCACACTACAGAGCAGCTTAGCATTAGCAGCTGCTTCCACCGACACAGAGCTGATTTCTCTGCACCTGGGGGCCAACAGGGACTACAGGCACTACCTGCTGGATAGCGCATAACCCCTCAGGGTGGTGAGTCCTGCGGGAAAGAGCCCCTCAGTCAGCAGCAGTAAGGAGGGTGGGACTGTCACTGTCCTAAGTTTCCTTCGGGTGGCAGACAGGGTAGGGTCAACATGGCTTCAGAAACTGTTGTTTCTTCCCCCGAAATCCAGGCAATTGCAACCGGGTTGCCTGCAGACTGCGCAGTGCCCTTGGACACCTTGTCCACGGTCCTCAATTCGTTCGTTGCGAAGATGGAGACGGTACTTGGGCGCAAAGGTGCTAAAAAGCGGCCCCTGCCCCCCCTCCTCTGGGGAGAGCTCTGATGCAGACTCGGGCCTTGCTGAGGCTGGTGACCCCTGCTCTGTCGTTTCAGATAACGCTGACCAGGACCGTTCGGACAGTGAGGATGAGTCCCCGTCCGGGTCCGTGCGGAACAAATCGCTTGTTGGAGCACTTATCACAGCTGTGTGTGGTACCCTGAAGAATCAGGAGCCAGCAGATTCCTCCCTTTTGGGTCCCGTAAGCCAGCCTGTTACATAAGGTGTTCCCTGACTTATGTTGACAAGTTCATTTACAAGGAATGGGGTTGACCGCAACGGACCTTTTCGGTCCCCAAATACATGGCGGTGCGTTACCCCTTTGAAGGCTTGAGCCTTCTCAAAAAGTGGTCGGCTCCTCCGGTCGTGGACACTCCCAGTAGTGATGGACGAACTTCCGACGGGACGTTTCACGAACGCGGTCCGCGAACGTGGCCGATAGTTCGTGAACCGGAAACTTTCGCGGCGGGCCCCATTGACTTCAATGGGAGGCGAACTTTGCAAAACTACAGGTCAAATTTGCAGCCACAAAATAATTAATAGCTGTGCAAACATAGCCCCACCACATGGCCAATGACATAACACATGTATGAGGTGAATCTGGGATCGACAACTACAAGCATTCTTTTTTTATATGGGAAATTGTTGTGACAATTCAGGACTGTGGAGCGCATGAAGGCAATGGAGGAGAGGGAAGGTCAGGGACCAGGGTAGGCAAAGAAGAGGGTACAGGAGATGATCACCAGCAGCGTGACATACAGCAATGACACCTGCACCGTGATAGAGTCATCTGACACCAGCACCATGATAGAGAGCACTAACATCAGCAGCGTGACATAAAGCAATAACACCAGCACCGTGATATACAACACTGACAGCAGCACCGTGATAGAGCGTACTGACATCAGCACCGTGATATACAGCACTGACACCTGCACCGTAAGCAGCCCCAGGAGGAAGTCAGCATAGCACAGGGATGGTGGGAGCCCCTCATAATGAGCATAGCACAGGGATGGTGGGAGCCCCTCATAATGAGCATAGCACAGGGATGGTGGGAGCCCCTCATAATATGCACAGCAGAGGGATGGTGGGAGCCCCTCATAATATGCACAGCAGAGGTACAGCCCCAGGAGGAAGTCAGCACAGCACAGGGATGGTGGGAGCCCCTCATAATAAGCAGCCCCAGAAGGATGTCAGCATAGCACAGGGATGGTGGGAGCCCCTCATAATAAGCAGCCCCAGGAGGAAGTCAGCACAGGGATGGTGGGAGCCCCTCATAATAAGCAGCCCCGGGAGGAAGTCAGCACAGCACAGGGATGGTGGGAGCCCCTCATAATAAGCAGCCCCAGTAGAAATATGACACAGCTCAACCTCTTCAAAGAGGAGGGTACGGGCATATAGTACGGTGTGCTTTTTTTGGACAAGGAAGTGAGCCAAATGAAGAAAGAAGGTCTGTGTGCTCGATTTAAAAAATTGTTTATAGACATATACATGGTCTACTGGTCACATGTGTTGAATTCCTCCGAGATCCATGCCTCATTCATTTTTAGAAATGTGAGGTAGTTAACACTGTCGTGAGCTAGGCGAGTACGCTTATCGGTCACGATCCCCCCTTCTGCGCTGAACGTCCTTTCGGACAGGACACTGGACGAGGGGCAAGCCAACAGTTCGATTGCAAATTGGGCAAGCTCTGGACAGAGGTCAAGCCTGCCCACCCAGTAGTCCAGGGGTTCATCACTCCTCAGAGCGTCCACATCGGCCGTTAACTCGATGTAGTCGGACACCTGACGGTCTAGGCGTTCCCTGATGCTGGATCCAGATGACACCTGTCGATGGGTCGGCTGAAAGAACGACCTCATATCCGAAGTCACCAACACATCTTCAAACCGGCCTCTTCTTGCAGGCGCTGTTGGATTGGTACCCGCAACTCCTTCTCTGGGAGTGGGAATTGCTCATCTGCCAGTGCACGCAAAAGCAGAATGCAGCATTTCTCGAAGCAAGGCCTGGAAGTGCTGCATTCTGACAGCCCTCTGTGACGGCGGTAGCATTTCCGCCATTTTGTGTTTGTACCGGGGGTCTAAGTACGTTGCCACCCAGTACTGGTCCTTGACCCTTATGCTTTTTATACGGGGGTCCCTATTAAAACACTGGAGCATGAAGGCCCCCATTTGCACTAAAATGGAAGTGGTGTGGTGGCCTGGCTCCTGCTCATCATCCAGGATAATGTCGTCCTCTTCATTCTCCTCTCCCCATCCACATCACACAACAACAGGGGTCCCAGAAAGGTTTAAAGCATGCTCTTCTTGCTCCTCCTCATCCGCCCCACCACCATCCTCCTCTGACTCCTCTTCAGACTCCTGTTGTTCACTTGTCTCAGATAGAGTAGCACCCCTGGGAATTCATCCAGCATTGCGACTTCCTCATCTTCCCGCTCCTGCTCCTCCACAGCTTGATCAATGACACGACGCAATGCATGCTCCATAAAGAAGGCATAAGGTACCATGTCACTGAAGGCGCCATGGCTGCGACTGACCAGTTTGGTGATCTCCTCAAATGGCCGCAGAAGTCTGCATGCGTCGCGCATGAGCAGCCACTGGCGCGGTGAAAAAAAACCCAGCTCCCCAGAACCTGTTCTGCCGCAGAGTTCATACAGGTAGATGTTAACTGCACGTTTCTGCTGGGGCAGCCTATCAAGCATATAGAAGGTTGAGTTCCATCGCGTCGGGCAATCGCAAATAAGACGTCTGACCGGTAGATTGTGTCGCCGCTGAATGTCAGCAAGGCGAGCCATGGCCGTGTAAGATCTTCTGAAATGGGCCGAGATTTTCCTTGCCTGCTGCAAGATGTCCTGGACCCCAGGGTATTTGACAACGAATCGCTGCACGACCAAGTTTAAGACATGTCCCATGCATGGCACGTGCGTGATTTTGCCCTGTTTCAATGCGCTAAGCAGATTGGCACCGTTGTCACACACCACTTTACCAACTGTCAAATTGAGCGGTGTTAGCCACTGATCTGCCTGTGAACGCAAAGCTGAAAGGAGTGCCGGGCCAGTGTGGCTCTTGGCTTCCAGGCACAACAGACGCAGCACGGCATGGCAACGTCTCACCTGACATGTCGAATAGGTTCTGGGGAGCTTGGGCGGCGCAGCGGAAGAGACACTAGCAGCGGAAAATGAGGAGTCAGCCGAGGAGGAGAGGGAGGAGGATGGAGTAGGAGGAGGAGGAGGAGAAGAAGAGCCAGGCCTGCATGCAATCCGTAGCGGTAAAACCAAATCTACAAGGGTACATGCTTGACGGCCGTCAGAAGGTTCACCCAGTGGGCACTAAAATTTATATACCTTCCCTGCCCGTGTTTGCTAGACCACGTGTCTGTGGTCAGATGTATCTTGGCAGAGACACTGTGTGCCAGAGATACATTCACTTGCCGCTGAACATGGCCATATAGCTCTGGGATGCCCTTCTGTGAGAAATACTTCCTTCCTGGGACCTTCCATTGTGGTGTTCCAATGGCCACAAATTTACGAAAGGCCTCCGAGTCCACCAGTTGATATGGCAGTAGTTGGTGGGCTATGAGTTCTGACAAGCCAGCCGTCAACCGCTGGGCAAGAGGGTTATCCGGCGTCATCATTTTTTTACGCTCGAACATTAGGCCCACGGAAGCCTGCCTTTTTGCAGAAAAACGTGAGCTTGGCGTGATGGAAGGTGGAGTGGAGGACAATTGTGAGGAGAGAGGAGAAGGAGAAGTAGAAGACGAGGCTGGACGGTGAGAGCCTGGAGTGTGGCTTTGTGATGGCTGCTCATGTGCCTTCTTAAGGCGGTCGTCCCTAGGTGAGTGTTGGGCTTACCGTGACTAATGCGTCGACTGCAAAGATTGCAGATGGCAACGCTATTGTCAGCAGCGGACACGTTTAAAAAAGCCCACACTGCGGAGCCATGTGCCGGTGTCCTGGGAGCGTCAGATGTGACCGTACATGGTTGATGACTCGCTCCTGATACATTTGCAGTCTGCTTTGTCCCTCCTGTGCAATGTAAGTTATTCCTGCTTCTCCTCCCTATCTGCTGGTCCATATCTCCCTCTGAACTCCCCTCCTCTTCCTCTCTTGTGGGCACCCACGTGACATCACTAGACACGTCATCATCAACGTCACCTTCCCCACCGCTATAAGTAGAGATTTCGGAGTAGGCAGCAACACCGGGGACCAACCTCCTCCTTGGGCTGATATGGGTACTGTCGTCAGACTGCTGAGTAGCGGTTGTTGCTACCTCCTCTTCCTGATCCAATACCAAGAGTGGCTGCGCATCAGAAATGTCTTGATATGGATCGGAAAATAATTCCTGTGACTCTAGCGGAAGGTATGTGGTGGTGGTGGTGTTGTTGGTGGTAGTGTCTTTGGGGGTGCACATAGCAGAGAGTGAAGAAGAGGGTGCAGATCGAGAGGATGAGGAGGGTGCAGAAGAGTAAGGCTGAGTGAGCCACTCAACCAAGTCTGGTGCATCCTTTAAAGTAATTGAACGCACCTTCTGCAACTTCCCACTTTGGCTCAAGCCTGTTGCTCCTGCCCTACCCCTACCACCCCTGCAGAAGGGCCTGCCTCTTCCTCTGCCTGTCATTTTTTAAATGACCCTGTGACAAAACTCTCAGCCCCCATACTGATGAAGGACTGCTGCAGTATAGGGCAGCGGTCAGCAGTAGTGCACCTCAACCCTATGTATTGTAAGGAATAGCAGACTGTGCCTCACTCAACCCTATGTACTGTAGTACCCTATACCTTACCAGTCCTTATAAGGACCTTTGTGGAACAAGTAGGTTGTGACTGATTAGCAGACTGTACGTCAGTCCCTATACTGATAAAGGACTGCTGCAGTATAGGGCAGCGGTCAGCAGTAGTGCACCTCAACCCTATGTATTGTGGACCTATACCAGTCCTTACAGAATAGCAGACTGTACCTCACTCAACCCTATGTACTGTAGTACCCTATACCTTACCAGTCCTTATAAGGACCTTTGTGGAACAAGTAGGTTGTGTGTGACTGATTAGCAGACTGTACGTCAGTCCCTATACTGATAAAGGACTGCTGCAGTATAGGGCAGTGGTCAGCAGTAGTGCACCTCAACCCTATGTATTGTGGACCTATACCAGTCCTTATAGAATAGCAGACTGTACCTCACTCAACCCTATGTACTGTAGCACCCTAGACCTTGCCAGTCCTTATAAGGACCTTTGTGGAACAAGTAGGTTGTGACTGATTAGCAGACTGCAGCAGAAGGGCAGCAGTCAAGTATAATATTCTTTCTATATTTGGAAGAAAGGATATTATACGTGTACAAGCCTATTACCATACCACTGATACCAGTCCTGAAAAGAACCTTTGTGGACCTAATATAGTAACAGCTACTGATTAAACTGACCCTCACTGCCTCACACACAGCTTCCTGCCTGTCCCTATATAAACTGACAAAACAGAGCTGCTGGAACAATAACTGGTTACTGGAATAGCACTTTTGTGGACCTGATAGTAACAGCTAATGATTAAACTGACTCTCCCTGCAGCACACACCGTTCTGTCCCTTTCTCTAAACTGACAAAAGACATTCAGGCTGCTGCAACAATCACTAGCACAGCACTGCCTCAAACCTATATCAGGAACTACACCTAACACCTATACCAGTCCTGAAAAGAACTTTTGTGTACCAAATAGCTAGCGATTTGGGTCACTGCAATCTCTCCCTGCTCCACACAGCAACCTCTCCCTATAGTGACAGAAGAAAGAATGTAAAAAGGGCGCCGGATCGGGTGTATTTATAAGTTAGGGGGAATGTCCAAGTGTCCATGTGCTGTAATGTCTCAATTGGCTGTCCTGTACCCCATGATGGATGCGTCATCATAGGTCAAAGTTCTTTTACACAGAAAACACGGAAGTCCACCAGGCGAACGGCAGATTTAGTCCGCCGATCGGGCGAATCTCAAACAGCCGAAATTTGCCGCAAAACGACCGCCGGGCGAACCGTTCGGCCATCACTACCCCCCAGTATCCAGGTTAAACAAAGTAACCACGATCCCGGTAGAGGGGACTCCTGCATTTAAGGGTCCCACGGACAGGAAGGCCGAGGCAGTGGCTCGTTCCTTGTTCACGGTTGTGGGGTCAGCCGTGCGACCAGTACTGCACTTGTGTCGTAGACACTAACTGAGTGGGCAAAGTTGTTGCACCGTGAGTTGGGAGAACAACAGGCTTCTCCTGTCTGCGTGGAACTAGCAGACCAACTAGTGCAAGGCCTTAAGTACGTTTGTGACGCGGCCCTGGATACTCTTCCCCTGTTATCCAGGGCTTCAGTGTCAGCAGTGGTGCTGTGGCGCCTGATTTGGTTAAAATGCTGGTCTGCTGACCAGGCATCCAAGAAAGCCCTGACGGATCTCCCCTTCCTTGGCGATCGGCTTTTTGTTTCAAATTTCTCTTTATTTATATTATAAAACATACATTCAAGATTTTCCATTCAAATTTCACATCATTATAAAACATTTCCCATACATTACAAAAAGGGAAAAAAATGAAAAACACAACTTTGGAGCCTCTTTAGATTACATTATTAAGAATGCCACTGGTGGTAAGAGTACACTACTCCCACAGGCCAAGAAGGCTAAGGAGCCACGCCGTGGGCAAGGGCCCTCCTTTTCCACTCACAAACTGCTTTTTCGTCCGCCGAGAGCTTTGGCCAAACATCCCCAGCCCGACAGGACATCCACGGAAGGTCAGAAACGTCATGTGTGGGCAAGTCCGTTCATTTCAAAAGTCCGGCGGATTGTCCGCCAGACTTAGTCCGCTGAAAATGTCCGGTCATGTGTGGGCAGGTCCGCTCGTTCGGAAAGTCCAGCGGTCCTCCACTGCAAAGTCCAGCAGGTTGTCCGCCGGACTAAGTCCACCGGATAGTCCGATCGTGTGTACGTGGCATAAGAGAAAATAGGACTTTTTGTACTCACCGTAAAATCCTTTTCTCTGTAATTCACCGACCGACACAGCGTCCGCCCCTCCTTTTTCTCATTACATTATACTGCTTGTTGACGTGCTGATGACTGCATGGCAGGCTGGAGGGTTGTTACCTAAGGGACTGCACCTTGGGGGGAACTGGAAAGTTCTTTGTGTTACATAACATGTAATGCCTAGTATTCTACTAAAGGTGGGTGTAACAACCCATTGGCTAAGAGAGGAGCTGTGTCAGTCGGTGAATTACAGAGAAAACGATTTTACGGTGAGTACAAAAAATCCTATTTTTTGCGGCTTTTGTTAGTCAAAGGAGGAGCAATGGAGAAGGGGGCTGCCTAAGTGATGCATTAAAACATGTTTTTAGTCCTCAGGTTGTCAGATTTAACATCCCATTGGCAGAGTCTGCCTTATATGGTGGAAGATTATTTAGGGCCAAAAACAGAGCTGGAGAGCTTGTTACGTACCTATGCTAGGTAGTGTCTGAAGAATATCAATTGAAAATAGTTTTTTTGAGGAGGGAAATGTGGAATATGGGGTGAATCTAAAGAGAGGAGGTCAATTTGAACCGATAGGAGACTGGCCGACTCGAGCAATAATTCTGTAAGGGCCAATGAATGGAGGGCCCAATTTGGTAGAAGGTTGTTTTAGTCTCACGTATTTGGTTGATAGCCAAACTCTGTCCCCTACCACAGATGTTCCAAGGTGCCTATAATTATAATATGGAGGTATATGGCATCTTCGTTTGTTGGAGAAAAGTGCATACTTGCCTGCTGACTTTCGCAGTAATAAGCAAATCTTTTTCCAAGGTAACAGAATATTTTTCACCTGCAGATCTGCTGCTGGTACACCAGAAGAAGGCTGAAGTAGGGAAAAAGTCTGAGGGTGATAGCCTAGGGATGCGTAGAATGGTGTGGTATGAAGGGCACTGTGCCAACGGGAATTATTGTTAAAATCAGCCAAAGGCAAATACTCAGACCAGTTGGAATGTAAGGCATTGACATAATGTCGCAGTTTCTAGGGTCTGTTTCACGCGTTCAGTTTGACCATTTGTTTGAGGGTGATGTGAGGTAGCGAGTGAGAGTGCTACTCCCATGTGTCTTGCAGAATGCTCTCCAGAATCAGGAAACAAACTGGGATCCACGGTCTGAGATGACATTGGTAGGTATGCCATGATATCTCACAATATGGGAAAGGAAGGGGGTAGACAGTGCTTCAGCTGTAGGTAATCCCAGAAGTGGCACAAAATGAAATAGCAGTCATGCCCTCGGACTTGTGTAAGTCTGTAATGAAGTCCATAGTCAATGGGTCCAAGGCTGGCGAGGTGCCGGAAGTGGTTGTAACAGTCCAGTAGGTAATGTGCAAGGTACTGTATTAGCAGCACGAGTTGGACAGGCAGCCACATAGTCAGTAACATCCCTTTTCATATGAGGCCATCAGACATGATGTTGCAAGGTCTTAAGAGTGATGGTGACACCAGGATGACCAGATAACACACCATCATGAGCCCAGAGGAGTACAGGTTTTCTGAGGCTAGGGACTATGAACAGGCGACCTGGTGCTATCTTCAAGCCTTGGGGAACACGATTCTGGGCTTCTTGTAACTGTTGGGAAAGAGCCGTAGAGATCTGTGTGACAATTTTGTGAGGTGGGATTATATACTGCTCGGAAGGTTGATCTTCTTCAGAGGTAGCGAACTGTCTGGAAAGAGCATCGGCTTCCTTTTTTTTTATGCTCAGGAACATAAGAAAGAACAAAATTAAAACGGAAGAAAAACAGAGCCCATTGACTCTGACATGATTTCAGACATCCTGCGTCTGAAGATACAGCAGGTTTTTATTGTCAGTGAGGATAGAAAAAGGCTTGGGAGCCCCTTCCAGAAGATGTCGCCATTCAGACAATGCCAATTTGATGGCCAGTAGTTCTCGATTCCCAACATTGTAATTCATCTCCACTGGAGAAAACTTTCTAGAAAAAAACGCTACTGGATGGATTCTACCGGACTTAGGTGGTCTCTGGGACAGCACGGCACCTACTTCGGAGGCATAAACCTCAATTATGTGCTGGAGATCGAGATTTGGATGCTGAAGAATTAGAGCCTTGCTGAACATGTCTTTTAAGTGCGGGAAAGCCAATTCTGCTTCTGAGGACTACACCTTGCAATTTGTACCTTTCTTCGTCATAGCAGTAAGGGGGGCCGCAATAGAGGCAAAACCTTTGATGAAACGTCTGTAGTAATTTGTGAACCCTAGAAAGCTTTGGAGCCCTCTTAAAGTGGGTGGTTGGCCCATTCCAAGACAGCGGAAAGTTTTTGAGGGTCCATTTGGAAACTGACAGCACTTATTCCAAGAAAAGGAATATGGCTTTGATGGAAACTACATTTCTCAAGCTTCGCGTAAAGATGGTTTTCTCTCACTCGTTGTAATATCTGCTTTACATGTGAGATATGCTCTAGATGAGTCTTGGAAAAGATTAATATGTCGTCCAAGTATATGATCACAAAACTGTTGCTGAAATCGTGAAAAATGTCATTCATGAAACGTTGGAAGACAACAGGGGTGTTACACAACCAAAATGACATAACCAGATATTCAAAATGTCCATTACAGATGTTGAATGCTGTCTTCCACTCGTCCCCCTCTTTAATTCAAATCAGATTATAAGTCCCTCCTAGGTCCAGCTTAGAGAAGATAGTGGCTCCCTTAAGTACAGCAAACAGTTCAAGAATGAGAGGCAAAGGGTAGTAGTCTTTTACAGTGATTTGACTTAACCCTCGATAATTTATGCATGGTCAAAGACCCCCATCTTTTTTTTTAACAAAGAGAAAACCTGCCCCTACTGGAGAAGAAGAGGGTCAGATAAAACCTCTTTCCAAGTTGTCTTTCACGTATTCCTCCATGGATTGTTGTTCAGGCAAAGACAAGGAGATTGGTCCTTCCTTTGGGAAGAGGTGCTCCAGGAATCAAATTAATTGTGCAATCAAAAGAACGATGTGGAGGTAAAACCTCTCCACCTTTTGCTTGCAAAATGCATCTGCAAACTCATGGTATTCACGAGGCAAGGTGGGGTGGGATGGCCACAGAAGCTAACAGACAACCAAAAAGTCTTTTGAGTTGAGACAAACAGTTTAGATGACAGAACAACCCCCAAGAGGTTAGTTCTCAATTTTACCAATCAAAAGAAGGGTTA
Source organism: Lithobates pipiens (assembly GCF_037356315.1). Lineage (NCBI taxonomy): Eukaryota > Metazoa > Chordata > Amphibia > Anura > Ranidae > Lithobates > Lithobates pipiens. Next base: position 95,352,435 of record NW_027507790.1, on the reverse strand, counting down.
GGTTGTTGTAACCATGGGTAACCAAGGATAACGGCAGAAGTGGGGAATCAATAAGAGACAACTTCCTCTTTGTGGATTACGCCTACCTGAAGGGTGATAATAGTAGTCTTAAATTTTACAATGCCATCTCCCAAGGGATGTCCATTCAGGGTGATGATGTTCAGGGGTCTAGACTTTGGAACAAATGGGATTTTATTTTCTGTAGCAAAAGTGTAGTCCAAGAATATGCCAGTGGCTCCAGAATCCACAAAAGCCTCACAGGAGACAAGTTTAGAGGGTAAATGGATAATTGCAGGAAAGGTAATCTTGGTCTTGGAGGATATACCTGTAAGGTCTAACCCAGCTCCTTCAACACTGCCTTTTACTGGACAGGAAGGGCAGACAGATAACAAATGTCCTTTAAGTCCACAGTACAGGCATAGGCCCAATGCACGTCTCCTTTGTTTCTCCGACTCAGTTAGGTGGAGACAGTTTACTTCCATGGGTTCCACAGGTACCTGGGGTTCAATTGAGATTTTGGGTTCTGGCTTAGGTAGTGCTTGGAAGTTAGGGGCCAAAAGGTAAACTGGCCTAGGAAACTTGCGAGTTCTAAGTCTCTCTTGACACCTTTCATGATACCCGACATCCAGATGAACACATAGCTCTACGAATTTCTCAAGGTCTTCTGGGGAATCCTTATAAACAAATTCATCCTTGATGCAATCTGTAAGACCTTTTTTGGAAGGCTGCACGTAATGCCCTAGAGTCCCAATTAGTCTCAGCAGCCAGGGCACAGAACTCAATAGCATATTGTGCCACAGACCTGGTACCTTGTTGTATGTCCAAAAGTGAATACTCAGCTCTAGAAGCTCTATCTGGCTTGTCAAATACAGTCTGGAAAGAAGCCAGCAATTTGTCAGCGTCTAGCAGCACAGAATCATTGCGTTGCAGGTAAGGGGAGACCCCGGCCAGAGCCTTCCCCTTTAACAAGGAAATTACAAAAGTCACTTAAGCTGACGAAGTGTTAAAAGTCCCAGGGTTGTTGCGAAAATGCAAATGGAAAACATTTAAAAAGCCTCTGCAGTCCTCTGTATCACCACCAAATTTTTCAGGCAGGGGAAGCTTGGTTGGTACAGAAGAGGTGGGTTGGATTGGAGCAGGAGTCTGTACCTTTGCAGAAGGACCAGGCAAGCAAGATTTAAGCATAGTACAAAGTTCATCTAACTTGGCATCCAGGAAGAAAGATGCTTTTCATGAGCTCCAATCAATTGGCCCTGACGTGAAATCGCCTTAACAATCTCAGCAGGGTCCTCTGCCATTGTGGCCCGTTTGTAATGTAAGGTACCTGTGATAGGTGATGTCCAAAGTGGAGCTTGTGTGCTTCAGGCAAAAACAGGCAGATCAGGACAGCAACAGATCAGGCAAAGCGGTACACGTTTTAAATCCAGAGATTGGAAATCCAGAGGCCAGGCAACCAATGGTCATACATGAGCTGGTGGTGAAGTACAAAATCAGCAGGCTAGAGTGTAGTCAGGAATTCAGGCAGAAGTTCAAATACGGTATTCAGAGTCAAAAAGCAGTCAAAACACCCAAGAAGCTAGTCCAAACAAATGAGCACTGAGAGATAGGAAGTGCTGCTATTTATGGATGGCTTTGATTGTAGATTGTCCACAGCTGGCAGCAGGCAGGGCTAGTGAGCTTAAGGTAATGCATCAAACTAAGAGAACATTTTTATAACTCCAGAGCTCTTCTGTGGCACAACAAGTAAGACTGCAGCTGTGGGACCATGAACATCTCAGTTCAAATACATCCAGATACATGACAGAGCTTTCCAGTAGATGATCCACTGGGTTGCTGGGTCATAAGAATAGACCACTGACATCTTCCAGAGTCTGACATAATGACCCTCTTGCAGGGGATTTCAGAAACTGTTCATCCAGACATCTTGTGGGCATTAGGGGAGAGTGAGCTTGGATAAAGCTCCACAATCATAGTATCACATGTACAACTGAAATGATTATCTATAGTGGTACAGCTCCATGTTAATATAGGGGATAGGGGCACCCTCCCCTATTTGTAAACAGATACATGATTATAGTTGCCTTCTGATAGCAAATCATTTTTACATTGTATTTGAAATGTCAGCCATGTGTACTAAAAATATTAACATTCTTAATGATATTATGTCACTATTTAGGAAACATAAATGTATACAATGGTATCCTGTAAATGCTGTTGCAGAATAATTGCACTTGTTGAAAGCTGAATATATCTTTAAATCTGCTTCATTTGCAGTGTACTTTTTATGATTGTATTGCTTTTTGCAAAATAATGCGCCCTATTGTTACCACACAATGAACAGGAAATTGGTGCACATTAATAGAAAAAAAATGTAATTATTAGTGGTAATTCTACACTGTAGTATACAATGGTTATGCAAAGATAAGATCATGTTATCTAGCCCTAACAGTTTTGCAAATGATTTACTAAAGTTAAGCCTAAGACTGCAGTCATATATGTTATATAAAAGTTCCTAATTTTTGGCAGTTTTAAATTTGTTTCAGATATTTGCACTCCACCCAATATACGGCATGTACAGTTGCAGTTTCAAAAATACTAAGAGCTAAAGTGTATCTAATACATTTTTTTGGTTATGGGTATCCTGGGAAGGGATAGGACCGCTGTCTTTTTGCCTGTGTCCCCATTCAGGAGCTTTATTATTTTACTTGTCCTCTGGAATAGAGATTTATTTTTCAAAATTGTTCAAAATTTGGCAAACTCAAACTTTGAGGCAGATCCCATTGAAGGCTATAGGGGGGGGGGGGGCAAATTATGTTGATACATTTTGTCTATTTTTAGGGCTAATAGGTAAACTACTGTACAAAAAAGTTCTGGGAAACTGAGTACTGCCATGGGGAACATGTACCAAGGCAAAAAAATGTTTTTGCTATTTTAAATATCATACAGCAGGGGTCTTCTCAATTCTTTAAATTACATGCTTGGAAGATGCCTTAAAGCTGTGATGTTATGGAACAGAATTTTTTTTCACACACTCTCTGAAAGAGCTTACACTACCAAGGCAAATTAGGCTATGGAACAGATTTTTCCCCAACTATCTTGGCAGATTCGATTCCAAATTTGATTAGTTTCAGTTTGAAAAAAAAAAGTATTTTTTTTATAGGTAGCTTTAGCTTTCATCTAATGGTAATAGTCCTGGTAATGGCAGATAGAAATTGGCCAGTAGTTTTATGTGGCTCACTGTCCTTGTTCTTGCTGATGAAAAACTGTCCTACCCCTGGGCAATTTCTGTCAAGCACTCATTAAGAATTAATGACACAGCTGTGTAAAATAGGCCAGCAGCAGGACAATTTTAATTAGACATAACAGACCTAACTGATCTATGCCTAACTTTTATTTGATCCATGAGAATAGGAGGATGTGTTGATTGTAAGTGATATCATGTGAGATGGTTTAGGTGCACACTCTTCTTGCATGCAAGGCAGCTTAAAGAACAGATGGTCAGTAATGAGTAAATGCTCTGCTTTAGACTTCATAGACACTGATACCCGGGGACCTACAGTGTAAATTGCAGGTGCATTTGCATGCTTGGGAGACAGGTCTGCAGGATACAGCCACTGATAGTACTGAATGGCTGTGTATTAGCTGTACACGGGTATACCCTGTACTTACTGAAGCATGTACACATGTAGAAATTCCTAAACATGACTTGTGTGCATGAGGCTTTAAGCACTCCAAACTTGAAAAAGTTCTATTAACATGAAACAAAAACCCACAAAAGGCATAATAACCCCAAAGAACAATCCCTGAAACAAAAGCCTACTTTTATTAAAGGGGGAACTTGCAGCAAAAAAAGGAGTCTAACGTAAAATAATGGTCATATCGGCATAAAAAATTAGGAAAAAAAAACAATATCACCCCCATATGAATGAAACCCCAAAACACCACCCCTGAAGCAAAAACCCATTTTGTAAAGGAAAGCATTGCTGCAAGAAAAAATAAAAATTGCTATGGATGGTACAGCAGCTAAATTCAACCACAAATACAAAAAAAAAAGCCAGAAAATTAAAATTTTATTATAGAGCATACTATGCCATATGTATTCTGTAGAATTCTGGTTTATTACCTAATACAAATTTCATAATGCTGCTGTCCAATGAAGGCTATTCTGCTCTTCTATAGATACAATAAAGGACAGTGTAACCACTCTAAGACGGGACATGTGTTACTGGCAAGATCATCAGGTGACAATAAAGGAAAACAGCCTGAAAAAGAGAAAACCACTGCAGACACATCAGCTGGGTGCTTAACTGGAATATATGACATTTTTGCTCCTGAGTTTTGATACACTTTAACTTCTCTTTTTCTCCTATGTACAGTGGACCCTCGGATTGCGAGTAACACGGTTTACGAGTGTTTTGCAATTCAAGCTATTTTTTTAAAAATATCCTGACTCGCTTTGAGAGCGTTGTCTCGCAAGATGAGCAGGATTCAAGCTGCTGGGGTGTGCAGTACTGCATTTGGCCAGAGGAGCGAGGGCACCGGTGACACTTGGAGAGACTCAGACACTGGGAAATACTTGTAAACCCTCCGTGCCCGAGTGCCTCAGAGCAACTCTGAGTGTCTCTGAGCCTATCTGAGTGGTCACCGAGCGTATCTGAGTGTTTTGGAGTGTCTCCGGCGCCCCTGCACCTCTGGCCACATGCATGACTGCTAAGAAAAGCAGTGACTGTAGAACAGATTAGCTGAGTTTCCAATATTTCCTAAGGGGAAACTCGCTTTGATATACGAGTGCTTTGGATTACAAGCATTGTTCTGGAATGAATTATGCGCGTAATCCAAGGTATTACTGTGTACCCATATTTTATTTTCCTGTACCTAGAAGTAGGTAGGGTGGGTAAATACATACTTTATGGAACAAAACTAGTTATTTTTTCAAGTGAGCATTTCTCAGCATTGTCAGCCTTAGCACCACATAATATATCTGGCAAGCAGAACATACTGTATATTTCTAACAACCATCTGCACAATAATTGAGTGAGTGCATCTACATTCTGTAAGATCTGGTTAAAACACAATAGCAACTGTAAAGCTGTTTTGACTTATGATTGTCTATCCTGGGATTCGGAGATATGAATCAGTAGGATTATTGCTAAGACAAGGGTTTGTGAAGAAAGGAAATATTATGTGTTTCAATCACTGTCTGGTAATGTAGATGAATCAATATCGTGGCACATTAAGCTTTTTCTTTCCTGTATAATATGGTACTTATTAGGAAAGTTAATTTTAGAGACCCGTGTCTCCACTACTAATCAGCTGTTTCACATGTGATCTTTGTTTACAGGTGGCCCTTTGCTTGATTTTCTATAGACAAGTATGTTTGTAAAATTTGTACCCAACCCATTTTTTTATACTTATCTTTCCATTTAGGGAATGGGATATCTCCACGCTAAGGGCATTCTACATAAAGACCTCAAATCGAAAAATGTTTTCTATGACAATGGAAAAGTGGTGATCACAGATTTTGGCCTCTTCAGTATATCTGGTGTGCTACAAGCTGGCAGGTACAGTATTATCATTTTTATTTATATATTTTCTTAGGAATTTGTGTACAGTTTTCAGAACAATGGTAGCCACTTACAGTTATTTTTCCTGCCTACGAGTAGAAATGGAGTTTTGTATATACTGTAAGTCCTTGTTTACAAGAAGAAGAAGAAGAGAGACAACTGTGACTAACCTGTGATAATGAGATCCATCATATATGTAGTACTGGCTAAAAGGACCTGGATTTTGGAACATTGCTTCCTTTAATCCTTGTGTTTATGTGAAGAACCGTTCTTCCTATACCAATAGCTTAATTAAAGTGCAAACAATGCAAGAGTGCAATTGAGTGTATGCCACTAGGATATCTCCAGGGTATTAAACCACTGATAACATACAAATAAAATAAAATAAATATATCATTGACTCAAGTGTTTCAAAGTATAACATTGCAAATGTATAACTGCAATAAAGGTATGAGTCATTGTCTCAATGTGAACCATAATACATTAGTGTTAAGTCCAACAAAATTCATCAAACATTTTCCAGTAAGTGGAGTGTGCTATGGACAGAGTGCGGGTTCAGGAGTGCACTACGCACAGTGTGCAGATTTCAGGAGTGCGCTACATATAGAGTGCAGAGTTCAGCAGTACGCTATGTACATAGTGCTGGGTTCAGGAGTGCGCAGCGTACAGAGTGCAGGGCTCAGGAGTGCTCTACTTACAGAGTGCAGTGTGTCAGAAGTGCATGTTGTAAAGAGTGCAGAGTCCAGGATTGTGCTACATACAGACTTCAGGGGTTCAGGAATGTACTCCATACAGAGTTCATGGTTCAGGAGTGTGGTATAGACTGAGTACAAGGTTCAGAAGTTTGCTACGTACAGTGTACAGGTTCAGAAGTGTGTTGTGGACAGAGTTTTTAGGAGAGTGTTACATACCGAGTGCAGGGTTCAGGAGTGCGAGACATGCAGAGTTCAGGATTCAGGAGTGTTCTGCATAGAAAGAACAGAGCAGTGCAATTGAATCCGATTTAGCGTAACATTTAATGGCACCCATAAATAGGTAAAACAAAGCTAAAAGGAATGTACTTACAAAGGGAGAAGGTCAGGAACAGCACCGCCACAACACAAGGAAAGCCTTTGTCTAACCAGCACCGACTAGGGAAAGTTTCAGCATGCTTGAGTTTTCCAGCCACACACAAGAAATCAGAGCTCCCTGCCCACTGATCAGAATGTATGGGGCTGGGAGGTTCTGGCGACCACTAAGAGAGGAGCACGGTCACTTGTAAACACAGAACCTGAACTTCTGTGTTTGCAAATGACAATAATGAGCAGTGAGTGGCAAGCACACAGCATTGGAGATAGCGTAACAAAGTTTTTTCCGACTGAAAAAAGCCCTGATGTGAACATTCAATGGTAATCGTTTTCCAGCTAGAGAAATATGTCAGAAATATGTCACACAGTTAAGTTTAACTATCCAGCTTAGACAATGTGACATAGTGAGCATCATGCCAGATAGGAGTATGGGGTTTAAAGCCCGCATAATATACTTCTCCTAAATGTCCAGATTTTCAAGAAAATAATTTTTATTGTAAAAGAAGCATTCAACTTACATTAGTACAGTAGTACAAAACTTTTACAGTGCGATAATGATAAAATGACCAAGGTAGCATGTATATAAACAACTAACATACATATGTTTTAAGGCTAACATCATCACAGGAGATGAAGGCTAAAGACATTAAGGTTAAAACATTTTATTTTCCAACCAAACTTAGAAACAAGCTGCTTTCGCGTGCAGAACAAATTAAGTACAGGCTAGGACCCTTTTAACGAGCAAAGTAATGGGTCTGCCTGCGATATTCATCATGGAAACCTCAAGAAACAAAAACTACAGTAACAAAGAAAGTGAAAGTATCTCGACAGTGCGTAATCACTATTGGATTGTCAAGGGAGAGGTGGGGGTGCGGTCACGGACCTCAAGCAACCCCTCTTTGAGAGATGTCGAGAAGGAAACTATATCTAAGCCTGAAGGGGGGGGGGGATAAAGGGAAAAACAAAGGGGGGGCATGGGAGGAGCAGGGAGTGAGGAATGTATGGGAGATACCTACGATAGGGAGCTTGTGCCCATCTCGTATATATCTGAGCGATATAAAATGCAATAGCCTGGGGAAATCAAATAAGAGTAAAACTTGCCCATAGAGGATAGGGGGGTTATGGTATGCCTATGCTTTGGTTCTTGGGGCTACAACCTCTCATTCAGTGAGTAGAAGTTTATATTCGTCGGACAATTTAAAGTGATTCCAGCAGGACCAAACAGACCTAAATTTTGTAGCTGTGTCCTTGGCTTGATGAATTAGCTCTTCCAACTCTGCAATTTTAGAAATGTGTCTAAGCCAATCTGCTGTTGTAGGAACTTTCGTGGATTTCCAGAATGTGGGGGTGCACATCTTTGCTGCATTGATTAGGTGTAGAGCAAGTGAGCGGTGGTAATGGTGAAAGGGGATAGAAGAATGATGAAATGTCCAGATTTTATCTTTAAGACAAAGGTGCTCCAACTGCCCCATGATCGGAGTGTTGTCACCCCACGAACCAGGGTATTATGAACAAGGTTAAATCATTTTTAGTATTAGGAACTGCCAACCCCTCCCATCCTTACTGTTAGTGTTACTGTTACACTGTTAGTATAGTTACTGTAGATTGGACAATTTAATCCTTGTTTCTTGTTTATTCCATCTCAGGACTGACTCCAGTTCTCCCCATGGAGATCTCTATGCATTATCTGAATGTGGTGAGGACCACTATTTCTTTTAGCCAAATCGATTATATGTTTTTCCAAAAAGTTGCAAAAGAGGCTCTCCAGCTTCTAGATTCATTATTTCTGAGTGGATTCAACAGGTTGTTGTGCCTATTAATTGCAGGATAACTGTTTCTTGTTCCCAGTTAAGCCCGCTTCTGTTGGCTGAAAACGGGTCACAGGAGTGCAGATGGAACTGCACTCCTGTGATCCACAGGAGAAGTGTAGCCAAGGGAGCTTAGGCTGTACTTCTCCATTAAATGGGTACTAGAAACATAGCTCGTTTAGCTGTATTTCTCCTGTGGACCACAGGAGTGCAATTCTTTCTGCACTCCTGTGACCTGTTTTCAGGGGACAGAGGGCAGATGACAAAGAAACAGTCCAGGCTGGGGGGAAATCACAACATATATGATTGAGATCCATCCGGAAGCCTAGACTGGCACCTTGCTCAGGTTTTCTTTTTTCTCTTGTTAGGCTGGTTTGCCTTCAGTCTTCTTGTGTCAAGTGTCAGTTTTTCCTGTATGTGGCAGTATAGCCCTAGGTTGCTTAGTTTTCATAAGGCTGTGTCCCTCGTTGGACTCTAAGAAAAGATTGTTGTAGATTTGCAGATCCCTCAAAAAAACCCTATGAAGGACACATTTTGAGCCTTATGTACAAACTGTTTTCAAAAGGAAGTGTCCATACCATGCCTTGTTATGCACTATTTCTCTGTGTGGAGGCAGTACACTCTCTCCCTGCAGAAATACATCTGAAGCTGTGAAGCTGTAGGCACATCTGCATACCTGAAAGTGAACTGCTATTTTTCAGGTGGAATTACAGACAAAGGGTACATTCTAGGAAATTCCAGAAAAAAATGTTGCTGCGTCCTCGGATAACTGTCTGGTAGGGATCTTGGTGGGACGACCACGCCATTTTTCTTTTGAATTTTGGCACGGGGTTCCCCTAAAATCTATACCAGACCTGAAGAGCCTGGTATAGATTTGGGGGGACCCCACACCTTTTTTTTTACATTTTGGAGTGGAGTACCCCTTAATATCCATACCAAACCTGTATATTACCGGTAGTCGGCAAATCATTACAGCCGCGAGCAATTTTGAATTAAATTTTTTCCTTTAGAAATGTCATTTTGCTGCAGTACTGTAATAAACATCGGAAAGTGTCAGGGCTGGGCTCAGCCCTTCCTTCTCAAAGCTGGGTGCTCAGCTTTCAGATAATTGCCAGCTCCTTTCTCTTCGCAGTGACTCACCTGTTGATAATATCTGCTCGTCAGTTCTGCCTTCTTAAGCCGTCCAACCCAGATGATCTCTGCCTTTGCCTTGGTCACAACTCTAGAGATCGTCTCCTGTGTTCCTGTTAAAGACTTGCTTGGCTGACATTCCTTCTGGTTCCAGATCCTGCTTGCTGTTCTACTATGCTCATCTCTGGCTCCCTGACCTTTTGGCTTGTCTGACTATCCGTTCTGGGTTCCTGAACTCTGGCTATGTTTTGATTATGTTTTCTCTGTTTACCATTTTATTATTATTATTATTATTATTATTATTAAACAAGTGTGATTTAACTGTACTTCTGTCTCAGTCGTATTCATGGTTTCTGACAGTAGGTGGAGGCCATTAATTCAGATGCATTTAATCCACTTGTTGGTAATATTTTTTCCAGATTGGATGAGCAGGATCACTGCATGGATCAGTTTTCCATTGTGTTACAAACGCTACTGATGCCGTGTACACACGATCGGAATTCCCGCCAGCCAAAAATTGATAGCATGTTCTCAATTTTCCAGATGGAAAAACTTTCTATCGGTAATTCCGATCGTGTGTATGCAATTCCGACATGCCAAAAATCACGCATGCTCAGATTCAACTACGGGACAGAAGCTATTGGCTACTGGCTATTGAACTTCCTTTTTCTAGTCGCGTCGTACGTGTTGTACGTCACCGCCTTATAAACAATCGGAATTTGGTGTGACCGTGTGTAGGTAAGACAGCGTGAGCCGAATTCCGTCGGAATTCCCTCGGGAAAACCATCAGAGCTTTTTCCGACGAGAATTCGGATCGTGTGTACGCGGCATGAGTCACACGGCTCACCTGGAGTCTCTCACTCTGGTTGCTCCGGTACAACCTGTGTTGCAGGCCATCTCTGCTGCTGCTCCAGACTCCGTGCCTCGAGTATTACCTCTATAAGTGGTATATCTGGTTCTGCTCTGCTTCCCCAACGATTTGGGAGGCGATCCAGTCCAATGCAGAGGGTTTCTCAACCAGATTGAGATATACTTTGAAATGCTGCCCCAAGCGCTTCCCACAAACAGAAGCAAAGTAGGTTTTGTGATATCTTTGCTTTCTGGGAGGGTCTTGGCCTGGGCAAACCCTCTATGGGAAACGCAAAAACCTGCTGTCTCAAGTTACCCAGAATTTGTGCCTTGTTTTAAAAGGGTATTTGACATTCCCGCACGCTCCGCTTCTGCTGCCAAGTGCCTCATGTCCATCAGAGTATGAGAACTGCTGCCGATTACACCATTGAATTCCATACTCTGGCAGCAGAGGTTGCTTGGGACAATGAGGCCCTTGTGGTTGCTTTTTCTCATGGTCTCTCAGATACCATCAAGCATGAGATAGCAGCCCAAGATATACCCACTGAGCTGGAGAAGTTGATCACGTTTGCCATCCTTATTGAATCCAGACTCCAGAATCACTTGGTCTTTAAATGTCTCTCTGCGGATGAGAGAACCCTTAAGAGGAGGGAGAGATTGTACCTTTATTGTGGCCAGACAAGTCACATTTTGAAGTCTTGTCTTACCCGTCCAGGGAATGCCCGAACCTTGAGGTCCTGTCACGGACAGACCTTAGGTGGCATTGTTTTGTCCCCAGTTATCCAGAAGGATAAGCCCCTCATTTCGGTTACCCTTTCTTGGGCTGAGTCATCCAACGAGATACAGGTTCTAATCGACTCTGGGGCTGCAGGCCTATTCATTTATGCTCCACTTACCACTGAGGCTCTTGATGGGAGACCTCTACAGCCTACCCATGTGACTCATGAGACTGTTCCATTGTCTATGGCCGTAGGGGCTCTTCACCATGAGATAATGTAGTTCCAATTATTTCCTCACCTAAGTTTCCTCTGGTTATTGGTTATTACAGAGGCATAACCCCTCTTTTGATTGGCTCCATGCTGATGTTCTCTCCTGGTTGCCACAATGTAGTAAGACATGCTTCCAGAAGGTAGCCAAGGTCCTGTGCACCTCTTCACCATGATTTTAGTGATGTTTTTGACAAAGGTCAAGCCAGTAGTTTGCCTCCACACCGGTCGTATGATTATGCAATTGACCTTCAACCTGGTGCCATACCCCCTCGTGGCCAGGTTTACCCTTTGTCGGTGGTTTTCATTTTCTCGAGGTTTCATCCGCAAATCCTCCTCTCCTGCTGGTGCTGGTTTCTTCTTTTTGAAGAAGAAGAGTGGTGGACTGAGACCTTGTTTTGATTATAGGGGTCTCAATCATTTCACGATTAAGAATGCCTATCCAATTCCATTGACTTCGGAGTTATTTGACCACCTCAAGGGAGCAATGGTTGTCACAAAGCTTGAATTGAGAGGGGGATACAATCTTGTGAGGATTAAGGAGGGCAACAAGTGGAAAACTGTGTTTAATACCATAACAGGCCATTATGAGTACCTCGTAATGCCTTTTGGCCTTTGTAACGCCCTGGCAGTTTTCCAGGAATTTATTAATGATGTCCTCCGAGATTTGTTGCAATTATGTGCAGTGGTTTATCTCGACGATATCCTCATATTTTACATCTCTGGAGAGCCACCACACAGATGTCTGTCTCGTGCTTCCGAAACTTAGAGAGAACAATCTCTACTGTAAATTGGAGAAGTGCGAATTCCATCGTGAACAGGTTAAATTCCTGGGTTGTCATTTCCACTGCTGGTTTTTCGATGGACCCAGAGAAACTTTCATCTGTCCTACAGTGGCCCTGACCCATGGGTTTACATCCTCTGCAGCGTTTTCTTGGTGTTGCCAACTATTATCAGAAGTTTATTTGTAACTTCTCATCTCTGGTCAAGCCCCTGACTGATATGACCAGAAAGGACGGTAACCCACATAGTTGGTCTCCGGAGTCCATTAAGGCCTTTGAGAGTCTCAAGGCTCTGCTTTTGTTTCTGCCCCTGTATTGGCACATCCTGATCCTTTGTTACCTTTTATCCATGAGGTTGATGCTTATGAGACTGGAGTTGGCACCCTTCAGTCTCAACGTCCTACCTCTGAGTGCACTATGCATCCTTGTGGCTACTTTTCCAAGAAATTGTCGCCTGCGGAGTGAAATTACGAGATTGGTGATAGAGAGCTGTTAGTGATCATTTTAGTCCTGAAAGAATGGAGACATCTCCTCGAAGGTACCACTGTGCCGGTGTATCATCAGATTTGGCGACTCATGAGAATATGTAACTGAAGTGACGTTCCGTCGCCGCCATCTTGCTACACACCACACTCCTCCATAGTAAGGATACACTGAGAATGGGGAAAGCGGACATCTTGTTACACCCACTGGAGTTTTGCATTTTACACTTATTTTTGACAGTAAAGTGAGTATATATAGTGAAATACAGTACTTAGAATTCCATCTGACTGGTTAGATGTTGAATTTTAAAAGCAGCGGAAAGCCTGCTCATCTCGTAGGTTTGCTAATCTGACAGAAGTTTGCCGCTTTTAAAATTTAACATCTAACCAGTCAGACGGAACGTCACTTCCGTTGTGCATTATAACAGGCTGCCTAATCTGACAAAACACCAGTTCTCATTCTTACTGACCATAAGAATCTCACATTCTTGTCTGAGGCTAAACGCCTCTCTCCCAGAAGGGTACGATGGGCTCTTTTCTTGTCTAGTTTCAATTACATCGTCTCATTCTTACCCGGTACTAAGAATGTAAGGGCTGATGTCATAACAATTTTCCTCCACTTCCAAGATGGAGTCGATTCCGGTTCATGTGAGTCTTCCTGATTGTATTCTGTCTACAGTTTGCACCAGTCTCACTTCTCCTTTGGGTGACAACATTTTTGCCGCTCAGGTCCATGCTCCTCCTGAGAAGCCTTGTGACCGCTGCTTTGTTACAGAGAGTCTCCATACTGCCGTGTCGGGACATTTCCCAATAATTCTGGTGGCCTAGTCTACGTGCTGATGTAACCGTCTTCGTAGCTGCCTGTTCTGTGTGTGCTCAGATTGGGCCTCCTACAACCCACACCCAATGGAGAGAGGCCCTGGACCCACCTGTCTACGGATTTCATTGTGGAGTTACCAAACTCCCAAGGCAACACAGTTATCCTTATGGTGGTTGACTGGCTCTCAAAAATGTCCCATTGTATTCCACTTAAGTAGTTGCCCACTTCTAAGGAACTGGCTTTCATTTTTGCTGGGGAGATCTTTGGCTTACATGGGTTACCCAAGGTGATTGTCTCGGACAGGGGTAGTCAGTTTGTGTCCCAGTTCTGGCGAGCCTTTTGTGCACAGTTGGGAATTTAGCTTGCTTTCTCCTCTGTGTATCACCTGCAGTCTAATGGGGCCACAGAACGAGCCACTCAGTCCTTAGAGCAATCCTTATGTTGCTATATTTGTGACCATCGTAACAACTGGTCAGACTTCTTACCATGGGCGCAGTTTGCTCACAATAGTGTCTTGAATTCTGCTTCCCAATTGTCCCCATTTATGGCGAACTATGGTTTCCAACCTTCCATGAGCAAAACCTGTACCACTCTGTGTGTGATTTGGACTGAGGTTCCCCTTTCAGCAGGACTAGGACCCCAAACACACTGCTAAAGCAACACTTGAGTGGTTTAAGGGGAAACATGTAAATGTGTTGGAATGGCTTAGTCAAAGCCTAGACCTCAATCCAACAGAAAAGCTGTGGTCAGACTTAAAGATTGTTATTCACAAGCGCAACCCATCCAACTTGAAGGAGCTGGAGCAGTTTTGCAAGGAGGAATGGGCAAAAGTGGTAAGATGTGGCAAGTTCATAGAGACTTATCCAAAATGACTTGGGGCTGTGATAGCTGCAAAATGTGGCTCTACAAAGTATTGACTTTGGGGGGGGGGGGGGGTGACTTTTTCTGTTATTTTGTCCTATTTGTTGTTTGCTTAAAAAAAATAATCTTCAAAGTTGTGGACATGTTCTGTAAATTAAATTATGCAAACCCTCAAACAATCCATGTTAATACCAGGTTGTGAGGCAACAAAACACAAAAACCGTCAAGGAGATGAATACTTTTGCAAGGCACTGTATGTGCACAATTTTAGAGTACTCCTATCTGGACAGTATATACCTTTCTAGATCAGTGAGGGTCAGAGAAAGCATAATGAGCAACAGAAGGAGATTCACAATGGCATTCCCCACATTTCTCATGACAGGTTTACTTTAAATCATAAGACTTGCAGAATATTACAATATTAATCTTGCACCTGTTTAATCCAAGTTACAATTAATTGCGTTTACTTATGTTGAAAAGAATGGTAGCAGTTTATAGAACTTCCTGTAAATTAGTAATTATATGCTCTCTAATTACCAGTATCATCATTTAATGTTGGCAGGCGTATTTGAAGCATAAATTATAATTTATACATTGCATTTATTGTATTTATGGCATTACATAAGGGTGGGGGATTAAGGCTAAGGTCCTAACCCAGTCACAAACATCATTACTGTTAGCTGTTAGTACATACTGATTATAAATTGTAAGCTGTCAATGTTAGCACTGCCTCAGCGGGATTCAGGTGTAAAGTATTCCTGTCTGACCCGGTAGTGTCTCTGTATTTAGACATTATTCTTTTACTTGGTGTCATAGAAACAGTTGCTTAGCAACTTTTCAAGCATTTTCTAACTAGTTCTTTTGGCCAAATATATCATGTACAGTTCATATAGCATATTGCTTTCAAAAACTGTATAGTGCTTTTGTGGAAGGTCCGTTTTCCATCACCAGAATTTTTGTTGAAGTATATGAGTTAGGGGGTTAAATGTATTCTTTTTGGTTTGAAGGTAATGTATACCACAAAACTATGGCTAAAACACATTTCCTATTATATCATGACATTATTAGTATATCTCTTATTCACAAACTAAAACAAAATATGCCACCCTGCTACTAAGGGATACTAGCCTGGCAACAACAGACATAGGCCATAGCACCTTTAACCCCCCTGGCGGTATTCCCGAGTCTGGCTCGGGGTGGAATTTTTATACCAAAAGCGGTAACCCCGAGCCAGACTCGGGACCGCATCGCTGTATGCAGGAGGACGCTTACTTACCTTGTCCCTTGGATCCAGCGATGTCCCCCCGCTGTATGAGCGGCTCATCCTCCGCTTGATTCATCACGGAGCCGATCTCCGTTCCCTGCGAGCGCTGCGACGATTCAAAAAGTGAAACACACACATTACACACAGTATAATGTAATCTTACTGATTACATTGCTGTATGTAATAATTTCACATCCCTTTTGTCCCTAGTGGTCTGTCCAGTGCCCTGCATGCAGTTTTATATTATAAAAACTGTTCTTTA
Source organism: Lithobates pipiens (assembly GCF_037356315.1). Classification (NCBI taxonomy): domain Eukaryota; kingdom Metazoa; phylum Chordata; class Amphibia; order Anura; family Ranidae; genus Lithobates; species Lithobates pipiens. The sequence continues at coordinate 95,336,559 of NW_027507790.1, read as the reverse complement.
TGCCTGGAAACTGGAGATTGTCCATAGCAACCAAAACTGTCCCTTTACATCAAAAATGATTTTAGACCAGCTAGAAAACAGCGATAATAAATTAGAATCACTCGCAGAATTTAGCGATAGCGATTTGTGGGGAGATCCGTCATCAAATATTGAAAAGTAATGACAGTGACAATTCTGCAACTGAGCAAATTTCTGTGTTTTTGATTTGATTACATTATTGAATACTTTTTATTATTGTTATATTATTATTTGGTATAATTATTTATAGTTATTTATTATATTATAATTTATGATTTCATTTTTCAAACTTTATCATACCCAGGATGTCTGCTAGACTCTGGTTTGGATTTAAGTGAGTTATTGCTAAGAATTACAGGACTACAATATAAAACGACAAATTTTCATGCAAAATAATTGTACTGCTTTTAGCACCTAAAATCCGAAATAATTGTACCGCCAGGGAGGTGAAGCAAGCAGACCCTCTGCTACATTAATGGCAGCATATACAGTATGTGGATTATTTGCCACCCCCTACTCTCCCTTATGCCATGTACACACGGTCGGATTTGATGGGAGCTTTTTGTCAGAAATTCTGACCATGTGTAGGCTCCATCGGACATTTTCCATCAGAATTTCCGATACACAGAATTTGAGATCTGGATCTCAAATTTTCTGACAACAAAATCCGTTGTCAGAAATTCTGATCATGTGTTCACAATTCCGAAGCACAACGTTCTACGTATGCTTGGATCAGGTTGGTACGCAAAGGTGTTTCTCCCTTTCCAAAAGGCATAAGGAGCTGGAAACTTCCATGGAGGACATGGTCCAATGCGAAAATACTTATTTTTTTAAATATTGTACAGCAGGTAGAGGGTCCTCCATTTTATTTAACTTTGAAGGAAACATGTCAAAATACCATTCCTTATTATTACATGGTTGAGATATGCATTTAAAGTGGTTGTAAACCCTTACAGACCACTTTGTGCTACAGGAAAGCCTATAATAAGGCTTACCTGCAGCCACCCAGGATATCTCCTAAACCTGCCCGGGAGTGATGTCGGCCGCTGGAGCGGTGTACAGGCACCGCAGCAAGGGCTTCGATCTCAGGTGAGTATTACATAATGAGATAGTATGCTATGCATACTAGTTCATTATGCCTTTGTCTTGCAGATATTTTTTTTATTTTATTTCAAAGTGGGTTTTCAACCACTTTAAGCTGTATGTGTTATTATGGAACAGTGCGTTTCTCATGAACAGGGTGAGCAACACCATATTCTGGCATCATAAATTTAGCATGTGTATAAACGTTGTTTAAATTGTACATCGAGCTTGGATTAAATACATTAGCAGCACCACAATCAGTTCATTTAAGCTTTGAAAAAAAATGCTTTTTAACCACTTCCCGACCGGCGCACGCCGATGTACATCGGCAGAATGGTACGGGCAGGCATATTGGCATACAGGTACGTCCATTTTTATATGCCGCCCTGCCATCGCGTGCGCGCCGCCGGCAGTCCAGTCGCGGGGATACTGGGGCGGCTGAACGGGGAGATGCCGTTGTAAACAGCATCTCCCCGTTCTGCCTAGCAACAAGTGACACTGATCTCTGCTCACTGTGAATGGAGCAGAGATCAGTGTTCACTAACACAAAGCCCAACCCCCACAGTTAGTAACACGCCCCTAGGAACACTTAACCCCTACACTGCTACCCACTGGTTAACCCCTTCACTGCTAGTGTCATTTACACAGGAATCAATGCATTTGTATAGCAGTGATTGCTGTATAAATGACAATAGTCCCAAAAATGTATCAAAAATGTCCGATGTGTCCGCCATAATGTCGCTGTCACAATAAAAAACGCTGATCGCCGCCATTACTAGTAAAAAAAAAAAATTATTAATAAAAATGTCATAAAACTATCCCCTATTTTGTAAACGCTATAATTTTTTGCGAAAACCAATCAATAAACGCTTATTGCGATTTTTTTTTACCAGTAATATGTAGAAGAATACATATCGGCCTACACTGAGGGAAAAAATGTTTTTTTATATATTTTTGGGGGGATATTTTTTATAACAAAAAGTAAAAAATAATGCATTTTTTTCAAAATTGTCACTCTATTCTTGTTTATAGCGCAAAAAATAAAAACCTCAGGGGTGATCAAATACCACCAAAAGAAAGCTCTATTTGTGGGAAAAAAAAGGACGTCAATTTTGTTTTGGAGCCACGTCGCACAACCACGCAATTGTCAGTTAAAATGATGCAGTGCCGAATCGCAAAAAGTGGTCTGGTCTTAAGCCAGCAAAATGGTCCCGTCTGAAAGTGGTTAAGTAGATTTGGCTGCAAATCCTGATTTATCAGCAGGAATAGGCTTGAATTGAACAGAGCAAATAGCAGCCACAACAGTTAAACTTTTATAAAATTTTACTCCTAAAAAAAATAAAGCTAATACACTCAACTTTATAACTATTAGGCAGTGGCCACTTAGTTTCAAAGTGTAGTTTGTGAATTTTCTTTTTTGTAAAATCACGCTGTATTATCTTAAACGTTTATAATCCCTTCATTTCCAATCATTCCCAAAATATTCTAAAACATAGACTTTATTTATGTATATGTTAGACATGTGTCAATGTCAAGACAGTATGCAAGCACTGTAATAGGTAGCAATTAGAAAGAGCTCTTTAGTGTGTATCAGTGGTGGCTGATGTTTTTTTTTTTGGGGGGGTGGTGGCAAACAACTCCCCCTCCCGGTCGCCGGTGAAGCGGCACTAGCACAACCGCCAACTACCCCCCCCCCCCCCCCACGGCATGCCACGGCACTAACACCCCCTATGCATGAATATATCCACTGCATATAGGGGGTGGCGAGGAGAGAGGGGGCGGGCCACCGCTGGTGTGTATCTTTTTATTGTATCTGCTGCCAACAACAACATTGTGGTCTGCAGCTTCAGCTTGTAGCAAATCATCTGCAATAAAAGTATTGGCCATTTAGATACCTGATTTATGAGGAAACACTTGATTCTGCAGCAAAGAGCTTGGTGTGGGTAGCTCCTCAGTGAGACAATTTGGCAGTAAAATGTACACAGTATGTAGTTACTAAATACACAGGTATTTATACACTTGTACTAGGCAACATTGAAATACTAGCCAGCTTTAAATAAAACAAAAACAAAAAACAGACTGTATTTCACTGAAAAAAATATTGTATTGATTCAGTATTACAGTATTTAATAATTTGTAATTTATCCATTTGAAAGAGAAAAGATACTAGCCAGTTTTATTTTTATTTAAAAAATCAAGATTGTAGTGTATTTATTTTACTAAAAAAAGCATCAAACTATTGTAGTGATTAAATTACTTTTCTGGGCAGCAATAGGAACAGGAAAGACATCAAGAGCTTTTAATTAAAAAAAATATATTATATATATATTTGAGACTTTTCATCTTAGGCCTCATGCACACGAGACGCAGTTAAACGCGCGTTCAGATGCAGTTGGACAGTTTTTTCAACTGCCCCTGAACTCATTCAATGTTATCCTATGTGTCCATGCACACAGTCTCGTTTTTTTCCGTTTTTATGCAGTTGCGTTTAATCTCGTTTTTCCAGAAGCAAAAAAATGCGTTCAGAAGCAAAAATTTCCACGTTTCAGACGCAAAACGCGGTAAAACGCGGCAAAACGCCGCTACCGCGTTTAGCCGCGTTTGCGTTTATATGCGTTTTTAAAGGTGACCTTTTTTTTTACATTAAAAATCTCAAAAATGATTGCAAATGATGAAAAACCATTAGAAAAATATTTTAAACAATTGCAATTGCAAGTGGACAATCCACAACTTGTGGCAAGTGACGTGGCAAGTGGACAATCCACAACTTGTGGCAGGTGATGTGGCAAGTGATGTGGCAAGTGGACAATCCACTTGTGGCAGGTGACATGGCAGGGGACGTGGCAAGGGACGTGGCAAGTGGACAATCCACAACTTGTGGCAGGTGACGTGGCAGGTGACGTGGAAAGTGATGTGGCAAGTGGACAATCCACAACTTGTGGCAGGTGATGTGGCTGGTGACGTGGCAAGTGGACAATCCACATCTTGTGGCAGGTGACGTGGCAGGTGACGTGGAAAGTGGTGTGGCAAGTGGACAATCCACAACTTGTGGCAGGTGACGTGGCAGATGAAGTGGCAAGTGATGTGGAAAGTGGACAATCCACAACTTGTGGCAGGTGACGTGGCAAGTGACCTGGCAGGTGACGCGGCAAGTGACCTGGCAGGTGACGTGGCAAGTGGAAAATCAACAACTTGTGGCAGGTGACTGGCAGGTGGCAAGTGATGTGGCAAGTGGACAATCCACAACTTGTGGCAAGTGACGTGGCAGATGAAGTGGCAAGTGATGTGGAAAGTGGACAATCCACAACTTGTGGCAGGTGACGTGGCAAGTGACCTGGCAGGTGACGCGGCAAGTGACCTGGCAGGTGACGTGGCAAGTGGAAAATCAACAACTTGTGGCAGGTGACTGGCATGTGACGTGGCAAGTGGACAATCCATAACTTGTGGCAGGTGACGTGGCAAGTGACGTGGCAAGTGGACAATCCACTTGTGGCAGGGGACGTGGCAAGTGACGTGGCAAGTGGACAATCCACTTGTGGCAAGTGACGTGGCGAGTGTACAATCCACAACTTGTGTCAGGTGACGTGGCAGGGGACGTGGCAAGGGACCTGGCAAGTGGACAATCCACAACTTGTGGCAGGTGACGTGGCAGGTGACGTGGAAAGTGATGTGGCAAGTGGACAATCCACAACTTGTGGCAGGTGATGTGGCTGGTGACGTGGCAAGTGGACAATCCACATCTTGTGGCAGGTGACGTGGCAGGTGACGTGGAAAGTGGTGTGGCAAGTGGACAATCCACAACTTGTGGCAGGTGATGTGGCTGGTGACGTGGCAAGTGGACAATCCACAACTTGTGGCAGGTGGCATGGCAGGTGACGTGGAAAGTGGACAATCCACATCTTGTGGCAAGTGACGTGGCAGGTGATGTGGCAAGTGACGTGGCAAGTGGACAATCCACAACTTGTGGCAGGTGACGTGGCAAGTGACGTGGCAAGAGGACAATCCACTTGTGGCAGGGGACGTGGCAAGTGACGTGGCAAGTGGACAATCCACTTGTAGCAGGGGATGTGGCAAGTGACGTGGCGAGTGGACAATCCACAACTTGTGTCAGGTGACGTGGCAAGTGGACAATCCACAACTTGTGGCAGGTGATGTGGCAAGTGATGTGGCAAGTGGACAATCCACTTGTGGCAGGTGACGTGGCAGGGGACGTGGCAAGGGACGTGGCAAGTGGACAATCCACAACTTGTGGCAGGTGACGTGGAAAGTGATGTGGCAAGTGGACAATCCACAACTTGTGGCAGGTGATGTGGCTGGTGACGTGGCAAGTGGACAATCCACAACTTGTGGCAGGTGGCATGGCAGGTGACGTGGAAAGTGGACAATCCACATCTTGTGGCAAGTGACATGGCAGGTGATGTGGCAAGTGACGTGGCAAGTGGACAATCCACAATTTGCGGCAGGTGAAGTGGCAGGTGATGTGGCAAGTGATGTGGCAGGTGATGTGACAAGTGGACAATCCACATCTTGTGGCAAGTGACGTGGCAGCTGACGTGGCAAGTGATGTGGCAAGTGGACAATCCACAATTTGTGGCAGGTGACGTGGCAAGTGACGTGGCAGGTGACGTGGTAAGTGACGTGGCAAGTGGACAATCCACATCTCGTGGCAAGTGACGTGGCAGGTGATGTGGCAAGTGACGTGGCAAGTGGACAATCCACAACTTGTGTCAGGTGACGTGGCAAGTGGACAATCCACAACTTGTGGCAGGTGATGTGGCAAGTGATGTGGCAAGTGGACAATCCACTTGTGGCAGGTGACATGGCAGGGGACGTGGCAAGGGACGTGGCAAGTGGACAATCCACAACTTGTGGCAGGTGACGTGGCAGGTGACGTGGAAAGTGATGTGGCAAGTGGACAATCCACAACTTGTGGCAGGTGATGTGGCTGGTGACGTGACAAGTGGACAATCCACATCTTGTGGCAGGTGACGTGGAAAGTGGTGTGGCAAGTGGACAATCCACAACTTGTGGCAGGTGGCATGGCAGGTGACGTGGAAAGTGGACAATCCACATCTTGTGGCAAGTGACGTGGCAGGTGATGTGGCAAGTGACGTGGCAAGTGGACAATCCACAACTTGTGGCAGGTGAAGTGGCAGGTGATGTGGCAAGTGATGTGGCAGGTGATGTGACAAGTGGACAATCCACATCTTGTGGCAAGTGACGTGGCAGCTGACATGGCAAGTGACGTGGCAAGTGGACAATCCAAAACTTGTGGCAGGTGACGTGGCAAGTGACGTGGCAGGTGACGTGGCAAGTGACGTGGCAAGTGGACAATCCACATATCGTGGCAAGTGACGTGGCAGGTGATGTGGCAAGTGACGTGGCAAATGGATAACCCACAACTTGTGGCAGGTGACGTGGCAGGTGATGTGGCAGGTGATGTGACAAGTGGACAATCCACATCTTGTGGCAAGTGACGTGGCAGCTGACGTGGCAAGTGACGTGGCAAGTGGACAATCCAAAACTTGTGGCAGGTGACGTGGCAAGTGACGTGGCAGGTGACGTGGCAAGTGGACAATCCACTTGTGGCAAGTGACGTGGCGAGTGGACAATCCACAACTTGTGTCAGGTGACGTGGCAGGGGACGTGGCAAGGGACCTGGCAAGTGGACAATCCACAACTTGTGGCAGGTGACGTGGCAGGTGACGTGGAAAGTGATGTGGCAAGTGGACAATCCACAACTTGTGGCAGGTGATGTGGCTGGTGACGTGGCAAGTGGACAATCCACATCTTGTGGCAGGTGACGTGGCAGCTGACGTGGCAAGTGACGTGGCAAGTGGACAATCCAAAACTTGTGGCAGGTGACGTGGCAAGTGACGTGGCAGGTGACGTGGCAAGTGACGTGGCAAGTGGACAATCCACTTGTGGCAGGGGACGTGGCAAGTGACGTGGCAAGTGGACAATCCACTTGTGGCAAGTGACGTGGCGAGTGGACAATCCACAACTTGTGTCAGGGGACGTGGCAGGGGACGTGGCAAGGGACCTGGCAAGTGGACAATCCACAACTTGTGGCAGGTGACGTGGCAGGTGACGTGGAAAGTGATGTGGCAAGTGGACAATCCACAACTTGTGGCAGGTGATGTGGCTGGTGACGTGGCAAGTGGACAATCCACATCTTGTGGCAGGTGACGTGGCAGGTGACGTGGAAAGTGGTGTGGCAAGTGGACAATCCACAACTTGTGGCAGGTGATGTGGCTGGTGACGTGGCAAGTGGACAATCCACAACTTGTGGCAGGTGGCATGGCAGGTGACGTGGAAAGTGGACAATCCACATCTTGTGGCAAGTGACGTGGCAGGTGATGTGGCAAGTGACGTGGCAAGTGGACAATCCACAACTTGTGGCAGGTGATGTGGCAAGTGATGTGGCAGGTGATGTGACAAGTGGACAATCCACATCTTGTGGCAAGTGACGTGGCAGCTGACGTGGCAAGTGACGTGGCAAGTGGACAATCCAAAACTTGTGGCAGGTGACGTGGCAAGTGACGTGGCAGGTGACGTGGCAAGTGATGTGGCAAGTGGACAATCCACAGCTTGTGGCAAGTGACATGGCAGGTGGCAAGTGATGTGGCAAGTGGACAATCCACAACTTGTGACAGGTGACGTGGCAGGTGATGTGGCAAGTGGACAATCCCCAACTTGTGGCAAGTGACGTGGCAAGTGACGTGGCAGTTGGACAATCCACAACTTGTGGCAGATGACATGGCAAGTGACGTGGCAGGTGATGTGGCAAGTCACGTGGCAAGTGGACAATCCACAACTTGTGGCAGGTGCCGTGGCAAGTGACACGCTAAATACAAGTACACTGCAGCTCTCACAGCTGCTGCTGCTACTTACTCTGGTCTCACAAAATTGCTGAAATAGTTAATTTTTGAGCTGGGGAGGGTCTATGATGTTAGCTTAACTAAACGCTTCTAGACGCAAACGCGGTAAAACGCCGCTAAATCGCGGCAAAACGCGCGTTTCTAAACGCCGGTTTCAACATGTGTCCAGCAGCGTTTGCATCTGTGTCTCGTGTGCATGAAGCCTTACAGAAAAAAAAAGTATGAAACGTTTATTAAACGTAATAAAAATGTAAAAAAAAAAAAAAACACATTAAAAAAAAAAAAAAGTGGAGGCCCAGCAGCTAAATAGCAACTAAAGTTGTTGTTGAACCACAGAAAAAGGTTTCTCACCGTGCAAACATTTTTTGATCTTTTCCTGCCTACTCTAAATGTCCCTAGCATGCACTGTCTGTAAATATCAGACGTTTCAGTAGCACTAAAGGGGTATAGATGCTGCTGCTTATTGTAACATTAAGATTATTCATGTAAAAATAATTTAAAAAGAATCTCCTGCAAGAAAGGACATGGGAAGGAAATCATGAATGTGTTTCAAGCACAGAAAATAATATTAACAATAAAGTTTGTTAGATTTCTTGTGATGTACACATTTTACCTAGAGTGGATTATTTGATTTCTCAACAAAACTAGAGTTTCACTTAAAATACATGCATCATAGAGTGCCTGCATGTTTCTGTGGTATGCTTAAATAGAAGTTTGGGGATTTTACAAATATTGCTTTTTTTATTATTGTCAGGACTAAATTCTAGTTTTGAGCTAGCAGGTGGAGTTTTAGGGTCCTTTTCACATGAACCTGGCTCTCTATTTGTTTTTCTTTTGTTAAAAAAAGCCTTATATACACTACCAGTCAAAGGTTTTAGAACACCCCAATTTTTCCAGTTTTTATTGAAATGTATGCAGTTTAATGTCTGAATGTAAAGTAAAGCATAGAACAAACAAACAATTGGACATAAAAAAATGTATTATTAAATTGTTTTTTCTTTAACAAAATGTAATCTAAATGTTTGATTCATCAAAGTAGCCATCTTTTGCAGCTACAACAGCCCAGCGCATTCTTTCTACAACAGAAATCAAATATTGTTCAGAAAGTTGTTCCCAACACTTTTGCAGAAATTCCCACAAATGTTGCACAAAAGTTGCTTTGCTTTCACCCTTCTGTCCAGTTCATTCCAAACCTGCACAATGGGATTTAAGTCTGGACACTGTGCTGGCTATTGCATTATTTGAAGGCTACTGTCTTGTTCTTTTCTTCTAAGGTAGTTCTGACATAGCCTGGAGGTATGTTTTGGCGTATTTCAGAGGGTATTGTACGATGCTCCAAAATTCTGCGGTAGTAATTTTGGTTCAGGGTGCCACTCACTCTGTGCAAGTCGCCAACTCTGGATCTACCAAGGGAACCACAGACCATCAAGCTTCCTCCTCCATGTTTGACAGTTGGTGTCACACACCATGGAACCATCTTTTTAGATCTCAAGTTTTATTTCATCAGCCCATAAGACCTTATTCCAGTCTTCAGTAGTCCACTCGTGGTGCTTCATGGCTGGGCAAGCCTCATTTTTTATTTTGCAAACCTAATAATGGCTTTCTTAAAGCCACATGAACTATCAAACCTGCAGCTTGAAGTCTTCTCTTCACAGGTGAAACTGATACTTGCTTAGTTTGATCTGTGTTAAGCTGTGCTTGAAGCTGTTGTCCTGTTAGCCACCTGCCACACAAGCTGTTGACTCTCAGAAACTTGTCTTCTGATTCTTTTGTGGCTTTGAGTCTGGCAGACCTCCTGTCAGAATTTCTCCTAGGCCGCGTACACACGCGGGGACTGTTCGCCCAACTTTGTCCGTCAAACAGTTTCGGCAAACAGTCCGCTCAAACTTAGCATGGACGGACATGGCCACACACGACGGACGAACAGTTTGCTGAAACCGTGCGCGATGACGTGAACGGCACGTACGACGGGACGAAAAATACGACGTCCTATACACTGCATTATAACTTTCGGCATGTAAATCCTTTCTGAGCATGCGCGGAACTTAGTTTGACGAACAAGCCTACACACGAGCGGACTGTTCGCTGAAACAAGGTTTCAGCGGACAGTTTTTCGGAAATTCCGAAAAACCTTGTTCGTCAAACTGTCCGCTGAAACTGTCCGCTGAAAGCCCACACACGAGCGGACTGTCCACCCAAACACTGTTCAGCGGACAAAGTTGGGCGAACAGTCCGCCCGTGTGTACGCGGCCCTAGTTTCCAAGTACCTTTTAATGGTCTAGAAAGCTGTATTCACTGACACTTTGGCTTTCTTTGCAATTTCTCTAAAGAAAAGACCCACACAGGTTTATAATGATCTGTCTGGTCATCTTTGTTAATTGCCTTTTTCTCATTATTTTGCAATATGCTACTTTCTGCAGCACAATACTGTGCAAATATTGCTTAAACGGGTTTAGTAACGCAGTCTGTTTCAACACTGCTTTTATACAGACATAGAGCTTGTAAATCAACAAAACTGGGACACCTGTAGAAATTGTTTGCATAAAGTTTTAAAGCTTAATTTACTTACATTGCTGCAGAACAACTGTGAGTTGTTAACACATTACTTCATCCCTGAAAAAGGCCTTTTTGTATAACTCTGAATGTACTTTACTTTTCAATTTTTGTTAACCTACACTTTTTTTCTACACCTCTGGTAGTTTACTGTTTACCATTGTAAAGTAGTGTAATGTAGTGTATACTAGTCTCAAACTGAAACTTACAAGGGCATGGCTCAGCATAGTTACTTGCCTCTTACCTTATGGCTCAGTTCAAAGATAGTGACTACTGTATTGACTCTTTATCCAACCAACAGTGCTTAGTGATTCCATTGTCATGTATTAAATTAATATTCATTCCGATTGTATATAGATGGTGTATGATGCACACCGTTAGGGTCAGGGGTGTACCGCTAAGGTAGTGGGCCTTGCGGCTGACTGCCGCGGATGGAGCTCTGAGTGGTTCAGGAAAGCAGGTCCTCTGGAGCACCAACACGGATCCCACTGGGAGCTAGAGCATGAGATTCCCCGGGGGCGTGGAGTCCAAGAGACAGCAAGTGTTAACCAGCGCCCCTAGTGGTGGTGATGGACTTTGCTGCAACTGGCTCCAGGTCGCGGCCCCCTGGGTCTCCCAGCTCACGCTCACGGTAGGCTACTGGAGGATAGAGAGGAAGCAGCAGACCAGGACAACAAGGGATAGTCAGGAGATAAGCCAAAAGGTTGGGGCAATGAGCAGACGGGGTAGTCAAAGAATATGCCAAAGGTCAGGGTATGAAGCAGACAAGGACAGTCAAGAACAAGCCAAGGACAGTAAACAGAATTGGACGTAGAGCACATGGCAAGAAGCACACAGGAAGCCAAACACACAATATTGATCAGTGAGGCTTGGCTGCAGTGCACAGGTTAATATAGTGTTCCTTATTAGAGGCTGGGGTGGAGCCATGCTTGATAGAAGATTACTTAAGCAGACAGGTGAACAGGGTTTGGTCTCTAAGCTGAACACAACAGAGCAGTAAGCAGACAGATGTGAACATTACTGCAGACTCATGACAGTACCCCCCTCTTATGAGCCCCCCCCCCCTCCCCCACTTGGGCCCAGGCTTGGAGGGAAACCTTAGGTGAAACCTCCTCAAAAGACAAGGCACAAAGACATCAGATGCAGTGATCCAAGGCCTCTCCTCAGGACCAAACCCTTTCCAATGTATGAGTTATTAAAGAATGCCTTTACAGAGACGGGAATCCAGAATTTGACTAATCTCATACTCCTGATTATCCTCAGAAACAGGGGCCATGGTAGGAAGAGGACGAGAGAACTTATTGAGGAGTAAAGGCTTCAGAAGAGTAACATGGAATAGTCTGAGATTTTCAGGCTTTTAGGAATCTGAAGTTTGAAACAAACCGGATTCAGCTTAGAAGTTATAGAGTATGGGTCAATGAATCTTGGGGCAAACTTCAGAAAATGAACCCAAAGCTTGATGTTTCTGATGGAAAGCCAGACTTTGTCCCCTGGCTGTAGAGAAGGGGGTTTACGCTTGCGACGGTCAGCAAAACCTTTGAATTTGCCAGCAGCTGCCCGGAGGAAATCATGAATGTCACCTCAAAGAGAATTGAAAGATTCCTGAGCCGGAGCCAAAGCTGGAATGTCTGGAGAACAGGTCATAAGAAGAAGGAGCTGCGGGTGTCTTCCATAAACTGTAAAAAAGGGTGTCTTCTGAGAACTGGTGTTTACATGATTATTGTGAGAGAATTCTGACCTGAGTCTAAGGTGTGGAGAAAGGCCTCTAACTCCCAATTAACCCTCTCAGTCTGTCCATTGAATTGAGGGTGGTAAGAAGAGGAAAAATCCAAGACGTTATTGAGAGATTTCCAAAAGGCTCTCCAAAAATGAGAAGTAAATTGAACACCCCTGTTGGAAACAATGTGAGAAGGAACCCTATGGAGACAAAAGATTTCTTTAACAAAAATGGGAACCAAAGCAGGAGCAGAAGGGAGACCAGGAAGAACAAAATGAGCCATCTTAGAGAACCGATAAGTTACCACCCAAATGACCTTATTATTCTCAGACAGTGGGAGATCGGTGATAAAATCCGTGGCAATGTGAGACTAAGACTCCTTAGAATTGGGCAAGGGCATGCGAAGACCAGCAGGAGCTTGTGTGGAGGATTTAGACTGAGCACAGGCATGGCAAGCCTTAACATCTTTGACATCAGAGCAAAGATTGGCCACCAGTAGTGGCGACTGATAAGCAGGAAGGATCGGAGGAACCCAGCATGACCTGCCACCTTGGAATCATGTCCCCAACAAAGGATCTTAGCTCGTACCTCAGTGGGGATGAAGGTCTTGCCAGGAGGAATTTTTGACTCCAGGGTGGTGGAATGGGCAAGAATGCATGAGGTCAGAATAATTGGCTCAGGTTAAGGGGTGGGCTCCTCATCCAAAGTGTCAAATGACCTAGAGAGTGCATTTACCCGACTGTTGCATGAACCAGGTTTGTATGTAATCATGAAATTAAAATGGGAAAAGAAAAGGCTCCACCTGGCCTGTCTGGGACTCAGTCATTTGGCATTCTGCAAGTACTGCAGATTTTTATGATCAGTGAAAATCGTTATGGACTGAGGGGAACCCTCCAAAAGATGATGCCACTCCTCCAACGCCAATTTAATTGTAAGGTGTTCCCAATCACCAATAGCTTAATTTCTCTCTGCCTGAGAATTTTTTTTTTTGGAGAAGAATGCACAAGGTTGATGTTTCTTCTCAAAGGATTGAAGAAGCACAGCTCCCATCCCCATTGAAGAAGAGTCAACGTCAATAAAAAATGGATCCCCAGGATTAGGTCTCCTCAAGAGAAGTCCAGGAACAAAAGCCTGTTTCAAATCATGAAATGCAGAGACAGCTTCAGGAGACCACTCCTTGGCATTCGCACCCTTCTTGGGAAAGGAGATAATAGAAGAAGAATTCCTGATGAACTGCCTTTAATCATTTGTGAACAGAATAAAGAGCCGTGTGGCCTTGAGGCTGTCAGGAAGAGGCAGTTGGTAATGGCCAAGACCTTTCCAGGATCCATACGAAGACCCAAACTAAAGACAAAGCATCCCAGGAACAGGAACTCAGAACATTGAAAGGAACATTTCTCCAGCTTGGCATACAGATTATTCTCTCTAAGGTGCTGTAGTACAATCCGGATATGGTTTCTGTGAACAAGCAGATTTTCAGAAAAGATGAGAATGTCATCCAGATAGATGACTACAAATTGGTAAAGCAGATCCCTAAAGATTTAGTTGACAACATTTTGGAATATAGCTGGGGCATTACACAAACCAAAAGGAATAACCAAGTATTTGTAATGCCCATCTCTAGTGTTAAACACAGTTTTCCATTCGTCACCTTCCCGTATCCAGATCAGATTGTATGCACCTCTGAGATCCAACTTGGTAAAAATGGAGACACTTTTCAACCTGTCGAATAACTCAGATATTATGGGTAAGGGGTATCAATTTTTTGATTGTCACCACGTTTAAGCCTCAATAGTCAATGCAGGGTCTTAAGGTACCATATTTTTTGGCAATGAAAAATAACTCTGCTTTCGCAGGTGATGATGATTTCTAGATTATCCCTCTCTCAAGATTCTCAGTGGCATACTCTGACATACTCTAACATGGCCTAGGTCTCTGGGATGGACAGAGGGTAGGTACGGCCCCTGGGCAGAGTTACTTTGGGAACAAGGTCAATAGCACAGTCAAAAGGCACGTGAGGAGGAAGCACCTCACCTGATTTTTTTATAGAACACATCCCGGAAATCACTATATACAGCCAGAAGAGCAGAAGATACAGATTTGGTTGCAACCGAAAGTCTCTTCTTTAGGACAATTTTGAATAGGCAGGATGAGAAACAGGAGGAATCCGAAGCCAGAATCTGCCCAGAAGTCCAGTCTACATGGATAATGGAGCTGTAGCCAAGGGAGGCCCAATACCATGGGGGGTTGAGGCCTTAGGTAGGATAAGGATATCCACTCCTGGTGGAGTATCCCTACCAAAATCTTAACAGAGAGAGTCTCGAAGGGGATAGGGCCCCCTGGAAGAACAATACCATGAATAGCCGAGACCACCAGTGGCGTTGTGTGGGACGAAAGGGTTCGGCTTCATGAAAGATGCAGTTCTCTAGTCCATAAAATTACCAGTAGCACCAAAATCCAGATATGCTAGGACCGATTGAGGGGAAGTGCCTACATAAAGGAACACAGAAAGAAGGAGACAAGAAGGTGATATTTCTGGGTCCAATACTCCATCTTCCAGATGTATTAGACCCGAGCATTTACTGGATGAAGCGAGCAGGAGTCACGAAAATTAACTTTGCCCCCACAATAGAGACACAAGCCCAGAGTTCTGCACCTAGCACATTCCTCAGGGCAAAGCCTGGTCCGGCCCAACTGCATAGGTCCCTCAGCTGGCAGAAGATGCTCCATGGGACAGAGGGAGGGGAGCTCAGGCTTTTCTAAGCACCAGGGAGTGCTGGCGTCTTTTTTTCTAGTAACCTCTCCTGAAAGCAAATATCGACCTGATTACACAAGGAGATGACATCGTCCAGAATGACGGGGATGGTTCTTCCCACTAATTCACCCTTCACTAGGTCAGAGAGGCTCATGATTCCAGCTCAACTCAGCTGTTAGTATAGGAAACTGAAGGGCATACTGTCCCATGGAAGAAAACTCTTGGCGAAGACGTAAAAGGGCACTGGTCGCTAAAGAAATCTGACCTGTTTCCTCTAAGATATTCTGAAAGAGCTTCAAGAAGTCAGACAGGCTAGAAACCCCTGGATCATTGTTCTCCGACTGGGGGGCAGCCCAGGCTAAAGCCTCATCGGAGAGAAGGGAAACGTGTGGGTGCAACTGCAACCAGAAAAGGTACAGCCGTCGATTGTGATTGAGGTTGCTGAATCAGGGTCCCTAAGGAGGCCTGAAGCTATTCGAAGCGGGAAGCCAAATCGTGGAGGAATCGCATCACCTGATTAGATCTGATCTAATTTGATTCCTGGGTCTCAAGTCTACATACTGTACCCTGCAACAGATCATCTGCGGGTAGCACCACATCAGTCAGGTCCATGGCTGATCCAAATGTCAGGCCACCTGAGGCCAGGTGACAGATGCACGCCGTTGGGATCAGGAGTGCAACTTACGGCTGACTGCCGTGGATGGAGCTCTGAGTGGTTCAGGAAAGCATGTCCTCTGTAGCACCAACACAGATCCCACTGGGAGCTAGAGCATGAGATTCCCCAGGGTGGGGAGTCTAAGAGCCAGCAGGTGTTCACCAGAGCCCCTAATGGTGGGGATGGACTTTGCTGCAACTGGCTCCAGGTCACGGCCCCCAGGGTCCCCTAGCCCATGCTCACAGTATGTTACTCGAGGAGAGAGAGGCAGAAGCAACCCGAGACATCAAGGGATAGTCAGGAGATAAGCTAAAAGCTTGGGGGACCGAGCAGACAGTGGTAGTCAAAGAACACGCCAAAGGTCAGGGTATGAAGCATACAAGGTCAGTCAAGAACAAGCCAAGGACAGTAAACAGAATTGGACATAGAGCACATGGCAAGAAGCACACTGGAAGCAAAACACACAGTATTGATCAGCAAGGCTTGGCTGCAGTGCACAGGTTAATATAGTGTTCCCTTTTAGAGGCTGGGATGGAGCCATGCTTGACGGAAGATTACTTAAGCAGACAGGTGAACAGGGTTTGGTCTCTAAGCTGAAAAACCAGAGAGGTAAGCAGACAGACATGAACATTACTGCAGACTCATGACACATTTTACACATTTTTTCATGTTAAAACCAAAAATGAAAATGTATTTTATTGGAATTTTATATGATAGACCAACACAAAGTGGCACATAATTGAAGTGGAAGGAAAATGATAAATGGTTTTCAAAATTTTTTACAAATAAATATCTGAAAAGTGTGGTGTGTATTTGTATTGAGCCCCCCCTGAGTCAATACTTTGTAGAACCACCTTTTGCTGCAATTACAGCTGCAAGTCTTTTTGGGTATGTCTTTACCAGCTTTGCACATCTAGAGAGTGAAATGTGTGCCCGTTCTTCTTTGCAAAATAGCTCAAGCTCTGTAAGATTGGATGAAGAGAGCCCGTGAACAGCAATTTTCAAGTCTTACCACAGATTCTCAATTGGATTTAGGTCTGGACTATAACTGGGCCATAATAACACATGAATATGCTTTGATCTAAACCATTCCATTGTAGCTCTGACTGTATGTTTAGGGTCGTTGTCCTGCTGGAAGGTGAACCTCTGCCCCAGTCTCAAGTCTCTTGCAGACAGATTTTCTTCTACAATTGCCCTGTATTTGGCTCCATCCCATAAACTCTGACCAGCCTCTATGTCCCTGCTGAAGAAAAGCAGCCCACACCATGATGCTGCCACTACCATGTTTCACGGTGGGGATGGTGTATTCAGGGTGATGTGCAGTGTTAGTTTTCCACCACACATAGTGTTTTGCTTTTAGGTCAAAAAGTTACATTTTGGTCTCATCTGACCAGAGCACCTTCTTCCAAATGGTTGCTGTGTCCCCCACATGGCTTCTTGCAAACTGCAAACTGGTCATCTTATGGATTTCTTTAAACAATGGCTTTCTTCTTGCCACTCTTCCATAAAGGCCAGATTTGTGGAGTGCACAACTAATAATTGTCCTGTGGCGGTATCAGAGTAAAGGGGGCTGAATACAAATGCACATCACACTTTTCACATATTTATTTGTAAATAAAAATGTGAAAAACATTTATCATTTTCCTTCCACTTCACAATTATGTGCCACTTTGTGTTGGTCTATCCCCCAAAAAAACAATAAAATACATTAACGGTTTTGGCTGTAACATAACAAAATTTGGAAAATGTCAAGGGGTATGAATACTTTTTCAAGGCACTGTATACACACACTCTGAATAAAAACTAATACAAATATCTCTGTGGTATGGATCCCACCTATCTCAGCTAACTACAAATCAATGAAAGGGATATTTTTTCCCACTGGTATGCTATAATTGACTTGTTTAATGGTCAGGAGGGTTACTTTATGGTGCCTGCAAAAAGTAAGTAATACTGTTACCTTGCCTATTTAGGGTAAAATAAAAGTTTCAATGTAACCCATTCCCTGTTGGCCACAGCAGCTGGTATTAGAGCTCAGAGGGAACAGTAATGTCATCTCTCCTCATTCATGTTACAGTGCACTCTAACAGACCTTTGATATTTTTCTGTCTACATCTAAAATATCAGATATCCTCATAATGTGCAACTCGTTTCAATAAAAGTATTGTTTTTTAAAAGTTGCAGAGTCACACTTGGCTGACCTTTACCCTGGGTTTATTTATATCTTTAAACAAACCTACTTCCTTTTAATATATGAAGTCCATTGTTCAAAAAAGTCTTTCTACATGTTATCAGTTAGTGCAATAGGTTGCTGGAAATTAAAATTAAATGTTTCTCTGCACTTGGCAACCCCCATATAAAGTATGCTATTATAACCCAACAGAGGTTAGATGTGAAATGACTCTGCAACCCTCTCCTCTAAGTGAAAAGCTTTGTCAGTTACTGCCACTAAGTTTAATGGCCTGACTTACTTACCTCCTACTGTTATTGAAATTCTTTTCCTGAATCCTGATGAACTGTCACTGTGGAAATGGAAATCTTTCACCCTCTACTTGGTATTATCTCTGTGTATATCAATATGTATGTTATGCACAGTCTGTCTAAAAATATATGCAATATCTGCAATATGGAACAGCCATATTATACATCCTTTGAGAAGAGATATGATTTTTTTCAGCGGGATCTTAGTATTTGCAGTATTGTCAGTTCTGTTTTAGATTACCTGCACCTCATAATTATTGGTGTCGCTATAATTTTATACTAATCCCCCCCCCACCCCCCATATTAGACTGCAATTAAAGCTATAAAGCAGTCATTGAATGTGAATTTTTTTTTCTTGTTCTCATCTTTGTATAATTATGCCTTTTTGAAGTAAGCATGAAAAGCAATATAATGAAACTATAATAAATTACCTTTTAATTAATCAAATATTGTAGAGGTTGTTTGTAAAAGAAAATAAAGATTTAATAGAAAAATATTTACACTACATTGATTTGTGATGAAACATGCCAATAAATTCATGTACGCCTGAAACAGAATTTTAGCACTGCATTTACATTTTGGGACCTGCTTTAAATTTTTAATCAAATATTTACTGAAGTCTTTACTCATGATATTATTCTAAACTGTAATATTCTAAATATATTTCATATAAGCTGCAAAGCACAGTAGAGTTTTTTTTTTGGATGTTTCACACCAAGATACAGTAGTAGTTTGAAGGTTGGCAAAAACAACCACTTATCGCTACAATGTGGTCATCCTATAATAGGATGTCTCTAAATAATGGCCTTTGTGGGACAATCACCGGGTCTTATTTTAATGAAAACTTTAGATTTAAAAATATTGAAAACAACTTTTGAAATTTCATTAATGTGATAAAGGTTTATTATATTTAATAATTGAGTTTATATATACTTTAAGGATTTTTTTCTGAGTCAATGGAGAGAGGAAATCATAGTGGCATGGCTGTGGAAATTAACACAACAATCTGATTGGGGTATGGATTATTCACTTTGAAATAGTGATCTACAATCATTGGTTTTATTGGCCACTGATGTAGATGGATCAATGAGAGCACGTATTATGATGTCTACATAAAAATGGTAACTTTTTAAAAATAATGTATAGTTTTGTTAGTTTTACAATAACATACTGCCTAAAATCAATGCAGTTATTATTTTGTGAAGGTGAAGTGACCTCTAGAAACATCAGTGCTGAGCAGCACTACAGCTTTGAAATAGTAATGAAGACCAAAAACAAAATACTGATCTCATACTAGTCAAGAAGTATTGAGGTGGATTTACAAATTATTATATTACTTAAGAAGGGGTGCATGTTTAAAAAAATATCTTTGGTGTTTATTTCATATGCTGCCCTAATTTTAAAATCTACTACTGAATAGATGTCATTTTATTAGGTTCATCAAAACTAGAGTGTCCTTCTGCAAACAAGGACCAGCTATTATTCATCATAACAGCATATTTAAATTATGTTGGAAATGGAATGTAAACTGTAAGCATTGTATAGAGTAATTAAACGAATAGATTTTTGTACATACTTTATTTATAGGTTTTCCAGGCATAAAACATTACATTACCGAAACACAAAATAAAACAATAAAAATGTTTTTTGGTATAAAATTTGTTTTAAATACAACATTTCAGAACTAAATTCAGTATTAGCATGGTCAGATTAGCAAAACTAAAATAGACGAGGTGTCTTTTATCATGAGCAAGCAATTGAACACTCCCCAACTTGTGCAAACTAATTATTTTATAAAGCAATTGGTGGTTCTATTTTTTTTTTTTTCTTTACCCTAATGCATTCTCTGCATTAGGGTAAAAAACCTTCTGTGTCCGATATATCCTTCCCAGCCCCCTTTTTACTTACCTGAACCTAAATTCAAGCCAGCGCTGTGCACAAGAGCAGCGCTTCTTCTGTCTCTCTCTATTCTCACAGTACAGATTGATAGCAGCTGGAGCCATTGACCATTAAAGATTTTTTACCTTATTGCAGAACGCTATAAGGTAAACAAAAAAACATTTTGCCTTTAGAAACAGTTTACATTTACTACAAGTAATATTATTATTGTAACTGGGATAATGAGTACTAGCAAGGTTGAAGGTTTTGCACAGTGCACACGTGCCGCATGTATACAATAATGGAGTGATAGCTCCAGGATGAATACCGCTACAACAGATGTGAGCATGTTTTCCTTCTTA
Organism: Lithobates pipiens; assembly: GCF_037356315.1. Classification (NCBI taxonomy): domain Eukaryota; kingdom Metazoa; phylum Chordata; class Amphibia; order Anura; family Ranidae; genus Lithobates; species Lithobates pipiens. The sequence goes on along the minus strand of NW_027507790.1, from coordinate 95,316,176 downwards.
AAGCTCATATTAGAGATCTGAAAGAGCATATTGCAACACTGAGTGAAATAGGCAACCTTTAACGAGTCTTCTGCTCACTGGGCAGGTGTTTATCGGGGTAGTTGTGAAGGGGTAAGTCAGGATTGTCAGATAGGAAGATGGGTTAATGCAGTTAGAGAGAGTGGTAGGGGCTCACAGAAAATTAAGGCCAGTCCTATGTTTGAGTGCCCAAAACAAATTTTCCAAGTTGGTTGAATATGTGGGGGTGGCAAACTCAGATGTGGCAGCCCTAGATGTTACTGCTATTCCTGACAGGTAGGAGAACAGCCCATCTAGCAGAGCTGATGAGGGTAGTGAAGGAAGGCCTAGACAGTTGGTAATAATAGGGGATTCTATAGAAGGACTAGATAATTTGTTGCTAAGATTACCTCAACTGAATGGTTTTCTCTCGCCCTCATGCAATGGATTTGGCATGTGGTGAAATGGGTTAATAAATCACTGGGAGGGCCTGGGCTGTGTTGTTCATGTTTTATCTACATGTATTATCTGCTTTATAGATCATCCTCCTGATGAAGCGGTTTTCCGCAAAACTAGTAGAGGAAATTGTGTATACTCCTCTCCAATTGAAACTCTACAGGGGAACCCGCCAGGAGTTTGCTAATTGTGGTGCATGGTATTTTTTAATGTATTGATGTTTGTGTAGATGTTTTTGTCTTTATTAAACTTTATATACTTTTGATTATTTATTATTCATTTATTGATTACCAAGTACCGAGATAGTCCATACAAACAATCTCTTTGGTGTGGATGCACGGAGGTCAGTATGAGCAACTGCTCTGACATCTACATACCAGTCAATCTTTCTAAATTATGAGCATCCTTAATAATCAATTTAAAGAACTAGGCTGCAAATTGAAGGGAAGAGATTAGAGAACTACATGCATGGCTAAAGACCTGACGTAAAAAGAGAAGGATTTTGGTTTCACTGTGTTGAATTTTAATTGGGGTACAATCTATTTGGAAAGGATGGTTTTCACCTAAATGGAAGGGTGTCTGATGTGCTGGGGAAGAGGTTTGTGAGAAGGCTGGATGCATAGTATTAAAACTAGGACTGAGGGTAAACTAGAATATAATGGGCAGACAGGTCAGTTGGGTCAGACCCTAATGATGGGTGGAAAGGTTGAGGATTAGGGAAGGGCTATGGAAAGTAATAAGAAGGTTCCCATGTTACAATCAACCATCGGGAATTATAGTACTATTTGTACTACCAAAGAAAAAAAAAAAAAGGAAAACAGAAATGCAAAACACAACAAAAAATTTAAGTATTTGTTCATCAATGTCAGATATCTGCCAAGCAAAATAGGTGAGTTGGAAGCTTTGGTGAATGAAGAGAACTATGATTTAATTAGTGTTGCTGAATCTTGGATTCATTCTTCACGCAATTGGTCTATTAATATTCCTGACCATGCTGCTTTTTTGAGAGAGGGTAAAACATAAAGGTGGTGGGTTCTGTCTCTATTCGACAAGTGATCTCAAAGCAACTGTGAAAGAGGACCTTGTGGATGGATAGTGTGATAGTGCTGAAGCATTAAAGGTGGAACTGCATATCAGTGTTGCCAACCACCCCCCCCCCCCATGAAATTAATCAATATTATTAATCAATATTATTAATTAATTATTATTATTAATCAAATATGCAAAAAATCATGAAATTTAGTGACAGAGACACATTTTTTTCTGGCACTGCAAAAAAGTACCTGCAATGGTAGTAGTCAATGCTGAACAGTGCAAATATCAATACTCAAACTATAAACATGTAGTTAGTGCTATTGGCAATGTGTTTAAGTTAAACAAAAGTCGAAAATCATATGTCTCTATTTACATGAAGGTCAGGTTAACATAACCCAGCCAGCATAGCATTCCCCCATATGTGCAGGATTCCCCCTTACAGTGTAAGGGAACTCCGATATAAAGGGGAATGCTGCAGATCATGATGTAAGGGGCAACTCTGGGGTAAGGGGGGCTCCTTACATCAGAGACCACCTTATATCAGAGTCCACTGCATTCCCCTTTACATCAGAGACCACCTTATATCAGAGTCCACTGCATTCCCCTTTACATCAGAGTTCCCACTTACATCAGGGTTTGCAGTTCGCACTGAGCTCTGATGTGGGGGGGACTCTGGTGACCAGAGATCACCTTACCAGAGTGAATACACTAAGGTTGTGGCTTAATAACTGGCCAGCCAAGCTTCCCTGTAAGAAGTTGTTGGTAGGGTTCCCCTTCCATGGGGAACGCTTGTGTCGGGTTTAAACAGCTAGGAAGACCAGATATATGTAGCTACACAGCAACCAATAAACATAAAAAAAACTCCAGAAAACAAGAACAACCCCCAAATGACAAAAAATAACTAACACACCTAACTACTGATTATATACAAATATAAGGACAAAGGTACAGGGAATGCAGGGATACAAGGTAGAGAGGATCAGGACTGGGTCCTAGAGCAGGGAGCAGGAGCAAGGCAGAAGGGTGCAGGATCGATCAGGATATGTATCAGGAAGTCTGGCAACAAGCTGATCAGAATAGTGACACACTGGAGGAAGGGAGGAGCAGCTTTAAATAGCCACCTGGCAGCTGAACACTGCTGTAACTGATTACTACTGCCTGCTGGCTCTTGGGAGACATCTGCTGGTGGACTCTGGTGCTGCAGCAAACAGCCCAGAGCAGCACAGTGCCATCAGCAGGTGAACTCAATCTTAAGAGTTCCCCCTTAAGGAGCAGCCTCTGGATGCTCCATAGGGCCCCACCACTGGGGTCTGTAAGCTGACTGGGTACCCCACTGCAAAGATCTAAAGGCTGGCTGAGAACCCCACTGCTGGGGGGGGGGGTCCCAAAACTGGCTGGATTTCCTGCTGGTCAGATCCTTAAGGAGCATAGATGACAGGCTCCTCGGTTGCCACGCCTGTGGCCCAGTCCATGCGGTAGGCCTTCAGTGGCACAAACTGACTGCTCTACCTTGAAGAAATATTCCCCACAGCCAGGACAGTGAACAAACGGCCGAGGGTTCACAAACAGTCCTTCGCATCTTCCACAGAGCATCCCCAGGGCCTCGATGTCTCCTGATGCGTATAGGATGAAACTTCCTTGAGGTGCCAACAGGATCCCTGTATCGGTCAACACAGCTCCAGGGAGTCTCACACCCATAGGAGTTCCCACTGACGGCATTCGGGGTCCCATGCTGGGTGACATTCCTGAAACACGAAACATTTCTGGGTTAATGGTTTTCTCTCTCTACATCCAGAAAACACGACTTGCTGCTTTCTCTCCCACAACACACTCACGCAGTGCATCGTGCAGGGAAACTAAACAAGCTAGACTCCTCCCACTGGTTCCTCTGGCTGCGCAACTCGCGGGATTTTTCTAGGCTCCTCCCATGCTTACACGCCAAAAGTGGATGTCCATCATTTTTTACAAACTGGCGCAGTAAAAAAAAAACACAACCCTCTGTCCTGTATTCACCACGTGCACAGTTCTTTCTTGCGAGAGGTAACGGTAACTCCTGGACTACGAGCCCACACATGTAGCACTGACACCCCAAGGAGTGGCTGAATTCATTGGGCTTACCATTACCTTCTTCACTTCATATGCGCCTAGGGGTTTTCCTGAGGTAGATGGCCCAAGAACTATAGAGACTGACAGATCCGCTTAAAGGGATTTTTATTTGCAAAAAGGTAGTTAACAAACAGTCTCTCAGCATAGAATCAGAGGGTTTAAGTGAAAATTCCAGGTACTCTTAGTGTCAAAGTCTGTTTGAAAAGAGAAATCTATTACTTTGAATAAATCCAGAGAATAGCCATTCACAGCTGGATCCTCACCCTAGTTGGATAGTCCTTCTCTCACCAGGCCTAGCAGCCAACAGGGTGCTCGATTTAGGAATAAGTCTCTGCCACAGGCTTTGGTATAGAACACGTGAAGAAAACTTGAAAAACTTGTAGAACACTCGTGTGGTACCAGTATCCCGCAGCTGGTCCGACGATACTGCACGAGATTGGATTCGCTTAGGTCCTTCAGCTTTTCCAGGCTCTTATTGAGAAGCCAATCCTTGCGTGGTCTTCTCCAGAAGATTCCTCCCCTGGATAACTTCACAGTTGCTGGGCCTCTCCACTAACTGAGATGGCACCGGACCACCTCCGAATCCTTCTTTCAGTTTTCTCACCTCAGGCTAGCCTGCCCAGAGACGTAAAGTCGGGTGGATCCGCACCCCAGGCCATGGAAGTCCTGGGGGCTTTTCAGGAGGACCAGGACCATGCAGTCAGAACATACTTCTGGACCGGAACTTCGAAACAGGTGACATCCACACCTTAAGTACCCTCTCCCAGAAGGCACAGCAAGAGTGACACTCCCACTGGGCTGGTTCTGAGAGAAAGTAACCTTAATGCACCCAACTAGACTGTGTTCCCATGCCTGCCGCAAGTAACAGTGCCACCCATGGCTAGGCAGAACACCCTGCAGTCCAGTCAGACTGGTGCTGAGGTCAAAATTTAGAGTAATCAAACCCAAACCAAACTGCGGTTTAAGTGTAACATTAAATTTCAAAAACATATGGCGCATGCTCTTCAGGAGCCGGCGCTACTACATATATGATTAGAGGATAGCAGTCAGAAGAGCTTCACTTCACTGAACTCTGGGGAAAATTCCCTTGTAAAGTACAACTTCCTTTGCAAAGTGACAGTCTACTTGCCTTTAGTAAATCAACCTCTTAAGTGGAACTTTACCGATATTGGGGTCGACTGATTTTTACCATAATGTGGAAGTATATATAGTATAATTGTACACTATGGCACACTTTGCAAGTTCTGTGGGAATTTTGACACATTCACATTTCACATTTCTTAAAAATAGAACCCATAAAGAAGGAGTAACAGCAGGGGGAATAAAACACACAGATAAGTAAAGAAAGACAAGTCAAAGTTTAGAGAAAATTAATTATAAATATATGTTGCAATATTGTAACAAAGAATTTATTTTTGTTGGGGGAAACACTATTTGCTACGGAGCCCTGTGAATTCTGGTTAAATCTTAAAGAGTTAAAGGGTCTATATTTTATATCAGAATGAGGGGAACATTGAGGGTGTTTTATAAAGCAGAGCGGATTCTGCTTTCCAGAGGTCCCTATGGTAAATAATCCATGCTGCTCCTGCATTTTACATGCCATTCCTGAAATTCAGCTTGTGGTGTAGGGCCTGTGGTGTCTTTCTGAGTGTTCTCTTCGTAACACTACACTGTACACACTGTGATAAGAGGAGAGCATTGCAACATGACCTGACGTCTCTATCTCCAAGCGCTATTAAAGTGAATGGGACTTTGCTTGCTTGTCCCAAAGGATGCAAAATGAAAAGCACACTGTTGTGATTTAAAAAAGTGTTAGAAAATTTGTTTTTGAAAATCAGTGGCACTATCAGTGCACAATAGTAATAACAAAGAGTGTTATCCAAATTAAACAGTAACTTCACTTTTGTTGTGAAAAAAAAAGACATTCCCCTCTAGGTGATCTATGTACATTGCAGGGATTTTAACGAACTCTGTTGCAGATTCCTACCTTTTGTTATTCTGATGAAGCTGATAGCTGTTTGTCTGTGTCGATGTGCTGAGTGAGCCTGTATAGGAGTGGTTTTATAATTATCAATCAGCTGCTGCACCTGTAGGGCTCTAATGAGGAAAGTGCAGGGTCTGCATGTCTTTAGACGTGATTTCCCCTTGAGGGTATCTCATCAAAAATTACATTTTTATTTCAGAGGGTACTCAAAATCTGATTTATATCTTTACTTCTGAGAAAATCAGTGAGCCAAGTACACAAGGAGGAAATGACATACCTGAGGGACATTTTGCACACCAGCTGTGTACAGAACGCCTCCAGGCTGCCATATTGCATTGTATTTTACAGAAATTTACAGCACTGCAGATTGTAAAGGAAAGGTCATTTTTAATAACATTCATTTACAATATGACTTGTGTCGCAACTATATACTCTATATTATTTTTTATTTTTTTTTTGCCATTTTGTTTTCCCACAAAAATGGAGTTACCCTTTAAGTAGGACAAAGCAAGGCAATGCCCAGGGTTTAGTGGTTAGGATGACATTATACGTATATGTGCAACGACAAATGGTATTCACTTGCACTTTGTGTTAAAGAGAATTTTCCATTTTCTTTCGGTGCCAAAACACCTATTCCCAGTATGTCTAATACGCTCAAAAATGCGTGACATTTTTTTCTCAAAACCATGTTAATGAAAACCTTTAGTTCGTATAGCTACAATTAATAACATTTAAATACAAGAAATTCTGTTATAAGCCTATAGTACAGATCAAGGGGCATGGCTGCACTCAGTTTGTCAGCTGGTTTTGTGATGATGTTATTTCTTGTTGATTTAAAAGTAATGCACTTAAAAAAAAGAAAAAAAAAAAAGAATAATAATGATTGCACTTATATGCCATATTTTAAAAAGCAACAGTGAAAAATACCATGTACCACAACAGATGAGAAATGTTCAACAAAATTAAAACATCCAGATGGAACATAATGGCTTTTTCTTTTGAATTTAGGTTGGGTCACACCATGGGAGAGTTTTTTAAGAATTCATAGAATTTTAAATGTTCCTAAGCCTCTTCTGAATCAAAAAGGCAAAGTATTGTGATAGAGCAGAATGTTTAATGCATAACCATTAGTAGGAGACAGTGAAAGGAATTCATATATAAGACAAATAAGTCCCATTTTGTTTTTGCAACAGGTGCAGATATTTAGATTAGGATAGATAATCCTTAAAAATGTACACTAATACACCATCAAATTCATATTAAAAAATGGAATAGTGATATGGAAAACATGGAACTATTTGTGTAAATATGCTTCTAATTGCTGAAAAAGTAATTTGACAAGACGGAGTTGGCCAAGTGTACCCAAATATGATCTGTAACGTGTTCTCTTTAGCATTGCTAATTCAGTACTACTCTTTTATTACTACATTTCTGCTAATGTTATCACTGTAAGTAGGCATTTTTTCACATTATACTTTCTCAATGATACATACACATGCATACAGTAAACTCTGTATTTCCCAATTTATTGCTGTCACTGGTGCATTTTAAATGTGTAATTTACTATGACTGTTTTGTTATATATATATCTTTTTTGTATTCATTCCCTAGGGAAAAGTAATATACAGTTTTTTTTTAGGTTCCTGGGCTACTCTGTATCCCAGAGAACTTATGCTTCAAGTGCTCTGCAAGTGTACGACTTGCCAGTGAAAATGTGCAGCACGTTAAGAAGACTTACAATTCAACACTGCCACAAATTTGTAGCATGTTATCCTTGCATTGGCATATAAATGTAAATTGTCTAATGGCCAGTAATATATATCCACTTCCCTACTGACCCATAGCAGTTATACTGCTACAGGATGGCAATTCTGTGCAGAATCACTTATATACTGTATAGGTAAATCTGCATTTCCGCCTAGAAGGTACGCCGCTTATGCTGTGATTACTCACAGGAAAAGCCGATTTGCGGGTGCTGGGCAATAGATGTCCACCGGCCAGTGGCAGCCCATCAATAGGGGGTGCAGGGGCACTGCCCCCCCCCCCAAAGCTAGTAATGAAAAAAAATAAAAAAATAAAAAAATTGTTCCTGCAGGCATTGGAAACACAGCTGTCTATGGGAAGCATGACGTTTCTGCAATCATGTGATTGCAGCTGGAAAGCTTGATTGGCTTATTTTAGCATTTCCTCAGGGTGCAGAGCTGTGTGCCCCAACACTCCCACTATACAATTATTCTTTGTGATTGGTGGAATCGTGGAGGACATAGGGCAATGCTTTTAGCTGAACTGCTCCACTTCCGGTCTCACTGGTCAACTTTTCCCGGTCCCATGGTGTTGGAACACAAGGATTGAGCCTCTCTGAATTGGCTGGCCAGCCATCAGACACTCCTGTATACCTCCCTGCCTGCTGCTACCTAGCCTGGAAAACACAGGATTGGACAGTGAAGTGCCCAGAGCAATCACTGCCCAGCCTGCATACAGGCAGGTGGCCAACTGGCCATCCATCCAGTGCTCTATTCAGGGCTGCTGATAAGGGGGGACCCCTGGGCTGGGGGGGCATCAATTCATCATGAGAGCCAGGAGACTGTAACTGGAGGGACTATTTTTTCTATTTCGGCTCCTATGCGGAGTTACACTGGCCGCATTTGCCGATAGTAAGTTTAAAGTTCCGGCTCTCAGTCCCTGTTCTGCTGGTGGAGGAGCAAATCGGCTCACACACTGCCTGCCTCCTTCAGCAAGTAAGTGCTGAGGGAATCAGCAGGAGAAGAAGGACGGTGGCAGGCTTAGGTCCGTGGAGCAGTCAGAGGCAGCAGTACATGTCTTCCATCCATCTCCCTGTGACAGACTCGGCAGCCAGCAGTGCACAAAGAGGGATCCCTAGAAACACACAGAGAAGGTACAGTGCATGCAGGGCCAGGACTGAGAAGGAGGAAGGGGCACCTGCTATGCTATTGTCACTGTCCTGACTCCTGCTACAGCAGCATCTTTCACCTCCTACTTTACTTACCCCTCTCTCCGTGTAATGGAAGTCTGTACATCTTCCCAATCACACCGATCCTTCCCCCTCCTTCACTTTCTGCTGTTTGCTCTCCCCTTACATATATCTTCACGGCTCACACACACCATGCATTCTCCGGTGTCAGATCTGACCATTCCCATCATAGACTGACACTCTTTCTATCCCACATTACTTTTTATCTCTTTTACCTGTTCAGCCGCTCAGTACTAATTTAAGGTGGCCATACTAGGAATTAAATAATAAAAGGAATCATCTATTCTATGGCTACCTTAAATGAGAGCAGAGAATGTACTGAGCTGCTGAACAGGTAAAAGAGATAAAAAGTAATCTGGGATGGAAAGGGTGTCAGGCAGACAGTCAATATGTGGACCCTTAGAGAGGAATGCCCAGATCTGAGACCACACTTGAAAAGAAGACCTCATTCACACAGCTGGGAGGGGCAGCACAAGCAGGCAGTTGAGTTGACATTTTACCACCCCTGACCACCCCACCTGAAAAGAGATGCAGCCACTCAGTACTGTTCAATGGCAAAAATTAAATGGCATTTCACCATGAATAGGGTACACCACAACTACCCTGCAAATTCGTGCAATGATCATGGCTGGGTCATTGTGGGTCTGCATATGATGGGCACAGTGAGGCTGCAATTGACGGGCACAGTGAGGCTGCAATTGACGGGCACAGTGAGGCTGCAATTGACGGGCACAGTGAGGCTGCATTTGATGGGCACAGTGAGGCTGCATTTGATGGGCACAGTGAGGCTGTAATTGACAGGCACATTACATAGGGTACACATATTTTCTACTTTCTGGCAATTATTGTAATATATCAATTATATGGTGTTTATGTTATACAGTATAATGTTTCCTGGTGACTGCTTGGGTACCCTATACATTTAACTCAGGGAAGCTGCAAAAATGTGTCTAAATTGTATTGCTCTGAATGAATCTGACAGAGATTGATTATAGTACCAATAGTAAGGGATTCTAAGAGATTAACATGACCTAGCTCCTACTCTGTCAATCTCAATTAGTTCATCAGTACTGAAAAAAAAAATGGAAAAAAAGCAATGCTCATGGTTTTCATGCTAGGACTACACAAATCTGTATGCTTAGTGTGCCAGGCTGGTATGGTTTACGGCAGGTGGACCATGCATTTCATGTTTCAAGTATGTGTCTTCTTGCACTTATGAACATTCTTATACCCCCTCACCCCACCCCCTTCATTGTTCAGTACAGCTAGGCATGTCTCTTATCTGTACATGTATTCTTGAGAGTTAAGCAGAGTATACACAGTTTTATTTTTCATTTAACCAGGACAGATTTCTGCATCCACACAAGCAATGTGGGTGCAAGAATCTTCCCTGCTACGCTATTGTATTCTGACAGCGGGAACCCCCTCTCCTGTCAGAATACACAGATCAGTGTTTTTTTTAGCAGCACCACTCAACGGTTAGACTGGTTTCTGTTGAACAGGGAAGAGTACACACATACCATTGCCGGTTCAGCAATTTTCGTACGTGTGTACCAGGCTTTACTGTACTGGAGGAGGTCAGTGTCGTATAAAAAATGTATAATAGTATATTAGGCATCATGACTCACTGAAAAGTATACAGCTTTAAGCAAATACTTTTTTTTGGCAATTTGCTAATTTTTTACATTGAGATCCTGACAGTAGCAGCACTTCCTATTGCTGACTGACAGCACTAATCCACTGCCTCAAATTAGTCTTTCCATTTAAAAATAAAATGCTTTTTTTGTATTCATGTTTGTGTTAGTCTTAGTTTAAAAAAGAAGTGCGGGTTTTGAAAAGCATCTGCCCCCTGCCACCTCTACAATGAGAACAAAGCAATCAAAGACTTCTGACCACTCAGTTCTCGGTCTTCAGTGAGCAGAAAGCCAGTGACTGACAGTCAACGGCTCTCTGCTCTGTCCCTCCATTGCTCACTGGGGCTCCAGGCTGTGCAGGGATGGAAGCGACTGGCTCAGGCTGTCAGCAGCACACCGAGAGCCTGAACCAGCTGCTGGTTAGGCATCTAGGTGGATCCTGACATTAAAGTCAGGATCCCTCCAGAATCTGGACCAGTTGAATGATGTCCGCCAACAGCAGGCTTTAGCTTACTGTCAGTTGAAAACAGGTCACAGAAATGCAGAACGAAGCAACTCCTGTGACCTACATGCAAAGCAGGGCCAAAAGGGCAATTGGTCCTGCTTCTTCTTTAAATGAAAAATAACTGCTGAAACAAGCAATCTAAAGATCTGTTGACCCTCTGTCAAATCAGCCCAGGAGACTACATTTGATGTCTTATAACTGTAAACATCACTGCAGAAGTAAGAGGAGCTCACATTGTTTGTGCTGACTGGTATAGGCAGAGAGGGGAGGAGATGGCCAAGAGATGTTAATGCCCCATTCAGGCAATATAAGCTGTAGCTAAGATTGGCAAATATTCTACAAATAAAAGAGCATGGCCTGTTTTTCTGCATGGTTAATACATGATCATGGAGAAAGCTGTAGTACATCAGCTACAACTTCACCTGGATACTCACAAACTCCTGGACCCGCTGCAATCAGGCTTCCGCCCGGGTCATGGAGCAGAAACAGCTCTCCTCAAGATTTGGGATGACGCCCTTGAAGCAGCAGATGACGGAGAGCCGTGTCTCCTCGTACTGCTAGACTTAAGTGCAGCGTTTGATACAGTAGATCGCAATACTCTACTCGTCCGCCTCACAGAAGTAGCCGGAGTCCAAGACATAGATCTCCAATGGTTCGCGTCCTTCCTAGGAAATCGGTCACAGACAGTGAAACTAGGAAAATTCCTCTCCGAAACTCGGGCAGTCACCTGCGGAGTCCCTCAAGGCTCTCCTTTGTCACCCGTTCTCTTCAACATTTACATTCGCCCACTCCTTCAAATCATCAGATGCTCAGATCTCTGCTTCCACTCTTACGCTGACGACACGCAACTTTATTTCCGGATCAATGGAAAAAAAGATCACCAACAACAACTTGAAAACTGCCTCAAATCAATAGAGGACTGGATGACCACTAACTCCCTCCAGCTGAACGAATCAAAGACAGAGCTTCTTATCTTACACCCAAATCATAAGCCCGCAACCAAAACCTCCTGGTCTCCACCAACCGTCTTTGGGCAGACTATCTCCCCAAAGACCAAAGCGAAGAGTCTCGGGGTTATTTTAGATGCACAAATGTCAATGGATGCGCAAATAGGATCTGTAGTCAGTGGATCTCACCATCTGCTGCGCATGCTTTGCAGACTCATCCCTTTTATCCCAAAGAATGACAAAGCAGTGGTAGTTGGAACAATCATTAATTCACGTCTGGACTACGCAAATTCGCTTTACAAAGGATTACCACAATATCAACTTGCGCGATTACAACTGATCCAAAACATGGCGGCAAGGCTGATAACAGGAAAAAAACCCTGGGAATCCATCTCTCCTTCGCTAAGTAGCTTACATTGGCTAACCGTAAAAAATCGGATCACATTCAAGACCCTTTGCCTCACCCACAAATGCATGCATAGAGAAGCTCCGCAATACCTAATGGAGAAAATAAATCATTACACACCAAACCGCAGTCTTCGATCAGCCAACAAAAACCTCCTCCTCGTGCCCAAAGCCCAAGGGGGGTCGGAGATTCGCTGTCCAAGGGCCTCGGCTATGGAATGCTCTACCAATCAACATCCGCCTGGAAGAAAATCACCTGGCTTTTAGGAAAAAACTCAAGACCTTCCTCTTTTAGCAGATGATCAAAGCTCGCCACAGCGCCTAGAGGCGATTCAGTTCGCATTGTGCGCTATACAAGTATTTCATTCATTCATGTACTTCAAAGGGTTGTGAATTGGCCTTTGTGACATAACATTAGTATATTGATTAATAACAAACAAGGTATTCAACTGCTAGAAGCAACCATGGAAAAAAGGCATTATGTGTATATATATATATATATATATATATATATATATATGTACTCACACACACACACAAATATATATATATATACACGCATGGGCCTGATTGACAAAAACAATGGGCAAGGGAAACTGGAGGAAAAAAAAACTGGAGAATTAAGCAAATCAAACTCTTTGCCTAATTGCATTTAGCATCACATGCTTTCTTCCCCTGCGTAGCTGATAAAATAGCAACCATGTGGGAACCTTGCTGTAGCCCAGTCTAGACTTTGGTGCCTTTGAATCTCTTGTGACCTCTTGTAGCTCAGCCATAGGCTGCACATAATAAATCAGAAGGAAATTTTGTTTTTGTTTGTTTTTTTACATTGGGCACAAGAAGCACATGCTGGAAGTAGGCACATTCTGAATTAGATCAGTACCACCTTCTATGTACAAGTTTGTAAGAAAAATATTTCAGCATTTTATTCCTGCTGCAGCCTTGTAATACCCAAGAATTGAGAGCTGCTTAAATAGCCAAGAGACCTTGATTCTGTACTAGAAGTATCCAGTAAAGAATAGCAGAATCATATGAAGTCCCTGATTCTCTCTCTAAAATAAATCTCAATGCAGTTACAGCAGGGGGGATGCACAAAGTTACTGGCAAAGTAAATTGCTATGAGTAAAAATAGCAAAGCAAGAAGGGCCAATGCCATCTCTTTTCTGTTTACGAAGTACAGTATTTTGTAAAAACCAGAAGGCAGGACCCAGTATCATGCCAGCATAGGTCCTTTTTTATTTCACTGTATCCAGCTGACGTATAGTTTTGCATGCAAATCAGACATAAAACCCGATAGAGCCAGCAGCTGATTATCACTTCCATGTCCTCTTTCTCTTTCTACTGTCAGGGTCATTGTTAGTTAATAGGATCAAGTTTGTAAACTAGTGTTAAAAGTGCTGTTAGCAGCTGTAAAGTTTTTGCATTATTATGCTTTCTTCCATGCCTTTTATGAGGAGCGTTTCATTGTAACATAACTTGCAATTAAAACACAGCAAAAAATGTTGAGCAATTATTTTTCTTATGATGTTGTCAGGATAAGCTGCACAGTCAGGAAATGAAGACACCTGGTACAGTCTACTGTGGGCTTTCTATGCTGCCTCGCTGGGGTTTGAAAGGCTTGGGATGCATTAAACATCAGTTCCAAAGACAGAAAACCTTCTAATTATACGCTTCATGGTTATCTTTAAACACCCGGCTTCATTGTTCTGTGGTCTTAGGGCAGGCAAACTGCGGAGGTTGCTAGCCTTTTACCAGACATGTGCAGAGAAAATGTATCCCATATTTAACCATGTGCCTATGACAGGTCATTGGGTATCTCAGTATAATTCTCATAATTTCCAATTCAAAAATTCTATAGTGCTTCACTCAGCTTTCCAACGTGTTTGATTATATAACTGCTTACCTCCTCCCTGCTAAATTACTATATATATATATATATATATATATATATATATATATATATATATATATCATCCCGGAAAGTATTCCCAGTGCTTCACTTTTTCCACATTTTGTTATGTTATGTCCAAAATTCTACAGACAATACCCCATAATGACAACATGAAAGAAGTTTGAAATCTTTGTAAATTTATTAAAAATTAAAAACGAAAAAAATCACATGTACATAAGTATTGTAACCTGGGGGACAGGTAGCAGGTACAATGCTCCCTGGGATGAGCAGTCTTTCAGGCACAGATAACAAATCCAGTGAGGTAGTGACAAACAGTGCTGTGCTTATTTGTGATATATACAAGTCTATATACAGGTGCTGTACAGTGTTCCAAAAACAAATAGGAACAAAAATAGCCAAACAAAAACCTAGCCGTGCCTCGGCACTAACTGTACAATATTTGCAGATCCTAACTACCAGGCTGAGCAAGCCTACAGTTTGTCAGCTTCCACATACACAGCTTAATAGCTTTTACCAACCTGTTGCACTCCTAGACAGAAGTTGTCTGAGGTTCCCAGGCCAAGAACACTGGCTGTCTGTCTCGGGTGAGTTTAAATTAGCCTGGGGAGAGGACCAAGACCCGAACTAGACTCTGGATCAGAGATCACTTATAAGAGGAGCCTGGGAGACGTATAAACCCTGAACAGGACTTTTCCCAGCTCTCTCTGGGACACTCTGCTACAGTATTCACAGCCTTAGCCATGAAACCTGTCCATCTGTCGAAAGTTCAGTTGATTGAACATGATTTGGAAAGGCACCCACCTGTGTATATAAGGTCCCACAGTTAACAGTGTATGTCAGAGCAAAAATCAAGCCATGAAGTCCAAGGAATTGTCTGTAGCCCTCAGAGACAGGATTATATCGAGGCACAGATCTGGGAAAGGGTACAGAAAAATATATGCAGCATTGAAGGTCCCAATGAGCACAGTGGCCTCCATCATTCGTAATTGGAAGCTTGCTTCATAGAGCAGGCCTTCTGGCTGAGGGATCAGGGGAGAAGGGCCTTAGTAAGGGAGGTGACCAAGAACCCAATCATCACTCTGACACAGCTCCAGCATTTCTCTGTGGAGAGAGGAGAACCTTCTAGAAGAACAACCATCTCTGCAGCACTCCACCGATTAGGCCTGTGTGGTAGAGTGGCCAGACGGAAGCCACTCCTCCGCAAAAGGCACATGACAGCCCACCTGGAGTTTTCCAAAAGGCACCTGAAAACAAAATTCTCTGGTCTGATGAAACAAAGATTGAACTCTTTGGCCTGAATGGCAAGCATCATGTATGGAGGAAACCAGGCACCGCTCATCACCTGGCCAATACATCCCTACAGTGAAGCATAGTGATGGCAACATTATACTGTGGGGATGTTTTTCAATGGCAGGAACTGGGAGACTAGTCAGGATCGAGGGCAAGATGAATGCAGCAATGTAATGAGACATCCTTGATGAAAACCTGCTCCAGAGTGCTCTGGACCTCAGACTGGGGTGAAGGTTCATCTTCCATCAGGACAACGACCCTTTAGCACACAGCCAAAATAACAAAGGAGTGGCTATGGGACAACACAGTGAATATCCTTAAGTGGCCCAGCCATAGCCCAGACTTGAACCCAATTGAGCATCTCTGGAGAGATCTAAAAATTACTGTGCGCCGTTGCTCCACATCCAACCTAATGGAGCTTGAGAGGTCCTGCATAGACGAATGGGAGAAACTGCCCAAAAAAGGTGTGCCAAGTTTGTAGCATCATACTTAGAAAGACTTGAGGCTGTAATTGGTGTCAAAGGTGCTTCAACAAAGTATTGAGGAAAGGCTGTGAATACTTATGAATACTTACGTACATGGGATTTTTTTCCTTTTTTATTTTTAATAAATTTGCAAAGATTTCAAACAAACTTATTGCATGTTGTCATTATGGGGTATTGTTTGTAAAAATTTTAGGAAAATAATGAATTGAATTTGTGGCCTGGGGGCTACATGTGGCCCGCGGAGCCCTCTGATGTGGCACGCGACCTCCTGCTCTGGGATGGCGGGTTGGCAAGCCCAGATTGTGGGATGCCAACCCGCCATTCCAAAGCATCAGTGTTGTGAATAAATCCACTGGAAGAGCTTCTGTTAAAAAAAAAAAGCCACTGGTAGAGGATTTAAGCGGCTGCATAAGCCGATACTTCATGTATAGCACCAACTCCTATCACAGGTGGAGTGACACCAAATGCCATCTGCCTGGGACAACAGCCGGCGATACCTGAATGGAAAACTGTTATTAAAGTTAAGTTTATTACTTAAATCACAGTGTGTATATGGGCATATCTGTTCTGCAGTGATTACTGGGCTGCTTTCAAACTGATCCGCAGGTGCAGCGCAGACCACCTGCGGGTTATCTATACTTTGCCATAGACTTCTGTTATTACCTGCAAGTTTAGTTCACTTTCTGAAAATGCACCACAACCACAGGATATAATAGAAGTCTATGGCAAAGTACAGCTAACCGTCAGGAAAGCCACAGGTGAACTTGTCCTGCACCCTCTGTGTGGGTAAACCACAGCGCATCAGTGTGAAAACAGCCTTAGGCCCCATTGACACTATCGGTCTGACCCTCCGTTCACCTCTATTGAGCCGCAGATGTAAACGGACTTGTGGCCGTTTACACCCCACTTACCTCCACTCCGATCCGTCCCCTTCTATCTGGGCAGATGGGATCCAATGGCCCATAGAGTAGAGTGGGTTGTATCCGTGTTGGCTCTGCATATGTACAGTGGACATATGTGGCCCGCGACCGGTTACCAAGTCGCTTAAGTGGCCCTCGCTCTTCAAAAGGTTGGGCACCCCTGTTGTAACATAACAAAATGTGGAATAAGTGAAGCTCTGTGAAAACTTTCCGTATGCACTGTATACATATATATTATAGTCAGAATGTGAGTAACATACTTTTTTATCTTTTTTTAGCTGCAAGTTTGTTTTATATTGTCTATATTCACAGTTCAGCACATTATTTCTTTCTTTGCAAATATGGTAATGGTACCCCTCTATCTGACTACAGGAAAAAATGTGGCCGAGATTCTTACTCATTAATCACTTTATCTTCCTTAACCTGGACAATGATTGGATTGACAATGAAAGAGCAGCAACATACAGAGTAGGCATTAACTTCATTCTTCTACTCATGTTTTAGGCTGATAAACAGGAGGTAGACCAGAGGGTCAAGAAGCAGAGCAGAGGGGCAATATGTAGAACAGTGGGTCCCACCTGCACAGTATGTTGATATTCCGCCTCTTGTAAAAATCCATCAATATTACGATCCTCTCTCTGTACCTACTACCACCCAGCTCGAAAACCCCACCATGAAGAGCTGTGCTACTGCTGCCCACAACTAAATAAGCTCAAACACCCAGAATAGATTCCCACATGCAGTAGGATTTATTAGTCACTTTCCCTTCCCTAGCCTGTGATTGGACAATAAAAGAGTAGCAGCATATGGACGAACCAATACCTGAGTGTCATTCGTCGTCATGTTCTGTGTTAGGCTGATAATTACTGTGATTAACTCAGGGTGCTCCTGCTTCCATTTACCAGTCCCCATTTACCACTTCCATTTACAAGTGCTACTGTGCAAGAGATTGCAGCAGACTGATTTCAAGAGTTAACCCTTTGGACATCAGTTATATGTCTGCAGCAGCACTAACATGTAAACAGACCCCCAACTGCCATAGCAGTCAGAAGTTTGCCTTTTTACATTGAATAGCTTTCCTGTAGAAGTCATAACTTCCAACAGCCTACTATTGTAGGCAGTACATAGGTGGGCTAATTATCAGCAAAATAATGTTAATATGTCATCAAAACATTATTAGTGCTGTGTGCACAATATGAGAGCAGTGAGTATGAGTATTAATTGTAATATCCACAGTGGGAATCATTGACACAGCACAGCCGTGTGACCATGCTGACCAAGGAGGTTTCTTCTTCCATTAAGGTGTCCCAGAAAGAAGAAGTAATTCTCATTGGTGAATGCTTGCCATTCTGAGCATTATGATGGATACTTACCACAGGACTGTGTATTGTGGTGTACAGTGTATAGACCTCTACTCCAGCAGCATGTACATAACGGCTGCTATGTGCAGTGGGGTGCCGGTGGTGGCCAGGATATTTGAAGTTAGTTCACCTAATGTCTCATAGAAAGACCACATCCTGTTGATCCAATTCTTGATAACCAAGCTACTTGCCATATATATTATTTTATATGATTTTATACACCACCTGCCTGACTGTATTTTCTCCTGTGAGTGGATTGTTGTTTTCTCCTTTTGACTCCTGTATCTTATAAACTTAATTGACTCTTTCAATAAAAAAAAA
This sequence comes from Lithobates pipiens, assembly GCF_037356315.1. Lineage (NCBI taxonomy): Eukaryota > Metazoa > Chordata > Amphibia > Anura > Ranidae > Lithobates > Lithobates pipiens. Next base: position 95,297,826 of record NW_027507790.1, on the reverse strand, counting down.
AGATTGAAACGAAAAATTCCTATCCATCCTTGATCCATCATAGATAAACATGACTTGGGTAGAGTCTGGATTTGTTCAGACTGGTTTATTCATGCATAATCATAAGCCACTGTAGTATAAATATAAATTGATGTTGGATGCCTCAGACAGCAGCTACAACTCTTTTATTAAGGAAAAAAATGTACTTTCCACCTCTTTGCATACACAGAAGATACAAAGTATGTTATTGTTGTAGCTGTAGTTTTGACATCCTCTGCCTTACGTATGAGCATACACTGAATAATAGTAATAGATAAGAGAGAACTATATACAGTATCTTATCTTTATCTTTTTATGTGATTTTGGATCCTCTTCTGCTCTCTGGATTTCTTTTTACCCTTAGGTATACAGTATACATTTAACCTATAGTACAAATCAGAGTTTGACGTTAAAATAACTATCAATTAACGGTGTTAATACCAAACAATTTTTTATATGTGCTCTTGGTGGCTTTCTGGATCTCTTATCTTGTCAGTTGGTTACAATATTTACTTAAAGCTGAAAGCGAATGTAAAGTCTATTTTTCTTGTATAAAAATAACAAACATGTCATACTTACCTGCTCTGTGCAGTGGTTTTTGCACAGGGCAGCTCCAAACCTCCTCTTCTCGGGTCTCTCTTTGGTGCTGCTGCCCCCTCCCCTCCCGCTGAGTGCCCCCACAGCAAGCAGCTTGCTATGGGGCACCTGGGCCAAGCCGCAGCTCCGTGTAGCCATTCAGACATGGAGCTGCTCCCTCACTCTCCTCATTAGCTACCTGACTTTGACAGCAGCAGGAGCTAATGGCGCCACTGCTGTGTCTCAGCCATCTGGAGGGGAGTCCTGAACAGCCAAGACACTCATGCACATCGCTGGACTGATATGGGGCTCAGGTGAGTATAAGGGGGCTGCTGCACAAAGAAGGCTTATTATCTTAATGCATTAGGCTAAAAAAACGTCTGCCTTTACAACTACATGAACTTACTGAAAGATGACAAAAAGCTATATACATGGGTAAAATATCCGTATATGAACTTTCTTACCTGCCATAGAATTTGTAATTCTGCACAGAAAAAATCCAGGCAGGCACGCCTGGCTGAGAGCATATCAAGGGCCATGATCTCCAATACAGTTATTCAGTACAGCTTGAACAATGACCCACCTTAGGGGGTTAAAGGGAGTGCTCCTAATACCAGCTTGTTACCTGTATCAATCAATCAGATTCCAATCTCTCCACCATGGCCATGTCCAAAGAGCTGCCCAAGGATGCCAGGGACAAGATTGTAGACCTACACAAAGCTGGAATGAGCTACAAGACCATTACCAAGCAGCTTGGTGAGAGGGTGACAACGGTTGGTGCTATTATTTGAAAATGGAAGAAACACAAAATAACTGTCAATCTCCCTCGGTCTGGGGCTTCATGCAAGATCTCACCTCGTGGCGTTTCAGTGACCATGAGAACGGTGAGGAATCAGCCCTGAACTACACGGGAGAATCTTGTCCATGATCTCAAGGCAGCTGGGACCAGTGCCCGCAAGATCCTCCTGCTCAATTAAGCACATGTATAGGCCCGTCTGAAGTTTGCTAATGAACATCTGAATGATTCAGAGGAGAACTGGATGAAAGTGTTGTGGTCAGATCACATTGAGCACTTTGGCATCAACTAAACTCACCATGTTTGGAGAAAGATAAATGCTGCATTTGACCCCAAGAACACCATCCCTACCGTTAAACATGGAGGTGGAAACATTATACTTTAGGGGTGTTTTTCTGCTAAGGGGACAGGACAACTTCACTGCATCAAAGGGACGATGGACAGGGCAATGCACCATCAAATCTTGGCTGAGAACCTCCTTTCAGCCAGGGCATTGAAAACGGCTCAAGAGTGGGTATTCCAGCATGACAATGACCCAAAGCACATAGCCAAAGCAACAAAGGAGTGGCTCGAAAAGAAGCACATTAAGATCCTGGAGTTGCCCTTAATGACTTGAAGAGGATCTGCAAAGAGGAGTGGGACAAAATCCCTCTCTAGATATGTGCAAACCTGGTGGTCAACTACAAGAAATGTCTCATCTTTCTGATTGCCAACAAGGGTTTTGCTACCAAATGCTAAGTCATGTTTTATGAAGGGGTCAAATATTTATTTCACTTAATGCAAATCAATTTAAACCTTTTTTGAAATGCGTTTTTCTGGATTTTTTTGTTGTTATTCTGTCTCTCACTGTTAAAATAAACCTACCATTAAAATTATAGACAGATCATTTCTTTGTCAGTGGCTAAACTTACAAAATCAGCAGGTGGTCAAATATTTTTTTTTCCCTTATGGTACAAAGATTGGCATTTGTGTGCCATGTATACAGTGAGTAGGTTTAGGTTTCATGTCCCTTTAAGCGCCTTCCACTGTTAATTTGGCCACAGCTACCATTTTGTGTTGTATGTTAACCTTCTATCCCTCCTCTGGGTGCCCCAGGTCTTTTATGATCCTAGCAATGGCCATTGTGGCTACAAAGAAACATTCATAAATATCTTTGAATGCAAATATTAAATTTTATACATTTCTAGTTGCATTGCCATGATTACATATCTGAATGTAATTTCTACATGAACAGGCATTGTAGGGTTGTTAGTAATTGAGGAGAAGCTAGTTGTAATGTCCATTAACAATATTACAAATTATGAACGTAAAAGAGGAAATTATAGCCATGGAAAACTAAGCAGTAGCTATTGGACCTAGCAGCACAGAAGGCCTAGTGTTTATTGACTGCACAAAGATTTATCAAGCATACCATAGCATCTGAAGTATAAGTTTGTATGATATATACATTTTTAGTGCTGTATGTGCAGGAAAAATCTTGCAAGCAATGCCATTAGGTCAATTTACCCTCAATACAGATTAGCTCTGAAGACCGTTACAAGTTGATTGCATTTCAATTAGTCAGTAAAAAGACAATCATTTCATATCTATTATTCTGCATCTCTGCAAGCAGGTGGGTATTGAGGAGTGAGGGTTACATTAATGATGAAAAGAACATAGCACTTAGGAACACCTGATCCAAATGACTGAATGACATGTTTCATTCACAATTTTTTGTCCTAGTAGCTGTGTGAACAACTCATAAAGCCACTGCAATTAGCGCAGATCCCATATGGGGTGAATGGCGCAGGTTTTTTTCAGTCCTTGAAAAAAAAAAAATAACCCATATAGAGAGGAAGTGCCAAGCTAAATGCTAAGCCTTTAGTTATTGTTGGGACAATGAAGTCACTTAACCCAAAAAGCCAAAGTTTGTTGTATAGGTGGTGTACCTTGTTATCTACAATATTTAGTTAAAAAATAAAAAAATTATATTTTAGGAGAATGTAATAAAGAACTAAATTATAATGTTATTTGATTTCCCTGATCTTTATAATGGTACATGTTATTGAAGGCCTATAAAAATTAAACATTTATGCAGACTCTACTCCTTAAGTAATATTGTTCAAAAAAAGCATTATAGGTACTTTCTAATTGGAATTCACAGAATTCTATTACCTGGTTCTAATTTTAAATCTGTATAGCTACAATCAGCCTGTCTCTAATTACAGCTTTTAATAGTTAACCAATTTGTGATATAACTTGTTGTCTAGAGTTGCTATTGGCAAATAAATTAACTAAACCTAATGTCAGCATAATGTTTTATTAGTTGTAGGAAGCCTCATTAATCTGCTAGCATGATTTGCGTAATAGTAGATAAATAAATGAGCCCAGAGGTCATTGTGACCTCACCATTGCTGGATGCTGATTCCATTGGTCATGGTATCTGGGATCCATTCAGAACCAAAGAACATAAAATCAAAGAAGCATTAAGTAGGAAAACTTATCGCTCAGACCTTGCAGGTTATGCTCCTCTACCAAAGAATTTTTCATATTCCATTCCATATTTCATATTGGGGTTTTTTTTTTTTTTTACCGTTTCATGAAATAGCACACCAAAAATCAATTAATCTGTGTAATGTAGGTGATCATTTTGTGCATTCTAAATTAATAAGATTGGAAATATATAGCATTTTAGAAGATCGGGTAGATCCCAAAGCTGTGTGGGCTCTTAAAATATATTTAATCAGTCAACCCTGACATTTTACAATTTTCTTATTCAATTTCCTTTAGATTTACCTTAAACTATGTAGTGCAAGGGACTGGCTTGCATACAGATTGAAAAGTGTTTAGGCTTGAACTCATATTACAGGGGGTCCCCGGGTTACAAACCCGTTAGGGACTTTCTTCCTGTTTGTAATCCGGAAATGTTCGTAAGTCAGCCGCGCATGCACAGAACGACAATTACAGACATTTCCAATGTTCCGTTGAATGGCGTTCGGCACATGCGCTGCAAATTACGGACATTTCCGAAATTTTCAGAGGCTATGTCTGGCTGCGCATGCGCAGATTGGCAGATGGTCCGCGCAGTACGGCAGAGGGTCCCCGCAGCGCCCTGTTCCTAAGTAGGAGTGGTTCGTAAGTTGGGCGTTCGTAAGTCGGGGACCCCCTGTATATAGTGAATCTAAAGGAAAATTGTACAATGTATGACCAGCCTTGAGAACTTATGTGCTAATCAACCCTTTAAACTATATATAAAGTCAAAACAGATTTTTTTTTTTTTTTTTTTGCTACTGTGGATACTTCAGTAATGAGAAAGTGGGATTTTAAAAGTACTTACATAGAGGTGTACACATAGAGCTGGAGCCTAGATGCCCATGACATTTGCTTTGCTATCTTTATAGTCAATATTCAGTATTGAATGGTGAATGCTTAATGACAGGACACCCTCTTGTGTTCACTCCCTTTAGGAAGATTTTTTAGCAAAATTGGGTGGTCTTTTTGTGCCTCTCCTGCGGTACACCACATGCTGCCCGGGCTCACTCTTGAATGCTAAAACTGAAAATCCATGTTTTAAAAATAAAATATTTCTTCCTTCCCCAGATTGGGTTTTCCCCATTTGGGGGTATAAAGTACCTAAATTGGAAGGGATGCAGAGATCCATGTGGTGTTTGCTTCTAGAAAATCTAAATATTCTTTTTGATGAAGCCAATGTAGGCAAAACATTGAAGCAGCAACTTGAAGTCTTTAAGTTTCAAATGGCCCATATTGTACCAATCTTTGAAACTTGATCTACAGTGCCTTGAAAAAGTATTCACACCCCTTGACATTTTTCAAATTTTTTTGATGTTAAAACCAAAAACTTAAATAGATTTTATTGGGGTTATATGTGATAGACCAACACAAAGTGGCACATAATTGTGAAGTGGAAGGAAAATGATAAATGGTTTTCAAAATTCTTTACAAATAAATATCTGAAAAGTATGGCGTGCATTTGTATTCAGCCCCCTTTACTCTGATACCCCTAACTAAAATCAAGTGGAGCCAATTGCCTTCAGAAGTCACCTGATTAGTAAGTAGAGTGCATCTATGTGTAATTTAATCTCAATATAAATACATCTGTTTTGTGAAGCCCTCAGATGTTTGTTAGAGAACCTAAGTGAACACTCAGCATCATGAAGGCCAAGGAACACACCAGACAGATCAGGGATAACGTTCTGGAGAAGATTAAAGCAGGGTTAGGTTATAAAAAAATATCCCAAGCTTTGAACATCTCATAGAGCTATGTTCAATCTATCATCCGAAAATGGAAAGGGTATGGCACAACTGCAAACCTACCAAGACATGGCCATCCACCTAAACTGACAGGCCGGGCAAGGAGAGCATTAATCAGAGAAGCAGCCAAGAGGCCCATGGTCACTCTGGATGAGCTGCAGAGATCCACAGCTCAGGTGGGAGAATCTGTCCATAGGAAAACTATTAGTCATGTATTCCACAAATCTGGCCTTTACAGAAGAGTGGCAAGATGAAAGCTATTGTTGAAAGAAAGCCATAAGAAGTCCCATTTGCAGTTTGTGAGAAGCCATGTGGGGAACACAGCAAACATGTGGAAGAAGGTGCTCTGGTTAGGTGAGACCAAAATTGAACTTTTTCACCTACAAGCAAAATACTGTGTGGCGGAATACTAACACTGCACATCACCCCGAACATACCATCCCCACTGTGAAACGTGGTGGCGGCATCATGTTGTGTGGATGCTTTTCTTCAGCAGGGACAGAGAAGCTGGTCAAAGTTGATAGAAAGATGGATGGAGCCAAATACAGGGCAATCTTAGAAGAAAGCCTGTTAGAGCCTGCAAAAAACTTGAGACTGGGGTGGAGGTTTACCTTCCAGCAGGACAACGACCCTAGACATACAGTCAGAGCTACAATGGAATGGTTTAGATCGAAGCATATTCATGTGTTAGAATGGCACAAAGTCCAGACCTAAATCCAATTGAGAATCTGTGGCAAGACTTGAAAATTGCTGTTCACAGATGCTCTCCATCCAGTCTGACAGAGCTTGAGCTATTTTGCAAAACAGAATGGGCAAAAATGTTACTCTGTAGATGTGCAAATCAGGTAGAGACATCCCCAAAAAGGCTTGCAGCTGTAATTGCAGCAAAATGTGGTTCTACAAAGTATTGACTCGGGGGGGGGGGGGGGCTGAATACAAATGCACAGGTACACTTTTCACATATTTATTTGTAAAACATTTTGTAAACCATTTATCATTTTCCTTCCACTTCACAAATATGTACCACTTTGTATTGGTCTATCATATAAAATCCCAATAATATACATTTACATTTTTGGTTGTAACATGACATAATGTTGAAAATTTCAAGAGGTATGAATACTTTTTTCAAGCACTGAATGTTGATCTTTTAATGTCTTTTGACAGTAAATCACAGTTGTTTTGAAAAGCATCTGTACTGAAGATTTTCACGCAATTCCACTCAATTGACAGCTCATAATTTGGGATTTTCCCTAAATTTCAGCCCAGGTGGTTACCAGGTAGGATGAATCCCCTAGCTGGGATGCAGACAGTGATACAAATCTATGGTAAGGGGATTTAAGTCCTTACAATTTGATCCAAAACAATCAGAAATCAATTTAACCTAAATACACTTTATTCAAAGTAGAACCATCAGTAACTTTAAAAGTGAACATGAATATACTATATTCCTGACCTGTCGCAGTATATACACCTACAGTTTTCAGAAAATAACAACTTTGTATCAATGGAGCAGCAGTCCTTTAGCTCCAGTCAAGTGAATTTGCCTAGGCTGAGGTCATCAGTCTGCTGCAGGTAGTAGAAAGCATCTTCTCTGTTCAATGCTAAGTGGTCAGACTGTAACATTTTAGCAAGGCAGATAGGCTGCCAGACACTTGTGAATTTATTGAACACAGCCACCAAAATCTATATGATTGTGTTACCTCCGACCCATCATCTTAGTCCAAGAATTAGATGCTGTCCCTGAATGATGCCTGAACAAAGATTGCCCTGTCCTTCTGAAGATATAAGAACATGACTGTAATGTCAAGGGGAGAACCCAGATCTCTGTGAGAGGTAATATCTGGAAGCGTTATACTCACGCACGGAACATGAAAAAATATATCTAGTGCTAGCTAGGTCTGCTTTAAGACCCCTTTCACACCGAGGGCAGTTTGCAGGCACTATAGCGTTAGAAATAGTGCCTGCAATCCATCCTCAAACTGCTGCTCCATTGTCTCCCCGAGGGCTTTCACACTGGAGCGTTGCGCTGGCATGACGTCAGGAAAAGTCCTGCCAGCAGCTTCTTTGGAGCGGTGTGTTTACCGCTCCTCCACCGCTGCTCCCCATTGAAATCAATGGGGCAGCGCGGCTATACCGCCGGAAAAATGCCGCTATTGCGGCATATTGCGGGCGGTTTTACCCCTTTCTCAGCCGCTAGCGGGGGTAAAAGCGCCCCGCTAGCAGCCGAAATGCACTGCAAATCCGACTGCGTTTTCCTGCCGACGCTATTAGCGCGGCAGTGTGAAAGCCGTCTAAATGAAAGATTAATGCTATACAATCAGTTAAACACACAGATAAAATAAATATATGATAGCAGTTTTACCTGACAAAGGATTTGTATTTTTGTACATTCCTGAGATTTACACAGATCTGTCACATAGCACAGACTACACTGTGCTATGCTATAAGATCTGATTTTTTTCCGGTTCTGTAGTTAAAGTGGTGTAAACCACAGACATGAAATATGAACATAGCACATGCCTGTACTTATCTCAATTAAGATAACTAAGTGTCACTTTTGTCTCCTGCCTTGTTCCTCTGCTATCGGCATGAATAATTTCTGACAGGTTTTCCTGACACCAAGAGAAAAAAAGTGACAGCGGAGGCAGCTTCAGCTGATTGAAGGCCTCAGCTGTGTTCCTGTGTGCTCTGTGAAGGGGGTGCGTCTCTTCCCTCCAATCGACTCTCAGAGCTCCCTTCATGGAGCTCTGCAGAGTTCAGATTTTCGCCTCCTGTTTTCTGAACTGTCACACTTATTGCATTGCAGCACGACTGCTTATCCGCCCTGTCACGTGCCTGACTGGAGGCAGAAGTGATGAGAGGACTTTCCTTGCAGCTGAATGCGGAGTACCACTGAAGGTGGTGATAGAGGGTGCTATGCCCAAAGATGCAAGGGTTGCCTGAAGGTGAAGATGCATGATGAATCCTGATGTGAGGACACCCAAGAGCAGAGAAGTAGTCACAGCAGATGATTCGCTGGAGGTGTTGGACAGATGGGTTAGGCAGGAAGCAAGGTCTGAAGCCAGGCCGGGGTCAAACACAGGAAGCCAGTCAGGAGCAGAGGCAGAAGTGTGGTTGAGATCAAACCGGGGTCAAAAACAGGATGTCATTCAGGAACAAGGCAGAAGCAGGTCTGTGGAGCAAGCTGGGTTTAGAGCCAGGAGAGAAACCAGAGCAGGTTAGGGGTAACCTGGGTTGGTAACACGTAATCAAACAGAAGCACAAGGCACAGAAACACAGGATACAAGGGTGGCGATAATCCAGCAATTTGTGAGAGGAGCTACTGTCATTATATAGGCCAGTGGACATTGGCAATCAGCGAGCTTTGTGCGCACCATCGCGCATGCACATTTTCCTTTGTATGTCATTTGCTAAAGCGCATGCGCTAATTAGCAGGGCCATACTGGATATTGGCATATTTACCAGTTCTTCTCTGAATTCTTCCCTGACACTCCCCAAGTCTGAATGCTGTTTTACGTTGACTGCAAAAGACTAATATCAGGTCAAATTCAGGTACATATACTCATTTATAGAATACATTTAATGATTTATTGATGATAAAGGGGTGCCTTTATTTGTGTAATTTATCTCTGGAATTCAGCTTTAAGCTTTTATAAAGTGGAACCCCAGTAGCCACAGTATGTTAGCCAGACATATTTTTAGTTTTAAATAGAATAGGGAGTGCTTAGAAGAGGACAGTGGCTAAGTGGTTAGCACTTCAACCCAGCAGCACTAGAAATGTTGGTTTGAATCCCAACCAGAGCACTACATACCTGACATTTGCATGTTCTCCCTGTGCCTTTGTGGGTTTCTACAACACACCAAAGACATGCTGGTGGGTTTGGCTCCTGTCTAAATTGACCCTAGTATATGCATTAGGGATCTTAGATTATAAGTGCCTTGAGGGCAGGGACTGATGTGAATGTACTATATACAGTGCCTTGGGAAAGTATTCGCCCCCTTGAACTTTTCAAACTTTTGCCACATTTCAGGCTTCAAACATAAAGATATAAAATTTACATTTTTTGTGAAGAATTACCAACAAGTGGGACACAATTGTGAAGTGGAACGAAATCTATTGGATATTTTAAACTTTTTTAGCAAATAAAAAACTGAAAAGTGGTGCGTGCAACATTATTCGGCCCCTTTACTTTCAGTGCAGCAAACTCACTCCAGAAGTTCAGCGAGGATCTCTGAATGATCCAATGTTGTTCCTAAATGACTGATGGTGATAAATAGAATCCACCTGTGTGTAATCAAGTCTCTGTATAAATGCACCTGCTCTGTGATAGTCTCAGGGTTCTGTTGAAAGCGCAGAGAGCAACACGAAGACCAAGGAACACACCAGGCAGGTCCGTAATACTGTTGTGGAGAAGTTTAAAGCCGGATTTGGATACAAAAAGATTTCCCAAGCTTTAAACATCCCAAGGAGCACTGTGCAAGTGATCATTTTGAAATGGAAGGAGTATCAGACCACTGCAAATCTACCAAGACCTGGCCATCCCTCTAAACTTTCAGCTCAGACAAGGAGAAGACTGATCAGAGATGCAGCCAAGAGGCCCATGATCACTCTGGATGAACTGCAGAGAACTACAGCTGAGGTGGGAGAGTCTGTCCATAGGACAACAATCAGGCATACACTGCTCAAATCTGGCCTTTATGGAAGAGTGGCAAGAAGAAAGCCATTTCTCAAAGATATCCATAAATAGTCTCGTCTAAAGTTTGCCACAAGCCACCTGGGAGACACACCAAACATGTGGAAGAAGGTGCTCTGGTGAGATGAAACCAAAATCTAACTTTTTGCCCACAATGCAAAACGATATGTTTGGCGTAAAAGCAACACAGCTCATCAGCCTCAACACACCATCCCCACTGTCAAACATGGTGGTGGCAGTATCATGGTTTGGGCCTGCTTTTCTTCAGCAGGGACAGGGAAGATGGTTAAAATTGAGGAGAAGATGGATGCAGCCAAATACAGGACCATTCTGGATGAAAACCTGTTGGAGTCTGCAAAAGACCTGAAACTGGGATGGAGATTTATCTTCCAACAAGACAATGATCCCAAACATACAGCAAAATCTACAAAGGAATGGTTCACAAATAAACATATCCAGGTGTTAGAATGGCCAAGTCAAAGTCCAGACCTGAATCCAATCGAGAATCTGTGGAAAGAGCTGAAAACTGCTGTTCACAAACGCTCTCCATCCAACCTCACTGAGCTCGAGCTGTTTTGCAAGGAAGAATGGGCAAGAATTTCAGTCTCTCGATGTGCAAAACTGATAGAGACATACACCAAGCGACTTGCAGCTGTAATCACAGCAAAAGGTGGCTCTACAAAGTATTAACGCAAGGGGGCCGAATAATTTTGCACGCCCCATTTTTCATTTTTTTATTAGTTAAAAAAGTTTAAAAAATCCAATAGATTTCGTTCCACTTCACAATTGTGTCCCACTTGTTGGTGATTCTTCACAAAAAATAAAAATGTTATATCTTTATGTTTGAAGCCTGAAATGTGGCAAAAGGTTGAAAAGTTCAAGGGTGCCGAATACTTTCACAAGGCACTGTATATATGTGTGTGTGTGTGTGTGTGTGTGTGTGTGTGTGTGTGTGTGTGTGTGTGTGTGTGTGTGTGTGTGTGTGTGTGTGTGTGTGTGTGCAAAGCACTGCGTCAGCTATCGGCACTATATAAGTACCTGTAATAAATGAACCTGCTTTTTTCTGACCAATCAAGAAAACCCACTTTGTACATCATACGGTGTTATGTGATAATCTGGCTAACTGTAAATTGAACAGAAGCTGCAGAATGAAAAACAGCAAAAAAGGTGTAGTAGCCTAATGCATTACCAGAAGCAAAATTTATTCATAAAAAGTAGAAATATATACTCACAAAATTGTATAATCCCAAGCATAAAATTAATCAAAAGACAGGCACCTCCATGATGTAGAAAACCTTTGTAACACTGCACTGCACAAAGAAAATTTGTTGACGTTTTTCAAAAGAATATACTGTTTTCATCAAACCTAACATGTTTGTTAGACTACTTGCCTTTAGATGTTCTCAGTACAGAGATTACTGTTATCAAGCTCCTCTCTTCCTTTATCAATAGGGATGGACTTAAAAAAATATTTAAATTGGTTTTAAAGGCAGAAGGTTTTTTATCTCAAATAAATTCTATGCATTAAGATAAAAAGCCTTCTGTGTGCAGCAGCCTCCCCAGCCTGGTCCACGGGTACCTCGGCCGTCCAGGACTCTCCCTCCTAATTGACTGAGACAACTCAAACCCAGTTAACCAATTAGGAAAGAGGGGGTGGGGCCGAACCCTGGCTTGGTGTCTGAATGGATACATGGAGCTGCAGCTCTGCTCGGGTGTCCCCATAGCAAGCTGCTTGCTGTGGGGGGCACTCAACAGGAGGGAGGGGCCAGGAGCTCCAGCCAGGGACCCGAAAAGAGGAGGATCTGGGCTGCCCTGTGCAAAACCACTGCACTGAGCAGGTAAGTATAACATGTTTGTTATTTTTATAGAAAAAAGAAGACTTTACAATAACTTTAAGGCCGCGTACACACGCGGGGACTGTTCGCCCAACTTTGTCCGCTGAACAGTGTTTCGGCAAACAGTCCGCTCGTGTGTGGGCTTTCAGCGGACAGTTTCAGCGAACAGTCCGCTGAACAAGGTTTTTCGGAAATTCCGAAAAACTGTCCGCTGAAACCTTGTTTCAGCGAACAGTCCCCTCGTGTGTAGGCTTGTTCGTCAAACTAAGTTCCGCGCATGCTCAGAAAGGATTTACACGCCGAAAGTTATAATGCAGTGTATAGGACGTCGTATTTTTCGTCCCGTCATACGTGCCGTTCACGTCATCGCGCACGGTTTCAGCAAACTGTTCGTCCGTCGTGTGTGGCCATGTCCGTCCATGCTAATTTTGAGCGGACTGTTTGCCGAAACTGTTTGACGGACAAAGTTGGGCGAACAGTCCCCGCGTGTGTACGCGGCCTAACTCATTGGAAACTGCACTATGCTGGTACAGAGGACATTTCGCAGGATCATAACAGTAAAAATAATAATAATTGGCTAATTGTCTGATTTCTAACAATGAGATTAGGGATGTGATGCCAAGGCTATGTCCCATAAGTATATGAATAGGGTTCCTTACCATATCATCAAGTAGACCCATAACAGGTTGGATTTGAGCAGCTAAATATCATAAATGTAACACAATATAATATATATTAAATATATATTATATATTATTATATTAAAATATTATCCTTTATGTTTTTTTTGAACAGGCGGGGAGGCAAGCTCCGGATCCCTAATGGTTGGCTTTGCCATTTGGCTCCAGAAATAATACGGCAGTTGTCTCCCAACACAGAGGAAGATAAACTTCCATTTTCAAAGCACTCAGATGTATTTGCACTTGGGTAAGTAGAATTCTAAGCAACTTTGTATATGCAACATCTTACCTCTGCATTTTCTTTCCCTATGCATTCAGCGCTTCAGTCATAGGCCTAAACCATTGCCAAAAAAAGCTGAAAATAAAATCCACAAGCACATAGGTCCAGGTGTAGCTGTATTACCTGGCATAACTGGTTGGTGTAATACCTGCCATAAATGGTTGGAATACCAGTTTTTGTAAACAAGAAATTGTAGTTTATTGTAGTTTATTTGAATGAAAAATCATAAAATTAAAGTGGAAGTAAACTCCCCTATCGTTTTCAGCCAAGGAAGCTGCCATCTTTGCCTCTGTTTAATCTTCAACTGCTATGGTGTTGTACATGTGATTTGTTATGACACCAGCCATTGGATGGTTTGATAGTTTGGCTGAGAGCACAGCTAATGTGCAGTTAGCATGCCTTTTTTTTTTAACTGTTTAAATCGATGGGTTTACTTCCACTTTAAAAAGCAATCACTTGTGTCAGGTGTTGTAAACAACCTTCGGAGAAGTCTGAGATTTGTCTCACCACTCGTAAGTAGGGATGGGTGAACAGTTCGGCCTGAGCATAAGTTCGGGCCGAACTTTCGTTGCTCGCTCATTCAGCGAACATTCGAACAAACTGTCGAACTACCCTGATGGGTCTGTGTGTGCGTTAATGCCAGTTTAACGCCATATAGTTTTGTGTGCATTGCTGCCAGTTTAACGCTATATAGTTTTTTGTGTGTTACTGCCAGTTTAACGCCATATAGTTCTGTGTGTTACTGCCAGTTTAACACCGTTTACTTCTGTGTGCGTTACTGCCAGTTTAACCCCGTATAGTTTTGTGTGCGTTACTGCCAGTTTAACGCCATCTAGTTCTGTGTGTGTTACCGCCAGTTAAAAGCCATTTATTTCTGTGTGAATTACTACCAGTTTAACGCCATTTACTTCTGCGTGTGTTACTGCCAGTTTAACGCCATATAGTTCTGTGTGCGTTACTGCCATTTAAACACCATATAGTTTTGTGTGTGTCACTGTACATTTGGCACATTATATTGCAGTAAATTATAATGTATCCATGGAGTGTGTCTGTGTAGTGTGAGTACTCAAATTAAGGTGCAGCAAACTCCACTTTACATTGATTAAAGTGCATCTATGTACAGATTTCCACTTCTTCGTTACATGTGTTTATAAGCACTGCCCCCTCCCTCCAAATAATGTCTGGGAGGACAACAAGGAGAGGCAGATGTTCCCTTGCCACTGTAAGGGGGCCAGCAACAAATTTGTCCAGAGGCAAAGGTGGACGTGTTGGTAGTCCTCAGGCAGGGCATATTTTCTTCTGTTTAGTGAGTTTGCATGTGCTATCCAGCCATAACATGCAGAGGAGGTGGTGTACTGGCTTACTAAACCTTACTCATCCTCCTCACCCTCTGTCACGCAAGCAGAGACAAGTGTGCAGTTCCCTGCAGTTGCCAGAGTGGATAAGCCTGCCTCCTTGTCCACATCTATTCCTGCCATAGCCCCAACATCAGCCATGGAGGAGTCAGCTGAGTTATTTGACCACAGTGACAACCACATGCTCCTTGATGCCCAGTCATTACTGGAGTCAGATGTTGGCTCTGAGGTTGAGGATGACAAGAACATGAGCCTAGAGAGAGGGGAGAATACTGGTAGACAAATTGCCATTCATGTTCGTATTGGAGTATTGTCAAGTTGCCTCCGGTGGTAATGATGAAGATGGAGGTGATGATGATCAGGAGGTCACTGATGCGACTTGGGTGCCAGATAGAGGAGGAAATGGAAGGTAAGGCGGCACAACCCGAAGGAGGCCAGCATCAAGAAAAAGTAGAGAGCAGCCACCCTAATCCATCACATTCTGCTGCTGTTATCTCCCGGCCCACTCCCGAAAGCTCAGCTGTCTGGGCCATTTTCAGCACATCTGCAGTAGAACGCACTGTTGCTATCTGGAAACTGTGTCTCAGGCAAATGAAACGTGGCAAAAACACCAGCCATTTGAGTACCACATGCTTAAAAAGGCATTTAACGTCCGACCACTCAGCCTGCTGGCAAGAGCACCTGAAAACCACACCAAAGGGGCACAAATCTGTCCCTCCTCCTCCTTACCCACTTCAGTCTGCCCCTGCTATACAGAGTCATTACCTCTTAGCAGCCTCCACTGACACACACAGGGTGTCCCAGGTCCTAGCAGCACATCTGCAAGCAACACACCACTAGCTATAGACTGTAGCTGGCAAATTACTCTGTCCCATCTGCTGCATTGTAAAAAAAAAATACAGTCCCTGCCACACACATTCCCAGCGTCTAACTGCAAGCTTGTCAAAGCTATTGGCTCTCCAATTTCTGCCTTTCAGCCTGGTGGATTATACCCCCTTCCGTGAATTTGCACAATGTTCTGTACCACAATGGCAGGTTATCAGTCGCTACTACTTTTCATGTAAGGCCCTTCCATCTCTCTACCATCACATGGAAGGGAATGTTCTGACATCGTTGTGCAAGGCAGTCAGCTGTAAAATCCACGTGGTCCAGCAAGCATGGGCAGGGACGATATATTTAGTTCACAGCACACTGGGTAACGCTGCTTGCAACTCTATAGGATGCAGGACAGGGCTCGGTGCTGCAGCTTGTTGTGCCCCCACGTCTCCATATAGCTGATGATGTCAGACCTGTGAGCTCTACCCCCCCTCCTCCTCCTCCACCATCTCCATGCCCTACAGAATTGTCCTATGAACATCAGGTACCCCTTAAGCTTTCAGTCAGGCTAAAAAGTTCCATGCAGTGCTTCAGCTGGTGTGTTTAGGGAACAGGAACCACACCGGAGCAGAAATTCTTGCAGCTCTGCAGGGACAGGCCCAGAGGTGGTTCACCCCATGCCAGCTGGAGCCAGGAATGGTGTTGTACAATAATGGCACAAACCTCCTGTCACACCTTAGACAGGGAAAGTTGACACATGTGCCATGGCTGGCATATGTCCTCAATTTGGTGGTGCAGTGTTTCCTAAATATGTACCCAGGGTTGCAAGATGTGCTAAAGCTGGCCAGAAGAGTCTGTAGCCATTTGAGGTGATCATACACAACCAGTAGTTGGTTGGCTGAAATTCAGCAGGAAACCCACCTGCCTGTAAACCTCCTGATTTGTGACATGCCCACCAGGTGGAACTCGACTTTGTCAATGCTGCAGCAGCTATACATGCAGCAGAGGGCCGTCAATGAGTACCTGTGCGAATACGGCATAAAGACAGGCTCAGGCCCGCCTTGGCTTTTTTTCCCCTATGCCTATGGCTGATCATTAAGGATGCATGCATTGTATTGTCACCATTTGAGGAGGTCACAAGGATGGTGAGCCGTGACAGTGCATGCATCAGTGACACAATCCCTGTTGTATTCCTGCTGGAGCAGACTCTGAATGGCATTATGGACAGGGCACTGGAGGCAGAGCAGCAGGAAGAAGAGGACTTCCTTTCCTCTCAGGCCCACTTTATCCAGACACCATCATTCCTATGTCACAGAACACACAGGAGGAGGGAGGGGAGGAGGAGGTTCCTGGCACTTTCATATGCTTCGAAGAAGAGGAAGATATGCGTCAACCTGTAAGCAATGGCTTTCCAACTTCAGGACCCTTGAGAGTAGTACATGGCTGAGAGGAGGAAGTTCCAGATGCTGTCATCCTGAGTGACCCCAAGGGGTCTGCTTCTCAAGCCTCTGCAAATTTCAGGTGCATGGGCAACCTCATGCTTCAAAGCCTGCGAAAGGACCCAAGAATACGTGCCATAAAGGAGAAGGATAATTACTAGTTGGCAACCCTCCTTGACCACCATTATAAGGGGAAGGTCTCAGAACTCATCCCATCCGCACAGAGAGTGCAGAAGAGAAAAGTTTTTCCTGACTCCAGTAGGTTACAGTTTTGTGGAAAACGTAGTTTTGAGTCTTCTGTTGGTCAAGAGAGGAGCATTGGAGAAGGCGTCGGTCTAAGTGAGGCATTTCGCTGTCAGCTTCCACATCCTATCGGCAGCGTCTGCATCACATGGGGCCAAAACAGAGATGGAGTGCTTTCCAGCTGAAAATTCACTGACCTACTGGGTCAGGAGAATAGACCACAGGCCAGAATTTGCCCAGTATGCTATTGAGTTGTTGGGCTGCCCTGCATCAAGCGTGCTTTCAAAACAGGCATTCAGTGCTGCAGGAGGTTTCGTTATGCCCTGTACACACAATAGGATTTTCCAATGCAAAATGTGCGATAGGAGCTTGTTGTCGGAAATTCCGACCGTATGTAGGCTCCATTGGACATTTTCCACCGGAATTTCCATCACACAAAATTTGAGAGCTGGTTCTCAAATTTTCCAACAACAAAATCCGTTGTCGGAAATTCTGATCGTGTGTACACAATTCCGACGCACAAAGTACCATGCCTGCTCAGAATCAAGCAGAAAAGCAGCACTGGCTATTGAACTTCATTTTTCTCGGCTCGTCATACTTTTGTTGTATGTCACCTCGTTCTTGACATTCGGAATTTCCGATCAACTTTGTGTGACCATGTGTATGCAAGACAAGTTTGAGCCAACATCCATTGGAAAAAAACATGTATCTTGTTGTCGGAAAATCCTATTGCGTGTACAGGGCATTACTGATCATGGAACATGTTCAAAGATTCTGTGGCCTGCTTGACTTTTATAAAAAAGCAATCAGTCCTGGATTACTAGCTATGAAGCCCCTGATGCTGATGTCACTGATTAAGACTTTTTGGGATGTGGATTATCTGCAGGACTTCAAGGCTGCCTAGCTTTGAGGGCGTTCAATCATTTCATCTGGAAGAATGTTTTTGGTATAGGTTTCATGGGCACAATTAACACCCAAAGACCAATTTTTCAGCACCTGCTTGATAGGTGCATATCATTGCAATTTTTTTTGCCTTCATCAAGAGCACCTCTATAAAGTTACAGTGGGAAGGCGCCCCCAACACCCAAAGAGTAATTTTTATGCACCTGTTTGACAGGTGCATATCATGGCAATTTGTTACAGCAAGACCAATTCTTGCTTTCAAGAGTACCTCTATAGGGTTATGGTGGGAAGGCACAACCGACACCCAAAGACCAATTTTTCTGCACCTGTTAAACAGGTGCATATCATTGCAATGTTTTACAGCAAGGCCAATTCTTGCTTTCATCAAGAGAACCTCTATAGGGTTATGGTGGGAAGGCACCACCGACACCCAAAGACCAATTTTTCTGCACCTGTTTGACAGGTGAATATCATTGCAATTTATTACAGCAAGGCCAATTCTTGCTTTCATCAAGAGAACCTCTATAGGGTTGTGGTGGGAAGGTGCCACCGACACCCAAAGACCCGTTACTTTGATCCAAAGTCAAAGTGGCACCAGAATGTATCCAAAAAAAATCTAATCTTGTTTCCAGTGCACTACATTATGGCCTCATTATACACACTGGATCCCCAACTTTTGCTGAGCAAAATAAAGGCAGCTTCCAGGGATTTTTTTTTATTTTTTTGGCTTTATGAATTCAATTATTGTTACAGCAGATTCTAGACATGGTAAAGATCTGCCACTTTACAGGTAGACTAAGGGGACCCACCAGGCACTATATTAGAAGGAATTAAATTTTTTATGCATTTACTTTAAAAATCAAAAAATCACTGCTCATTTAAAAATGACGTTTTTCACAAACTTTTTTTTATTGATACATGTCCCCCAGGGCAGGACTCGGACCCCTATAACCATTGTAAGCCTAATTATTTGCATATATACCTTAAAAATGGGCACTTTTGATCTTTGATGTTTGTTTCGCGGTGTTCGAAAGTTCTGGTGCGAACTGAACATGGGTCCATTCAGCCTATCCCCACTCACAAGATACAGAATAGGTGTGTGTCATCTAGGCTAAGCAGGGAAATCCAGGAGATGCGGGGGAGCCACCGTGTGGATTGCCATACGCGGTGCTGGGGAGAAAACAACCGTGGGCAGTGGCAAATAAAACCCATGGAGACAACGTTGGAAGCTGCTTCTAGCGCTGACGTCACTTGCTGCGCCACTTGGAGAGCAAGGCGATCGTGTCATGTTGACATGACTTGACAAGGCGCGGGAACGCAAAACATGTCATTATAGCGACGGGACCAATACGATCGGCTTGCTCTCAAAGTGTTTCCTCCTCCCTGGCTTCTGTTCCTGTTTGCTGGCGCAGAGAGTGACGTCATCGCTAGAGGCCATTTCCAACATTGTCTTCACAGGGATTACTTGCCACAGCCCACGGTTGTTTCCTCCCCAGTACCACGTATGTCAATCGGCACAGTGGCTCCCCAGCAGCTCCTGGATTTCTCTGCTTAGCCCAGCTGACACACATCAGCTTACGAGTGGGGGACGCATCCCAGACTTCTCCAACTGTGCACAAAAAAGCACCATATAGCCCCGGAGGTTGTTTACAACACCTGACACAAGTGATTGCATAGCTTTTTAATTGTATTATTTTTCATTCAAACAAACTATAATTTCTTGTAGTTACCAGTAGTTTCTTACCAAAACTGGTATTCCAAACATTTATGCCAGGTATTACACAGGTAATACACCTGGTCCTAAGTGCTTTTGGATTTTGTTTGCCACTTTTTTATGGTTCTTCTCCCTAGGAGCAAGTCCTAGCAGCTAAGGTCCGCTGGATTGCCAATTTGTTGTTTCCTCTACTATTTTGTTCCTTTAATCAGGCGCCTGACCATTTTTGTGGCTAAACCAGTGTCAACGTTACTTTATTTGATCCAGTTTGTCATCAGTCTGTGCTGTATAGCAGAGAACAATATGTCTGCTAAGCAGGACTGGGAACAGAGAGGGCATTGGGGACTGCTCTGTCTACAGCAGTTGATGCCTGGAATTGTGGGGGTGGGGGAAGAAAAATAGGAGGTCTTCTTATGCTGGGGCTGCTTTCAATGCTTTGTCAATACAAGTAAAAGGTGCAAACACTTATGCCTCATACACACGATCGGACTATCCGGCGGACTTAATCCGGCGGACAAACCGCCGGGCTTTGCAGCTGAGGTCCGCCGGACTTTCCGAATGAGCGGAACAACACACGACCAGACTTTTCTGGCGGGCTAGGTCCGCCGGACCTTTGAAATGAACGAACTTTCCCACACACGGAGAAGACGGAACTAGCGAAGGAAGTCAGTGTCGCCGCCTCCATCGGCGAGATTGACACCTCGCTAGCCCCATCACCTGATATGGATTTAAAGGGGAAGCCCTACGCCGAAAAAACGGCGTGGGGGCCCCCCCAAAGTCC
The DNA here is from genome assembly GCF_037356315.1 of Lithobates pipiens. Lineage (NCBI taxonomy): Eukaryota > Metazoa > Chordata > Amphibia > Anura > Ranidae > Lithobates > Lithobates pipiens. The sequence goes on along the minus strand of NW_027507790.1, from coordinate 95,277,442 downwards.
ATAGCAGACCTTTATCCGAGCACGCAGCCCAGCCGGTCAGGAAAGGGGGTGGGGACGAGCGAGCGCCTCCCCTCCTGAGTCATACCAGGCCGCATGCCCTCAACATTTTGGGGTGCTTTGGGGAAGGGGGGCTCTATGATCCCCTCACCCTAAAGCACCTTGTCCCCATGTTAATGAGGACAAGGGCCTCTTCCCGACAACCCTGGCCGTTGGTTGTCAGGGTCTGTGGGCGGGGGGTTTATCGGAATCCAGGAGCACCCTTTAATAAGGGGGCCCCCAGATACTGACCCCCCACCCTATGTGAACGAGTATGGGGTATGATGTACCCCTACCCATTCACCTGGTGAAAAAAGTGTAAATAAAAAAAACACAAGTTTTTAAAATAATTTATTAGACACCTCTGGTGGTCTTCTCCGCTATCTTCTGTTCTTTTACTAGCTCTTTTACTAGCGGAGGAGCCCGGCTTTCTTCTTCATCATCGCCACCACCGTCCAGGGGTCTTCTTCTGACTTCAGGGTCTTGCCCCAGTCTTCTGGGGTCTTGTCCCGCTCTTTGGTTCTTCTGCCGGGCCTCTGCTATCTTCTTATAGCTCTTTTACTAGCGTTGGCCCGGTCTTCTGTTGCAGCCGCCTTCTTCTCTTCTCTACTTCTTCTCTTCTCCTCTTCTTCTTCCTTGCGATGTTGACACAATGCTCTCTCTGGCCGCAATGGCAGGGATGCGTTGTGCGGCGACTTATATAGGGACAAGGGGCGGGGTCACGGGTGATGTCACATGGTGACCCCACCCCGTATGATGTCACAGTCCCAGCATCCTCTGGGATGCCGGGCTCCTCTGCTAGTAAAAGAGCTGAGTAAAAGAGCAGAAGATAGAGGAGGAGTCCAGCGAGAAGATCCCCCAAGATGGAAGAAGAGAATACCACCAGAGCTGTCTAATAAATTATTTTAAAAACTTGTGTTGTTTTTTTATTTACACTTTTTTCACCAGGTGAATGGGTAGGGGTACACCGTGCCCCATACTTATTCACATAGGGTGGGGGGCCGGTATCTGGGGGTCCCCTTATTAAAGGGTGCTCCCGGATTCCGATAAGCCCCCCGCCCGCAGAACCAGACAACCCTGGCCGTTGGTTGTCAGGGTCTGCGGGCGGGGGGCTTATCGGAATCCGGGAGCCCCCTTTAATAAAGAGGCCCTTGTCCTCATCAACATGGGGACAAGGTGCTTTGGGGTGGGGGGGCCGCAGGGCCCCCCTTCCCCAAAGCACCCCCCCATGTTGAGGGCATGCGGCCTGGTACGGCTCAGGAGGGGGGGCACTCGATCGTCCCCTCCCCCTTCCTGACTGGCCGGGCGGCGTGCTCGGATAAGGGTCCTCTATGGACTTTGGGGGGTCCCCACGCCGTTTTTTCGTCGTAGGGCTTCCCCTTTAAATCCATACCAGGTGACGGGGCCAGCGAAGTGTCAATCTTGCCGATGGAGGCGGCGACATTGACCTTCTTCGCTAGTTCCGTCTACCTGGAGCCACGTTCAAAATTAATGGACTTTTCTCCGTGTGGGCAAGTGCGTTCATTTCAAAAGTCCGGCGGACTAGCACACAGACGGGCGGATTGTCCGCAGGGACTGCCGAGTCCGGCCGACAATTTTGAGTCAAAACTTCTTTCTAAGTCCGCCAGACTTTTGGAAGAAAAGTCCGGTGGAGCCCACACACAGGCGGCTTGTCCGGCGGACTCTGGTCTGCCAGATAGTGCGATCGTGTGCACACGGCATCAGAGTTCTAATGCAACCCAATTAATGTGTAGGAAGTCCATAAAAACTCCATGAAATATAAATATCATGAAATATCATAAAAGTCCATACACCGAGGGTTGTCACCATGTGGGAATAGAAGCCAGATTTCAGAAAAGCTGTAACTAGAACAAAGGATAGAGACGCCTCTAAGTGTAGGCGTAAACACGATTTATTGGACTCAAATGGCAACTGACATGTGGAAGATTGCTGGAATCTGCCTTCTATTCCTATTCCCACTCTAAGTGCCCCTTTTACTTGTATTGACAAAGCAATGAAAGCAGCCCCAGCATAAGAAGACCTCCTATTGCGTGGGAGTGTCCTGGGTTGATGCAATATCTGGAGGGATAGAAACCAGATCTGGGTTGGCTGACATGGATGACGGTCAGCGTTACTGGAGGTTGTGATCACTGAGACACCTCGTGGACCAGAGTGAGCCGCAAGCTTTTTGGTTGCCTAGATGATGCGTTTTATGCGCATGCGCTTTTTCAAAGTCATGAAAGTGGGCAACCGGGAGGTTTAAATAGTGTATAGGGGTGGGGAGTTAACAGACCAATGGGGCAGGGCAATTTGGTAACTGACGTTAACCCCTCATTGCTCGGAAGATAAACATTAGTGTTATATATACGTAATGCTCAAGCAATTTCTAAAACGTAATAATAACAAAAAATAAATTAAAAAATTTAAAAAATCCCCAAATAATCAATTCCAAATGTAAACATGTATGTTAAAAATATATATAAATGTATAAAGGTATATGTAGAGAAACCTGTGCACATATATTCACACCCAAGCATGCCCACACAAAATATACCAAATACAAACACAAATGTAAAATATATGCATAGGTGCGATTCCTAGTGGACAGTTCAACAGACTGAGGAGAAATTGTTCGAGAGTGGATGACTATGTCATAAAGGGTGGCTCGATGATAAAAAAAATTTAAGAAAAGGGATATCCATGGGTGCTATTTCAAGACGCTTTCTTGTGCCACATGAATCCCCCTTCCAAAAGGAAAAATTTCAGCTGAATTGAATGACAACTATACAGTCAGATTCGTGTCAGCCTTTAATGACAAGTTCAAGGCAGTCTCCAGAATAATAAAAAAAAATTATAATATTTTATTATTAGATCAGCATCTGGCCATTGTTGGTGTCCGTGCTGCCTTGGTTCATATGAGAAGACTGCCCATTTTATTTTATATAAGGAGATCTATGGATATACTGATGAACTGAGAATAAGTCTATCCAGACAGGATTTATGCTACGTGATTCCATTGTCATCATATTATCCATGCACTGTTTTTTGCTGTTTTTCACATTATTACAGTTATCACATTATGTTTATGATGTTTAAGTGTGCTTTATAATAAGCTTATAACTTCCTTATTAGAAACATAGGTCGTTTATACTTATATAGAATTCGTCCTCTGGCTTCAGAGTACACTCACTTGTTAGCGCTACATTTTTGGTTTTCACATGTGTTTGAACTTTGTTTGAGTGTTAGCTGCTAGGTTCACTTAATTAGCGCAGTGTTTTCCCCTTTCTTTCACACATAATGAGTGTCTGTTGCACTATGCTTGGAATACAATTTAATATTTTTAGATTTTTAGATATATGTATATGTATAGTTAGGTAACCTTTTAGGCATATTTTAGGCCGCGTACACACGCGGGGACTGTTCGCTCAACTTTGTCCATCAAACAGTTTCAGCGGACAGTCCGCTCAAAATTAGCATGGACGGACTTGCCCACACACGACGAACGAACAGTCCGCTGAAACCGTGCGCGATGACGTGAACGGCACGTACGACGGGACTAGAAAACGACGTCCTATACACTGCAATGCAAACCTCGGCGTGTAAATCCTTTCTGAGCATGCGCGGAACTTAGTTTGACGAACAAGCCTACACACGAGGGGACTGTTCGCTGAAACAAAGTTTCAGCGGACAGTTTTTCGGAATTTCCGAAAAACTTTGTTCAGCAGACTGTCCGCTGAAACTGTCCGCTGAAAGCCCACACAGGAGCGGACTGTCCGCCGAAACACTGTTCAGCGGACAAAGTTGAGCGAACGGTCCCCGCGTGTGTACGCGGCCTTACAAGTTTAATTTTACTTACAACTTGAACAAAAAACTTTTGAGATTTACATATAGGTAAATGATTCACAGGCAATGTAGATTAAAAATTAAATTAAAAATAATAGTCTGGCATTACAATCATCCATCATGTCTAATGTTTGTCCCTGACTAGTTGCCCTAGGAATTATCTATGGTATTTTCATATGCCTGTATGGAATAAAGACTGAACGCAAATACTGCTGGTGGCATGAGCCTGACGTAGGCTAACACTGATCTTTTCTTACCCTACAGAACTATTTGGTATGAGTTACACGCCAGAGAATGGCCATTCAAAAGTCAGCCAGCAGAAGCAATTATATGGCAAGTTGGAACAGGCATGAAGCCAAATCTTAGCCAAATCGGAATGGGAAAGGAAATATCGGTGAGATAATGTTTTATGTCTTTATTTTGGAATCAATACAGTGATGAGCCAGACCACTGAAAACTGATATGATAACCCTGCTAAATTGTATCTGCTACTTTGTTTATATCCCTGAAGAATCCACTGGCAGGATTTTCCAGTGGTTGCTTATGACTCCAGCCTCTCCCAAAATAGAAATACAAAGTGTTTTTTTTGGGATATTCTAGCTATTTTCCCTTTTTGCAGATAACTATATTATTGTTTGGTTTTTGAAATACAAAAGCAGTTAAGCATAAATTGGGGATACTGGCAGGCATCTCTTGCTATACTGCTAAATATTTTATATAAGAAGAAATATGCTTATTATGGTGGACTGACTCTTTACATGGAATACATAGTGATTTTCTATACTTTTTCTTTATTATGCTAAGTCAAAAAGGAGGGGAAAGGGGATCGGACTTTGAATGAAGCATGTAGGTATAAAAAATTCAGTGTATTATATAAATTAGCATACAAAATGCATAATCATGAATAAGTGTATATCCAATACAATTCAAATAACTGGTACAATTCATAAAAATATATATCTATACATACAACCTCGACTGGTTGCCACATGATTATAAACGATTAATATCAAAAATGATACATATTGACAGATATCAATTGAATCATAGGGCATATAATAGCGCTCTGCATTTCATGGATAGATCCACTTTTCAGAAGCATGCACCTGAGTTCAATAAAAAGTATAATAGAAGAAGTTGTTGTTTGGTCTGATCCTACCCAAGGAAAAAGCAAAACCATAAAAAATAAAATAAATATAAAACCAAATATAAAAACCCACTCTCTACCATACTTACAAGGTTGACAATATAATTAAAGTGTGGCACTGTAGATCTTGGGGGTTCCCCGATCTACAGTGCCACACTTTTATTTTATTATATAGTCAAACTTGTAAGTATTGAACTCGCGTGCATGCTCATGCCGTGTCCCTATGATTCAATTGATATCTGACAGTATGTATAATTTTTTTATGTTAATTGTTTATAATCATGTGGCAACTGGTCTAGATTGTATGTATAGGTATACATTTTTATGAATTGTACCAGTTATTTGAATTGTATTGGATATACACTTATTCATGATTATGCGTTTGTATGTTAATTTATATAACAAACTGAATTCTTTATACCTATGTGCTTCATTCAAAGTCCCAATTCCCTTTCCCCTCCTTTTTGACATATAGATAGGTATGGAGGCAATTGACCTTACCAGGTCACTGCATTATATAAAGTCCCAATTGTTCTCCTTTTTTTTATTATGCTAAGGACTAAAACTTTTTTTTTTTTAGCTAATTATTAAATCTTGCATATTTCATAATTCCATATTAATCTGGCGAGTGGAGCTCAAGGTTATTTTTCACATTTTACAAAGCTGGTATTAGCTACGTTGCTAACAAAATATTTTAAGAACATAGCTCAATGGCTGAAACTCAAATTTCACAGGCATTTAAATTTGGAATTTAAATTATAGGAATGATTCATCCTCATCAGTATCATGGGTGCACCTTGTATTAAAGAGGAAGTAAACCCTGAAGAGTTTACTTCCTCTTTCATTCCCTGCAAAGGCAAAGCATAATGGACTACTATGCATCGCATAGTAGCCCATTATGTGTCACTTACCTGACACAGGAGCCAGCGAAGTCGCCGCTGTCCCCTGTAGTCCGCCGCTTCCATCTTGTTGGTGGGGTCTCGCAGCTCTGCCGCTGTCATTCGGCGAAGCCGCGATGACGTCACTCCCGCGCATGCGCACGGGAGCCGACACGCGCGGCAGCTCCGCCGATGAGAATGCCGCGCTCAGTGCGCATGCGCCGTAGACAGCGGTGCCCATTTTCGGGCAAATATCTCCTAAACCATATAGGTTTAGGAGATATTGCTTGGACCTACAGGTAAGCCTTAATCTAGGCTTACCTGTAGGTCAAAGTGGTTTGTAAGGGTTTGCAACCACTTTAAAGCCTAAGTTTACAAAAATAAAAGAATAAGCACAAGGGACATTGCCTACCATCACTGTAATGTTTTCCTTGTGCTGCTGTCTCCTTATTTAGCAAAAACGTTCCTCCTCCAATAACCCCGCTACACACACACACACACACACACACACACACACACACACCCTGCTGTCTTAATCTTCTGGTGCAGGGGTATTAATAGAAGGAAGATGTCACAGGCACTCATCAAGAGTGCCCAATTTTGCCCGCCCTTTCCTCCCAGCAGCTCCCATATTCATAGAAGCTGTAATACACCTCAGGGACACATCTCATTGAAGGTAAGTAATGTCCCTTGTGCTATTTTTTTTTTTTTAGGTGACTTAGGGTTTAAATTTTTATTTAATCACTTGTGAACCACCCACCTGCAATATACTGCTGACAGGTGGCCTGTGCAGGCACAGCGACGTACTGTTATGTCGTTGCCTGTTTCCATTTTTAGTGTGCACGATGCACGCCTCCCCCACCAACACTTGCTGTGATTGTACACAGCAGGAGTTTGTCAGCAGATCACGGACAATGAGTCATGGCTAGGACCCTTGATTACCCGAGATGCTAACCCCTTCCGAGTCATTAGTACAATTAGTACATTAGTACAATGACCATAGTATTATCACTGATCACTTTATTAGTGTCACTGGTGATTAGTGATGGACGAACTTCCGACGGGACGTTTCGCGAACGTGGACGTTCGCGGCGGGCCCCATTGACTTCAATGGGAGGTGTGCAAACATAGTCCCGCCACATGGCCAATGACATAACACATGTATGAGGTGAATCTGGGATCGACAACTACAAGCATTCTTTTTTTATATGGGAAATTGTTGTGACAATTCAGGACTGTGGAGCGCATGAAGGCAATGGAGGAGAGGGAGGGTCAGGGACCAGGGTAGGCAAAGAAGAGGATGCAGGAGAGGATCACCAGCAGCGTGACATACAGCAATGACACCTGCACCGTGATAGAGTCATCTGACAGCAGCACCGTGATAGAGAGCACTGACATCAGCAGCGTGACATACAGCAATGACACCTGCACCTTGATATAGAGCACTGACAGCAGCACAGTGATAGAGAGCACTGACATCAGCAGCGTGACATAAAGCACTCACACCAGCATCGTGATATACAGCACTGACAGCAGCACCGTGATAGAGCACTGACATCAGCAGCGTGACATAAAGCGCTCACACCAGCACCGTGATATACAGCACTGACAGCAGCACCGTGATAGAGAGCACTGACATCAGCAGCGTGACATAAAGCACTCACACCAGCACCGTGATATACAGCACTTACAGCAGCACCGTGACAGAGAGCACTGACATCAGCACCGTGATATACAGCACTGACACCTGCACCGTAAGCAGCCCCAGGAGGAAGTCAGCATAGCACAGGGATGGTGGGAGCCCCTCATAATGAGCATAGCACAGGGATGGTGGGAGCCCCTCATAATAAGCAGCCCCAAGAGGATGTCAGCATAGCACAGGGATGGTGGGAGCCCCTCATAATAGGCAGCCCCAGGAGGATGTCAGCATAGCACAGGGATGGTGGGAGCCCCTCATAATAAGCAGCCCCAGGAGGATGTCAGCATAGCACAGGGATGGTGGGAGCCCCTCATAATAAGCAGCCCCAGGAGTAAGTCAGCACAGCACAGGGATGGTGGGAGCCCCTCATAATGAGCATAGCACAGGGATGGTGGGAGCCCCTCAAAACCTACACAGCAGAGGTACAGCCCCAGGAGGAAGTCAGCACACCACAGGGATGGTGGGAGCCCCTCATAATATGCACAGCAGAGGTACAGCCCCAGGAGGATGTCAGCACAGCACAGGGATGGTGGGAGCCCCTCATAATAAGCAGCCCCAGTAGAAATATGACACCGCTCAACCTCTTCAAAGAGGAGGGTACGGGCATATAGTACGGTGTGCTTTTTTTGGACAAGGAAGTGAGCCAAATGAAGAAAGAAGGTCTCTGTGCTCGATTAAAAAAATTGTTTATAGACATAAGCATGGTCTACTGGTCACATGTGTTGAATTCCTCCGAGATCCATGCCTCATTCATTTTTAGAAATGTGAGGTAGTTAACACTGTCGTGAGCTAGGTGAGTACGCTTATCGGTCGCGAACGTCCTTTCGGACAGGACACTGGATGAGGGGCAAGCCAACAGTTCGATTGCCAATTGGGCAAGCTCTGGCCAGAGGTCAAGCCTGCCCACTAAGTAGTCCAGGGGTTCATCACTCCTCAGAGCGTCCACATCGGCCGTTAACCCGATGTAGTCGGACACCTGACGGTCTAGGCGTTCCCTGATGCTGAATCCAGATGACACCTGTCGATGGGTCGGCTGAAAGAATGACCTCATATCCGAAGTCACCAACACATCTTCAAACTGGCCTCTTCTTGCAGGCGCTGTTGGATTGGTACCCGCAACTCCTTCTCTGGGAGTGGGAATTGCTCCTCTGCCAGCGCACGCAAAAGCAGAATGCAGCATTTCTCGAAGCAAGGCCTGGAAATGCTGCATTCTGACAGCCCTCTGTGACGGCGGTAACATTTCCGCCATTTTGTGTTTGTACCGGGGGTCTAAGTACGTTGCCACCCAGTACTGGTCCTTGACCCTTATGCTTTTTATACGGGGGTCCCTATTAAAACACTGGAGCATGAAGGCCCCCATTTGCACTAAAGTGGAAGCGGTGTGGTGGCCTGGCTCCTGCTCATCATCCAGGATAATGTCGTCCTCTTCATTCTCCTCTCCCCATCCACGCACAACAGGGATCCCAGAAAGGTTTAAAGCGTGCTCTTCTTGCTCCTCCTCATCCGCCCCGGCACCATCCTCCTCTGACTCCTCTTCAGACTCCTGTTGTTCACTTGTCTCAGATAGAGTAGCCCCCCCCCCTGGGAATTCATCCAGCATTGCAACTTCCTAATCTATCCTCTCCTGCTCCTCCACAGCTTGATCAATGACACGACGCAATGCATGCTCCATAAAGAAGGCATAAGGTACCATGTCACTGATGGCGCCATGGCTGCGACTGACCAGTTTGGTGATCTCCTCAAATGGGCGCAGAAGTCTGCATGCGTCGCGCATGAGCAGCCACTGGCGCGGTGAAAAAAAACCCAGCTCCCCAGAACCGGTTCTGCCGCAGAGTTCATACAGGTAGACTGCACGTTTCTGCTGGAGCAGCCTATCAAGCATATAGAAGGTTGAGTTCCATCGCGTCGGGCAATCGCAAATAAGACGTCTGACCGGCAGATTGTGTCGCCGCTGAATGTCAGCAAGGCGAGCCATGGCCGTGTAAGATCTTCTGAAATGGGCGGAGATTTTCCTTGCCTGCCGCAAGATGTCCTGGACCCCAGGGTATTTGACAACAAATCGCTGCACGACCAAGTTTAAGACGTGTGCCATGCATGGCACGTGCGTGATTTTGCCCTGTTTCAATGCGCTAAGCAGATTGGCACCGTTGTCACACACCACTTTACCAACTGTCAAATTGAGCGGTGTTAGCCACTGATCTACCTGTGAACGCAAAGCTGAAAGGAGTGCCGGGCCAGTGTGGCTCTTGGCTTCCAGGCACAACAGACGCAGCACGGCATGGCAACGTCTCACCTGGCATGTCGAATAGGTTCTGGGGAGCTTGGGCGGCGCAAAGGAAGAGACGCTAGCAGCGGAAAAGGAGGAGTCAGCCGAGGAGGAGAGGGAGGAGGATGGAGTAGGAGGAGGAGGAGAAGAAGAGTCAGGCCTGCATGCAATCCGTGGCGGTAAAACCAAATCTACACGGGTGCCACGGGTTACATGCTTGATGGCTCAGAAGGTTCACCCAGTGGGCAGTAAAAGTGATATACCTTCCCTGCCCGTGTTTGCTAGACCACGTGTCTGTGGTCAGATGTATCTTGGCACCGACACTGTGTGCCAGAGATACATTCACTTGCCGCTGAACATGGCCATATAGCTCTGGGATGCCCTTCTCTGAGAAATACTTCCTTCCTGGGACCTTCCATTGTGGTGTTCCAATGGCCACAAATTTGCGAAAGGCCTCCGAGTCCACCAGTTTATATGGCAGTATTTGGCGGGCTATGAGTTCTGACAAGCCAGCCGTCAACCGTTGGGCAAGAGGGTTATCCGGCGTCATCATTTTTTTACGCTCGAATATAAGGCCCACGGAAGCCTGCCTTTTTGCAGAAAAACGTGAGCTTGGCGTGATGGAAGGTGCAGTGGAGGACAATTGTGAGGAGAGAGGAGAAGGAGAAGTAGAAGACGAGGCTGGATGGTGAGAGCCTGCAGTGTGGCTTTGTGTGTTCCATTGCTCCCACTGGGCTCGGTAATGGCTGCTCATGTGCCTTCTTAAGGCGGTCGTCCCTAGGTGAGTGTTGGGCTTACCGCGACTAATGCGTTGACTGCAAAGATTGCAGATGGCAACGCTATTGTCAGCAGCGGACACGTTAAAAAAAGCCCACACTGCGGAGCCATGTGCCGGTGTCCTGGGAGCGCCAGATGTGACCGTACATGGTCGAAGACTCGCTCCTGATACATTTGCAGTCTGCTTTGTCCCTCCTGTGCAATGTAAGTTATTCCTGCTTCTCCTCCCTATCTGCTGGTCCATATCTCCCTCTGAACTCCCCTCCTCTTCCTCTCTTGCTATAAGTAGAGATCTCGGAGTAGGCAGCAACACCGGGGACCAACCTCCTCCTTGGGCTGATCTGGGTGTTGCTGCCTCCTCTTCCTGATCCAATACCAAGAGTGGCTGCGCATCAGAAATGTCTTGATATGGATCGGAAAATAATTCCTGTGACTCAAGCGGAAGGTATGTGGTGGTGGTGGTGGTGGTGGTGATGTTGTTGGTGGTAGTGTCTTTGGGGGTGCACATAGCAGAGAGTGAAGAAGAGGGTGCAGATCGAGAGGATGAGGAGGGTGCAGAAGAGTAAGGCTGAGCGAGCCACTCAACCAAGTCTGGTGCGTCCTTTAAAGTAATTGAACGCACCTTCGGCAACTTCCCACTTTGGCTCAAGCCTGTTGCTCCTGCCCTACCCCTACCACCCCTGCGGAAGGGCCTGCCTCTTCCTCTGCCTGTCATTTTTTAAATGACCCTGTGACAAAACTCTCAGTCCCTATACCGATGAAGGACTGCTGTAGTATAGGGCAGCGGCCAGCAGTAGTGCACCTCAACCCTATGTATTGTGGACCGATACCAGTCCTTATAGAATGACAGACTGTACCTCACTCAAACCTATGTACTGTAGTACCCTATACCTTACCAGTCTTTATAAGGACCTTTGTGGACCAAGTAGGTTGTGTGTGAGTGATTAGCAGACTGTACGTCAGTCCCTATACCGATAAAGGACTGCTGCAGTATAGGGCAGCAGTCAGCAGTAGTGCACCTCAACCCTATGTATTGTGGACCTATACCAGTCCTTATAGAATAGCAGACTGTACCTCACTCAACCCTATGTATTGTAGCACCCTACACCAGGTTACAAGTCCTTATAAGGACCTTTGTGGAACAAGTAGGTTGTGTGTGACTGATTAGCAGACTGTACGTCAGTCCCTATACTGATGAAGGACTGCTGCAGTATAGGGCAGCGGTCAGCAGTAGTGCACCTCAACCCTATGTATTGTGGACCTATACCAGTCCTTAAAGAATGGCAGACTGTACCTCACTCAACCCTATGTACTGTAGCACCCTAGACAGACCAAGTTACCAGTCCTTATAAGGACTTTTGTGGACCAAGTAGGTCGTGTGTGAGTGATTCGCAGACTGTACGTCAGTCCCTATACTGATGAAGGACTGCTGCAGTATAGGGCAGCGGTCAGCAGTAGTGCACCTCAACCCTATGTATTGTGGACCTATATCACTCCTTATAGAATAGCAGACTGTACCTCACTCAACCCTATGTATTGTAGCACCCTACACCAGGTTAAAAGTCCTTATAAGGACCTTTGTGGAACAAGTAGGTTGTGTGTGACTGATTAGCAGACTGTACGTCAGTCCCTATACTGATGAAGGACTGCTGCAGTATAGGGCAGCGGTCAGCAGTAGTGTACCTCAACCCTATGTATTGTGGACCTATACCAGTCCTTATAGAATAGCAGACTGTACCTCACTCAACCCTATGTACTGTAGCACCCTACACCAGGTTACCAGTCCTTATAAGGACCTTTGTGGAACAAGTAGGTTGTGAATGATTAGCAGACTGTATGTCAAGTCCCTATACTGATAAAGGACTGCTGCAGTATAGGGCAGCGGTCAGCAGTAGTGCACCTCAACCCTATGTATTGTGACTGATTAGCAGACTGCAGCAGAAGGGCAGTAGTCAAGTATAATATTCTTTCTATATTTGGAAGAAAGAATATTATACGTGTACAAGCCTATTACCATACCACTGATACCAGTCCTGAAAAGAACCTTTGTGGACCTAATATAGTAACAGCTACTGATTAAACTGACCCTCACTGCCTCACACACTGCTTCCTGCCTGTCCCTATATAAACTGACAAAACAGAGGCTGCTGGAACAATAACTGGTTACTGGAATAGCACTTTTGTGGACCTGATAGTAACAGCTAATGATTAAACTGACTCTCCCTGCAGCACACAGCGTCCTGTCCCTTTCTCTAAACTGACAAAAGACACTCAGGCTGCTGCAACAATCAGTAGCACAGCAAACCTATATACACCTATACCAGTCCTGAAAAGAACTTTTGTGTACCAAATAGCTAGCGATTTGGGTCACTGCAATCTCTCCCTGCTCCACACAGCAACCTCTCCCTATAGTGACAGAAGAAAGAATGTAAAATGGCCGCCGGATCGGGTGTATTTATAAGTTAGGGGGAATGTCCAAGTGTCCGTGTGCTGTAATGTCTTAATTGGCTGTCCTGTACCCCATGATGGATGTGTCATCATAGGTCAAAGTTCTTTTTCACAGAAAACACGGAAGTCCGCCGGGCGAACGGCGGCAATAGTCCGCCGATCGGGCGAATGGCGAACAGCCGAAATTCGCCGCGAAACGACCGCCGGGCAAATTGTTCGGCCATCACTACTGGTGATGCCAGTGACAGTCAGTTCCCATCCAGTTTAAGTTACCGTATATACTCGAGTATAAGCCGAGATTTTCAGCCTCTTTTTTGAGGCTGAAAGTGCCCCCTCGGCTTATACTCGAGTCACCGCTGTCTGACTGCTCGATCAGCGTATCGAGCAGACAGACGGCGGACATTAAAATTTAAAAGCCGCGCCTCCTTCTCCGCCTCCGCCTGTGATAGGCGGAACACTGAATTTCCCAGCAGTCAGTGTTCCACCTATCACGGACATCCGCTCATTCTCATACTACGGACGAGTATGAGAGGATGTCCGTGATAGGCGGAACACAGGCTGCTGGGAAATTGAGTGTTCCGCCTATCACAGGCGGAGGCGGAATTTTGAATTGTAGAATGGCCGCCGAGAAGAGCGGCGATCCATCGGCACGGCACGGGACGGAGGAGGCACGGGACGGAGGAGGCACGGCACGGGACGGAGGAGGCACGGGAAGGAGGAGGCACGGCACGGGACGGAGGAGGCACGGGACGGAGGAGGCACGGCACGGGTCGGAGGAGGCTCGGGACGACGGCGGCTCGGGACGGAGGCTTGGGACACAGGTAGGCTGGACACACACACAAGGCTGCACGGACACACACACACACACACACACACACACACACACACACACACACACACACACACACACACAAGGCTGCACGGACACACACACACACACACACACACACACACAGGGATGGATGGATGGATGGATACACACACACACACACAGGGATGGATGGATACACACACACACACACACACACACACACAGGGATGGATGGATGGATGAATACACACACACACACACACACACACAGGGATGGATGGATGGATGGATGGATACACACACAGGGATGGATGGACACACAGGGATGGACGGACACACACACAGGGATGGACAGCCATGTCTCACCCTCGGCTTATACACGAGTCAATAAGTTTTCCAGTTTTTTGGGGGTAAATTGGGGGCCTCGGCTTATATTCGGGTCGGCCTATACTCGAGTATATACGGTAGTTTCAGATTGCCTGCCACACTATCACTGTCCAACTATAACACTATGGGGGTTATTTACTAAAGGCAAATCCACTTTGCACTACAAGTGCATTTGAAAGTGCAATCAATGTAGATCACTGTAGATCTGAGGGGAAGCTCTAAAATGAAGGGAGGCTCTGCAGATTTTATCCTTCAATCATGTGCAAGCAAAATTGCTGTTTTTTTCTTTTCCTTGCATATCCTCCTCAGATCTACAGCGACTGCACTTCCAAGCGCACTTGTAGTGCAAAGTGTATTTACCTTTAGTAAATAACCCCCTATAAGTTGCTGATCACGCCATCAGTAGTATAAAAAAAAAAATTCCAGTATATTTACTATAGTTTGTAGCTGCTATAACTTTCACCTAAACCAATCAATATACGCTTTATTAGGATTTTTTTTTTCCCCATAGACATGTAGCAGAATACATTTTGGTGTAAATTTATGAAAAACTTTGATTGTTTTATTTTTTTATTGGATTGGTTTTCTAGCAGAAAGTAAAAAATAATAATAATATAATAAAAAATAACCTAGTGGTGATCAAATATTACCAAAAGAAAGCTCTATTTGTGTGAATAAAATTATATATGTGGGTACAGCATTGCATGACTGCGCAATTGCCAGTTAAAATAACGCAGTGCTAAATAGCAAAAAAATGGCCTGGTCATGAAGGGGGTAAAACTGAGAGCTGAGGTGGTTAAAAAAAAAAATCTATTTTTTTTATCAGAAGCAACATTTTTTTTTAGAAAAAATCTTGTTTAGGCTCTTAAAAATAAAAGAAAAAACATTTTAAAAAATAGAAAATTATTCATGCACATATAGACTATCCGGAAAGTATTCTCAGTGCTTCACTTTTTTCACATTTTGTTCTGTTACAGCCTTATTACAAAATAGATTACATTCATTATTATCCTGTAAATTCTACAAACAATACCCCATAATGACAATGTAAAATAAGTTTGTTTGAAATCTTTGCAAATTTATTAAAAATAAAAGATGAAAAAAATCACATGTACATAAATATACACAGCCTTTTCCTAATACTTTGTTGAAGCACCTTTGGCAGCACTTACAGCCTCAAGTCTTTTTGAGTATGGTACTACAAGCTTGGCACACCTATTTTTGGCCAGTTTCTCCTATTTTTCTTTGCAGGACCTCTCAAGCTTCATCAGGTTGGACGGGGAGTGTCAATGCACAGCCATTTTCAGATCTCTCCAGAGATGTTCAATCGGATTCAAGTCTAGGCTCTGGCTGGGCCACATAAGGACATTCACAGGGTTGTCCCGTAGCCACTCCTTTATTATCTTGGCTGTGTGCTTAGGGTCATTGTCCTGTTGGAAGATGAACATTTGCCCCAGTCTTAGGGCCAGAGTGTTCTGGAGTAGGTTTTCATCAAGGATGTCTTTGTACATTGCTGCATTCATTTTTCCCTATATCCTGACTAGTCATCCAATTCCTGTCACTGAAAAACATCCCCACAGCATGATGCTGCCACCACCATGCTTCACTTTAGGGGTGGTATTGGCAAGGTTATGAGTGGCGCCTGCTTTTCCTCCAGACATGGCGCTTGCTATTCAGGCCAAAGAGTTCAATCTTTGATTAATCAGACCAGAGAATTTCGTTTCTCATGGTCTGGGAGTCCTTCAGATGCCTTTTGGCAAACTCTAGGTGGGCTGTCATGTGTCTTACTGAGTAGTGGCTTCTCTACCATACAGGCCTGATTGGTGAAGTGCTGCAGAGATGGTTCTTCTTCTGGAAGGTTCTCGTCTCTCCACAGAGAAACACTGGAGCTCTGTCAGAGTGACCATTGGGTTCTTTCCTGACTAAGGCCCCTCTTCCCTGATCGCCCAGTTTGGTCAGACAGACAACTCTAGGAAGAGTCCTGGTGGTTCCAAACTTCTTCCATTTATGGATAATGTAGGCCACTGTGCTCATTGGGACCTGCAGAAATAGTTCTGTACCCTTCCCAAGATCTATGCCCCCATACAATCCTGTCTCGGAGGTCTACAGACAATTCCTTGGACTTCATAGTTTGGTTTGTGCTCTGACATGCACTGTTAACTGTAGGACCTTATATAGACAGGTGTGTTTTTCCAAATCATGTAAAATCAACTGAATTTACCACAGGTGGACTCCAATCAAGTTGCAGAAGCCTCTTAAGGATGATCAGTGGAAACAAGATGTACCTGAGCTCAATTTTTGAGTGTCGTGGCAAAGGCTGTGAATACTTATGTACATGTGATTTTTTTTTTTTTTTTAGGGTGCTTTCACACCAAGCCGGCATCAGCGGTAAAGCTATTCGGCCACTAGCGGGGAGCTTTTAGCCCCCACTAATGACTGAAAAAGTGCCTCTGCAGTGGCGCTTTGCCGGCGGTTTGGCGGCGCTGCCCCATTGATTTCAGTGGGCAGGGGTTCTTTAGGAGTGGTGTATACACTGCTCCTACAGCGCTGCAAAGATGCTGCTTGCAGGACTTTTTTACCATCCTGCAAGTGCACCACTCCAGTGTGAAAGCACTTGGGCTTTCACACTAAAGAGACAGGAGAGGCTCTTTACAGGCGCTATGCAGCCACTATTTTTAGTGTTGTAGCTCCTGTAAAGATTCTCATTGTGAAAGCAGCCTTGTTGTTAATACTTTGCAAAGATTTCAAACAAACTTCTTCCATGTTGTCGTTATAGGGTATTGTTTGTAGAATTTTGAGGAAAATAATCCATTTAATTTAATTTAATCAATTTTGGAATAACATAACAAAATGTGGAAAAAGTGAAGCGCTGTACGGTACATGCTCCTGTTTACAGCTACAGAAGTAGTAAAATATGTTCCAGACTATGTACACAATTATTTGATTGCCTAGACTGCTAAGACTTATGATACAGTATTTTAGGAGATATACAGAGAAATCTTTTCAAGTCCATTAGCATAACAAATATGCTGAACTATTACTACTCTGTGGAATATTTTGCAGCTTACCAATAACCCTTAATTCTTCCGTTTATCAAAAGAAAATACTTTCCTTTTAAACATGTAAATAACATCAATTTGATATGAATAATCTTATTGATTAATGTTAATTTGTTGTATCTTGTTTTTGTGTTTTTTTATCAACATCGGGTCAGTCACATTTGTTCTTTACATATGTGAGCTGCAGTTGCTCCTCAGCAGAAAAAAATACCATTTGCCTGGTTGCTAACTTATTCTAACCATTGTTGAAAGCAAAGCAAGTAATTGCCCAGAGTCTGATGGCTATTCTACAACTGCCTATAGTAATACAATAGAATATGGACGATCAGCATATAAAACTGTGATTTCTATTAGAATGCTTTAGGCTCCTTGTAAAATGGCATTATTAACTAAAAAAAAGGGGCCATTGACAGTACAACCTAGTGTTCACACTGGTGCGATGTTAGATATTCGCATGTGATTCACACCACACTGCTGTGCAGATCACATGCGATGTCTGTGTGATGCTAATTCAGCCATACAGATTGTATGGCTGAATTTGCAATGCATTTGCGCCAAATTAGGACCCTTTTTTGGTCCGCACTGGAATCAGATTGCATGGGTGTGAACACCCGTGAGATCTGATTCCTGCACCATTTGACAGTTTTCTCTGTGATATGCTTTACCAATCTGGGGGTGTCATTAACTTTCTATTGACACCTGCAGCGGTTCATATAGGGCAGTGTGAACTGCCTGTGAGTCCTATGCAATGTGGGAACCGGCACTAGAATCGTGCTGGTTCCCGCATGGCACTAGTGTGAACTGCCACTCCAGAGCCAGTGTCACAGGCCAGGTTAAGCACTTTTATTGTTTTTTTTCAACTGTTCACTAATGTTTTTTGCTGAATCAGGCTTTCAGGGAAATTCATGTATCCTTTCTGCTAGTATTAAAAAAATATGAAAATTTAAAGACATTTGTTAACAGATGATTTGTTTAAGAATCCTATGAGAGAACAAATGTAAAATTCCTCATAATGTAGTTCTAAATTCAGCCTTTATAGCTCTCTCTGGAACTTTTTCATCAGTAGGGAATAAGTCCATTTTTAATGAGAAAGAAAATATATGTTATGCTCAGAAGTGGAATGGTTAAGAGGTTCTGCCAGCGGATATGTTAAACAGCTTCAATAAAGTTAAATATACAGTGCAAGTATGAGCTTGAAGAGGCTGTAAATTATTTTCAGCAAAGCATTATATAGCTGTTATTTCTTATCTGAAACAACAGTGCAGATAAGAAATTAACTGGCTAATATTGTAGGGAAAAATACGATTTTGCAAAGCCCAGGAACCCATGACAACCTATAAGCAGACATGCTGACTGCACTAAAGTGCATAAAGGTAAGACCGGAATGGTTTCTATGGGTAACAACGATGTAAAGTCTTGCCTGACTAAAGTAAACCTACATTTATAGCCCATATAGTGCAAAGAAACTGATTTTGCTTCAATTTCCAACCCCTCATCAGCATATATATATATACTTTGTTACTTATCCTGCATTGACAAAGCCCAGGTTCACTTTGGAAGCCTTATGCCATAGCCAAAAATGTGATACATTGTGAAGATCAATATAAAGAAATTGGATCCTCAGCACTTTCTTGTCATGTTGGCAAGGCCTTCCAGATGAATCTTGAGAGTTGGATGTCAGCAGAATCTATCCACAATCCAAGTAATTTGTTAAGATATGATGACTGGAAAATCATTGCTAATATGTGTCTAAAAATATATGCAGTGACTGTTGCAAAACAAAGCATTTTGCAGGATATATAATATGTGTAACATTTTATATATGTTTCATATATATATATATATATATATATATATATATATATATATATATATATATATATATATATATATATATATATATATTTCATGCAGGGGTTGATTTACTAAAACTGGTGAGTACAAAGTCTAGTGCAGTTCTGCTCAGCTTCCAACTGCAGCTTGTTTAGTTGGTTGGTTTCTATGCAGAGCTGCATCAAATTTTGTACTCTCCAGTTTTAGTAAATTGACCCATGCATAGTCATGTGCATTCACACATGGTTATGAATCAGGATCAGGTGAACCACATTCACCTGCTCCCACTGCTTATGCACATTCTGTGATCAATGTGTCCTTCAGATGCAGCAAATCACAAAGCAGGGTAGTGGGCCAATTGGCCATGTACCATATGATTGCTGTGGCCAATCACAGTGATTACATACAGTGCCTTGCAAAAGTATTAACCCCCCTTGGCATTTTTTTGTGTTTTATTGCCTCACAACCTGGAATTAACATGAATTGTTTGAGGATTTGCATAATTTAATTTACAGAACATGCCCACAACTTTGAAGGTTTTTTTTTTTTATTGTAAAGCAAACAACAAATAGGACAAAATAACAGGAAAAAAAGTCATTGTGCATAACTATTGTTCACTACTTTGTAGAGCCACCTTTTGCAGCTATCACAGCTCCAATTCAGAGCTTGCCACATCTTACCACTTGGATTTTTGCCCATTCTTCCTTGCAAAACTGCTGCAGCTCCTTCAAGTTGGATGGTTTGCGCTTGTGAACAGCAATCTTTAAGTCTGACCACAGATTTTCTATTGGATTGAGATTTGGGCTTTGACTAGGCCATTCCAACACATTTACATGTTTCCCCTTAAACCACCCAAGTGTTGCTTTAGCAGTGTGTTTGGGGTCATTGTCCTGCTGGAAGATGAACCTCCGTCCTAGCCTCAAATCACACACAGAGTGGTAGAGGTTTTGCTCAAGAATATCCCTGTATTTAGCACCATCCATCTTTCCCTCAACTCAGTTTCCCAGTCCCAACTGCTGGAAAACATCCCTACAGCATGATGCTGCCACCACCATGTTTCACTGTGAGGATGATGTTCCTTGGGTGATGTGATGTGTTGGGTTTGCGCCAGACATAGCGTTTTCTTTGATGGCCAAAAAGTTCAATTTTAGTCTCATGAAACCAGAGCACCTTCCTCCATACATTTTGGGAGTCTCCCACATGCCTTTTCACAAACTCAAAATTTTGTTTTTTGCTGAAAGTAATGGCTTTCTTCTGGCCAGGGTTACCTTAGGTCTCTGTGCTGCCTCTCTGATTAATGCCCTCCTTGCCCGATCCATGAGTTTTGGTGTGCGGCTGTCCCTTGCAGGTTTTCTGTTGTGCCATTTTCTTTCAATTTGGTTATGATAGATTTGATGGTGCTCCTAAAGATTTGGGTATTTTTTTTATAACCTAACCCTGACTTGTACTTCTCAACAACGTTGTCCCTTACTTGTTTGGAGAGTTCCTTGGTCTTCATGGCAGTGTTTGGTTAGTGGTGCCTCTTGCTTAGGTGTTGCAGCCTCTGGGGCCTTTCAAAAAGGTGTATATATATGTAATGACAGATCATGTGACACTTAGATTGCACACAGGTGGACATAATTTCACTAATTATGGGACTTCTGAAGGTAATTGGTTGCACCGGAGCTTTTTATGGGCTTCATAACAAAGAGGGTGAATACTTATTAATGCATGGGAATTTTTGCACAAGAGCACTTTAATGCACTATATTTATCTGTGGAACATTTAAGAACTTTAATACTGTTTGTATAACTTATGTAGATGCACTTTATATAGATTTATGTATAGTTACACAATGTCATAAGATGTAATTTCATAGGATTGCAATATAAATAGAAGATATAATTGCATAGCATTGCAATATATGTACAATATATAATCACATAGGATTGCAATATATCTATAGTGGTTTTAATATAATATTTGATTAGAGATAACATTATCAGTATTGTGTGTGGTGGACACATGACATAATTTGGATAGTGCAGCATTTTATTTGATTTTTGTAAGTATGCCCATGCTTTGTATGAGAAATAACTTGTTAAAATTACAACTTTGTAAAATAAAATCAAGTTTTATTTTCCCAAAAAAGTATCTACCTTTCAAAAATGGGTAATTTGGGGGTGGGTTTGCACTCTTTTGGCATTTTAGGTAGGGCCTCAAGAAACGAAATAGGCATAGTGTGTAGACTCAATACCCTTCACACAGTCCAAATAATATACGCTTTTTTAAACCAATGAACTGTAGCAGAATACATTTAGGCTGAAATGAAAAAAAAAAACAGTGGTAATTAGATGTCACCAAAAAAAAGCTTTATCGGTCTTAAACATTATATAACATTTATTTGGGTACAATGTTTCATGACAGAGTTCAACACTGTAGTTGTTAATCAAAGTATCACAATACTGAAAAAATGCTTAGTACAGGGAGGAGGTTTAACATTCTGGGCTTCAAGTGGTTAAGGTATACAGTTGCCAAACTAAAGGCGCCAGTATCTTTAATATTAGATAAAACCACCTTCAGACTATTAACCTGTCCATTTTGTTTCTTAGAGGATAAGACCACAAACAGTGACATGTCTGTTGTACATGGAGACTGGTATGCTCTGTCACCCCATTTTCTTGGGTACTAGAGTGGCAAGATCTCCCTGCTATACATACTGGTTATGTTCCCACTCACTTTGGCTTTTGGGGTACAGCTCCCATTGTGAAATTCCCATTCTTCTGATTACATGTTCCATAATATTGAATCAAATAGAAATCTAATAATGGCTGTGGCTGG
Source organism: Lithobates pipiens (assembly GCF_037356315.1). Lineage (NCBI taxonomy): Eukaryota > Metazoa > Chordata > Amphibia > Anura > Ranidae > Lithobates > Lithobates pipiens. The sequence continues at coordinate 95,255,438 of NW_027507790.1, read as the reverse complement.
TGTGCAGACCCAGGTTCAAGTGTTTATCCCCTCAGCCACTGAACGACCTAAGAGCTTCTAACTGATTTAATAATCAATATTTCTATGTTTAATTTAAGGAAGGTTATAGTTTAATTTAAGGAGGCTTTAAAGCCAAGCATATTTGTCTTGGATAGAGTGGAGGGGCATTAATAATCCTGCCATATTTTTATTGTTGTCTTACATACACTCAATCTTTTAGCCTTGGTGACCATCATCGCTGCTGAAAAGTGAAAAAAAAATGTTTTCTTAATTACCACTGGAACAGGAATAGAGCGTAAATCTTACAATAGGGACACTTGTTCTGGTGACAACTTTGTAGGAGGGATTTTGCTTACATTGGAGAAATTGACCTTCACTTCCTGTTGTCTCTGCGGGTCAGGAAGTGAAAGGGAAATCTCCCCATTGGGACACAGTTATACATTTTTTGTATTGTTTTCCCCTCTATGCCAGAATATCTCTAGTCTGTGTCTCAGCTCATATTATTGTGTCATACTTTGTTAGGACATTCTACTTTTCTGCTGGGCCTATGAGCAAGAAGAAAGACCAAGTTTTACCAAATTGATGGAGATGCTGGAAAAACTGCCAAAGCGGAACAGACGCCTCTCTCATCCAGGTCACTTTTGGAAATCAGCCGAGTGAGTAACTCACCTAAACTGTTTGTTTTTAAAAGGTCTTAGTTGATATTACATGTCCTTTGATTTAAAAGGACTTATCTATGCAAAGGATCATTGTTTCATGTTAGGCCTTAGTTCTAGATAGTTTTATATTTACTGCTAGTGTAAGGCACCCACAAAAGGTTTTGACTATTCTATAATGAAATATGTAGCTTAAGCAAGCTCATTTTGGCAATCAATAAATACATAACTTTAGCAGTGCAACATTGACTTAGTGTATCTCTGAAACGATCCAACATTTTTTACTTTCAAGCAATCAAGGTGCAGTCAGACACACTCCAAAGATTGTAAAATGCTTTGGAACTGTTTACATCAGAGGTAGGCAACCTTACAGAGGTGGAGATCTACCTGAAAAACACTGGAGAAGTCAAAGATCACCGGTCACAGTGTTGCCTCCTCACACCTGATTTAAACCTCTAATTGCAGGACTACCATGTCACAAATGCATGCATTGCATGGCAATCATGGGTTTAAATCAGGTGGAGAAGGCAACATATCTCCTCCTCACCACCTATCAACACACACTCGGATCGCTTTTCAAAGGAGCAGCACTTGTGCTCGTTCACACGTAAAGTTCGGGGTGATAAAACAGCAGGATACAATAGAAGTCTATGGCTAATCGCAGCAAACCCACAGGAAAGCTGCAGGTACACTGCACTGCACCCACGGTGTGGGTAAACCGCAGCACATTAGTGTGAAAGCAAATCTATACTATTATATTGCTTCACATTGACCTGAAGATCTCTTCTTTCACCACTGGCACCACTCTGGAGACCACTAGCTGGGATAAGAGGTAAAGTGCAGTTGGTATCACTCCGCATGGGACAGGAGCCAGCGCTACAGAGAGGCATCGGCTCATATGACTCTTGCTCCCTTCTACAGCTATAACTTTACAAGTATTCCTGCTGCATTGCACTTTATTTGATGCTCTGGAATGGCAGGTCAGCAAACCCAGACCAAGATCTATCAGTCACCTGTCCACAATCTACTGGTAGATCGTGATCTACAGGTTGCTGACCCCCGGTTTACATTGTATGGGAAATTGATATAAAGGGGTTGATTTCCTGAAGGTGAATAGGCATTTGAGTTTGAAAGGGAAGTTGAACTTTGCAAGGAAATTATCCCCAGAGCTTAGTGAGAGAAGTGAAGCTCTGCTGACTTCCATCATTGAATCATATGCAAACAAAAATACTGTTTTCTTTTATTTTCCATGCACGTGATCAAGCATCCTTTGCAAAGTAAAAATTCATCAGATTCACTAAACTTTTCACTAGCAAACAGCCTATTTACCTTTAGTATAGCAGCACTCTAGTATATGCCAAGCCAAAAACTTTATTTTGTTTAATCTGGGGCTTTTTGTTTTGGTGACAATTTCCATTGCAAATTTTCCCGCAATTTCTATCCGATGAAATTGGATAAGAATTGCAGGAACATTTGCAGTGAAAACACAGGAAATAATAAAACAGGACTTCTAACCCTGCTCTACGAAAGAAGGAAAATGTTTATATTTCTGCCTGTGTTGCTGTTAGAATTTCCCCTCACTTCTTGTCTGGTAAAACATTGTAATCAGGTTAGGAAATGAGGGGAAGGCTATATAATGAAACCCTGGATAGCAGTAATAACCCATCTGAAATTCTAAGCCTAGCCCACGCTTTCCAAAAAAAAGAAAACATTTGGGCTGGACACACTTTAAATAAAGAATCTACAGATCCAAGGATGTTTAAAATGTAATACGTGTTTTAGAAATGTAATAGATGTAATCTTCCTATAAAACAAAACCTGCAAATAGGCCAAGTTCATTGTTGAATTTGAAGAGTCAGGTGATACGTCAAGTGTATTTGGGTCTGTAAGGCTACATTCACAAGGGTGATTAGGAACATAGAGAGGATTTCTGTTGCTGTGATTACAGGTGTATGCGAACAGCTGCGGCTGGGAAGCCTGTACAAAGCAATAATAGGTTGACAGGAGCCACAGCTGTTCGCATGTACCTACATATCCAGCGATTCCCTGCAGTTATGAGCAGATGTCCGACCCACCAACATCTGCTATATGCCCCTGATCACCTGTGGTAATATAGCTGTTTGTAGCTGACCCCTTTCAACCCATTGGGGTTTATTTACTGAATGTAAAAAGGCTGCCCACTTTGCAAGAGAATTGTTCCTTAGTTTAGAGAACATGGTGAAAACTCACTTTGCAAAAACTACCCTATTCACGTGTAAGGAATTTTTTTTTTTTTTATTGTAAATTGGCAGAGCTCCACCTTATAAATGAACCTAAGGGAAAATTCCCTTGGAAAGTGTACAGCCTATATGTGTTTTGTAAAGCAACTCGATTACCTTTCTTTGGGTAGATTAATTATCATATAGAAGTTTTTTTAAGATAGCATCTGTTAATGTACAGCTGTACAGTAATGTACAACTTAATGCTTGACCAAGCTCTGTATGTGTTGAAGTATTGTCCAGAAAACTTAACTGTTCAGGTGCCTATACATGGGCCAATTATTAATAGAAAAGGCCATTTTAGTTCTTCTCTCCCAGTTGTTGGTCTGTGTATAGGCCTTACCTGATTTTGAATGTAGACATATCTACTCAGATGCGGAACAGCTGAAAAGGAAGATGCACTTGTATTAGTGTCACACCAGGTGTGCAGCTTAAATAAATGGTTGCTTGCGTTATCTATTGCATGATTTGATGTATTATTAGTGACTAAATCAATTGTAGATCCAGGGAAGGGGTGCAAAGATAAAGCAGCACTTAGCAGCCCTCTCCGCCTATGTACCGCCAAGCTTAGTCTCAATTGCAAGCTTAGTCTCAATTACCCTACTCTGCATATTATATTAAATATCTAGACTAACTATGACTTTAATTTTTTCCAGGCTGTGACAGATATCGGGTGTGGTACATTAGCATCTCGGTATCCCCTCTTCTACATCTGCCTTCTCCCTGCCCTGAACACTACTGTTCTTCCCCTCAAGCTATGGGAAATCTGAAGGAGGAAGAAATTGTAGGAAAGGCAGTGAAGATTAAGAGCAGGTGGGAGTATTGCACTCTAAAGCGAGAGCGAGCCCAGTGCTGCCTCATCCGCCTTAGCCAACCAATGGATTGAAGTGCTACTAAGGGAAGTTCACCTCTCCTTAGAGACTGGAGCACTAGAAGGAGGATAGAAAATGTATGATCTGGCTGGAGCAATTGACGTTCTCAATGGTCACTATATGCGCTGTATTGATATATGAGGGCCAGTTATGCACATACCTCTAAAACTGACCATGTTTATGCACCTCGATAGGCTAGAAACAGGATAGTGTGACATCATGGCTTTGCAGTCCTCTCTAGCAGTAAATGTATTAAGGGAAAAATAAATCTTGTCGTCGAGAAGGAAAATTCCTTGAGTATGCCCTTCACTATCTAAAGGGATAAATGTTAGGAATTCCAAAACACCAATTTTATTTTTTTAAGATGATTTTTTGATGAACGAACCTGAGTAGAAAATGTGAAGACTCTGTACAGTTTTAGGCATTTGACTGACTGAATGAAGGTTGTACATTGGTGACCGGAATGATTGCAAAATGTCTTGAATTATTGTGTTTTATCTGTGTCTATTTGTGTTCTTAGATTAAGTTACTGGCAGCATGCTGCTTATCTTATGCAGTACAAAGGACATGTACACAGAGAATAAATCTTCATACTTGAACACATGTTAAAACTAACCACTACAGAGGAAAAACTATTTGAATTAGATAAAGACATTTAAGTACAAGTATATAATGTTGCCATGTCTTGGTAGCAGTACCACAGTACATTATTTACTTGTGTAACCCCACCCTATATGAGGCAGGGGTTTGATTTGTATGTGTGTTTGTGTGTATATATATATATATATATATATATATATATATTCTCAGCAAAATTATAAACGCAGCACTTTTGTGTTTGCCCCTATTTATCATGAGCTATACTTAAAGATCTATAACTTTTTCTATGTATACAAAAGACTTATTTCTCTCAAATATTGTGAGCACATCTCTTTTGCGGAGATAATCCATCCACCTCACAGGTGTGGCATATCAAGATGCTGATTAGACAGCATGATTATTGCACAGGTGTGCCTTAGGCTGGCCACAATAAAAGGCCACTCTAAAATTTGCAGTTTTACTGTATTTGGTGGGGGGGTCCAAAAACCAGTCAGTATCTGGTGTGACCACCATTTGCCTCATGCAGTGCAGCACATCCTCTTTTGGATAGTGTTGATCAGGTTGTTGATTGTGGCCTGTGAAATGTTGGTCCATTCCCCTTAAATGGCTGTGCGAAATTACTGGATATTGGCAGGAACTGGCACACACTGTCGTATACACCAATCCAGAGCATCCAAAACATGCTCAATGGGTGACATGTCCGGTGAGTATGCTGACCATGCAATAACTGAGATGTTCATGCTGCAACATGAGGTGATAGTTGTGGATGAATGGGACAACAATGGCTCTCAGGATCTTGTGACGGTATCTCTGTGCATTCAAAATGACATCAATACAATGTACCTGTGTTCGTTGTCCATAGCATATGCCTGCCCATACCATAACCCCACCGCCACCAATGGCCCACTTGATCCACAATGTTGACATCAGCAAACCGCTCACCTATACAACGCTATACACGCTGTCTGCCATCTGCCTTGTACAGTGAAAACCGGGATTCATCCGTGAAGAGAACACCTCTCCAAAGTGACAGACGCCATTGAATGTGAACATTTGCCCACCCTAGTTGGTTATGACAACGAACAGCAGTCAAGTCGTGAGCCCAATGAGGACAACGAGCATGCAGATGAGCTTCCCTGACACGGTTTCTGACAGTTTGTGCAGAAATTCTTTGGTTATGCAAACCGATTGTTGCAGCAGCTGTTGAGTGGCTGGTCTTAGACGATCTTGGAGGTGAAGATGCTGGATGTGGAGGTCCTGGGCTGGTGTGGTTACACGTGGTCTGTGGTTGGGAGGCTGGTTGAATGTGCTGTCGAATTCTCTGAAGCTCCTTTGGAAACAACGGCTTATGGTAGAGAAATAAACATTCAATTCAAGGGCAACAGCTGCGGTGGACATTCCTGCAGTCAGCATGACAATTGCATGCTCCCTCAAAACTTTTGAAATCTGTGGCATCGTGCCTAAGGCACACCTGTGCAATAATCATGCTGTCTAATCAGCATCTTGATATGCCACACCTGTGAGGTGGTTGGATTATCTCAGCAAAAGAGATGTGCTCACAGATTTAGACAGATTTGTGAACAATATTTGAGAGAAATAGGCCTTTTGTGTACATAGAGAAAGTCTTTAAATTTAGCTCATAATATATAGGGGCAAACACAAAAGTGTTGCATTTATAATGCTGCTCAGTGTATATATATATATATATATATATATATATATATATATATATATATATATATGCACACACACGCTGTATATATATATATATATATATATAAATATAATATAAATATCACGTTTTATTTCAGGTGTGGTCAATTTTGGCATGGTTTCTCCACTCAAACTCAGTTTTCAATATGTAATATGGGGTGAGGTTACATGTTAACTAGTGGTTCTACGAGGTTCTATCCTACAAAGCTTTTGAGCTAGAATGCACCTCCTGTCATCATGGTTAACCCCATCATGAAGAAATCTGCTAATAGAAGGTTTCTGCGTCTCACAGTCAGCACCATATTAAATATGAAATATGCTGTAAAAAGATTTAGGTTTGGAGGGTGCCAAATTTCATGTACACAGCAAGCTAAAATGTTGATTTTAAGTGGAGAACCCCCTAAGTTCAGTAGCAAAGCAGTGCAGAGAACAGGTGCAGTTTTGAAATTGAAATACAGGGATTTACTCAATGATACTGAGTGGTGAAAAACGAAGTTGTTATCAAAGTACGTAAGGCATTTTGTTGTGTTAATGCTGCATGGGCTATCATAAATATACATTTTACATAAACACATGGTTATTGGTTGAACTGGATGGGCTTGTGTCTTTTTTCAACCAGACTATAACATGCTTTTACATGAGAATTTTACATTGATTTCTTATTGATCAATTTTGTCAAAATGCTTATCCACCAGTCCGGATTTTGTACAGTGTCTTTTCAAAATAATGTTTAGCTTCCATTGGCCTTTCTTATACTCCAAACTCTCTCTATTCATTGAAAATTCCCTTCATCCTGGCTCAACCCCCATTGACCACCCTATTCAATTTGAACATTTTTGTTTAGGTTAGGTAAACTTGCCATGCTTTCATAAGGGAATATTCTTCATAATGCAAGGCTCATTCCCCCTCTTCTTCAAAGTGGGAGGATGTATTTAGTTATATATTATATAGCAGTGTAACTTATTCATTGATTACTAACCCATTATATCACCACATTAGTGCTATTCAGCTTATGTACCATAAGGAAAGGGGTTATTTCCAATGTTTAGCAAATGTTTTGTGCAGAAGAAACTATTTGGGGGGCCATTACAAGCTAAACAATAATGAGCTAAATATCGATATATGGAAAATGTAAAAAAAGACCCACTACAAAGTTACAATGCAGACCTTCTGGTCACTAATTATTTCTGTATACTAACATCAATGTGTCATTTTATTTTCAGCATTGTTCCCTGCATGTGATTTTTTTTTTTTGTTGAACTTATTTTACACCATGACTAAAGTTTGGGGTTATGCTGCCCAGTGTGTTGTGGAATAGCAATTCTGCTAAAAACACAAGCTGCTTACACATGAGATCCAAGAAATCAAATTTCTTGCAAAAAGATGACAGAATAGCAATTCATATTAAAATAGATAGTGAGGCCATTTGCAAATAAAGGGGACTTGCACAGTAATTTATTCCACACAGAGTTACAGTGGAAAAATCATAGTTGTTTTAGGAAAGCATGACCACTTACTTAATCAGATGCACCCTTTAAAATATTCAGATTTTTCTTCAATATTGACTTTTAAATTAGCAATATTCTTAAAGTCAGACAGCAAAGTGAGATCACTCTAGTAAGCAATGGTGTCGTTGTTAACCACCAAAAGCCACCACACTGATGGTGAATCCAGGGGCACTAGCAATTAAGGGGAACAAGTCATCTGCACCCTATTTCCCACAGGGAAATACAATTGACTTTGTATGTAATTGAATGTGTCCTTGTTTTTTATATGTTTCTAAAACTAAATGATTATGTAACGTCATCATTCAGGTCTTAAGGAGAAGGCATCAGTCGCAATCTGTTGGCAGTGGCTCACATTTTTGATATACACACATATATATGAAAACAAAAATCACTTTTATTACTCTGCAAAACAATCACAAATGATCAAATTTAACAAACAGACAAAACAACACACTTGTCTTCAGCACACAAACCAAAGTAGTTAAAAGGTTCTAACAGGCCCTGTGCATGTCAAAGGTATTTCCTGGCTTTCCTTGGTTGTCAGTATTGTACTCCTTCCTAGCATCAACAGATGGACTGTCTCCTCTTTTCTTCCATTAACTCATACACTTCTCTCATAGATACATAGTTACATATAGTTACATAGTTAGGTTGAAAAAAGACACAAGTCCATCTAGTTCAACTATAAAATAAATAAAAAAAATAAGCTAATTCCTGTGTTTAATATGGAGGGTTGAAGGGGTTCTATCCGCTTTCTCAAATGTACCCCATCTTAGCCCTGTACCACTCTTGTTCTCCTCTCTCTCTATATATACTGTATATACACTGATCAGCCATAACTTTATAACCACTGACAGTTTAAGTGAATAACATTTAAGATGATGTGTTGAAAACAGAAAAAATGGACATCACAATTTGTTGTGTATGGGGCTGCGTAGCCACTGACTGATCACGGTGCCTATTCTGACTCATGTCCACAGCCAGCGACAGCTACAAAGGGCATGTGAGCATCAGAAATGGACCACGGAGCATTGAAAGAAGGTAGCCTTGTCCGATGGATCATATTTTACTTTACATTATGTGGATGGCCATGTGTATGTGTGCATTGCTTACCTAGGGAAAGAGATGGCACCAGGATACAGTATGAGAAGAAGGCAAGCTGGCAAAGGCTTTGTGTTGCTTTGGACAATGTTCTGTTGGGAAACCTTCAGTCCACCATTTATGTGGATGTTACTTGACATGTACTACCTACCTAAACATTGTTGCTGACCAAGTAAACCCCTTAGTGGGTATTCCCTGATGGCAGTGGCCCCTTTCAACAGGATAATGCACCCTGCCTCACTGCAAACATGGTTCAAGAATGGTTTGAGCAACAAGGTCAAGGTTTGGCCTCCAAATTCTCAATACATCGAGCATCTGTGAGATGTGCTGGAGAAACAAGTCTGATTCATGAAGGCCCCACCTCACAACTCACAAAAAGTGATACAGTTTGGTGCCAGATATGACAACATACCTTCGGAGGTCTAGTCTAGTGATGGGTCTAGTCTCAATGGTTCAGGGCTGTTTGAGCAAAATGTTGGCTTACTCAATATACTCAATAGTAGTTGGGTGTTCATAAAGTTATGGCTGATTGGTGTGTGTGTATATATATATATATATTTTTTTTTTTTTCTGGAATAAAGAGTTCATTAAAAAAATACAACATGACAAAAAACTAATGAAAATATCATTTTTAGTTTTGCCTTCACATTCTCAGTGCATCTATGTATTAAATAATAGAACCTATGCTTTTAAATTTTTTTGGGGCATTCATTTTTAATGAATTAACTATCTATTATCATGTAAAAATAAAGAAACAAAAATCTCCAAGACCCTTTTGTACTAAAAGAATACTTGTCCACTGAGCTAAACATTTTTTTTATTTTTAAACTCCCCACAAATACACTTGTGGATCTTTTTTACTATCAATTATTGCTGAGCACTGCGCAATAACTACAATGTAATCAATCTGATTGTTTTTTTTTATACCATAGCTTTCAGAATAGAATGATTCCAGGACCTATTTTCTTTTCTACAATTAAACACCTTCTCAGAGAAAAGATTTTTTTTTCAGGTAGACTTCCTTTCCCAGTAAATATATTAATGGCCTCTGGCTTTACAATGACAGAACATTTTCAGGCTTGAATTCTTTAGCTTGTGTTAGATGGAGATGCTTCCAGCTCAAACAGAGACAATCCAGACTTTTATTTTTTCATAATGATCAAAAGATCAGGGTGGGTTTGGCCAGAATAAAATAAATACAATTTTAAATTTAAGCTAATTTACGTAAAACAATTTCAGATAACATATACATGTATATGTAAAAATGTGCTGCTAGCTTATCAGCATAAAAGATTTTTTAGGATAAAATTGTCCATAAGTGAATGCATTTTTCCATGCATTTCCTCCCATTCACTGGTTCTTATGAAATATATGGCATTTAGAACCACCTCTTTCCTACAATAAAGTGGATACATTACAAGTTAATGGTTCATGTCCTCCTTATAAAAAGTAATAAGGCCAGATTCAGTGACTGCCCACAGTGTATGACGCACTGACCATACATGCAGTGGTATACAGTAAATGCTTCTAATGCAGCTAAAACAATGAGCTGTGGGGATGGAGTGACTCACTGGGCTACCAAAAGAAAGAGTTATGTGTGGCTAGGTAATTCCTCCTAACACCCCACTCACACTTCTGCGCACATTTTCAAGCATTGGAGTGTATTGTCCATTTGCAGTGAGCCTTTATTGCACACCCAAAGACCAAAAAACTTTTTTCCAATGCTTCACAAGAACATGCATGTTAGACAGGTATGCTTTTTTAGCTTTTTATGTGTGCATTATAGTGCCATTAAAAATAAGAGTTAACACACCGCAATGTGCATAAACAGCATTTACACATGGTAAAAGTTGTTAACAAATACCTTAACACGGATGTGACACTGTGTTTGTGGCTTAACCACCTCAGTACCTACCCCTTTCCTTTTGTAGATCATTTTTCAGTGCTGTGATAGTTTGATTGACAATTTTTGGTCATGCAAACTGCACCCAAAAGAACTATTTATATATCTTTAAAACACATGGGGGTTATTTACTAAAGGAAAATCCACTTTACACTGCAAGTACACTTGGAAGTAAAGTCACTGTAGATCTGAGAGGGACATGCAAGGAAAATAAAAAAAACTGCATTTTAGCTTGCACATGATTGGATGATAAAATCAGCAAAGCTTCCACTCATTTCAGATCTACCCCTTAGATTTAGAGCGACTCCAAAGTGGATTTGCCTTCCCTAAATAACCCCCATGTAGCCTTTTTTTGGCGGTAGTAAATAAGCACTGGATTTGTATATGTTATATACTGTACATGTATAAAGAACAAAGAAAACTGTTTCTCTTACTTTCTGTTATAACACATATCAAATAAAAATACCACAATTTTACAAACACCCTCAAAATGATCCCTATTTGGAAAGTGGACACCCCAATCTGATCTTATTTTATGGCACAATTTTTTAGGAAATGAAGAAACATTGCTGGTATTCAGGTGATTAAGATTTGATGTGCTTAGCCTTTAAAAGTTGCCCCTTAAGTCTTCCATTATTAGTGGAAGAAAGTACCATGTGTGGCTAGATATCATGGATAATGCATCCATCGCCACCACAATCATTGGTGACTAGTGGCAGTTTAACCCCCCAAAAAATGTCCACAATCCTTGGTGGTCAGTGTTTTTTTTAACCCCCCCAAAACAGTCCCACAACATTGGTGGTCATCACATGGTAACCCTCCAAAACAATCCCACAATCATTGATGGAAATGAAAATGTTAAACTCCCCCCACCACATACATGGTGGTTGTTGACACTTTAACCCTCCGCCTCAAAAAACGAGGGTTGTAAAAGGAAGGTACAAGCTCTCATGTGTAAACAGTAGTACGTTTTACTGATTGCTGTGATTGGCTATCAACGTCATCACAAGGCACAGAGCCACTTTGATTGGCTTCCGCTAGTGCCCATTTGAGTACAATGGTCAGTAAGGAAACAAAACAGAGACAGATATGTAGCAGCTGCTTGGCTTTTCCTGGCTTCTTGCTTTTAAACCAATGACCAAGGACAAGCATACAGATTTGAAAGTCAAACTAATATCAGAACTATGTATTCTTGTTCTATGTCAGTGACCCAGAAATGAATCCAGTCTTTGGACCAGTATGACATCCAGGCAAATACATTTTTTTTTTTTAGGAAAAACAAGACCATGTTATACTGTAGGTTTCCTGCTAGAATGTAAGTGTTTTGCTTTTAGGGGTCTTTTCTAGCTGACTCAGTGTAGAAATATTATTTTTATTTCCCAAAAAATTCTACCTAAAAGATGGGAGGGACTGCCATGACCCACCATGTTAAGTCAAGAGCAATCAGGTTTTAGAGGAACCCCTCGGAACACCCCTTAGAACATTACACTGCTAAAACACATTTCATAGCCATCTGAAACATGCAGCATTTTCCTTTGCCTTGCATTAGAATTTCAGTTTTTTTTTCACATGCATTATCTCAGCTGGGTATCAGTTCAGTAACTTAATTTTCCCCTCCAGTTAAGAAGAGCAAAGAATTCTCTGACATCCATACACTTGCCAAACACTCAGCTTTTATGTGTTTGTTCAGATGAAGCAAATCTTTTTATTCCCTCTGCAAATGTCTCTGCTAAAAAACTGTACACACTACTTTAAAGTCTACCATTTGCTTTGTCACGGTACAGGCAGCCATTTTGTACAGTAAACCAATCGGCCTCAGCTGACTGGGAACCAGTGACATGATGGGACTTTGAGGCACTTTAGCTGAGTACACTAAATGGCTGCCAAGTTTTATAATAAGATTGTCAGTTCTGGCTTCACTATGTGACAGAATGCATTTGTATGTGGTTGTTTAGATTGTAGAATATTTAGTTTCCTATATTGTGGTGAAAGATGGATATCACTAACTGTGCAGTCATGAAAGAACAATTCAATAGACTGCTAATTAATCAATTTTGGGGGAGGGCAGGATTAGATAGAAGGGGTCTTATTCTGTAAATTTTGTACAGAAAACATTTCTAACATTTTCTACACTTAAAAAAAAAAAAAAAAGTATTTATAATTTTAAGCTGAATGTCAAACTGCAGAAAACGCTGTTCAGATGGGAGCTAAATTTAAGGGCATGGCGACAGCTCAGTGCAAATCTGATGAGTGACAGAGCTGCCTTGTGCTAAGACAGTGCATTGATCTTGAAATGTGTTTTTTTTTTCCTCCTACCCACCTGTGTTTTCTCATGCAGTGTTTCGTAAAAGTGCCGCTGTCTTCTATTACTTATGCCAATAAAGAATTTGAAAGGGATTGCATCATAACTTTGGTTCCAGCTTTTTTATTTTTTGACGTCCATAACTGTTTGATATCACTTATTTCACAAAATGATTACATACATGTAAATTAAGTGTTGGTTTTGGCAGCAGAATAAGCACTGTGTATACATTCTACTACATGTATATTTGCATGGTTTTCTAACGTGTTATCTCTCAGCTATTCAAACTGTGGGCACTACTAGCATGTAACTAATGACTTGTCAGTGATAATTTGTAAAGTGTCCATGCCTCCAGCTGGATTGCTGTTCTAATTGGGAACAGTTTTCACAGCTACTCAGGAATTCAGTAACACAGCTCTTTTTTGTAAAGAAATTAACAATTTATTATCTATAGTAAAGTACAAAACTTTTACGAAATTCAGAATTGTCTTCATGTAATACCAAAACTTTTTAGGTTTTGAAATAGAGTGGACCTAAAACCCTTCTTGAGTCGTCTGTGTTCCATTGGTCACCAGGACAAATATAAAGGGTAAATCTTCCCATTGGGGATATAGACAGTAAGTAAAGCCTGAGATTCTAACCCCTGAACACTTTATTCAAAATGTTGCCTTTAGATTGGCTTTAACAATTAGTCAATACACCAGGCAAGTGAGTTGGTCTATTTGCTAAATAGATACATACTAGATAGCATTTAGCCAAAGTAAGCCAAAAGTGAGGTTGGTGTGCTAATGCATAATGTTGTTTCCTAAGCACTATACAGTATGTAACCCACCGTCCTAGAAAATACATCTTGCACATAGTTTTAAGCATTTGTACACTATTAAATGTTGGTCAAAACATGTGTATTATAGTTTTTTATACATCTCTGAAATGGTGCTATGTGCTTTCTGAAGTTTAAAACAGGACTAGACAAAATCAACAGCAAGGTGATTACAAATAACATCAACTTTATGTTGCCTCACAATTAAATTAGGCTGACCATAGATTATGCAATTTTCTTACCTGCAACCAGGGGTTGCAGGAAAGAAGACCATTTGATTGCCCCCATCAACACAGTCAATGTTGATGGGGAAATACCCCCCATGGTACTGTTGTGTTCTCCCAGCCGGGGTGCTCAGGGAGCCATCCCTGCTGGGAGAACACAGTGATTATTGCTAGGGGCTATAGCCACTGGAAATAATCTCATGTTAGAAATCCAACGTGTTAATTGTACCCAAGTCAATCAATGAATTGACTTAGGTCCAATTAGGCTGCCCATAGATCTGGTCCCTGCTAAACTGGTTGAAATTCGAACTATCTGTAGCTTGCTTTAGACATTCCCAAAAAACTGTCTGCTGCCTGCATGACTGGACTGTCTCCTGAAATGTAATTGGTTTACCTCTGTGCCATAGTGTTTCTATACATATAATGCCGTACTTGTTTTAAAAATAAAAAGCAGACCAACAAAGCAACTAGAGACTTTAAACATAGAAAATTTGGGTGCGCTATCCCTTTAAATGAAAAGTGCCTCACTATTGTGTAAAATTGCAATCACAGTCTTAAAAAATCAATCAATCACATCAAGTGCATAGAATCATTAAAGAGCAACATTTTAAATATCACAAATAATTGATAAAAATATACATTATAATGTGCTGGTGCAAATAAATAAAATTTCACATGGGAAAATATACTACAAATTTTGTGTACAAATTTCGCTGCCGGATATTTGTGCCAACTTCTCTACAAACCACAACCTTGTGCAAAAATGATATCAAGTGCTCATGTAAGTAATAAAGTCCGGAAAACATTTCATACATTTTCCAAAATGTTCTGTGCAAACATGATGAGAGGAACTTGTGTGAATCCATTGCGAGCTATTTACACAGGCTTCTGTGCAGCGTCTCCCAAAAAAAAACACACACCACCTGCTTACCAGAAGGATTTGACCTCTAACACTTTTGAGGTCATGTGCTCTTGTTATCTGCATGGTATTAACAGGCGCTTTTGTAGCGGCCATAACCCTTTGTAGGGCGGCCCTAACTTTTGGTCTTACCGGTTACCTCCGGTTGGCTTGTTCTTCCACGTCTAGGGGTTCCCAGGGTTGATACCCAACAACTTTGGATGCTGACACCAATAAAGTCCTTTTGAAAGGTTTTATTTTGCAGGGGTAATATCCAACAACACAGTCTCGTATGGGAACAGAGGGCAAGGGTGAAGAACTCAGGCATCTTGAACTGCAGACATAACAAAGTCTCTAGTACCACCCAGAGAGTAGCCACTCTCAGCTGGGCGCTTCAAGGCTGAACAAATCTCTAGCCAGAGATTATGGCAGTCAGCACTTTGATTCAGAACTTGTAAAATCTCTGACCTTGAACAAGTTGTAACTGAAAGTGAACAGAAACCTTTTTCCTCAGTACCTGGAACATTCTCTGTCTCCTTGATAGTACTGGAAAAAGCGTGGATTCGTCAATGTCCTTCCCAACTCAGTAACCAGGCACTTCTAAGGATGCCAGCTTGTTGGCCCTCCTCCAAAGAGTCCTCTCCCGGTCACTTTCATGAGCTGTGGTGCCCCTGCAAGCCGAGAGCCCACCCGGACACCTTGAATCCTCCCTTAGTTACTGCGCCTCGGACCAGCCGTTTTGGGAACAGACGGATCCCTGCCCCAGACCAGACGGGTCTATTAGGGGCTATCCAACAGAAGCATGTCGAACACCCCGTGACCGGGACCCCTTGCGGGGCTACCCCGGTCCAGGAAACAAGAACAGACCGCTCGGGCCTCACAAACTCCTCCTGAACACATGACTCCAACATCTTAAGTACCCCTCCTCAGCGGGGCCCAGCACACCCACCGATTGGTTTCCGAGGAAGCTGATACCCAAAACGTCCAACCAGGCCTGGTTCTGGCTTGTCATGTGCACCTCACTATACACATGACCAAGCAGAACTCTAACACAGCCCAGCCAAACTGATGTCAAAGTTAACCTACATAATTAAACCTCTGAACCCCACTACTGTCCGGAGGCAAAAAATAAATTTAGACATGAATGACACTTTGTCCAAAATGTCATCCGCTACACTTTGTCTCCAAAGCAATGCAGCTGATGAGATAACCTTCGCCCTAGAGCGGCATCCAGCCACTCTGTTTGGTCCGGTACCAGCCAAACAACAGCCACATATATGTAGAAAATGCAGTACTCTATAGTGAATTGCCAGAGTAATCTGTGTGGCTTTATTAAAAGTATCATACTTTTAGAGTGTAAAAAAGCCAGGATCACACGCCACCCTACCATGTAGGATAACTTTACTGCCAAAGCTTCCGCCCTGTTGGGTTTTGTCCAATGATGTCTTCAGGGGATATCCCCATCAAGACGGAGCCTTTGGCAGAGATGCCATCCCTCATGTTGGGTGCCATGTGAACCCAGCTTTTTCTTGCACTTTGTAAAAATATTATACTTTTAAGAAAGTGAAAATGACTAATTTCTGATTGGGACTCTAAAACAAAAGTTAATACTGCAGCTGCAGGAACAGATTCACAGGACTCAATGACTGTGTTTAAAATGTCCGTTCAGTGTTAAAATATATTATTACATGTTATTGTATACATAGATAAGAAAGGGGTGGTGTGAGATGGTATTAAAAACTAACAAATAGAAATATGTTATTAAAAGCTAACAAATAGAAATATATTATTAAAAGCTAGTGAATAGAACAATAGCAAAAGTAAAACCTTGAGAGGGGAGGGGGAGTAGAGAGCTTTTACCAGGAGATGTGTCTGTGTGTTAGGTTACAGAACACATTTCAACAGTGAGAGCAAAATGGAGTCTCTTGTGCTTAAATGAACAGTACAGTGAATGTCCATGTCCCGTCTTTTGTTTATTCAACACCATTCTTCTCCGCACTACATTCAGCCGATTGCTGGCAACTCCTGTTACATTGGCGCAGAGAGACGGTGTCCTGTTCAGCTCTCTCCTAGATTTCTCACAATAATGGGTTCATCAAGGGTGGACCATTTGTTGGTACAGTTGGTAGTCACACAGAGGCATAGCCTGATGAGGAAGTAAATAACAAATATGAGCAATAGGAACATCACAATGAAAGCGACTAGTTTCTGTAACCGTGTTGCTATGCCATATAAAAAGCTACCAAAACCTCCTAATCCCTGAAAGGGGTTCCATCCATCTTTAGCAATATCTCTGGCCTTATTCTGTAGTTCTCTTATCTTGGCAAGATGCCCTTTGATAATGTCCTTGTTATCAGAAATATATATACAACAGTCAGTGCGAAATACCTTACACATCCCACCTTGAGCTGCAGTGAGATAATTTAGCGTTAATCTGTGCTCTAATACTACTTTTATTACGCTGAGACATTTCTACACTTAAAAAACCGATATCAGTGGTAGTAAGCTTATTAATCTCATCTACAATTCTAGTGTAATTATTTATTCTTTTCATTGCTTCAATTCCCCATCCTATCCAGGAAGGGAACCATGACCATGCCATGTCACCTTCAATGAACAGCTCTCTTTTGAACACTAAAGGGTATTCTGGACTTTGAACTGGTCGCACTGTATCTTTGTGAACAGCCAAAGCAGGTACTAACTTCTCAATATAACATGTACCTGAAACATTAGTAGGAAGCCAGGCGTAAGCTTTATTTTGACATATACAATATAACCCTCTATGTATGGATGGTATGCCTGCTTCTAAAAAAATAGAAGCCATAACATGGAATCTCAGGTAACCAATACTTTCACATTCTAGGAACTGTGAGCAATTTGTACTATAAAGGGTTCTATTTAGTTCTGGATCTGGAATATAATAATATTGACTATAGTTTCCTCCATAAACTGTAATTTACTGCTCCGGTGTAATCTGAATTGTCCAACCGTGTACATTTAGTGTTAAACGGGCATGTAACATTTAAACAAATCTGCAGAGTGTTTATCTGTTTTGAAACTATCAAAGTTACTGATCTGTGCTCATTAGCTGTGGAGACTATGTATGAGCCATTTATTCTGGTCCTGTTTAGATCAATGAATTTGAGAGGCATTGCTATCATGGGTATTGTTCCAGTTTGGGGATGCAAGTGAGAACACACTCAGCAGTTACTAGTGTTGCTATGGGTTGCATACAATTTTAACATTTGGATGAAAGGGTTATTTTTCCATGTCTCAGTTCTTACAAACAGCAAAAAGAAAAGAAACATCATCATCATTTTTTCAAAGGATATCATCACTTCAGGATTTTCTTGCAGTGACTGGCGTGAATCCAGATGGGCTTTCCTTTCAACTTGACTGCAGAACCAGTTGTCAAAAGCACCAAATGTGGTCCATCAAATTTTGGTTCTAGCGGCTTTCTGATGTGTCACTTGACCACCACCCAGTCACCTGCTTGGATTCTGTGTATACCTGAAGCAGAATCTGGGTCGGGGATAGATTTTTAATGACCTTCATGTATTTTATTCAATGTTCTTGGCAAAATCTGAACATATTCTAACAGAATAGAGTGAGAAGCCTGCAACTGTTGGGGAAAATATAGCCCTGTTTTGAGTGGCCTCCCAAATAAAAACTCATAGGGGGACAGCCCATGTGGTTGTTTAGGGGTAGTTCGTACAGAATACAGGGCTAATGGCAAAGCTTCCACCCATCCTTTTCCTGTATCTGCTTTTATTTTTGCACATCTGTTTTTTCAAAATTCCATTAAGTCTCTCAACTTTACAACTACTTTGTGGATGATAAGGTGTATGGAAAGCTTACTGTATGTGAAGGGCTTCCATCACCTCTTGCATTACTTCCCTAGTAAAATGGGTTCCGGTGTCATTTTATTTCCCTTTCCAAATCCCTTTGGAAAGGGAAATCTGGCTTAGGAGAATGCTTTTGGGGAACATGGACAGGCCTCCCTGCATTGTACTGACCACAAGTGAGACATGAAGCACAAAACCTGGCTGCAAATGCACTAAATCCAGGTGCCATTCAGTAGCAGTCAGTAAGTGCCACCATCGCGCCCTTAGCAAGATGACTGATGCCATGTGCCAGTTGTGCTAAAACTGGGTACAAACTCCTGAGTAGACACCACCTGTTGTCAGCGCTCCACATGCGCTGCTGATTTTGGGTAGCATTACATTTGATCCACTTATCCTTCTCCTCATCAGGGGCCTGGTTCTGCAACTGAATTAGAGTTTCTACATCCCACTGCTCTTGATGAGGGAAATCTGTCACCGCTACCTGGGCGACCCCTACAGTGGGTGTGACTCCAAATGCCACGAGGGCAGCATCCTTTGCTAAAGCATTTCCTCTGGCTGTCATGTCATTTCCCCTTGCATGCCCTTTTACCTTCAAGATGGCAACTTCTGCTGGTTTCTGAAAGGCCTCAAATGGCCGCTCTATGAGTTTTGCATGTCTCACTGGCTCCCCTGCACTAGTCAGGAAGTTCTGTGCTTTCCACATAGGCCCAAAATCGTGAGCTATTCCAAATGCATATCTGCTGTCAGTGTAAACGTTTCCTCTTTGATTCTCTAGCAGATGACATGCCTTGACTACAGCACACAACTCCGCTTCCTGTGCTGACATCTGGGGTATCAGTGCTTCCTGATGTAAAATTATGTCTGTAGTGGTTACAGCAAACCCTGTGTGGGACTGATCATCAGTGTAAAATCTGGAACCATCTATGAATAAGTGTGTGTCACAATCTGATAAGGGCTCATCTTTTGCTGGTGTGACAGAGGCACTTTCTACCTCCATCAGAGCCGTACAATCATGAGAAAAACTCTCAGTTTCTACATCAGTACCATTTGTTGCATCTCCCTCATCAATTGCAGGAAGAAGAGCAGCCGGATTTAAAGTAACACATCATTTGATTGTTAAATTTGATGGAGCAAAAAGAGAAGACTGGTACTTGTCAAATCTACTGGTAGATACATGTCTGGTATTTACTTGATTCAGGATTTCCTGTACTGCATGTGGCACATACAGGATCAGAGCAGAATCTAGTACAAGCTCAGTTACTTTGTCTAGCAGCAAAATGCAGGCTGCTATGGCTCGCATACAACTGGGGGAGCCTTTGATGACAGGGTCTAATGAGGCTGATACATACATCACAGGCCTCTGTCTGTCTCCATGTAGCTGGGTGAGTACACCTGCAGCAAATCCATTCACTTCATGACAGAACAACGAGAAAGTCTTAGTATAGTCAGGAAGTCCAATGGCGGGAGCTTCAGACAAAATTTTAATAAGCTCCTTCATCTGCAATTCTTTGTCCCATGTGAGTTTGAAAGGGTTTGTAGTGGTAGCCTCATATAGAGAAACCATAAGTTCTGATGCATTTGGAATCCAGTCCCTACAATATCCCACTAACCCCAGGAAGGCACGTAGTTGCTGCACATTTCTTGGCTTTTCAAAGTTTTGTAGAGTTTTAACTCAATCTGGTGTTAGGTGATGGATTCCATGTGAAATGTAGTGACCCAGGAAGATCACTTTCTCTTGGCAGTATTGTAGCTTATCTTTGCTAACTTTGTTGTTACTGCAATAGAGAAACATGAGAAAGTTTACTGTTTCTCTGCTACAGATGTCCTTTGTATCAGAACAAATAAGCAAATCATCTATGTACTGAAGAAAAACTGTGTTTGGGTGTGAGGGGTCCATTGGTCCAATACTTGCTTTAACACAGTATTATATTCAGAGGGGCTACTTACACAGCCTTGGGGCAATCTTGTCCATGCTAACTTTTGGGCATCGTGGGTAAATGAAAAAAAAAGTTCCAACAATCTGGTGCAGGGGCACCGTATTTGCAATCACTGTAAAGCAGGTGCTGGAGGCAGGTATTCCACTTAGTAAAGTGTGGGGGTTGGTCACAATCGGGGTATCTGTCTAAATTATATTGTTAATGGCTCTCAAATCATGCACTATGCGGTATGTCACCTGCCCACCCTTCTTGTCTGGCTTCTTTGCAATTGGGAACAGGGGTGTATTGATTTGGGACTTAATTGGTACAACAACCCTTGCTGCTTTCAGTTGAGTGATTGGATCCTTTATCCCCTCAGTTTGAGCAATACAGCGGGTACTGTTTAATCTGTGGGAGATGGGCTCCTGGTTTCATTTCTATCATAACTGGGGTGCAATACAGCAGACCTACATCATATTTGCTCCATAATTCAGCGGGAATCACTTTCAATTCTGGTGGAAATGGCGCAGTGGACTCTTGGATTAAAAATACTCCACAGGCAGAATTTAAAACTTCTCCTGACAGACTACTTACCACTTGGACTCCTGTAGGAGTGTAGTCTGTTTGCTAAAATTTGTTTCCATATGTCAGCTCCCAAAAGATTGGTAGGAACTGTGTCTGAAACTAACACTTTATGTTAAGGGCATGTGGCCTGACATGGTTCGGAGGGGGGGGGGGGGGGGGCCCTTGCTGGTATGGTATGGATCTTGCATGGGACCCCACGCTGTTTTGGTTTTTTAATTTTTAAATCTTTTTTTCTTTATTTTTTTCAATAGCTGGGTGCTGGCAATTGCACCCACGAGTTATTTTAAATGAGATTTGACTCTTTTTTTCTTCAGAATTGTCATTTTTGCTGCAGCATGTTCTATGCATGCTACATATCCGCCACATTACAGGCAGACTAAGGGAACCCCTCAGGCACTATATTTAAAGAATGTGAAAAATTAGGTTATGGCGCCAATAACTAAATATACCAGTGCTGCGCCTTAAATTAGTGGTATACTAATAATTCATGAAAAAAGTGTGTATAAAGGGTGCTATATGCTGGGTGCTGGATAAGTGATAAATGAATAGTTCCTTATATAAATACAAGTGACCAAAAAAACACAATTCATCAATATACATCAAAGTCCATAAATGTCTATATAGACAACTCTTCAATACGTGCTCCAACACCGTGCATCTAAAATAATATGTGCTCCAAAACTTCAGACACAATAGTGCTTCACGCCCGAACTAACTTTAAAATGTGCTCACCAGAATTCCTCGGCCAACTAGTGACCATAAAGAATATAATGTGAGAACCTCCTCAGTTCATAGTTTTTTCTCCACGTCTATTTCACTCCTTCATGTGTGGATACCATACGATCACAGTCAGATATGCAGTGGTATGTTGAAGAAACTCTCCAGTATCAAATAGCATCTGTCTCCCATCACGAGACTGTGGAATTGGCTCAGCCACAAAAAGCCACAGAAGACAGGTATAGTGTAATATTGCTTTTTTATTTTAAAAGGTGCACTTACATATGTCCATTCAGATGCAGAAAGGTATAAAAGCAGCTTGAGGGTCTGTAGAACCAGTCCAGCACCGCTTTGTGACTAGTGGCGTGCATTCCAACTACCCAACAGAAGTAGAGGGCCCCTTTCAATTTGCATGTCAAGCCTCTCTTCTATGCATTTCATGCTCAAGTGAGCGTCATCAGGAAGTGGGGGACTTCCTGATGACCAAAATACTTCTCTTTTGGATCACAGTAGTGCACTTTTTCTTCACTCTTATGACCCAAAAACAGGCTGAAACCTGCTGTCAGCTGACATCACAGAACTGGTCCAGGCTCTGCAGGGAAGATGCCTAACAGGCAGCTTGCTCGTCATTGAAAGCTTGAGCCAGCCACTCCTGCCCTCTCCACAGGCCAGCACTCCAGTAAACACTGGATGGGCAGACCAGAGTGCCGGTGACTGACAGTAATCTCTCTTTTCTCTCTGCTCTGGGAAGACCGAGAACTGAACAATTAGTAGTCATTTGATTGCTCAGTTCTTGGTCTTAGAGCTGGTGGGGGGACTTGCCAAATTGGTGAGTATGTATATTTGTCATTTTGCTATCCTAAACTTTTCCTTTAAGGCAGTATGCACCCTGGGATAAATGCCTGGAGCACCAGAAGTCTGTGTTCAAGGGTTTCATTCCTGGGTGCATACTGCCAAAACCATACATACCAATAGGTTCTCCATTGAGCTACATCCAGCTACAGCATCTATCAGCCTCTTGTATCGTCTGACAGGCTACCTGCAGTGGGGCTTGGCGTCCACCTGTGCCCTCTGTCTGCAGCTAAACATCCAGTGTACATGGGCCTTTATGAATAATTTGTTAAATTCAAGTTGCAATGTAAAGTCTGTAGTGTCCTTCTGAGTAGAGTTGGGTGAATGGGTTGGGCCAAGCAAAAGTTCGGCCCGAACATCGCCTGTTTGCCCATTCAGCAAACACACAAATTTACAGGGTACTCAGTGGGATGTTCACCAGCCGAGCACCCCACAATGCACTGTGTGCTGCACAGTGCATTCTGGGGTGCTAATTGGGTGAAGCCTTGCACCCGACCGCTGGTCAGGCACAAGAATTTGGCAATTAGGCACAGAGCACTGTCAGGGCCCTGATTGGACACATGAATGATGACTTTCTCCAATCACAGCTCAGTGCTCATAGCCCCACCCCCACACTATAAAAGGTTCCTTCCCACAGGAAGCTTTTGCAGTGTGTTGTTGGAGCGGAGATAGATAGAGCAGGGCTCAGTTTGCTACTAGAGAGTTAGTGTGTTCACTTATTGTGACTCTGAGTGTAGAGTGTTAGTGTAGTGTAAGTATAGTGTGAGTATAGTGTGTTAGTGTAGTGCAGAGTTTAACAGCGCTACATAACATTTAGTGCTGTATACCCCTTTTTTTTCTTGTCCCCTGCCTGCCCCCTATTTTTAAAATTTGCATCTGCAGTTTTTCTGACTACAATGCTGGTGTTCCCCCTTTTTTAATGTTTTATATACTTTTTTTATATAGTTTTTACACTTCACAGCATCAGTCCTCAATTTGAAGGGCACCAAACACACTTTTCAATCAATAAAGTGCATCCAATCACACCTTTTCCAGTCTCTATTAAATTTGGGTAATAACCCCCCCCCCCCCCCATTGTGTCTGGGAGGCCAACAAGGAAAGGCAGAAGTTCCCATGCCACTATGAGGGGGCCAGCAGAGCCTGTGCCCTCAGGCAAAGGTGGACATGTTCCGTCCTCAGGCAGAGCACATTTGTCTCTGTTTAATGATGTTGCCCATGCTATCTAACCACATGACGTAGAGGAGGTGGTGGACTGACACTAGTGTGTAGTAGTAAACTGCAGCTACCAGAGCGGCTTGTTCTGCCTCCTTGCCCAAGGCTACTCCTGCCATAGCCCCAGCATCATGCATGGAGGAGTCAGCTGAACTATTTGAACACAGCTTCAGCCACTTGCTTCTTGAGGATGTACAGACATTACTTGGGTTCTGATGTTGGTTCTGAGGTAGAGGAAGGGAGTAACATGAGCCTACAGAGAGGGGAGAACACTGATAATCAACAAATTTGCTGTCATGTTCCCCCAGCCACACTGTATTCCAAAGTTGGCTCCTGTGATGATGAGGATGGAGGGGATGATGATGATGAGGTGCTGGATAGAGCAAAGGAGTAAAGTGAGGGGGAGGCACAACCCCAACGAGGCAGGATGTCCTCCAGAGGCAGCCATTATGGAAGAGTAGAGAACAGCCACCCTATTCCATAAGATTGTGGAGCTGTCATCTCCTGGCTCACTTCCTACAGCTCAACTGTGTTGGCCTTGTTTAGCACATGTGTAGCCGATTGCACTGTTGCAATTTGCAATCTCTGCCGCAAGCAGATCAAGCGTGGCAAAAACTCCAGCCATTTTGGTGCCACATGCTTGACAAAGGTTTTAACCTCCCGCCACTCAGCCCATTGGCAAGAGGACCTGAAAGACACACACAGGGGACACATTTCTCCTCCTCCTCATTCCTCACCTTTCATGTCTACCCCCACTATATCTCATGACCTCTCAGCAGCCTCCACTGACAGGGATGATGGTATAGCAAGGGGTGTCACAGGTCTGCCAGCAGCACACCACCAGTTGTAGAGCAGAGCAGGCAAACTTCTCTGCCCCAGCTGCTGCATCGAAAAATAAATACACTCCCTACCACCCACTTGCACAATGTCTAAACTCCAGCTTGTCCAAATAAAGAAAGCTTGCAGGGAAAATTGTTACATGTCCTCCAGGGCAGTACCTGGGCCCCCAACCCCACTTTATGGCCAATAACTTGCATATAAGCCTTCAAAATGTGGACTCATTTTTCATGTTAGGATCCCATAGACTTCGATAGAGTTCACGGTTCAGGTCTGAACTTTTGCGATGTTTGAGACTTCTGGCGTGAACCCCACTGGGGGGTGTTTGACTCATCTTTACTTCTGACTATTCTCTGCATAATACTTCAGAAAACACTCTGTGACAGGGGAAGAAGTCCCATCCTCTAAGGATTACCACCTTTCATTTATTGTTCATTTTGTCTTTATTCGGTATTAAAGAAACAACCAAAGAACAGATATAAACAGTCTGGGTATGCATACAAACCTGTATAAGAAAAACTGAATAACACATTTCAGAATACACGCAATGGATAAATTAGAGCATACAAATGGTGTTATCTACTCCAATAGAGTAAGAACAGTCAAAATTGCATTTAGGTCAGAGTAAAAGAAAAAGAACACACCTATAAGCAGATCCATAAGATTCAACTGTTCAAAATCAGGACTGGCAAAATAATATATCGTTAAAGTCTAAATGCAAAAATACCAACATAGTATCATAAAGAGCAATTAGGGGGAGCAAGCCACTGATTCCACATACAGTGAAATTAAGGTAGAGAAGCATTTTTTATTGCAAACTTTTTTCTGCAAATTATGATTTGTATTCAATTTTACATAGAAATGAACACATCATTCACATAATCTTATAGGAGCAGGTCCTTCAATTTCACTTTACAGGCTATAATTCAACAAGGCATTACTATACTGCAGGGACCATTTTAATACTTCTTAATAATCCTCCTATGTTGAGGAGTCTTAAAGCACTCACCCAAAACAAAAAAATAAATAAAAAATAAATAAACACAAAAACAAAAAGTAAAATAGAAAGAAAAAGAGAAAAAAAAAAGAAAACAAAAGCGGATATAATTCTCTCCCCCATCCCTGTCCCCCACCACCTCTCATCCCCCACCCTGGGTCACATACCCCTCCCTAGTCTCCAAACCGGTTTACTATTTTTACAACATACAGAATTTGAAAGACCTGATTCCAAAATCTATGAATTAAACATCAGCACTAAAGAATTGATCGGCAGTTATGCCAACATTTGGGAGATGTGGTTGGATAGAACTTTGATAGCTTATAGAGGTGAGATATAATCTATGCATTATTTTATACATTAACTCCTATTGATCAGCACATAGGGTTCAGGTACCTGATAGCTCAAATCCATTTTTGGCCTGGAAAAGCCCACCTTTCATTTAAATGTGCTATTTGTAAAGTGAATGTGCCTTTTTTTTTTAAGCAACAATATTGTCTTAGCAAGCTAATTCCATTGCTTTTTAACTGGGCTCATTCGTGACTTCATTTGTCGATATACCTGCACATCTGGGCAAGATGCATGATTTAAGTGACATAAAGCAGACCCAAAGCCTACATCATTTTGGGGCTGCTGTCATAATATGCAAGTATGCACAGGATATTTGCACATTATGGCTCACTTACCAGCCAAAACTTCCTCTCCAGCAATGCAATATCAGCAATATACCTTCCTCCAGGTTCGGCATCCATATCCATCTTGATTGGCCAGCCATAGATAACGTAACCAGATGCATGCATACAGGTGTTATTTAATCCAACATTCAAGTCATGCTAAAACTGTAGACTGAGCTGCACATGCATGGCCCAGTGTGCAACCAGAAGAAAATTGCTAACAGGCAAACAGAAACTTATATGGCAGAAGAGACATACAGGGGTTGATTTTCTAAAGGCAAATAGGCCATTCACTTTGCAAGGGAATTTCCCTTAGTCTAGTGAATAAACTGAAGCTCTGCTTTCTTTCTTCATCCAATGATGTGCAAGCAAAATACCGTTTTTTTTCCTTACATGTGATTGGGTATGTGAAGATTAATTTCCATCACATTTGCTAACCTAAAGGAACATTCCCCTGCAAAGTGTATCTGCTAACAATTCTGTTGCAAAATACTTTTGCTTAATCGTTCCAATATAACCACTGTTAATGAGAGAGGTTTGGAGAGAAGTGGTTCAAGCAAACAGAACTCGGAAACTGCTTAAATAACCACTACTTAAAATGTTGCTGTGTGGGAGGGCATCTCTTAAAACCCAGCATGTCTAACCTTGACAAGGATGACCTACATTAGCAGAAGTTCATTTAATTTCTCTCAGCTAAGAAAAGCAAAACCAAGGTCACAGTAGACTTTGGATCACCATAACTTGACTTTAGGTCCACTGCTCCAAAAATTCTATTAGAAGGCTGAAATAATAACCTTTTATCGGTAGGATATTCCATCTGTGTCCCAGTGGATGAGACTCTACTTCAATTTCTGTTGCCTAGCTTCGGCTCTGTATAAGGCAGAGACACTAATTGGCTGCTCAGGCACAGGCAGTGATGAGTCAGTGCCTTTTCATCACATAATCTTAGCTGCATATTTTACAAAGATTTGGAAGCCACACACTGGCATGAAAGAGTCTGCATATATGGGTCCTACTCCACACAATGGCACAAAAAAAAAAAAATATATATATATATATATATATATATATATATATATATATATATGTGTGTGTGTGTGTGTGTGTGTGTGCTTAACTTACTGGAATGGAAAAGTGCTTCAATTTGAGAATTAAACAAATTCAGAGCCAATCACCTAATGTTCCTCAGTCAATTCACTGCCAGAAAAAGGTGGACATGAGATAAGCAGTTACCTGCACATTCCTCGGCACTTGATTTTGCTTTCACAATTGACATACATCAAAAAGGTACAGTAGTAAACAACCCTCTCTACTTTTCTCTTCTTTCTTCTAAATATTATTGCTTCACAAATTTACACTTACATTAGTAAAACTATCTGATCAAGCAGACCTCAAGCTTGGTTCCCCTCTGCTTTCATTCCACTCTTTGTAAATTACCTTTGCTGTGGCTTTGACTTAGAGGGCCCTGGTGGCTTTTCTAAGCCCCACTGCTGGCCACGGCAAGCGTGCTTACATT
The DNA here is from genome assembly GCF_037356315.1 of Lithobates pipiens. Taxonomy (NCBI): domain Eukaryota; kingdom Metazoa; phylum Chordata; class Amphibia; order Anura; family Ranidae; genus Lithobates; species Lithobates pipiens. Next base: position 95,227,432 of record NW_027507790.1, on the reverse strand, counting down.
GGCTTCCTTCCATTACCATTCTCAATGCCATACTATCATTTAATCCTTTTGAGTACATTATAATATGTCTATACATACAGTGGTGTGAAAAAGTGTTTGCCCCCTTCCTCATTTCCTGTTCCTTTGCATGTTTGTCACACTTAAGTGTTTCGGAACATCAAACCAATTTAAACAATAGTCAAGGACAACACAAGTAAACACAAAATGCAATTTGTAAATGAAGGTGTTTATTATTAAAGGTGAAAAAAAATCCAAACCATCATGGCCCTGTGTGAAAAAGTGATTGCCCCCCTTGTTAAAACATACTATAACTGTGGTTGTCCACACCTGAGTTCAATTTCTCTAGCCACACCCAGGCCTGATTATTGCCACACCTGTTCACAATCAAGGCATCACTTAAATAGGAGCTGCTTGACACAGTAAGGTCCACCAGAAGATCCTTAAAAGCTGCACATCATGCCGAGACCCAAAGAAATTCAGGAACAATTGAGAAAGAAAGTATTTGAGATCTATCAGTCTGGAAAGGGTTATAAAGCCATTTCCAAAGCTTTGGGAATCCAGCGAACCACAGTGAGAGCCATTATCCACAAATGGCGAAGACATGGAACAGTGGTGAACCTTCCCAGGAGTGGCCGGCCGCCCAAAATTACCCCAAGAGCGCAGCGACGACTCATCCAAGAGGTCACAAAAGACCCCACAACAACGTCCAAGGAACTGCAGGCCTCACTTGCCTCAGTTAAGGTCAGCGTTCATGCCTCCACCATCAGGAAAAGACTGGGCAAAAATGGCCTGCATGGCAGAGTTCCAAGGAGAAAACCACTGCTGAGCAAAAAGAACATCAAAGCTCGTCTCAATTTCTCCACAACACATCTTGATGATCCCCAAGACTTTTGGGACAACATTCTGTGGACCGATGAGACAAAAGTGGAACTCTTTGGAAGGTGTGTGTCCAAGTATATCTGGCGTAGAAGGAACACTGCATTTCATAAAAAGAACATTATACCAACAGTAAAATATGGTGGTGGTAGTATGATGGTCTGGAGCTGTTTTGCTGCTTCAGGACCTGGAAGACTTGCCGTGATAAAAGGAACTATGAATTCTGCTGTCTACCAAGAGATCCTGAAGGAGAATGTCCGACCATCTGTTCGTGTACTCAAGCTGAAACGAACTTGGGTTCTGCAGCAGGACAATGATCCTAAACACACCAGCAAGTCCACCACCGAATGGCTGAAGAAAAACAAAATGAAGACTTTGGAGTGGCCTAGCCAAAGTCCTGACCTGAATCCTATTGAGATGTTGTGGTATGACCTTAAAAAGGCCGTTAATGCTCGAAAACCCTCTAATGTAGCCTGAATTAGGACAATTCTGCAAAGATGAGTGGGCAAAAATTCCTCCAGGATGCTGTAAAAGCCTCATTGCACGTTATCGCAAACGCTTGGTTGCAGTTGTTGCTGCTAAGGGTGGCCCAACCAGTTATTAGGTTTAGGGGGCAATCACTTTTTCACACATGGCCATGATGGTTTGGATTTTTTTTCACCTTTAATAATAAACACCTTCATTTACAAATTGCATTTTGTGTTTACTTGTGTTGTCCTTGACTATTGTTTAAATTGGTTTGATGTTCCGAAACACTTAAGTGTGACAAACATGCAAAGGAACAGGAAATGAGGAAGGGGGCAAACACTTTTTCACACCACTGTATATCCAGTCCAGTTTTCTTTGTCACAATCATACACTATTGTCACAATCAATATTTACATTCCATAATAACTTTCTAAAAATAGTACCACCCTTTTATATCTGAGGGTAACTGAATCGTGCTTCATAATTTGACCCTAATTCACAGACCTTTTTTTGGTACATTTCTATGTTTTACAGCTTATTCAAATTAATGGGCTGCCAAGTTGCAACACACATTGACATGTAGCGCTGGCTCCTGAAGAGCATGCGCTTTGTGTTTTTTAAATGTAATCTTAAATCTAAACCGCAGTTTAGTTTGGGTCTAATTGCTCCAAATTTTGACCTCAGCATCAGTCTGACTAGACTACAAGGTGTTCTGCCTGGCCATGGGGGGCGCTGTCACTTTTGGCAGGCATGGTAACACAGTCCGGTTGGGTGCTTTAAGGTTACTTTCTCTCAGAGTCAGCCCAATGGGAGTGTCACTCTTGCTGTGCCTTCTGGGAGAGGGTACTTAAGATGCGGATGCCACGTGTTTTTGGGGTTCCGGTCCAGAAGTAGGTTCTGACTGCATGGTCCTGGTCCTCCTGACCAGCCCTCAGGACGCCTATGGCCTGGGGTGTGGATCTACCCGACTTTACATCTCGGGGCTGGCTAGCCTGAGGCAAGGAAACTAAAGGAAGGATTCGGAGGTGGTCCGGTGCCATCTCAGGTTGTGGAGGGGCCCAGCAACTTCAAAGTTATCCAGGGGAGGACTCTTCAGGAGAAGGCCACGCAAGAGATGGCTTCTCAACAAGAGCCTGGTAAAGCTGAAGGACCTAAGTGAATCCAATCTTGTGCGGTATCGCCGGACTGGCTGTAAGATACTGGTATCACACGAGCGTTCTACAAGTTTTCAAGTTTCCTTACACATGTTCTATAATAAAGTCTGTGGCAGAGACTTGTTCCTGACTTGAGCACCCTGTTGGCTGCTAGGCCTGGTGAGAGAAGGACTATCCAATTAGGGTGACGATCCAGCTGTGAATGGCTATTCTTTGGATTTATTCAAAGTAAGAGAGTTCTACACTATACTGTCTTTGATAATAAGAGTACCTGGACTTTCCACCTAAATCCTCTGATCCTACACTGACAGACTGTTAACTACGTTTTTGCAAATAAAATCCCTTTAAGCAGATATGTCATCAGTCTCTATAGTTCTTGGGCCATCTACCATGGGAAATCCCTAGACGCAAATTGAAGTGAAGAAGGTAATGGTAAGCGCATTAAAACCAGCCGCTCCTTACGGAGTCAGTGCTACAGACACATAGCATAAAGTGCTTTAACATGAGTGCGCTAATGCACCTCAAATGTGTTAATGGGTCTTAAGGCAGATATATGGATCTCTTATGAAAATAAATGTGTGTAAGAAATCAGACTGAGACAGAAGTATAGTTAACCGCTTCCCGCCCGCCCCAAAAGCTGAATGATGGCTATATAGAGCAGGCACTTTCGTTAGGGAGGCCGTCCCTGGATGTTCTCGTGTTTACTTCCGCAATGCGCGCCGCCGCGGGCGTGCATCGGGGAAGTTTTGTGTTTGCCGTGTCCCCCGGAGACAGGCAAACACAGATTGCTGTAAACGGCCAATCACAGCGGCCGTTTACAGCGCGATTGGCGTGTCCAATGTGAGTGGATCTCATATGTAAACATATGAGATCATCTCAGCGCCGCTCTCCCTCCTCACACAGACAGTGTGTGAGAGGGGAGAGATGAACAGCTGCAGCGGCCGTAAGTAAAAAAAAGCCATCCTCCCCCAGTGCCATCCTCCCCTGTACCATCCGCCCCAGTGCCATCCGCCCCAGTGCCATCCTCCCCAGTGCCATCCTCCCCAGTGCTACCTGCCCCCAGTGCCACCTGTTAGTGCTATCTGTCCCCAGTGCCACCTGTTGTCAGTGCCATTTGTCCCCAGTGCCATCTGTCATCAGTGCCATGTGTCATCAGTGCCACATAGTGCCACTTGTCATCAGTGCCACATATTAGTGCCATCTGTCATCAGTGCCATGTATCTGTGCCATTTGTCATCAGTGCCACCTGTCAGTGTCACTTGCCATCTGTTGTCAGTGTCACGTGTCATCAATGCCACTTATCAGTGCCATCTGTCATCAGTGTCACGAGTCATTGGTGCCACGTATTAGTGCCATCTGTCATCGGTGCCATGTATTAGTGCCACGTGTCATCAGTGCCACGTATAAGTGCCATCTGTCATCAGTGCCACGTATAAGTGCCATCTGTCATCAGTGCCACATATTAGTGCCATCTGTCATCAGTGCCACGTATAAGTGTCATCATTGCCACGTATCAGTGCCATCTGTCATCAGTGTCACGTGTCATTGTCCTGGTGCTCCAGGGCCTTCAAAAGTGTAATAGGTAGTCAACAAGTTAGATGTGTAATTTATGCTCCTAGAACACCTGATGGCGCTCTCTGCATGTTGGGCCTCTCTATGTGGTCAGGCTGTGAAAAAGTCCCACACATGTGGTATTGTAATACTCAGGAGGAGTAGCAGAATTTTTTGGGGGTGTAATTTGTGGTATACATATGCCATGTGAGAAAAATAACCAATTACAATGACAATTTTGTGGAAAAAAATTAAAAAAATAAAAAATCTTCATTTTGCAAAGAATTGTGGGAAAAAAATGACAACAACAAAAAGCTCACTATGCCTCTTACTAAATACCTTGGCATGTCTACTTTCCAATTTGGGGGGTATTTGTACTTTCCTGGCTTGTTCGGGTTGCAAGAAGTGAGATAGTCCACCAGTACATCAGATATGATCAATTTTTTGCGATTCGCCTCACAGCTTGTAGACTCTCTAACTTTCACAAAGACCAAATAATATCCACTAATTTGGGTTATTTTTACCAAAGATATGTAGCAGTATAAATTGTGGCCAAAATTTATGAAGAAAAATTAATAGTTTGCATAATTTTGTCACAGAAACAAAGAAATATGCGTTTTTTTTAAAAAAAATCGGTCTTTTTTCATTTATAGCGCAAAAAATAAAAACCCCAAAGGTGATCAAATACCACCAAAAGAAAGCTCTATTTGTGGGAAAAAAGGACAAAAAATTAATTTGGGTACAGTGTTGCATGACTGAGTAATTGTCATTCAAAGTGTGAGAGCACCGAAAGCTGAAAATTGGTCTGGGCCGGAAGGGTGTTTAAGTGCCCAGTAAGCAAGTGGTTAAATCATACTTGTTTAATAATAATAATAAAAAAAGGTAAACACAGTAAACGTAGTCAAAACATAGCCAGAGTACAGGAACCAGAACAGAGAGTCAGACAAGCCAAACAGCAAGCAGGATCTGGAACCAGAAGAGATGTCAGCCAAGCAGAAACGCAGGAGATAGTCACTGTTATGTTGACCAAGGCGAAAGCAGAGATCCTCTGGGCTGGACGACTTAAGTAGGAAGGTCTGAAGAGCAGGATATCATTAACAGGTGAGTAGCTGTGGAGAGATAGGATATTGCAATTAGCCATCAGCTGAGTGGCCAGCTTTGAGAAGGAAGGGCTGAGCCCAGCCCTAACAGTACCCCCTCCTCAACAACTCCTCCCTCTCGGTGGACTACCATGCTTGAGGGGAAAACGTCTATGGAAATCACGGAGGACAGGGGCATGTACATCTGAGGATGAGACCCAAGAGCATTCATCCGGAACGTACCCCTTCCAATGCACCAGGTTCTGTATGCGCCCACAGAACCTACGGGAGTCAAGAATGGACTGTACTTCATACTCCTCATGGTTCTCAACCCCTGCTCAGGGTGAGGACATGGCACTGAGGTGGTAAAGCGGTTGCAGACCAAAGGTTTTAATAAGAAGACATGAAATACATTTGAGATACACATATTAGAAGGAAGGTCTAATGCGTAAGCCACTGGGTTAATCCTGGATATGGAAAGGCCCAATAAACCGAGGTGTAAACTTCAAAGAGCGAACATGAAGTTGGAGGTTGTGAGATGACAGCCAAACCCTGTCCCCAGCCTGGTAGGAAGGCGCAGGCAGGCGTCTGTGGTCAGTTTGGAGTCTGTACCTGTCTATATCATTAGCATGTCGCAAAGCCTCCTGGACTTGTGCCCAAGTGGAATGAAGACCACGGAGATTCCCCTCTAATGCAGGAATACTCTGCGGAACAAATGATTCAGGCAACATGGAAGATTGGAAGCCATAGTTCGCCATAAAAGGAGACCATCAAGAATCAGAACTCAAGGCACTATTGTGAGCAAACTCTGCCCACAGTAATAGGTCTGACAAGTTATTATGGTTAGAAACAGCAATGTAGGAATTGCTCTAAGGACCAATTGGCTCGTTCTGTGGCCCCATTATACTGCCTGTGAAACGCAGAGGAAAAAGCAAGCTGAATTCCCAACTGTGCACAAAAGACTCACCAGAACCGGGACACAAACTGACTACCCCTGCCCAAGACATTCACTTTGGATAGCCCATGTAAACGAAAGATCTCCCGAGCAAAAATGGAAGCCAGTTCCTTAGAAGTGGGCAACTTCTTAAGGGAAATACAATGAGACATTTTTGAGAACCAGTCAACCACCATAAGGATAACTGTGTTGCCCTAGGAGTTGGATAACTCCACAATGAAATCCATAGACCGATGGGTCCAGGGCTTCTCTCCATTGGGTATGGGTTGTAGGAGGCCCACTGGAAGGTGTTGTGGAGTCTTACTCTGAGCACACACAGAACAGGCAGCTACAAAGGCGGTTACATCAACACGTAGACTAGGCCATCAGAATTTTTGGGAAATGTCCCAAAAGAGTTGATTCTTTCCAGGGTGGCCAGCAGCCTTGGGAGAATGGTAAGTCTGGAGCATGGCAGTACAGAGACTCTCTGGGACAAAGCGGCGGTCACATGGTTTCTCAGGAAGAGCATGGGCCTGAGCAGCAAGAATTTTTTCACCCAAAGGAGAAGTGAGACTGGTGCGAACCGTAGCTATGATCAGGAAAAATCACAGGAACCGGAACCGACTCCATCTTGGAAGTAGAGGAAAATTGTCATGACAGAGCGTCAGCCCTTAATTCTTAGTACCGGGTAAGAATAATGCCGCGTACACACGGTCGGAGAATCTGTCGGAATGAGTCTTATCGGACCGTGTCGTCAGATAATCCGACTGTGTGTGGTATGCATCGGACTGATTCCGTCCGAATCTCCGTCCGACCCAATTTTCCAACATGTTGGAAAGATTTCCCGACCAACTGGGCCGGACGGACCTAATCTGATCATGTGTAGAGCATTTTCATCGGACCAAGTGCCACGCATGCTCACATTCAAATTCCGACAAATTCCGACACGGAAGCGCTCGTTCAGGTAAAACTACTGCTCGTAAGCGATATAGCACATTCATCACACTTTAATGTTAAAAAATCATTCATCAAGCGCATTCTCTTGTTCTTTACAATGCTGCAAGAACCAACTTCTTTTGATGCTCATAGTCACACACACTTCTCCCGAACGGATTTCATTACTCTTTTTTAACCATTTCAGCAATACAATTTTATTTTAAGTCACATCTACACAATGTTTTTTTTTTGTTTGTTTTTTTTGGATGTTTTTTTTTGGGGGGGGGATCCCCTAAAAATTTCCTTTAATGACACTGGTCATTTATCCTTTTTTTTAACTTTTTATTTTTGGGTGTAAACTTACAACAACAACATTATTGTATTTTTTAGATTTTATTTTTATTTTTTAATCTACAGGAGGTTGTTTAGTGTTGGTACCCCTTGTTCTTTAGTTCACTTTGTATTTTTGAAATGTACCTGCCTGCTCACAAATAAACTCTACTTTTTGAAGGAAAACACATTACACAAGTATTTCATCAAACAAAAATAAAATGTATTTTGTTTGCTCCAAAATAAAACTAGGAACGCAGCACTGGAGAAACTTCTTAAGTTTGGTGCAGCCTTTGGCCCCCAGGGCAGACATGACTAAATGAGATTAAATTGGTGGCCTGAGGAGTAGATATCTCAGGGAGAGAAGTCTGCTCCTGAAGTCCTAGAGAGCAGGAAATTCAGATGCCATTTCTGTCCCCAGGGTGGTGATCTTGAAGAGGCTGCATCTTCTGGCACACCAGACTCATCCCAGGCCATCACTCTCTGGTCTTCCTTTGGGACTTCCCACCAGGCATCCTTCCAGGCTGTGGCTGGGCTCCTGTAGCTGGGGCAGGAGGAGAAGGAGGGCGTTGGTGGACCTCCCGGCTGCCACTTGCCACAGCCTCCCCCCGACTGAGGTCTTCCTGTGTATGAAAAGGGGACATAGTTTTAGTTTTTTGATCATCAATCACAACATTTTGTGCTCCTGGCTTTTGCTATTTGACTGTTACCAAATAGAACAGACTATCATTCTGACACCAGCATTTTTCTTTCCCGTCCCAATCATTTTTGGTCACTACTGTCTATTGAGATGTAAACCACTTGGAAAAATCTCAACTTACTGATCAATAAGAACATCTAGTTAACATCATTAAATGTAACACAAGAAATATGTTCAACAATGCAATACCTGTCTCAAGCTTGGCCCCACCACATGGTGCTGCCTGGAAGGCCCAGGTTGGTCATCAGAAGCCTCAGCTGGGGGTGAAGGATGCCTTGGAGGAAGCATGGAGAGTGGTGGCCTGAGTGGTGGTCTGGATACCCCTTGGTCTACCAGAAAATGCAGCCTGTCAAAGTGCACCATCCTGGGGTAATAAACAGCATCTGGATCTCCTGCTCTCAAGGACTCCAGGTGCTTCTTTCTCTCCCTGAAATATGTAAGCTTCATGGTCACAATTTTGCGATTCAGATATGTCATGTCTGCCGTGGGGACCCTGATCTGCACCAAAGCAAGCAGTTTCTCCAGTGCTGCGTTCCTCTTTGATCTGTCATTATAAAATTTGTTGTGGAACTGCCACAGGCAGGGCATCTCCATGTAGAGCTCGAGGAATAGCCCCATAAAGTTGGCATTGTTGAATGGGTCCATTTTTTCTGCAAGACACAACACAAGACAAACCCTCAAATACTAATAATGCAATTAAAATCCCTCCTAATCTTGTCCCAACAGCGGCCTAGATACAAGCAGTCTAGTCTAGTGAAGCACAAAGTTAAAAATGTTACCTTCATTTCCACGTTTGCCACGTCCGTGACTCACACTCTCCTCCCAGATCGTACGGACGATACACGTGTGGCGTTTTATATACAGTGCGCATGCGTGAAACTCCGCCCGCCCCTGACGTTCTTTCCAGACTATTCCCCGCCCCTTCGCTTTCCACGCAGTGGGGATAGCACATGGTGGAGAGAACGCAGGTGCGCAATAATAGTTCCACTAACGAGGAGGAGGGTGAGGAAAGCCCGGAGCCTGAAACGTCCCGATCCAGGAAGACAAGATTTAAGGCCTCAAATATGTCTTTTGGAGAGATGTTGGAGATGCTGGACATATTGAACAGGACCGACTATGATGGGAAGTATGGACCTTACCCAAACCCAAATATCAGAAAGGCCAAGATCATGAATAAAGTTGTGAAGAGTCTTCTGAAGAATTTTGGGGTACACCGATCCAAGGATCAACTGAGAAAACGCTGGTCAGACCTGAAACTGAGGGAGCACGAGCAGTACCTAAGGATCAAGCGTGTTCTTAAAAAAAAGTAAGTAGTTGTCGTGTGTTCATATGATTATTCTTGCTTGCATACATGCTCCATGTGCTTTGATTTCATGTTGTGCATTTTAAAATGGCCACTTTCAAGGTCATGGTTTCGTTCGTTCATAGGAAACATCGTTCTGCAGGGAAGTATTCCAGCTTAACAAAGTGGCCCCAATAATGTTCTCACCTTGTAACTCGGCCCAAAAACACGATTGTACAACACTTCCAAGCAATGTTTCATATTCCTATTTCTGCCCTCTGTGTGCTAATTAATCTTTGTTTACATTCTCATAGGGGTGAGAAGACTCAGCAAGTATGAGGACACCAGGGACCATGAGGACACCAGGGACCACACCCCTCCCAAAGAAGGGCAACTTCCAAAAGAAGAAACAAAGGAGCAGGAGCAGGAGCAGGAGGAAGAAGGAGAGATCGTGGAGGTTGGCCAAATTGTCACCACAACAGGTGAGTGTCGGAGAACACAGCTTCCGGTAAGCTCATCAATGTATATCACCATATTTGGATTACATGGTGTGTTTGTTTTTGTTTTTTCTAGGTGATATGTAGGAAGATTCCCGTTTTAACAGTGAAAGTGCCCAGATCTTGATCGGGGAGATAATGGGGTGCAATAGGGATTTGGAAATTGTACAACAAAACATCAATGATGTTAAAAATAAAATGAAGAACATCATTGATGTTTTGGGGAGAGTGTGAAAAAGAAAAAACTAGATAGGGTTTTATTTTTGCTTTTTATCCAAAAAATTTTGTATTTTGCATAATTCCAAATTTGGAAGATGCACAGAGCGTGTAAAAATGCACTATCTCCCATCATGGGGGATCAATGTACAGTGGTGTGAAAAAGTGTTTGCCCCCTTCCTCATTTCCTGTTCCTTTGCATGTTTGTCACACTTAAGTGTTTCGGAACATCAAATCAATTTAAACAATAGTCAAGGACAACACAAGTAAACACAAAATGCAATTTGTAAATGAAGGTGTTTATTATTAAAAGGTGAAAAAAAATCCAAACCATCATGGCCCTGTGTGAAAAAGTGATTGCCCCCTAAACCTAATAACTGGTTGGGCCACCCTTAGCAGCAACAACTGCAACCAAGCGTTTGCGATAACGTGCAATGAGGCTTTTACAGCGTCCTGGAGGAATTTTGGCCCACTCATCTTTGCAGAATTGTCCTAATTCAGTTACATTAGAGGGTTTTCGAGCATAAACGGCCTTTTTAAGGTCATACCACAACATCTCAATAGGATTCAGGTCAGGAATTTGGCTAGGCCACTCCAAAGTCTTCATTTTGTTTTTCTTCAGCCATTCGGTGGTGGACTTGCTGGTGTGTTTAGGATCATTGTCCTGCTGCAGAACCCAAGTTCGTTTCAGCTTGAGTACACGAACAGATGGTCGGACATTCTCCTTCAGGATCTCTTGGTAGACAGCAGAATTCATAGTTCCTTTTATCACGGCAAGTCTTCCAGGTCCTGAAGCAGCAAAACAGCCCCAGACCATCACACTACCACCACCATATTTTACTGTTGGTATATTGTTCTTTTTATGAAATGTAGTGTTCCTTCTACGCCAGATATACTTGGACACACACCTTCCAAAGAGTTCCACTTTTGTCTCATCGGTCCACAGAATGTTGTCCCAAAAGTCTTGGGGATCATCAAGATGTGTTGTGGAGAAATTGAGACGAGCTTTGATGTTCTTTTTGCTCAGCAGTGGTTTTCTCCTTGGAACTCTGCCATGCAGGCCATTTTTGCCCAGTCTTTTCCTGATGGTGGAGGCATGAACGCTGACCTTAACTGAGGCAAGTGAGGCCTGCAGTTCCTTGGACGTTGTTGTGGGGTCTTTTGTGACCTCTTGGATGAGTCGTCGCTGCGCTCTTGGGGTAATTTTGGGCGGCCGGCCACTCCTGGGAAGGTTCACCACTGTTCCATGTCTTCGCCATTTGTGGATAATGGCTCTCACTGTGGTTCGCTGGATTCCCAAAGCTTTGGAAATGGCTTTATAACCCTTTGCAGACTGATAGATCTCAATTACTTTCTTTCTCAATTGTTCCTGAATTTCTTTGGGTCTCGGCATGATGTGTAGCTTTTAAGGATCTTCTGGTGGACCTTACTGTGTCAAGCAGCTCCTATTTAAGTGATGCCTTGATTGTGAACAGGTGTAGCAATAATCAGGCCTGGGTGTGGCTAGAGAAATTGAACTCAGGTGTGGACAACCACAGTTATAGTATGTTTTAACAAGGGGGGCAATCACTTTTTCACACAGGGCCATGATGGTTCGGATTTTTTTTCATCTTTAATAATAAACACCTTCATTTACAAATTGCATTTTGTGTTTACTTGTGTTGTCCTTGACTATTGTTTAAATTGGTTTGATGTTCCCGAAACACTTAAGTGTGACAAACATGCAAAGGAACAGGAAATGAGGAAGGGGGCAAACACTTTTTCACACCACTGTACATGTTTTGTGTAAAGTGGCTGAGATGAAGGGGTTGCAGTCCCAAAGCATGGACATTGATCCCCCATGATGGGAGTTAGCACATGTTGACACACTGTGTGCATCTTCCAAATTTGGATTTTTCAGGGGTCACACCCCATGTGATGAAGGCAATATCAGCCCAGTTTGTACATACTCATGTCTGATATTGTCTTCACTTTTCCAAGTTGAACTTTGTAAGTTCCTGTGTTCTGTATTTTACGCTTTGATACATGCCTATTTACACAAAAAAACAACTAAAAAATAAATATTATTAAACTCGGTTTTGGATCCCCAAAATATCTTGGTTTGTTGTAAAAACCTTTACTAAACGCACATATGAATGTGCTTGTATTAAAAAGTTGAATTCTCAACAATGTGTGGCTTCCTTTTTCATTGGGCTTAAAATGTATTTGTAGTGAAATTTGAGTTTGTGCTGAGAAGGAGTGAAATTTACTAAAGGCAACTTCACTTTGCACTCCAAGTGCAGTTTCAGGTGTACTTTTGCAGTGCACTTGTAGTGCATAGTGGATGTGCCTTTAGTAAAAAGCACCCACAGTGATGTGTAAATTTGGACAATCATGCCATTTTCCTGCCATGGTGCTGAAAATGAGCACGATTTAGATCAGTAATGCACTACACATTAGTTAACAAAAAGAAGGTGTGTGTGTAGCAGACCCACAACATAATAAGATTAACCGAAGAAGAGACTGTCCCCTCATCTCACTCTGAACTTGGGTTTGCACTGTTGCTGAAAAAGGCACAACTTGACGAAAAATGGCAAAGTGGGAGGCCACAGTCTGCCATTCCTGTGGCGTTGAAGGACACTGTGTAGTGACACAAGAAAAAAAACTAGTAATTTTACAAATCAACATTGCATGCAGATTAGACACCCACATTTTTGGACAAAATTAGTATAACATTTTTTGAAATGAGTATTTAAAGCCTAAAGTATAAGGTCCCCTTATGAGAGTCCTAACCCCCCGATCCCCCCCCATCTGATGGGCCCTTGCTAAAAAATGAGGGGGGATGTTTAGGACAGGTAACCCTCTCCACTTGATTGAGAGCTGAATGCCTAAATAATGTGTGCTACTTTGTGAAGCCCCTCCTTAGTTACACTATTGGCAGCCCACCGGACAGGTAAGAAGTGTCATAATAACAAAATGGAAGCACATGTTGACATTCTGCTATTACATAGCAAGAAAATTAATGTGTTAAAAAAATCTAAATAGCATTTGAAAGTATTGAGGCCCTTACACTACATGCTTTGGTGAATTGTTCCATAAATGTTATCATGAAAAAGGTATTTAGAGTGTGTATTGGGTTGGGTCAAATCATCAGATAGAAGACTGCTATCAGCTGAGGTAACAGTTGGGGAGAGGGGGGTTACTAATGAGTTTGGCACAACTCCAAAAAAACAATAAAAAGGTCACTTTGCATGAATTGAAGCACACACATCACATTCGTAGAGATTTTAGGGGGTGTTTAGGGGAAAGCAATACTATGGAGATGGCAAAAGACATTGTCAAGTGACTAGACTATAGTTTTAGGGGCCAAGAAGAGCATGGTGGGGAAGTTAGTGAGGCAAATCTGCATGAGGACAAAGGGGCAGAGCATATGAATTAGAGCATATTGCAATGATGGTAATTAGGGAATGAGGAAAGAAATGCAAGACATTAGCAATCATGAAATACATAGAATGTGATGTTTAAGGTTAAAACTTAGCATAATATAGTCCTTCAGCAGAAGCTGAATGATGGCAGAACAGGTCTCTAGAATAATGATCCCCAGAGCCTGGGGGGAGATGCCTGTAGAGAATTTGAGGTCCTGAAGGCTTCTCCCTGTCGCCAAGTAGCGCAATGTGGCGATAAGCCTCTGCTCCGGAGTGATGGCTTGCTGCATGCAGGTATCCTGCCTGGTGATATAAGGTGACAGCAAAGCCAGCAGACAGTGAAAAACGGGGTCCATCATCCTGAGAATAATCCAGAAATGATCAGGATTATTCTCGCGGATCTCACGGAGCAAAGGCATGTGGGAGAACTGGTGACGCTGGCGCAACCAATTCTTGGTCGTCCAAACATGTTTCATCTACGTACTCATCGTACAGTTTGTGCTGTGCAGGGGTTCTTACTTTGGCTTTGACACAAGCCCTTTGGCTTATGTCAAAGTCAAAGTAAGAACCCCTGCACAGCACAAACTGTACGATGAGTACGTAGACGAAACATGTTTTGAAAACGGTCAGCTGGTCAGAACGGACACCAGAAAGCAACGCTAAACAGCAAGGCCTGAAAGGACGACCTGAATAGCAGAAGCAAGCAGACAATAAAAAATGCCTTTCAAAGTGTACTATACCAAGATAGAGTCCACAATGAGAAGCAAATACTTAATGACTGCACGCACTGATTATCAGATACGCAAAGACAAGCAGAAACTGAAGAGCAGTAGCGATCTGAATCACTAATCTGAAAAGCGCGAATCATCTTTCACCAAACTGCTACTAAAACACGAGATCAGCAGAAGGAGCCCAAAGGCTGCTGGACGTGGAGCTGAACTTCCTTTTTCTAGTCCCGCCGTACACGGCTTACGTCACCGCGTTCTTGGCCACCTGCGAAATCAGACAACTTGGCCCGACCGTGTGTATGCAACAGTTTCGGACACAATCCGAAGGATTTGGTTGCCAAAATCTCCGACCGTGTGTACGTGGGCTGAGACAATGTAAATGAAACTTGAAAAGGAAAGAACCCATTGCACCTTTCTGAGAGAGAGGCATTTAGCCTCAGGCAAGAATGTGAGATTGTTATGGTGAGTAAGATTGAGAACAGGCACAGTGGTACCATTCGAGGAGATGTCTCCATTCTTTCAGGGGTAAAATGATCGCTAACAGCTCTCTGTCACCATTCTCGTAATTGCACTCCGCAGGTGAAAATTTCTTGGAAAAGTAACCACAAGGATGCATAGCGCTCTCAGAGGTAGGATGTTGAGAAAGAAATGCACCAACACCAGTCTCAGAAACATCAACTTCTAGGATAAAAGGCAATGTAGGATCAGGATGTGCCAACACAGGAGCAGAAAAAAAGGCAGCCTTAAGACTCTCAAAGGCCTTAAAAGACTCTGGAAACCAACTCTGTGGGTTACCATCCTTTCTGGTCATATCAGTCAGGGGCTTGACCAGAGAGGAGAAGTTAGGAATAAACTTCAGATAATAGTTGTCAAAGCCCAGAAAATGCTGCAGAGGATGTAAACCACTGTAGGACTGCTGAAAGTTTCTCTGGGTCCATCAAAAAACCAGCAGTGTAAATTACATAACCCAGGAATTTAACCCCTTTGACAATGGAATTCACCACAATTCTCCAATTTACAATAGAGATTGTTCTCTCTTAGTTTCTGAAGCACACGACAGACATCTGTGTGATGGCTTCCAAGGGACTTGGAAAATATGAGGATATCATTGAGATAAACCACCACACATAACTGCAACAAATCTCGGAGGACATCGTTAATAAATTCCTGGAAAACTGCTGGGGCATTACAAAGGCCAAAAGGCATTACGAGGTACTCATAATGGCCTGTTCTGGAATTAAATGCAGTTTTCCACTCGTCGCCCTCCTTAATCACTTCAATACCGGGCACTTAAATACCTTCCTGCCCAGACCAATTTTGATCTTTCAGCGCTGTCGCACTTTGAGTGACAATTGCGCGGTCATGCTACACTGTACCCAAATGACATTTTTATCATTTTTTTCCCACCAATAGAGCTTTCTTTTGGTGGTATTTCATCACCTCTGCGGTTTTTATTTTTTGCTAAACAAATAAAAAATTACCGAAAATTTTGAAAAAAAATGTTTTTTTTTGTTTCAGTTTCAAAACTTTGTAAATAAGTAAGTTTTCTCCTTCACTGATGGGCACTGATGGGGTTACACTGATGGGCAATGATAAGGCGGCACTGATGGGCACCGATGAGGTGGCACCAATGAAGTGGCACTGATGAGGTGGCATTGATTGACACTGATATGTGGCACTGATAGGCGGCACTGATGGGAACTGATAGGTGGCACTGATGGGTGGCACTGAAGGGCGACACGGATGGGCACTGATAGATGACACAAATTGGCACTGATAGCTGGCACGGATGGGCATGGATAGGCGGCACAAGTGGGCATGGGTAGGCAGCACAGATGTGCATGGGTAGGTGGCACAGATGGGCATGGGTAGGCGGCACAGATGGGCATGTATGGGCACTGATAGGTGGCACGGATGTGCACTGATAGATGGCAAAGATGGGAACTGATAGGCGGCATTGTATTATAATATACTGTACTAATGGATACCAATCAGTTCCAAACAATAATGCATGCCAATCAGTGATGCCCATTGTGGGCACTGATTGGCATCCATTATGGGCACTGATTGGTATCCATTGTGGCACTGACTGGAATCCCTGGTGGTCTAGGGTGTCATACCTTGTCCAGGGCATCCCTGGTGGTCTGGTGGGCGTGGGCATCCTTGGGGGGGCTGCGCTGATAATCGCTCAGCACAAACCCCCCCCTGCCAGAGGAGCAGCCGATCGGCTCTCCTCTACTCGCGTCTGACAGACGCGAGTGAGGAAAAGACGATCACCGGCTCTTCCTATTTACACTGTGATCAGCCGTGATTGGACACGGCTAATCACGTGGTAAAGAGTCTCTGTCGGATATGCATTCTCAATCGTGAAATGGTTTAGACCCCTATAATCAATACAAGGTCACAGTTCACCACTCTTCTTCTTCACAAAGAAGAAACCAGCACCAGCAGGAGATGAGGATTTGCGGATGAAACCTTGAGAAAGTGCATCTGCAACATACTCCTCCATGGCCTTATCCTCCAAGACAAAGGGTAAACCCAGCCACGAGGGGGTATGGCACCAGGTTGAAGGTCAATTGCACAATCATACAACTGGTGTGGAGGCAAACTACTGGCTTGACCTTTGTCAAAGGCATCACTAAAATCGCGGTACTCCTCCGGCAGGGAGGAGACTGAAGAGGTGCACAGGACCTTGGCTACCTTCTGGAAGCATGTCTTACTGCATTGTGGCGACCAGGAAAGACCCTCAGCATGGAGCCAATCAAAAGAGGGGTTGTGCCTCTGTAACCAAGGATAACCAATAACCAGTGGAAACTTAGGTGAGGAAATAAATTAGAACTGGATTATGTCATGGTGAAGAGCCCCTATGGCCATGGACAACAGAACAGTCTCATGAGTCACATGGGCAGGCTGTAGAGGTTTCCCATCAAGAGTCTCAATGTGGTAAGTGGAGTGTCACGCAGCTGCAGCGGAATCGAGTTTGATACAAAGGCAGCATCAATGAACAGGCCTGCAGCCCCAGAGTTGTTTAGAGCCTGTATCTCGTAGGACGACTCAGCCCAAGAAAGGGTAACCAAAACCAGGGGCTTATCCTTCTGGATAACTGGGGATGAAACAATGCCACCTAAGGTCCATCCATGACAGGTCCTCAAGGTTTGGGCGCTCCCAGAACGGGTAGGACAAGACTTCAAAAAGTGACCTGCCTGGCCACAATAAAGGCACAATCTCTCCCTCCTCCTAAAGGTTCTCTCCCACTGAGAAATGCATGAAACCCATGCATGGGTTCATCTTCACTGACCGACTCGGTACCAAGAGGCATGGGAGGTGAGGAAGGCATGGGTGGGCCTGCAAATCCCAAAGGCAAATGTACAGGAGGCTTCTGCAAGAACTCCTTAAAAGAGTCTGGAGTCAATAAGGATGGCAAACGTGATTAACTTCTCCAGGTCAGTGGGTATATCTCTGGCTGCTATCTCATCCTTGATGGTATCCGAGAAACCATGAGAAAAAGCAGCCACAAGGACCTCATTGTTCCAAGCAACCTCTGCTGCCATAGTACGGAATTCAACGGCGTATTCAGCAACAGTTCTCGTACTCTGTTTGATGGACATGAGGCACTTGGCAGCAGAGGTGGAGCATGCGGGAACATCAAATACCCTTTTAAAGGAGGCCATAAAGTCAGGGTAACTCAAGACAACAGGTTTTTGCGTCTCCCATAGAGGGTTTGCCCAGGCCGAGGCTCTCTCAGAAAGCAAAGATATCACAAAACCTATGTTGCTTCTGTTTGTGGGAAACACCTAGGGCAGCATCTCAAAGTATATCTCAACCTGGTTGAGAAACCCTCTGCATTGGACTGGTTCACCCCCAAATCACTGGGGAAGCAGAGCGGAACCAGACATACCTCTTATAGAAGTAATACTCAAGGCGGTTGCCTACAACACATGTTGTGCCGGAGCAGCCACAGTGGAAGATATGCGTTGAGCCGCGCGAGTCAGGAGTGTTTGTAATGCCATGGAAAACTGATCAATGCGGTGATCCTGCTCATCCAATCCGGAAAAAATATCACCAACAAGTGGATTGACTGTATCTTCTGAATTCATGGCTTTCGCCTACTGTCAGAAACCATGAATCAGACTGAGACAGAAGTACAATTAAATCACACTTGTTTAATAATAATAATAAAAAAAGGTAAACACAGTAAACATAGTCAAAACATAGCCAGAGTTCAGAAACCGGAACAGATAGACAAGCCAAACATCAGGGCGCCAGAGATGAGTGTAGTAGAACAGCAAGCAGGATCTGGAGCCAGAAGGGATGTCAGCCAAGCAAGTCTTTAGCAGGAACGCAGGAGATAGTCTCTGTGATGTTGACCAAGGCGAAGGCAGAGATCCTCTGGGCTGGACGGCTTAAGTAGGCAGGACTGACGAGCAGCATGTCATTAACAGGTGAGTAGCTGTGGAGAGATAGGAGCTGGCAATTAGCCGACAGCTGAGTGGCCAGCTGGGAGTATGAAGGGCTGAGCCCAGCCCTGACCATGTGACACTTGTGATCTCAAGGTTGACTGAGTTTGAGTGGCCAGGTGAGTTCAGTGAAGGTGGGTAATAGGTAAATCATTAGCAAACTGGCCTGTTAGAGTTATAATAAACTCCATTCTAAAGCTACCATAGAGCCCAAACACTAAAAAAAAATGTTTTTTAATAGAAACCTATCAGGTTTTTATTGTTGTCTGTGTCAACATTGGGAATGATTTCCTAAGGGTGCATGGACAGTAAAGACAGAGATTATAATCTAATCATAGGGTGTCACCAGAGAATAAAGTGAAAAAAATGGACTCCACAGAGATATCAACAGCAAAATATACATAAAAAATAACCCTTTCACACTGTATCCAAAAGTTAAATTAAATAAAATTTGAAAAAATGTTTTGGTTGGTATTGGCCTTTAAAGCACTGGAGCAGAGAGCAGCACATTCCAGGAGAAGCCTTTCTTGAAAGTGACAATAGCATACATTTTCACATGTGTTATACACTCTTTAGCTTATCATTATGGAATGGTGGTCAACATAAATTAAAAAGCTAAAGGAATCACAAAGCAAAAATGGTTTCCTAGCAACTGAAAAATAGAAAGAATAAAATAAGCAGAAATAATAAAAGGAAAACTTGTATCTTACATTGATTGCTTTGATAGGAATGAACTGTCCAGGCTCCTATATAAAAACAACAGTACACCTCAAAGGCAGCCTGCTAGGAAAAGGTTCTACAAGCCAAGTTTAGTTTGATATAATGGGATACTAGTAAGCTAGAAGCCAAAACTGTAAAACAAGACTGCTGGTAGTAGGCTGTCTTGCTCTATTCCATTTGTTGGTGATCAAAGACTGGTTGAATGTTGTCTAAAGCAAGCCCAGGGGTGCTTTCTTTTATATAATTGCTCCTCTGTGTAAAGACCTTGCAGCTATCTTTATCAGGCATAACGTGTTATTAAACCCTCCACGAGAAAAAAAAAGTAGTAACATACCTCATGCTATTGCTCATTTGCTGTCCTCTTGTTGTGTGCAGACTTTTTCTGTAGCTTATTGAGCCTCTAAAGGTTCAGTGTATTTAATCTATAACTATTGGCTGGCTATGTTGCTTTGCAGGGTCTCCCTGGAGGTCCAGCTTAGCCATCTAGATTTACACAATTGGAATCACATCATTATGTACCACTTTGTGTTATGCTCAGAAATTCTGCTCATGAAAAAAAGTTACATGCCAGGATATATTCGAGTTTACTTCCAGCCGAAAAACATATTATTTTAGTTTTGGATAGAGTTGGGAAGGATTTTTTTTTTTTTTTTTACTGCTGGAGCTCCGCTTACTGTTATGGTGACAATAGTTTCACCAAACACAAAGACGGCTTTCACACCGAGCCGCCCCAGGCATCAGAGGTAAAGTGTCTCAGTCTGATTCATGGTTTCTGACAGTAGGCGAAGGACATAAATTTAGAAGATACAGTCAATCAACTTGGTGATATTTTTTCCAGATTGGATGAGCAGGATCACCGCATGGATCAGTTTGCCATGGCGTTACAAACGCTCCTGAGTTGCACGGCTCACTGGGAATCTTCCACTGTGGCTGCTCCGGCACAACATGTGTTGCAGGTCATCCCTGCTGCTGCTCCAGTCTCTGTGCAGGCAACCGCCTTGAGTATTACTTCTATAAAGGTATGTCTTGTTCCGCTCTGCTTCCTCAGCGATTTGGGGGTGATCCAGTCCAATGCAGAGGGTTTCTCAACCAGGTTGAGATATATTTTGAGATGCTGCCCCAGGTGTTTCCCACAAACAGAAGCAACGTAGGTTTTGTGATATCTTTGCTCTGAAGGTTTTTCCGACGAAGTTCCGACTGTATTCTGCTGAAATTGTGTTGCGTGCACATGATCACACCAAAGTCTGACTGTCAAGAATGCGGTGATGTACAACACGTATGGCGGGAATAGAAAAAGGAAGTTCAATACTCAGTGCACCACCCTTTGGGCTCCTTCTGCTAATCTCGTGTTAGTAGAAGTTTGGTTAGAGACGATTTGCGCTTTTCAGACTCCTGCTCTTTCAGATTGTTTTACTGCTGTTCAGTTTGTGCTTGTGGGTTTGTATCTGGTTTTCAGTGCATGCAGTCAGTTTGTATCTGTTTTTCAGTGCGTTTTTGTCCACTCGTTGCTGATTTTCAGCTCACTCTTCACAGGCCTTGCTGTTCTTCAGTGCATTCTGTTAAGTTCGTTCTGACCAGCTGACATGAAACCATGTTACGGGTACGTACTCGTCGTAGAGTTCCAGCTGTGTGGGGGCTTGGTGTTGGGTTTTATACTTTGACCCAAGCCCAGTCCATGAACAGGGCGAGGAGGAGTTCATGGACCAAGAACTGGTTACTCCAGCATGACCAATTCTCTCATATACCTCTGCTGCGTGAGATCCAGGAGAATAATCCAGATGATTTCAGGAACTTTCTCCGGATGACAGACCCCCATTTTTCACTGCCTGTTGGCTTTGCTCACCCCTTATATTACGAAGCAGGACACCTGCATGTGGCAAGCCATCACTCCGGAGCAGAGGCTAGTTGCCACCTTGCGGTACTTGGCGACTGGGAGAAGTCTACAGGGCCTCAAGTTCTCTACAGGCATCTCCCCCCAGGCTCTGGGGATCATTATTCCAGAGACCTGTTCTGCCATCATTCAGGTCCTGCAGAAGGACTATATTAGGGTAAGTTTTATCCTTTAATATAACATTCTATGTATTTAATGTTTGCTAATGTATTGTATTTATTTCATCATTCCCTAATTACCATGATTGTAATATGCTGTGAATGCCCCCTTTTTCCTCATACATGCTTGAATCTTTTAATGCTCCTTTTTTTGTCAGCTCCATTGTAGTGCTTTATCCAAAACACTCCCTAAAATGTGTACAAATGTTATGTGTGTGCTTAAATTTATTTAAACCCCATCCCCCCAAAATGTGTACAAATGTTATGTGTATCCTTAAATTCAGGCACAGTGCCAGAGACTTTTTTTTGGCTCCCGAAGTCACCTCAAACCCTCCCCCCTTTTTGTTTAATCTGCTTGTAATGTTATGTGAAAAAGTACTTTTCTACAGTTTCTTTAAATTCCAAAGGAATGGCAGACTGTGGCCTCCCAGTATTGGGTATGGCTGTTTACCATGTGATCGCCATGATGAAGTCACGGCCCATCACAGATGGTTCCACCCCCACTGTGCATGGCGCATGCTCGCGATTGCGAGCACGCTGCGTGTGCACGTCAGTGGCGGCATGTTCCTGGGAACACTGCTCGTCACCGACACTGATCCTTTCACAGCCGATCACTAAATGTCAACAAACCGTGGTAACGAGATTTTACCGGGTTTTCCTCCTCACACACCGATCGTGTGTGAGAAGGAGATTGCGGTAACATCTCGTTACCGCTTACAGTACACACCAATCACACTGATTTCCCCCCCCAATAAAGAGGACCTGTCACCACCCATCATAGTACCTGTCACTCGCAGTCCATCAGAGTACCTGTCACAGTCCATCAGAGTACCTATCACAGTCCATCAGAGTATCTGTCACAGTCCCCATGAGTACCCGAATACCGGAGTACCTGAGTACCTGTCACAGTCCATCAGAGTACCCGAATACCTGTCAAAGTCCATCAGAGTACCCGAGTACCTGTGGCAGTCCATCAGAGTACCTGAGTACCTGTCCCAGTCCATCTGAGTACCCGAGTACCTGTCACAGTTCATCTGAGTACCTGCTATAGTCCATATGAGTTCCTGAGTATCTGTCACAGTTCATCTGAGTACCCGAGTACCTGAGTACCTGTCAGTCCACCTGAGTACCTGTCAAAATACATATGAGTATCTGTCACAGTCCATATGAGTACCCGAGTCCCTGTCACAGTTCATCTGAGTACCCGAATACCTGTCACAGTCCATATGAGTACCTGTCACAGTCCATATGAGTACCTGAGTAACTGTCACCGCCCTTCAGAGTACCCGAATACCAGTCACCATGCCATCAGAGTACCTGAGTACCTGTCACCAGGCCATCAGTGTACTCGAGTAAGTGTCACCAGGCCATCAGAGTATCCGAGTCCCTATCTGCAGCCCATCAGAGTACCTGAGTGCCTATTTGCAGCCCATGCTTCATAGAATATACATTACAAATAGGGCCATTTTGTGGGTAATTCCACTGTCCTGGTGTTCCAGGACCTTCAAAAGTGTAATAGGTAGGAATGAAATGAGATGTGTAATTTATGATCGTAGAACGCCTGAAGGTACTACTTCAATGTTCAGCCTCTCTATGTGTCCAGGCTGTGTAAAAGTCTCACACATGTGGTATCGACATACTCAGGAAGAGTAGCAGAATGTGTTCTGGGGTGTAATTTTTACTATATACATGCTATGTGTTAGAAATATCTTATAAATGGACAAATTTGTGTAAAAAAAAATGCATTTTCATTTTTTTTCCACATTTTTCAAAAACTTCTGGAAAAAAAAATGATCCGTTCAAAAGACTCATTATGCCTCATAGATTATACGTTAGGGTTTTTGCTTTCCAAAATGGGGTCATTTTGTGGGCAATTCCATTGTCCTGGTACTCCAGGGCCTTCAAAAGTATAATAGGTGGTTGTGAAATGAGATATGTCATTTTTTGCTCGTAGAACGCCTGAAGGTGCCACTTCAATGTTGGGCCTTTGTATGTGGCCAGGCTATGTAAAAGTCTCACACATGTGGTATCGCCATACTCGGGAAGAGTAGCAGAATGTATTTTGGGGTGTAATTTGTTATATGCATATGCTATGTGTGAAAAATAACCTGATAATATGACAATTTTGTAAAAAAAAAAAAAAAAATTTGCAAAGAATTGTGGGAAAAAATGACAACTTAAAAAAACTTACCATGCTACTTAGAGCCCATTCACACAGGGGCAACTCCTGATCTGACTTCAGGTCGCCCCAAGTCGCCTCAGGTCGCCTCAGGTCAGACAACATTTAAAAAGCAATGTAAGTGAATGAGAGCCGTCTTAATGCACACTACTGAAGTCGCTCCGACTTCAGAAAAGGTTCCTGTACTACTTCTATCCGACTTGTAGGCGACCGGTACCCATTGATTTCAATGGAGATCGCCTCCAAGTCGGATCTCCGTCTATACGGAGGCGACTTTGACAGAATTATTAGCTCTGAAGGGGGAACTCCATGGCAAATTTCTGAAAAAAAATTGGCGTGGGTTCCCCCTCCGAGAGCATACCAGGCCCTTAGGTCTGGTATGGATTCCAAGGGGAACCCCCTACGCCGAAAAAACGGCGTGGGGGTCCCCCCCAGATCCACACCAGACCCTTATCCGAGCACGCTACCCGGCCGGCCAGGAAAGGGGGTGGGGACGAGCGGGCGGCCCCCCCCCTCCTGAGCCGTACCAGGCCGCGTGCCCTCAACATGGGGGGGTGCCTTGGGGGAGGGGGGGCGTGCGGCCCCCCCACCCCAAAGCACCTTGTCCCCATGTCGATGAGGACAAGGGCCTCTTCCCGACAACCCTGGCCGTTGGTTGTC
This sequence comes from Lithobates pipiens, assembly GCF_037356315.1. Lineage (NCBI taxonomy): Eukaryota > Metazoa > Chordata > Amphibia > Anura > Ranidae > Lithobates > Lithobates pipiens. The sequence goes on along the minus strand of NW_027507790.1, from coordinate 95,203,212 downwards.
GGGGTCTGCGGGCGGGGGGCTTATCGGAATCTGGGAGCCCCCTTTAATAAGGGGGCCCCCGGATACCGGCCCCCCACCCTATGTGAATGAGTATGGGGTACAATGTACCCCTACCCATTCACCTGTGGAAAAAAAGTACAAAAAAAAAAAACACAACACAGGGAAAAAATATTTTATTGCACAGCTCCGGGGGTCTTCCGTCTTCGGGGGTCTTCTCGCCGGACACCTCCGCTATCTTCTTGTAGCTCTTTTACTAGCGGAGGAGTCCGGCTTTCTTCCTCCCCGCCGCCGGCCTCTTCTCCCGACTTCGGGGGTCTTGTCCCCCTCTTCGGTTCTTCTGCCGGGCCACCGCGCCTTCTTATAGCTCTTTTACAGGCGGTGGCCCGGTCTTCTGCTGCTGCCGCTGCCGCCGCCGCCGCCGCCGCCGCCGCCCGTTCTTCTTCTTCTTCTTCTTCTTCTTCTTCTTCTCCAGGAGATGTTGACACGACGCTCTCTCCGGCCACAATGCCAGGGACGCGCTCCGCTGCCACTTATATAGGGACAATGGGGCGGTGTCACATGGGTTGATGTCACATGGGTTGGTCACATGGGTTGATGTCACATGGTGACCCCGCCCCCTTACCATGTGACATCAACCCATGTGACCAACCCATGTGACATCAACCCATGTGACACCGCCCCATTGTCCCTATATAAGTGGCAGCGGAGCGCGTCCCTGGCATTGTGGCCGGAGAGAGCGTCGTGTCAACATCTCCTGGAGAAGAAGAAGAAGAAGAAGAAGAAGAAGAAGAACGGGCGGCGGCGGCGGCGGCGGCGGCGGCGGCGGCGGCGGCAGCGGCAGCAGCAGAAGACCGGGCCACCGCCTGTAAAAGAGCTATAAGAAGGCGCGGTGGCCCGGCAGAAGAACCGAAGAGGGGGACAAGACCCCCGAAGTCGGGAGAAGAGGCCGGCGGCGGGGAGGAAGAAAGCCGGACTCCTCCGCTAGTAAAAGAGCTACAAGAAGATAGCGGAGGTGTCCGGCGAGAAGACCCCCGAAGACGGAAGACCCCCGGAGCTGTGCAATAAAATAATTTTTCCCTGTGTTGTGTTTTTTTTTTTGTACTTTTTTTCCACAGGTGAATGGGTAGGGGTACATTGTACCCCATACTCATTCACATAGGGTGGGGGGCCGGTATCCGGGGGCCCCCTTATTAAAGGGGCTCCCGGATTCCGATAAGCCCCCCGCCCGCAGACCCCGACAACCAACGGCCAGGGTTGTCGGGAAGAGGCCCTTGTCCTCATCGACATGGGGACAAGGTGCTTTGGGGTGGGGGGGCCGCACGCCCCCCCTCCCCCAAGGCACCCCCCCATGTTGAGGGCACGCGGCCTGGTACGGCTCAGGAGGGGGGGGGGCGCCCGCTCGTCCCCACCCCCTTTCCTGGCCGGCCGGGTAGCGTGCTCGGATAAGGGTCTGGTGTGGATCTGGGGGGGACCCCCACGCCGTTTTTTCGGCGTAGGGGGTTCCCCTTGGAATCCATACCAGACCTAAGGGCCTGGTATGCTCTCGGAGGGGGAACCCACGCCAAATTTTTTTCAGAAATTTGCCGTGGAGTTCCCCCTTGAGCTCATTCTCTGCTTGGCCTCGGCAAAAGTCGCCTGGCCTGGGGCGACTTGTAAGTCGTCCCAAGTCGGGCTTGAAGTCATCACAAGTCGTTTTGAAGTCGCGCTGTGATCTTAACTCAAGTCGTGTCCAAGTTGCCTGACTCAAGTCGCCTACAAGTCGTGTTGCCCCTGTGTGAATGGGCTCTTACTTAATACTTTGGAATGTCTACTTTCTAAAAAGGGGTCATTTGGGGGGTATTTGTAATTTCCTGACTTGTTAGTGTCTCAATAAATGAGATACACCTGATATACTGAAGGCCTGATCAGATGTGATCAATTTTCAGTGATTGGCACCATAGTTTGTAGACTCTATAACTTTTACAAAGACCAAATAATATACACTAATTTGGGTTATTTTTACCAAAGATATGTAGCAGTATTTTTTGTCCAAAATTTATAAAGAAAAATTACTAATTAGCAAAATTTTATGACAGAAACAAAGAAAAAGGGAATTTTTTCACAAAATTTAAGTTTTTATTTATAGCACAAAAAATAAAAAATAAAACACTAGTGATTAAATACCACCAACAAAAAGCTCTATTTGTGTGGAAAAAAGGACAAAAGTTTCATATGGGTACAGTGTTGCATGACTGAGTAATTGTCATTCAAACTGTGAGAGTACTGAAAGCTGAAAATTGGTCTGGACAGGAAAGGGGTGTAAGTGCACTGTATTGAGGTGGTTAAAATGGTTGCATTTTTAAGATCTTTTAAATTCTCCCCAAAACATCAATCATGTTCTTCATTTGTTGTTCAAGAAAATTTAGTTTATTTCTTATGATGTCGGTTTCACAATTCCATGTCATGATGTCCTGGATTAGGAGTTGTGCACTTGCACTTGTGAAATGTTGAGCTTGCTCTTCAACAACCAGCAAATCACCTAAAAATGAAAAAACATGTATTATAAATATGCAGGCATACATATATTACCTGAAGCTGGGGTGTCAGACACTCACCTGTTGTAGTGACAAGTTCGCCCACTTCCTCCACCTCTCCTTCCTCCAGATCCACAGGTGTGGTGTTTTTGGAGTTCCCCTTTTTTGTCAGGTGGAGGGTTCCTGGTGTCCTCTGTTGAGTGATGTCCTCCGAGTCTTTGGTCCCCTATGAGAATGAAACAAAACATATACTTTAGCACGCAGATATTTAGTCATGAGCAAATGTATTTAACCTGTATCTGCCCAAAATATCATGCTTAATGAGTGAACGATGTGTACTATAACCGATTACTGCCCACTAACCTCAAACTTGCCATTTTAAAATGTCCTACAGTGAATAAAATCACATGGCGCAGGATGCAAGTAATAATAATAATATTAAGAAGAAGAGGAAGAAGAAGAAGAACACACCTGCAACTACTTACTTTTTCTAAACACTTTCTTGATCCTTCTATACTGATCCAGCTCTCTCAGTTTCGGGTCTGACCAGCATTTCCTTATTTGCTCCTTTGATCGTCTTCCCCCAAAATTTCTGTGCAGACTCTTTACAACTTTTGTCATGATTTCGGCCTTTCTCACATTTGGGTTTAGGTACGGTCCATTCTTCCCATCATAGTCGGTCGTCCTCAAGATGTCCACCATCTCCATCATCTCACCAAAGGACATATTTGAGGCCTTAAATCTTCACCTCCGGGATGTTTCTGCCTCCAGGCTTTCCTCCTCTTCGTTACTGGAATTATTAACACACACATGCTGTGTCTCTGCCATGCTGCTCCTACTGCGTGCCAAAGAGAAGGGGCGGGATCTACAATAGAAAGAACGTCAGGGGGGGACACGGGCGACGCTTGCGCAGTGTATATCAAGTAACACTCCTGTGTTGTACGTACGTTCAGTGTACTGAGGAAGGAGGATGAATGTACTAACGAAGGTAAATTCTTAATTCTTAACTAGATGTTATAACTTATAACAAATGATTAATGATTTTAAAAAAAAGTGATGTATACATAGTGGCCAAAAATGTTTGGGACAAGAATGAAAAATGCTGGGGTCAGAATGATAGTCTTTTCTACTTATTAACATTAAATTTGCATTTGCAAGTCATGAACTGAAAATTGTGTGCGATTGATGAACCAAAAACGAAAACAATGTCCCTTTTTTATACACAGGATGAGCTCAGTCAGGAGGAGGGTCTGGAAAGTGTCAGCCAGGAGGAGGCCGTGCCCAGTGGCAGCCAGGAGGAGGCCGTGCCCAGTGTCAGCCAGGAGGAGGACCGGCCCAGTAGGAGCCTCATCCAATCCCAGGTGCCTCCCCTCTGCCTTACAACCAAAAGGCCCAAGACAATGATGGAGGAGGCAGTGCTGGGCCTCATTAGGGAAGCAAACGATGTCCTCAGGAACCACCCCTATGGCTGCTATCTAGCCACCAGATTGCTTAAATTGAAGGAGGGCCAATGCCTCCTCTGTGAGGGAATTATTGGTGAGGCCCTAAAGAAGGGATTGAGGGGCCAGCTGACTGAGAACAGCCACGTATGTGAGCTCGCCCATCCTCCTCCTCCTCCTCCTGCCACAAGTCCACCACCAATGCCACAGCCTCCAAGGAAGGCTGCAGGGAAGCATGGAGGGAAGGCTCCAGCAAAGAGAAGAAAGTGATGACCTGGCTTCAGTCTGGTCTGACAGAAGACGCAGGCTGGTGTAGTACCACAGTCTGGGCACATAAATGTCATCTGTTGCTGGTCCTAAACTCTGGGATTCCTGGACCAGATTGTGCTCCAAATGATATGGACTCCTCAAGCTAACAATTTTATTTTCCACAGATTTGATGTGTGCCATGGGAGCCAAAGGGCTTTTCAAATTCCAAAGGATTCTCCAGCGTTGGTCCTCAACCATTGCCAACTAATTCTATCCAGACATGTACTAGACAAACGACATTAGACTCTCATTTGGCACATGTAGGTACTACAGGATCAAGTTTTCAGATGGTGGAGCCTTATCTGTATCCAACTTAGAACTTGAAGTGGTAAACCTAACCCCTTATCAGTTTACAGATACTGAGTTGGAAGTCTTTTTTTATATGGTTTTGATGCTTCTGTTTTTTTTACAGTCATGTTTGATATTTAATATGCATGGCATCGGGGAATTTTTACAATATAATATTTTTGTTTGTTTCTGTCTTTTATTTTTATTCAATGCATGATCTATATGGTATACTGTAAAAATGGCTCCCAGTGTTATTATTTATTGTTTAACATGTATTCAGTATCACCCCTTTTTTTCTGTCCTTTGTAGGCAGCATTGGGGTTACATCATGTGGCCACAAATCATTGCTGTTTTTGGCCCTAGGCCTAACTAAGTGAGGCCACCTAGCCCCAGGATAGTTTGTTTTCCCTGGGGTCTAGGTTTTTCCATGGCTGCGGAAGCCCCTGGAATGTTTCCCCGAGCGCTGGTGAGGCACATGCGCTGACTCTGCCCTGCACATGCGCTGACTCTGGGGTCGCCCGCTGTGTCCACAATGCTCGGGACGCATTGGGAGACTGACGTCGATCGATGGGAAGCGGCTAGTGAACGTCACTTCCGCTTTTGCGGAGTGACGTCACTACCCGGACAGCTGTGCATAAAACAGACGCGCTGGGTCGGTGTCTTTCACAGCAGCCCCGGTGTGTGGCCACGAACGTGGAAAGGGTTCCCCCTCTAGGTCGGTTGATCGGAACTCTAATAGGAAGCATCTCCTTTATATACTAGAAGGTCATTTTTAGCCGTCGGTGGGTTTTTTTTTTTGTTACTGATATAGGTCGGGATCTTTCTTTCCTCTTTTAGATTGACTTATAACTACCGACCAGGATAAGACCCTCTTCCCCTAATGGGGTAATCCTGGACAGTTGTAACTTGGAGGAGCATAACAGATTGGAGGATTATAACAGTAAGGGTCTTTATCTTCCTTTATCTTCCTTTTTATATCTTTATCCCCCTTTTTTAATATATGGTATAATGGAATAAATACTGAACCAAATATAATTAATAAGTCAGCCTTTCAATACTGCACCTTCACAATTTGTTCACACAGTGATATACTGTATGTTTTAGAAATTAATACACAAAAATAAAAAATATATACATATATATTCCTTTCTATCAGTGCCGCCTATCAGTGCCCATCAGTGCAGCCTAGCGGTAGCCATCAGTGCAGCCTCATCAGCGCAAATCAGTGAAGGAGAAAAATTACCTGTTTTCAAAATTTTTGAACAAACTATGAAGCAGGTTTGTTTGTTTTTTTCAAAATCTCGATCCTTTTTGTTTTATTTAGCAAACAATAAAAACCAGCAGCAATTAAATACCACCAAAAGAAAGCTCTAGCTGTGTGAAAAAAATTCAAAAAAATTCATTTGGGTAAACTGTAGCATGACCGCTCGAGTGTCATTCAAAGTGTGACAGCGCTGAAAGCTGAAAATTGGTCTGGACACGAAGGGGGTTTAAGTGCTCAGTAAGCAAGTGGTTAGCAACCGATGGGTCATTAGCTGTCATTGGGCCTCCACACTGACTACTGAATGAAAAATAAAACGTTGCTGGAAATAGAAAAAGTGAAAAAAATTACGTCAGGGTCCCCCTCATCCATACCAGGCCCTTCAGGTCTCATATAGATTTTAAGCGGAACCCCATGCCAACATTTTTTTAAAACATGTTGTCCCCACTAAAATCCATATCAGATCCTTATACGAGCATGCAGCCCGGCAGGTCAGAAAAGGGGGGTGGGGGCTTCCAGATTCTGAAAATCGCTCTGCCCGCAGACCCCCGCAACTACCACCCAGGGTGTTGGGAAGAGGTCCTTGTCCCCATCAACATGGGGACAAGGTGCTTTGGGGTGGGGGGCATGCTCCAATAAGGATTTTGGGGTTCCCCTTAAAATCCATAACAGACCCAAAGGATCAATCATTTCAATGTAATTTTTTTTAAATAAATTTCAGTTTTGCTGCAGCAGGTTCTATACACTGTACAGATGTGCCACTTTACAGGCAGACTATGGGAAGCCCCCAGGCACTATTTTTAAAGGAGTTTTCATTTTTATTGTGTCACTTATGGCATCATTAAAATCACTGCACCTGTAAAAACTATCTTTTTTATAAAAAAAATCTTTGCACTGATACATGTCCCCCAGGGCAGTACCGGGGCCCCATATCCTTTTCACGGCCAATAACTTGCATATAAGCCATTAAAATGGACAATTCAGATTTTTCAAGTTTGGCTTCCATAAAGTTTAAGCCAGTGTACACACGGTCGGAGAATCAGTCGGAATGTGTCCTATCGGACCGTGTTGTCGGATAATCCGACTGTGTGTGGTATGCATCGGACTGATTCCGTTGGAATATCCGTTGGACCCAATTTTCCAACTTGTTGGAAATATTTTCCGTCCAACTGGTTCGATCGGACATACTCCGATCATGTGTAGAGAATTTTGATCGGACCAAGTGCCACGCATGCTCAGATCAAATTCCTACATCAAAGCTATTGGCTACTAGCCTGAACGTAGTCCCATCGTAACGAAATTACGTCATCACGTTCTGAATGATCGGATTTTTCGACAACTTAGTCCGACTGTGTGTATGCAACAGTTTCGGACAAGATCCGACGGACAAAATCCGACGGACAAAATCCGACGGATTTGGTTGTGGAAATCTCCAACCGTGTGTACAGGGGCTAATAGTTTGCGGTTCAGGTCCAAACCTTTGGTGATGTTCGAGAGTTCTGATGCAAATCAAACCGGGGATGCTCAACCCCATTCTACTTGCATTTTATTTTCTTGAGAAAGTTTTGCATTTATTTAGGCTGTGTATGGGAATGTAATACTGGTTTAAAGAAAAGTTCTGTCCTTAAAATGGCTGTTCAGCCAGTATTGGTTAGATAAGTGCTCCGTAATTTATTTAGCTGCTCAAGCTGCATATGTTTCTCTGTGTGATCCTAAAAACTATAACCTGATATACAGTATGCCTAAACTCTGTAAGTTGTGTACAAAACAGTGTTAAGGTGGATGAGGAGCACCAGGTCTCAAAGCTCTCAATCCTTACACAATCTTGAGTTTATTGGTAAACGTGTACAAATACAGCCAATGTGTTTTAAGGTTTTGGGGTGTTACACATTTATAATACCTGCAGATTCACTTCACCACACTGAATCACATACTGAAAAACCCTATAAAGTTTTTAGCCCTGAAGAAAAGAAGAACCCACAATCATGTTAGCTGTATTTGTATACAAGTTTACCAATAAACTTTTAAGGCTCAAAAGTTTAGAGGATTTTTTTGTTTGAATGTATTTGGACTTGAAAGTTTTAATCAGGCAGTGATAGTACCTAGTCAACCAGTAGGCAATCTCACAAATTAGATACACAATAGCTGGAGCAAAAGCTAAAGAACTGAGCCACAAACAATGTCGAGAGGTAATGGAAAGTTACTGATGCATATGTTAAGGGTCCATGTAGAGCTGTACACCTCAATGTCTCTGCAAACTTTACAGAGAGAATATTTGGATGCAGTTTCCCAGTAACTGTGCCATTCCTTTTGAGACTTTTATTTTTACCGATCTCACCCACCATCCCAATCATCAAACCTTGGAAAAGATTACCATTCTAGGGATAGAGGTTCTCTATTCGACCCTTTTTCCCAGAAAATAAGACCTAGCATGATTGTCTGTGATGGCTGCAATATAAGCCCTACCCCTCAAATAAGCCCTAGTTAAAGCGGAGGTCCACCCTAAAGTGGACCTTCCGCTCATTGGAATCCTCCCCCCCTCCGGCGCCACAATTGGCACCTTTCAGGGGGGAGGGGGGTGCAGGTACCTGTACAGTACAGGTATCTGCACCCACTTCCGGGATAGCTCTCTGCGGAAAGGGGCGTGAATCTACGCCCCTTTCCGAAAGTCCCCCGCTGCCTGCTGGGAAACACACAGATCCCAGAGGCAGCGGGTCCATCCTTATTGCGCAGCGCGACTCGCGCATGCACAGTAGGGAACCAGGAAATGAAGCCGAAAGGCTCCACTTCCTGATTCCCATACCCAAGATGGCGGCGGCAGCACCCGAGAGACGATCGAGAGATCGGCTTCGGGTGCCGACATCGCGGGCGCGCTGGGCGGGTAAGTGTCCTTATTTTAAAAGTCTGCAGCTGCAGTATTTGTAGCTGCTGGCTTTTAAAAAAAAAAAAAACGGCGGAACTCCCGGCAGACTCCCACTTTAAAGTCCTTTTAGGTCTTATTTCCAGGGTAGGGCTTATTTTTGTGGAAACAGGGTAGGGCTTTTTTGGGGGGTAGGGCTTATATTACAGCCATCACCGACAATCACGCTAGGTCTTATTTTCGGGGAGACAGGGTAGGTAGAGGTTTGATAGCATGGCAGATTGGAAGCTACTAGGGCCTAAGATGCAGAGTAGGTAGGCTGAGTCTGAGTTCAAGTGCCACACCACAGCTTCTGGTGGTGAGAAGATGCATTCCAGGCTGGTTGGACAATGGTTGGAGGATCTCCCCATCACTGCTGATCCTATCTTCAGGTCTCTGAGACCAAGAGGGACTTCACATCATGATCATCTTCAGGAGCCCTTATGACTGAACTTTTCTGCAACATTCATTGTGGTGTCTTTAAGAATAACTTTAAATACCCGGGAAGTATGTGCACAATTCCATGGTATTCTCTTTGCTAATAATACCTATTTGTACATTGAATGTATGCACTATTATTACTCTTTTCTGGTATAAAGATTATATTAATTTCCATACTGATGTGCATCCATACACGTATGGTTAAAGTTATATGCTGGGTGCAGTAGTTCCTCAGCTCCCAATTCATTTGTTTAGCATACTAATTAAGGAGGAGTCATTGTCAACTTTATTATCAAATCCACTTTTCCACTTAGTAAAGGTTCTGGTTTTCTTATTTACCTAAAGGTTTAGCTGAATATCCTGTTGGGAAGGGACATTTCTCATAATCTTCCCCAAAACAGGGCTACATTCTCTATTTGAGGTGAGCATCTGGTTAACTTTGCTCATGTCCTCTCCTGCTCCACACCAGATTTAGGGAGATAAAGATTATTAACACCACATTTAACTCTAGATTTACATAAACTAGCTTGATTTTCTCTGTTCTATATTTATATTCATGGGTTTCATGGATCCAACAGGCTAACTTCCTTGATAGTGGAGTCCTTGAAATGCACATGATGTGTGTACAAATGGTTTTTGTGGCTAGAGATTTCAGCAATTCCTTTACTGTTGTCTACAGGGTATTCTAAAATTCTCAGCTTGACATCCTCCTTTTCCAATGTTAGGTGCTTTTGAATGAGTTCACTGACTGTGTTAAAAATTAAAAAAATGAAAAAAAAAACAGTATTTGCAAAGATTATTAGAAAGCCTTTGTAGTGGAAGGTGACATGGAAGACAAACAGGCTTCACAAGACACCAGGAAAAAAATTGAGGTCATTTAATGCCCACAGTGTGTGGATTATGCTAGTCAAGGGTATACACAAAGGACATGAGCTGTTATTTGTTTAAATTCTTGTTGAAATTAGTGTCATTTCATTAATACTCTGGTTGCAAAAATAGAGGTGCTGAGATAGCTGAGCATACGGAAGCATTAATAAATACACATGTGTGCAGTCATGATCTTACAAGAAAATATGTGAATGCACACAGAAGTTCCCCATTAGAGTGCAGTATGCAAATGTTCAGTTGTTCAGTCTAATGTACAGAATCAGTTTTGATCAAAGCAGGTGTTACAAGGGTAAATGGTAACCACATATTGCCAATGTTTACCAATTTCTGGGAAGTTGCCCATGAGTTTAAAACATTGCCCAGAACATGTGGGTCACATTCCCTTCTAAAATGTTACCCAATATATTATTTCAAGTATAAATGGACTTTTACTAAAAGTTATAATTTGTAATTGTCTCAGCAACATCTGAACAAATATAATGGGTCAAAGTTTCAGACTATTGAATACATCCGTTTGTTATCTAAAAAGTCTACCTGGAAGATGGGTTAAAAAATTCAGCGCAAAGCAGGTCACTTGCTTCCAAACAGCAAACTCTGGTGGTAGACAGCTTTTTTACGTATACGATGGACACAAATATTTGGCCAGGCACTGCTACTGGCCATGCAACTGTTTTTTATCTTGAGTAAGGGTGACAAAGACTTAATGTTTAGTAGTGCAATTATAGTAATATGGCCATGACAGGCTACTGGTTTGGTACAAAATGAGGAGAACACCAAAAGGACACCAAAAGAAAAATTTGTGTCCTGAACTGCTAAAGCTGGTTTACAGTCACAGCCAGCTCCCTCTTAAATTTTCTTTAGATTCAATTTAAGTTGGTTAAAAGGATATGCCATTAACATAAAAACCCAAAGATAAAATAAACTAAACTAAAATAAAATGCAAAAAAAGTCCATGTAAAACACAATGGTAGGAATCAGTTTATATAGAGATGGATGTATCATAGGTAGCTTGATAGAAGGAAAACAAAGCATCAATCCAACATAGATTGTAAAATTTATAGATTGGCCGCTCACCTCAAACAAAAAACAACCATAGTGCAATATTGCCAGATAACATAAAACTTGTTTAATACAAAAAGCTGCTTTCATCAGATAAGAACAAAATATTCAAAATATTCGCCTCCTCACCACACTTCCGCAATAGGCACCAGAAATGACGTCACAAGGCTCTACTCGACGTGTTGCGGAAGCGCTGTGAGTATGCGAGTGTGTCACTACTCCCATTTTATACTGCGGATTTTACTTTTATCTGATGTAAGCAGCTTTTTGTATTAAACAAGTTTTACTTTATCTGGCAATATTGCACTTGGTTGGTTGTTTTTTGTTTTCTCTGAGTGCCATCTACACAAGAAGTATTTGTGTTTTGGAGTGAGCTTTTCTGTACATATGGAACTACCCAGTGGTGAGTACAGGATGTGTTGATGCTAAGATTCCATGCAGCATTTTGTCTTCACTTCGGACCTGAATGTCTCCACAGATCCACCAGCAGGATTCCCCTTTCGCTATCTGTTGCGCCTTGTTTGACGTATTGGTCATTATTGGAGGTGAGAGCGACCAATCTATAAATTTTACAATTGATGTTGGATTGATGCTTTGTTTTTCTTCTATCAAGCTCCCGTTCTATGAGCCATCCATCGCTATATAAACAGATTCTTACCATTGGGTTTTACTTGGACTTTTTTTGCATTTTATTTTAGTTTTGTTTATTTAATTTTGGGGTTTTATGTTAACGGCACACTATATTAAATAAGCGCACCACTCCCCCTCCTTTTTGCATTTGTTTACGCAGTGATTTTTGATTACACTACTAAGTGGTTGCAGCTATTAACATTCATTATACTTTTATTTTTCTTTATTCCACTATACTCACTGCAGTTTGATGGTTTATTTTTATTGTAAACTACACATAGTAGCGTGCAAGTTTCATTCCTATAACAAAAATTTAGGTTGGTACCCTTTCCTTAGTGACGAAAAATGTTTAATTGTTCTTTTTCTCCAAGCAACAGTTTTCCGACTGTGGTAAGCATAATGCCTTTATCTGTTGTAGATCTGCTGGTGTAGGTAGAACCTATAATAACAGGCATCAAAATATTTTCTGGAAATTGTACAATTGTATGGAATGAAAATGAAAAAATCATCCTCTGTGTAACTTTATCTTCCATAGGACATTTTACTATTTTATTTTCCTTGTGGCTCAAGAGGCTTATTGGGTAAAGGGTTAAAAGTGATTCTCTTCTAACCTATATAGCCTAAATGCACAAAAGACTGCTGTTTTATGGTTGTTTTTTATCCGCTATTGGACATTTCAGGACTTTTTTATTAGTATTAAAAAACAATTTTCTAGATTTAAGGAATTTTCTCACGTTAAAATAATATCCACATCTGCCCATTTCACTGTCCTTCCCTCCCCTTCAGAACTTCAGCCTTCACAAGATTCTTCATTTTTCAACATCTCCGTGGCTCCATCCTTCGACCAATATATCTTTACTGAATTTTTTACCAATTCATGCCAGAGACCATCCAGATTCTTACCTGTAATTTTAAGGCCTGATGAATGGGGTCTTTTTGTTTGTTCTTTTGACGTTTACTGATGAAATCAACTCTTTATTTTCTCTCAATATTTGGTCTGGAACTCCTGTTTTTTCCTGTATTTCTTGAACATTCTGCTGATGTTAGGGACCGTATTTGACAGGTGTCAGACAGAACAGCAAATGAGGGGAAATCCTTGCTCCCCCCACCAAGCACACAAGTGGAAATACATGTAAATAAGGACAGTTTAGCTCTGTCAAGATTGTATTGTTGTCCAAATCATCACTAGGCAGGTTTAACTTCACTTCCTGTCCAGATGACAGTTATCAGACAGAACAATAAAAGAGAAATATTCTCTATGGGATGATGGAGATTGTTTAAAATCTCACAGAAAAATTCTTCAATGGCGACAGACAGGCTTTCAAGCTGTACAAAGATGCTAACCTTTCCCCACTATAATCAAAATAAAGTAATAATTTATCACAGATACCTGATAGTTTACATTTTTGGGGTTGTATTCAATATGTGCAAAGAGAGATCACACAAATACTTACAGTGCCCTAAAAAAGTTTTCATACACTTGAAATGTTCCAAAAAGTATTCATACACTTGAAATGTTCCACATTTTGTCATGTTACAATCAAAAAGTAAATGTATTTGCTTGAGATTTTATGTGATAGACCAACACAAAGGGGCACATAATTGTCAAGTGGAAGTAAAATGATAAATTGTTTTCAATTGTTTTTACAAATAAATATCTGAAAAGTGTGGCGTGCATTTGTATTCAGCCCCCTTTACTCTGATACCCCTAACTAAAATCTAGTAGAACCAATTCCCTTCAGAAATCACCTGATTAGTAAATAGAGTCCACCTGTGTGTGATTGAATCTCAGTATAAATACAGCTGCTCTGTGAAGCTATATGAGGACCTTAGTGAGCAAACAGCATCAGGAAGGCCAAAGAAAACATCAAACAGGTCAAGGATAAAGTTGTGGAGAAGTTTAGAGCAAATTTAGGTTATAAAAAAAGATCCCAAGCTTTGAACATCTCACGGAGCACTGTTCAATCAATCATCTGAAAATGGAAAGAGTATGGCAGAACTGCAAACCTAAAAAAAAAAAAAAAAAAAACTACGCCTGTGAAATACAATTGAGTAATGTACATATAGCTGCACTACTGCTGTGAGATATAATCACATAAAGGTAAATGAAAAACAAAAGTGTTGCGTTTAATACATACCTAATGAAATGAACACAATCAGTCCATGTGTCTTTAGAATAGCATCAGTGTAATGTCTTCAAATGGTGAAATGTGCAGGGATACTTCCTCATTCAATTCCTCCACCTAGTGATTACACCACCTATAAATAAGGATGTACTCTTACCAGAGAATGTTGACTGCCTACGGGGGGGTCACATAGGGCTAATGTATCTCATATACTCCATCCACTGTCACTGCGTGATTGTGTTTATTTCATTACTTATGTATTAAGCGTAACACTTTTGTTTTTTACAACTACAAACCTACCAAGATGTGGCCATCCACCTAAACTGACAGGCCAGGCAAGGAGAGCATTAATCAGAGAAGCAGTCAAGAAACTCTTGGTAACTCTGGAGCAGCTACAGAGATCCACAGCTGAGGTAGGAGAATCTGTCCACAGCACAACTAGTTTTTGTGCACTCTACAAATCTGGCCTTTATGGAAGTGTGGCAAGAAGAAAGCCATTGTTAAAGAAAGCCATGAGAAGTCCCATTTGCAGTTTGCGTGAAGCCATGTGGGGGACACAACATATATGTGGAAGAAGGTGCTCTGGTCAGATGAGACCCAGTGTTGCCAACCCCAAAAAGTGAAATTTACTGGCAGGATGCCGAAATTTGCAAACGGCACCAATTTTTTCCTGACAAAAAACCTGAAATTTACTGCCAGAACCACTTTTTTACTGGCACTGCAAAAAAGTACCTAAAATTACCATTTTCAGTGCCAAACAGTGCACATGTCAATATTGTAACTATAAATATATAGCTAGTGCTATTAGCAATGTGTTTAAGTTAAACAAATGTAAAAAAACATATTTCTCCATTGACATGAAGGTCTGGTTACTATAACGAGCCAGCACAGAGTTCCCCCTTACATCAGAGTCTGCAGAATTTCCCCTTACAGTGAAAGAGAACTCTTATGTAAAGGAGAACGCTGCAGATAATGATCTAAAGGGGAACTCTGATGTAGAGGGGGCTCTGGTGACCAGAGACCACCTTATATCAGAGTTGACTGCTTTCTCTTTACATCAGAGTTCCCACTTACATCAGGCTCCGCAGACTGAGTTCCTCCTTGCACTGTAAGGGGGAATCCTGCAGACTCTGATATAAAGGGGAACACCAGAAACTTTGATGTGGGGGGAACTCTGGTGACCAGAGACCGCCTTCCGTAGAGTAAATACACTAAGGTAAGGGAAGGTCACTAATATAAGGGGGACCTTTATATCAGTGCCCCTTACACTATTGTATTCACTCCCCCATTACATCAGAAACCCCCCTCCCCCCTCAGACTGGCCTGGCGATGCTGTCACTGACCTCCTCTCAAGTGCATCGTGCAGGGCTCCGTCAGATGGCTCCAGCTTGGTGGCTCTGGTTTTATCCTATAGTCTCCTCTCTATAGTCCACACATGTCTGACTTGTCCCATGACCCCCCTCCCGGCAGCGCTCCTGCTCTTGACTCCTCTCCAGACTCCCCCTCAGAGATTGTAGACATGATATAGGAAATGGTTAGAGGCTGTAGACATGATACTGGAGATGGTTGGAGGCTGCAGACATGATACAAGAGTTGGTCAGAGACTGCGGACAGGATACATGAGATGGTCAGAGACTGAGGACAGGATACAAGAGTTGGTCGGAGACTGCAGACAGGATACAGAAGATGGTCAGAGACTGCGGGCAGGATACAGGATATGTTCAGAGACCGTGGACAGGATACAGGAGATGGTCAGAGGCCGTGGACATGGTAGTTTCCTCCTCTGTCTCCCTTCATATTACCATACTTCTCTATCAATGTCCTTCTCCTGTGGCCTTTTCACTGTGCTGCTGCAGTGCACCATGCAGTCCACCTCCACCATAAAAATTAAAACACTTTTTTTTTACACATAAGATATTTCTAACACATAGCATGTATATAGCAAAAATTATACCCCAAAATACATTCTGCTGCTCTTCCTGAGTATGGCAATACCACATGTGTGAGACTTTTACACAGCCTGGCCACATACAGAGGACCAACATTGAAGTAGTATCTTCAGGCATGCTGGGAGCATAAATTACACATCTCATTTCATTCCTACCTATCACACTTTTGAAGGTCCTGGAGCGCCAGGACGTGGAATTACCCACAAAATGACCCCATTTTGGAAAGCAAACACTCCAATGTATATTCTATGAGGCATAGGCTGCAAATAGGTACTCAGGTACTCTGATGGGCTGGTGACAGGTACTCGGGTACTTTGATGGGCTGATGACAGGTACTCAGGTACTCTGATGCCATGGTGACAGGTACACGGTACTCTGATGGCCTGGTGACAGGTACTTTGGTACTCTGATGGCCTGGTGACAGGTACACGGGTACTCTGATGGCCTGGTGACAGGTACTCGGGTACTCTGATGGCCAGGTGACAGGTACTTGGGTACACTGATGGCCTGGGGACTGGTATTCGGGTACTCTGAAGGGCAGTGACAGGTACTCAGGTACTCGGTACTCATATGGACTGTGACAGGTACTCAGGTACTCGGTACTCATATGGACTGTGACAGGTACTCATGTACTCACATGGACTGTGACAGGTACTCATGTACTCATATGGACTGTGACAGGTACTTAGGCACTCGGGTACTCAGATGGATTGTGACAGGTACTCAGGTACTCATATGGACTGTGACAGGTACTCGCTCACTCATATGAACTATGACAGGTACTCAGGTACTCAGATGGACTGTGACAGGTACTTGGGTACTCACATGGACTGTGAAAGGTACTTGGGTACTCTGATGGACTGTGACAGGTACTCAGGTACTCATATGGACTGTGACAGGTACTTGGGTACTCTGATGGACTGTTACAGGTATTCAGGTACTCATATGGACTGTGACAGGTACTCAGGTACTCATATGGACTGTGACAGGTACTCAGGTACTCTGATGGACTGTGACAGGTACTCAGGCACTCGGGTACTCGTATGGACTGTGACAGGTACTCGGGTACTCATATGGACTGTGACAGGTACTCAGGTACTCAGATGGACTGTGACAGGTACTCAGTTACTCATATGATTGGGACAGGTACTCGGGTACTCAGACTGTAACAGGTACCCTGGTACTCTGATGGACTGTAACAGGTACTTGGGTACTCTGATAGACTGTGAAAGGTACTCGGGTACTCTGATGGACTGTGACAGTACTCATATGGACTGTGACATGTACTCGGGTACTCAGATTAACTGTGACAGGTACTCGGATACTCTGATGGACTGTGACAGGTACTCATATGAACTGTGACAGATACTCAGATGGGTGGTGACAGGTCATCTTTATTTGGGGGGGCAATCAGCGTGATTGGTGTACACTGTAGGTGGTAACAAGATGTTTTACCGCAATCTGAAAGGTACTTGGGTACTCTGATGGAC
Source organism: Lithobates pipiens (assembly GCF_037356315.1). Lineage (NCBI taxonomy): Eukaryota > Metazoa > Chordata > Amphibia > Anura > Ranidae > Lithobates > Lithobates pipiens. The sequence continues at coordinate 95,185,920 of NW_027507790.1, read as the reverse complement.
TGTGACAGGTACTCAGGTACTCATATGGACTGTGACAGGTACTTGGGTACTCTGATAGACTGTGACCGGTATTCAGGTACTCATATGGACTGTGACAGGTACTCAGGTACTCATATGGACTGTGACAGATACTCAGGTACTCTGATGGACTGTGACAGGTACTAAGGTACTCGGGTACTCATATGGACTGTGACAGGTACTCAGGTACTCATATGGACTGTGACAGGTACTCAGGTACTCGGGTACTCAGATGGACTGTGACAGATACTCAGGTATTCAGATGAACTGTGACAGGTACTCAGGTACTGATATGACTGGGACAGGTACTCGGGTACTCTGATGGACTGTAACAGGTACTTGGGTACTCAGACTGTGACAGGTACTCGGGTACTCTGATGGACTGTGACAGTACTCATATGGACTGTGACAGGTACTCGGGTACTCACATTAACTGTGACAGGTACTCGGATACTCTGATGGACTGTGACAGGTACTCATATGAACTGTGACAGATACTCAGATGGGTGGTGACAGGTCATCTTTATTTGGGGGGGCAATCAGCGTGATTGGTGTACACTGTAGGTGGTAACAAGATGTTACCGCAATCTCCTTCTCACACGCAATCAGTGTGTGAGGAGGAGAACCCGGTAATATCTCGTAACCACTGTTTGTTGACCACCGGCCAATGGCTGTTTACCAGCGTCGGTGTTCCTGGGAACATGCCGCCACTGACGTGCCCGGGATCACGCGCCATTGCACAGTGGGGCGGAACACTCTGTGATCGGCCGTGACTTCATCATGGCCGATCATGTAGTAAACAGCCATGACCAATGGCTGTTCATCCCCCTCTGTGGCAGGCAGTGTCTCGTGACATGCCGCCACCGAAGGATCAGGGATGCATGCGCACGATCACACACATTCCCTGTTTAAATGGAGGGACGTCATATGGCGCCCTCCCAGAAAGAGAGCCGCGCCGACTGGCCATCATATGACAGATGGTGGGCGGCAAGCGGTTAAAGCATATGTATGTGTTAGAATTGCCCAGTCAAAGTCCAGACCTAAATCCAATTGAGAATCTGTGGCAAGCCTTGAAAATTGCTGCTCACAGATGCTCTCCATCTAATCTGACAGAGCTGGAGCTATTTTGCAAAGAAGAATGGGCAAAAATTGCACTCCGTAGATGTACAAAGCTGGTAGATACATACCCAAAAAGACTTGCATGTGTAATTGCAATGAAAGTTGATTCTACAAAGTATTGACTTGGGGGGCTGAATACAAATGCACGCCACACTTTTCACATATTTATTTGTAAAAATGTGGAAAACCATTTACCATTTTCTTTCCACTTCACAATTATGTTCCACTTTGTGTTGGCCTATCACATAAAATCCCAATAAAATACTGTACATTTACGTTTTTGGTTATAACGTGACAAAATGTGGAACATTTCAAGGGGTATGAATACATTTTCAAGGCACTGTATGTGAATGCATAAAATGGCATTTGAAACAGAACAGCTTACCTTATTCCACATTCTGGTAGCTTCCCTCCATTTGTGTGACCTGTCCCCTGCAAGATCTTTTCTAAAGTGATCAAGGCCATGGTTATGTTGCTTCCTTCATATACAACGCATAGTCCTGTGTTGTACATGATGAGACAGGGGGGCAAACCACATCACCACATCCGGAGTGTGCCAGTACCTGCTGAAGTGAGGAATGATATAAGTAATACAGCTGCGTCCTCTACCCTCTAGAGTTAAACAGTAGGGATGAGCTCCTGGTTCAGTAAAAACACAGGTTCAGACCAAACTTTGCTTGTCCAGGCATTTGTTCAAATGCATTAGTTTCAGCTGGTTCACCAAGAGCCAAACATCATATGTAGTAGTGGGTTTTCCTGCTACTATATATGAAAGCTTCCTTCTGACAGCTTTATTCAGTCTGCTGTCAATGGTTGTAATGGAATCCCTGTGACGTCATGGACCAAATATGGTCATGTTCATTTACGATCAATGAGGTCCCCCGGGTGCTTTCATTTTCAGCAGAGACTTCATGCAGCAGAGTGAAGCAACAGTAACAGATTTGTTTCAGAGTTTGGGAGGGTTTATTCTTCTTTCAGTGTGTATGGAGCATTGTGATTGACATTGACATTGATTGTTTTTTTTTTCATTATAGGACTTGTCAAAAACAATGTATGTGTGTAAAGTATTTGATGTAAATGAGTAAGGGTACTATGTACTTCTTACTTATTCACATGGGGGGGGGGGGGCGCAGTATCTGGGTGTCTCCATATTGTTGAAGGGGGCTTCTAGAATCTGATAAGCCCCCTGCCTGCATTCCCCAACAACCACCAGGCCAGGGTTGTGGGGAAGAGGCCTGTGTCTTCATCAACATGGGGACCCCCTGGCAAGACACCCTTGATTTTGAGGTAAGGTGAGCTGAAGTGCACCCCCCTCCCCCCACACCACACACACACTCACACACACTTTCCTGACAAGCCAGGCTACATGCTCAAATAAGGATTTAGTATGGATTTTAGGGAGGATGGTTGTACTGTCCTACTATCCCTTTGTCAGAAACTATGAAATCAGACCGAGACAGTTAAATCACACTTGTTTAATAATAAAAGTAAAAAGAACAAACGTAGTCAAAACATAGCCAAAGTTCAGTAACCAGAACAGATAATCAGCCAAGCCAGAAGTCAGAGATCAAAGTAGTGGAACAGCAAGCAGGATCTGGAGCCAGAAGGGATGTTAGCAAAGCCAGTCTATAAACAGGAACGCAGGAGATGTTTCTTGTGATGTTGACCAAGGTGAAGGGAGAGGCCCCCTAGTCTGGATGGCTTAAGTAGGCAGTACTGACAAGCAGGGTATCATCAACAGCTGAGTAACTGTGGAGAGAAATGTGAGCTGGCAATTAGCCGAACGCTGAGTGGCCAGCTCAGGTAAGGAAGAGCTGAGCCCAGCCCTGACACCCTTAGCTGACAGCCAGTTAACAAAACAGACAGAAATAGCATTGTGTTTTATTCTGAAACTGAATTTACTTCTATCAATAGTTCTGTAAACTGCAATACAATCAGAGAAACTTTGAATTACAATATGTATTACACGTGACACTTTGCAATAAGTACAACATTAAATATTACTATACAGAAAGATTATATTTAAATCATATCTCAAACACATAACAGTGCAGTCAAAGTGTAAAATGAACTTTGGGAAATAATAAATAGACATTTACAAACATTTAGAGGCAAATTTGAAGATCCTCAGTTATCTGCATCAGAACTAAAATGGCTTCTGTAACTGAGGTAAAAACTTTATGTTGTTCAATAAGAAACTTTCCTGTCGCATAATGGCAGCATACACTCTGGGTTGTGACTCTGCCCCCACACCCTGATAGGACCACATAACTATAAGATGACGATACGGTACCCGCCCAGGTATTCTGTTACTTTTCCTCACTTGTTGGACCACAACGAATCATCACCCTCTTACCGCTTCCCCCCGACCAGGTTCTAGCCTCTCCTGGGGGGAATTTCTTTCTGGTACAGCCTCTAAAGGAAGCTAAATGGAAGGAACCCCGCTCTGGTGATCTCAGGGGTAGTTTTACTTTTTCTCCACAGCACCTTTAAAGCCTTAATAAGCTCAAGCATTGTTACTGCAGCCACGTAAGTAAGCCTTAAACAGGCTGAAAGCATGCCAGTACCTTAACTTATAAGCCTTAAACAGGCTTTGTTACCTGCAGTGGTCTCTAGCCTTTTTTCGGTATCCCTGTGTTTTTTTCCTCCTTTCTTGAAAGTTCATCTGGGCCCTGTAGTCCCACAGCTCTGCCGCCGCTTGCCGTGCATCCTGGCACCTCCGCGCATGCACAGTACGCACTTTGGGCATCTCTCTCCGTTTTTCTCCAGCTTCCAAGATGGTGCCGGCCGCTGCACGGCGCTACTGCACATGCGCGAGTGGGACGTGATTCCAGCGCCAAATTTAAAGGGGAGAACTGTTTCTTTACCTGCCACTGCTTTCTCCTGTAGCAGAAACATTTGTTTTTCGCCCCATCCCCAGTTTCAGCTGCTCCTGCATTTGGTAAGTGATTCTTTCTTTCTTTGCCTTCATGCTTTTCTTTCCGCCAGGGAAGAAGTCATTCAGCCACTCACGCCATGGAAGGAGTCATTCAGGCCACAAAGGGAGTCGCAGGAGTAGTCTCTCCAGGTCCCGTTCGGGACATAGCCACTCCCACCGCATTGTTCGCCAGCACAGCACTCCCATCTATTCGGAAATGCCTGCTGGATATACAGGGCCTTGGCTCTTCCGGACAAGCTGGCTTGTCGCAGGTGCTATGATGAAGCCACCAGAGAAAAGGAGCAAGAGCCCAGAGAGCTTGCGGATGTTTCTACCCCAGGTATCGCTCCTGACACAGTATTGTCGCTACCAAGTGCCTCACCTGCTCCCCCGAGTACATCCAGGGAGCAAGATTCCCCGTCGGATGATGAGGATCTAGAAGCATCAGCAGGCTTTGACTTTTCACTAATTGAGCCTTTCGTTAAATCTGTAAAGGAGGCCATAAACTGGGAGGAACCCCAGGAGGCTCACCAGAAGCGAAGAAAATACTTTCCAAATCTCAAGAAGGAACCTGAAGCCTTTCCATTCATTGAAGAACTGGAAGAGCTAATCAAGGAGGAGTGGCTAAAGCCCGAGAAAAAAGCAACCCTGAACAACAGATTGGCCAAGCTTTACCCTCTTAAAGAGCTTAAAGTAAAATCTCTGGTCTCCCCTCCCTACCCCTACATCCCTTATGCACCTAGCCAGGCACATAACGCTCCCTATCGAGGACACCGTGACATTCAAGGATGTCCTTGATAGGAAGATTGATACAGGCCGAAAAAGGACCTATCTAGCGGCAGGAGGCGCTTGCAGGCCAGCCGTGGTGCTCGCAGCAGTGGGTAAAGCTATTTCCAGCTGGTCAGCAAACACAGAGAAACTTGTTTCAGAGGGCGCAGACCAGGATAGGATAGTTGGAGCCCTACAGGAGTTAAGCCTTGCAGGGGATTTTGTGGCTGAGGCTTCTGTTGATGCAATTAGATCTGCATCTAGAGCCATGTTGGCATCCGTTATGGCCAGATGAGCTCTCTGGTTAAAACCCTAGGCAGCAGACCCGACTTCCAAATCCAACTGGTGTCGCATCACGTTTGATGGCGAGAACCTTTTTTGGGGCTAAGCTGGACTTATCTAAGGTGACTGGTGGAAAATCCGGGCTTATTCCTTCTGATAGGAAATCGAAACAGCAAAGGCCTCCTACCTTTAAGCATAATCTCCCAGATAGGTATAGAGATGCTAAGGCCTACAAGCCTGGAAAAGAATATAGGAGATCTTGGAAGAACCCTCAAGCATCCTTCCTAAAGCTTCAGAAGATTAGGACCCCGGTTCCCACCGACCCAAAATCTTTTTGAAGGTGCGTCCGCCCTACCAGCTATTGTGGGAGCCAGACTCCTAAAGTTCAGGCTGGTGTGGGCAGAAATTATCAGGGATCCTTGGACGGTAGCTACTGTCCGATTTGGGCACAGGTGGTCATTCAGGGGACGTCCCCCGGGGGATCATTTTTTCCCTACAAACCTCTCATCATCCCGAAGAAAGAGGTCATTACTCACCGAGTACGTCCAGGATCTGCTCCAGAAGGAGGCAATTGTGGAAGTACCCCTATCTCATAGAGGCCGGGGGTTTTATACCCCGCTGTTTCTAGTCAGGAAAAAATCATGAGATTTGCGCCCGGTCCTAGACTTAAAAAACCTCAACCACTCTATCCGAGTGGAGTCTTTCAAAATGGAAAGTCGGCAGTCAATCCTCCAGGCCCTAAACCTGGGGGATTGGATGCTTTCCATAGATCTCCAGGAAGCCTATCTACATATCCCTATCCATGTCTCATTCCAAAAATCGTGTCCCTGAGGGAGAGAGGACTGAGAGTCCACCATTACTTGGACGACATTCTCCTCCTCTCGAGCAGCCAGGAATCTCTTATCCAGCACCAGGAATTCCTAGTCTCCACTCTACAGAGGCTGGCGTGGCTAATAAACTGGGGGAAGAGCAATGCATAGCCCACCCAGAGGATGGTCTTCCTAGGAGCCAAATTGGATACCCGCTTGAATATAATACAGCTGCCTCCAGAGAAGACTTCCCTATTAATCCAGAAAGTCAGGAGAGCGATTTCAGCAAAATCCCTACCAGCCAGGGTATGCCTCAGCCTCCTAGGCTCTCTATCAGCGACCATCCCGATGGTACAATGGGCGCAGTGGAACGCCAGGCCTTTACAAACCTATTTCCTTCGCCAGTGGGACGGGCTGTCTATGTCCCAACTGATTCAGATCCTAGAGGAGGTCAAGCAATCATTGCGTTGGTGGACCCATCGCTGCAACTTGAGCACTTGCAAACGTATAGTCACCCCTCCACAGGAGGCAGTAACCACAGATGCCAGTCTGAGGGGATGGGGGGCACATTACAAGTCTCATGAAGTGCAGGGACGTTGGCCGTTCAAAGTACAAGACTCTGTCTCGAACGTACTGGAAATGAGGGCAGCCTTCCAAGCCCTCCTGGCCTTCAGCTCTCACTTGAGGGGGAAGCTAGTTCTACTAAAATGGACAACAGAGTGGCTGTTGCCTACATCAACAGGCAGGGGGGGGGGGCAGGAGCTCCTCCATGATGCAGGAAGTCCTCCCTGTAATGGAATCTGCTGGACCTAAAGGCAGCTTACATTCCGGGTACCAACAACAGCCTAGCCGACACTCTGAGCAGAGAATTAATTTCCAACAACGAGTGGTCCCGGAGCCCACAAGCCTTCACTCTCATCTCTCAGACCCGGGGCCCTCCGGACATAGATCTTGCTGCAACTCCAGCGAACTCGAAATGCCAGAGATTCTTGTCAAGAATTCCCTTCCCTTCAGTAGAAGGAACGGATTGTCTCCAGCACCCTTGGAACTTTCATCTCGGCTACATTTTTCCCCGACCCCCCTCATAGCAAAATTCCTCCTGAAACTCAAGAGGTCGACAGCACTGGTGGTGGCTGTGATTCCCTTTTGGCCCAGGAGGCCATGGTTCACCACTCTACTACAGCTGAACATGGCAGACACACTTCCTCTACCACTGTCGGCCGACTTGCTCTCCCAGGGTCAGCTACTCCATCCGAATCCGGAGAGACTGCATTTGACGGCCTGGAGACTGAGAGGTCTAGGTATTTAGATCAGGTCTGTATCTACTACCAGAAGGTAGTAGATACATTGCTACAAGCCAGGAAGCCTACCACCAACTGTACATATTGAAGGGTCTGGGAAAAAATTCCCAAAAGTCCCATGCCGGAAACCTTCCTTTCCGGGATGGGACCTATCGGTCGTCTTAGAAGCCCTATCTAAAGAACCCTTCTTTCTGCTGGAGAACATTTCACTAAAGTAGCATCCTCGTTCCACTTTAACCAGGAAATCAACCTACCAGCTCTCGTCACAGACCAAGACGATCCTCACCCTCTAGATGTCAAAGGTAACATACTGGAATACCTCTCAGTATTTCCTGAGAACCTAAGGGCTCATTCAACCAGGGCAGTGGCTACCTATTGGGCAGCCTATTGTAGGGTCTTGGCGGAAACCATCTGCAGGGCAGCCACGTGGTCCTCTAGGAACACCTTCATATCTCACTACAAGGTGGACTCAGCACGGCTATCAACTGTGGAATTTGGAAAATCCGTTATCCAATTCTTCTATTCCTTGCTAATAAACCTTTACGTTGCATCTCCCACAAGTCTGCGAGTTACTCCCCAGAGTGTATGCTGTCATGAAGCGACAGGAAACTGGAAAATTGTATACTTACCTTTCCATAATTTTCCTTTCCTGTCGCATCTTCATGGCAGCATACAATGTCCCACCCATGGAAGGTGATCATATATACAGAGAATACCTGGGCGGGGCCATACCGTCATCTTATAGCTATGTGGTCTTATCAGGTTGTGGGGGCGGAGTCACAATCCAGAGTGTATGCTGCCATGAAGATGCAACAGGAAAGGAAAATTACGGAAAGGTAAGTATACAATTTTCCAGTTTATTAACAAAGGCAAGACTTCCTGTTTTTTTTTCCTGTGAGGAACTGAACAGCAATTGCAACAGGCAACCACCAGGTGTCCTCAAAATGACAATCCTATAATAGACAGCACAATGGTCATGCTTTTTTTTCTTGATATTTAAGGCCCCCCCCCCTCAAATTCCATACCAGACCAGAAGAACCTGGTATGAATTATGGGAAGAATCACCATATCATTTTTTGTGGGGGTCCCTATTATCATCTAAATCAGACCCTCATCTAGGATAAGGGTCTGATATCAATGAATGGGAATCCTTGTTTTGTTTGGTTACAAACAAGATGAAGTGGCTGGAAGCTGTCATTTTGCCGGCAATTTAAATACACTTTTTACTTTGTAACTGTCCATTTTGCTGCAGTAGGTTGTATACATCGCACATATTTGCCAATTCATGGGCAGGGTCAAAGCATTGCCCAGGCATGTTATTTAAAGGAATTTTGCATTTTACTCTACGATTTTAAGCATTATTAATCCCTGGTTCACACTCACTGCAGGAATGAATTCGTGCAAGTTCAGCTGAACTCGCACGATTTCATTTCCGCATGTCACTCCCGATTTCAGAGACATCTGTGCGTGTTTCTGCACAGATGTCAATGGAAATCACACCCCAAAATCACCAAAAGTAGTACAGAAACTAGTTTTGGAAATCGGTGCGGTGCCACAAATGTGGCATCGCACCAATTAGGACGGTACCATTTCCAGCAATTGCTGCTGATTTTGCATGCGATTTGACATATCGCATGCCAAATAGCACCAATGTGAACCAGGGCTTAATGCTGCTTCTCACCAAACATACTTAAAAAAATTATTTTTTTTTATTTTTTACATGTCCAGCAATGCCATTTGTTTGACAATCCCTTGGCTATCAGCCAAGAAAATGACCATTACTGATTTTTAACATTCGTCTCACATTGACTTTAATGGGGTTCGGATTCAGCACCCAAACTTTAGTAATGTTCGCCAAACCTGCCTTGGACAGAACCCATATACAGTACGTTTGGCTCATCGCTAGTACCCTCCCTGGCGGTATTCCCGAGTCTGGCTTGGGATAAGATTTAAATACCATAAGCGGTATTCCCGAGCCAGACTCGGGATTGCATCGCTGGATCCATGGAGGGGTTTACTTACCTTGCCCCCTGGATCCAGCGATGTCTCCCCGCTGTGATCAGCGAGCCATCCTCCGCTGGATCTGTCACATCACTGGGCTCCATTCCCTGCGAGTGTTGTGACGCACAGGGACGAGGTTCGGCGCCAAATTCAAAAAGTAAAACACACAATATAGATACAGTATACTGTAATCTTACAGATTACAGAACTGTATCACATAATTGCACATCCCCTTTGTCCCTAGTAGTTTGTCCAGTGTCCTGCATAAAGTTTTATATTATAAATACTGTTCTTTATGCCAGGAAACTGGAGATTGTCCATAGCAACCAAAAAGTGTCCGCTTACATCAAAAGTGGTTATAGACCAGCTAGAAAACAGTGATAATAAATTAGAATCACTCGCAGAATTGAGCAATAGTAATTTGTGGGGAAATTCATCATCAAACACTAAAAGTAATGACAGCGACAATTCTGCAACTGAGCATATTTCAGTGATTTTGAGTACATTATTGAATAATTTTTATTATTATTATATTATTATTATTTGTTATAATTATTTATAGTTATTATATATATATATATATATATATATATATATATATATATATATATATATATAATATTATAACTTATGATTTCATATTTCAAATTTTATCATACCCGGGATGTCTATTAGACTCTTGTTTGGACAGATTTAAGTGATTTATTTCTAAGAATTACAGGCCTACAATATAAAATGCCAAATTTCCATGCAAAATAATGGTACAGCTTTCAGCACCTAAAATCTGAAATAATCATACCGCCAGGGAGGTTAAAGAGTATTTAACCCTTGCAGCTTGGGGTCACACTGATACCTGGGTATTTTTTCCAGTTGGACTTTAATCCTTTGGCCTGGTTATACTTGCAATATAATGTATATACAGAGTAAAATTTTGCACAGGTAATTAAAGAATGTAAGATACCCCTTTTTTTAGGTATCACATGGTACAGCATGCTGTTAAAGCTTTGCACATGTGTGGGGAAAAAAAGGAATGTGCAATATTTAAATAATATTCAAGGAGTAATTTTTTTTTAGCCTGTGTATATATTTTGACTGTAAAATAATGAAGATCTTTGCTGTAACTTGTGGCTTAGTGATCATTTGCTTTTAAGCACTTGACTACAGCACATACAGTGGCAGAGGGCGTGCACAGATTTCACATTTGTAGATACAAATATGTAAGAAACGCTTATTTCTACACCTTCGCCTCGTGAATAGTAGGGCGTATTCAATGTCATTGTTAATGAAGCTGTTCAATTGAGGAACACCAGAGCAGCGAAAGGGGCTAGAGGGATTCGGGAAAAGCAGTTTGAGTATCCTGAGGGGGATTTGCAAATGTGAGTTTACCCGATGTCTCCTTTATATTGTGTGAAGGAGGAGATTGCATGGGTGCTAGCTTTACACGGAGAAGGAAGGTTAATCCCAGTACAGTCCCCGTTACACAAGCAGTAAAGCAGCCACAGGACTCCCACTGAGTAATTAGCACTTTGAAACTCCAGATGTAAAAAAAAAAAGGCCTGATAGAGGTGGGGGCTTAACGGAATATGAAGGCAAAGAAGAAAGAGAGAACGAAAGAGATGGCTGGACTGAATAAATGCATCAAAAGAATCATGAAAGTAAGATTTTTACTAATTGTTTGCCTAAGTAGCTTTGTCTGTGCGAACTGTGCTAACAAGCCGAGAATGATCGGATATTAATGCATGTTTTTCAGATCGATGTCATTAGCAACTTGTAAACATGAAGTGTTCCTTTACATGCTGAGGTTACATTAAGGTAGGAAACTTGCCATTTTTAATTTTTTTTTGGAGGGAGGGGGTTTAGAATGCTTGCATAAATAGGTAATGATGATAAAAAGTATATGCATGTTATAATTAAAATCAAAGCATTTGTTCTCAAAATAGGGTTAGCTTACAACTGACTGATGTTTAGGAATATATTTTGCTGTTCACCTTCACAAGGTCTCAATGGAACTAGTACTGAAGCAGCACCGTATGTATTAATGGTTCTATTTAAATATGACAAGTCAGTGGAAAGTTAATCTGGAGTAACAGGAATGTAAGTTGATGGATGGAAGGACAGGAGACGCAAGGTCACGGTTATTAATTTGTCCTTGTTCTAGCTCCACCTATTATGTTCCTGTTCTCGCATAAATATTTCCAAGACTCTGGATTATAGAACAGCAGATTATGAATTTGTATATTAAGCGTTCATTGAATATTTAATATATTTACAGTATGTGTTTTGGTGAGTTCCTGAATTCAGTATGCCTATGGATTGCTAGCTGACATCCTGCAGTCTCAAGGTACCATTCGAGAGATGGAGGGGAGACATTGGTTACTAAAAATAGTTATCTTTCTTTTCTTTCCAGTACTGACATATTTACGTACTTAGCGTTAGCTGTGTCTGGTATCTCTAGCAACAGCTTATAATACTACTAAGGGCCAAAGGGGGACACCAGGGACGTTTCAAGTTAATGGAAACGAATGCATTTTTGTTTGAGAGAACATATTGAAATAAACTATTATTAATAAATGGAAAACGCAAAGGGTTCCAGTTCCGGCTGTTTGCATTTTTAGCTGAACATATTTGTACACAATAGATGAGTTATCAGAATTTCCCTACTGATAAGTACTAGAGGATTAAAGATTCATTGGCAGTCATTGAAAGAAGGAAAAAATAAACTTCCTGTATATTGCTACTTCTGAGGGGGGGGGGGGGGGATGATGGGAGATCTATATAGAAACTGCAAGGTTGCAGATAAATGGTGGTGTCAAAGATGTAAACTCAGCTCCTGTACAATTGGATCAGCCAGAAGCACTTGACGTAGCAAGTATATCATTGGCTGCACAGAAGCAATCCACCAATGGCAAACCTGTGATGCTGCTGACAGCTATAACTTTAAAGAGGATTCCGTCATGAGTGCTTTTAAGAATGTAAGAATGCTAATTCCCTGGCTGTTATGCTGATGCTTTTGATTCGGTGTTGTCTGAACTGATGACTCAAAAGAGGTATAGAGATAAGGAATTCTGACACTTTCTGGCACTCATTTGAAGCATGTTTGTTCCAGATCCATGATTTAAAAGTAGTTAAGTTAAACAGAGGCAGGCAACCAGCATTTTACAAATGAGGCCAGCAATATCAGACAGCCACACTTCTTTCATGACAAACTTTAAGGTGCTGTTATCACTAGTAACGCTAGTAGGAAATTGTATTTATGTGCCCAACAAGACTGGTGACCTGGAATAGACCCAAACTGGTTGCAGTTTCAGATTTTTTTTTCTGTTGTTAAGGTAAGGGTGAAAGTCTTACCAGGAAAGTTGCAGCATTGCATGATCTGTGGGCCCCTTAGGTAACAATAACTCCTTATCTGAAAAAGCACATTGCTATTATTATTATTATTATTATTATACATGATTTATATAGCGCCAACAGTTTGTGCAAGGCTTTACAATATAAAGGGAGACAATACAACAACAGTTCTATTGAAAAACAAGAGGCTTAGAGGGGGTCCTGCTTCTGCAAACTTACAAACTAAGAGGGAAGGGCTGGTGAAACCAAAGGTAGGAATTGTGAGGGATGAACTAATGCGGGGAGTAGACAATTCGGTTGTGAGCTGGAGGCAGGATAGGCCTCCCAGAAGAGATGAGTTTTCAGGGATCGCCTAAAAGTGGACAAAGATAACCAGACAGATTGGGATAAGGAGTTCCAGAGGATAGGAGAGGCTCTGGAGAAGTCCTGGAGATGAGCATGGGAGGAGGGGACAAGGTAGCTAGAGAGTAGAAGGTCTTGGGAGGAGCGTAGAGGATGGTCTGAGTGATATTTGGAGAAAAGATTGGTGATGTAGCTGGGGGCAGAATTGTAAATGGCTTTGTATGTTATTGTTAGTGTTTTGAATTGTATTCATTTGGCAATGGGAAGCCAGTGGAGGGATTGACAGAGAGGAGAGGTGGACACTGAATGAGTCTGGCAGCGGCATTCATGAAAGACTAAAGAGGAGATAGTTTGCGAAGAGGTAGGCCAATGAGGAGGGAGTTACAATAGTCAATGCTATAATAACATGTATGCAACATTATACTGTAAGGGTATTCATAAACGATCAGGATTGTATTTACCATAAGGTACCCACAGCCCAGTGCAGTGATGTGAGATCAGGCAAACTCAAGCTTCAAAATTTGCAAAATGTAAGTTCACATGAGTGCAGGGCCCTCCTGTACCTTTTGTATTGTACTGTAATTGTGTTGTCCCCCCTATACATTGTAAAGCGCTGCGTAAACTGTTGGCGCTATATAAATCGTGAATAATAATAATAATAATTAGTGTTTCCTTCTTTTGGTCATCACCAGACATTTGTCCCATTGTGGAGATTTCACTTCACTTCCTGTCCCATAGCCAAACAGGAAGTGTGAGGAAATCCCTGCATATTAAGGGATTCTTGGGGACAATATAAATAAGAAACAGTACTAGATCCTGATCATGAAAAATCATATGGTAAATGATGTGGCATGAAAACAATTAAACATGCAGTGAATAAAATAAGAGCAAAATATAATATAAACATGTAAAAAAAATCAATCATATGAACATAATATAATGAAATAGATGCAAAATCCAGTGTTAGGTGAACATAAAAAAGTAATTTCAAATCCACTACCAGGCACTAACGATTAGCATATGCTTCTTACCAGATAGTGTAAACAATAAATTATAATGGTCATAAAAGCACAAAATAACCCGGCATCCGAGATAGGTGGTGGCTGCTCAGCAGCAGCTCCAAATGGATCGGGAATAAAAAAATGAACAAGCATAGTGAAGCCTGCTAATATTTAAGTCCTTTTATTTAAAATATGTAAGAGGTACCTTCGATATTTTGTAAACAGGTACAAACAAGTAAAAAACCAGTGGACTGTCAGCTCATGAAAAAACACTGTGGGTAACGGCTAAGCAAGCGTGATGTCTTCAGTAACAGCCAATCCCGAAGCGTTTCGTCATTGGTGACGTCTTCCCAGGGGCAGGCCGAACGTCAGATACAATTGGGGACCCTCATCAGAATTAGTGTCCCCACTGGAAGATTTCTCCTCTATTACTCATCTCGGGACAATCCAAAATGTGGGTTTTCTTTTACTTTCACTTTCAATGATAATGGTAAACATGACAAATAGAGAGGGTGACTCTCCTTAATGAGGGCACAGACAGCACCTAAACTGACAAGCATCCCTCTCCACTCCAAAACCCCCCCAAAAAAGTTTTACTTTTAGTTATAATTTCAGTCAGGATTATAGCTTAGGAAACATGAAATCATCTCTCCTTTCTCTTTTTTCTTTTTTGTCTGTTTAGTTGAAATGTAGCCTTGCAGATAAAAAAGATTGCTTGCTCTCTTCAATAGTACATTCTAGAATTAGTTTTACCACTACAATCACATGGCACAAGAGACAGAACTTCCTGGAAACTGTAGAGTGCAAAATCTGGTGCAACTCATAGAAATCAATCAGCTTCCAGCTTTTTTGTCAAATTTATCTTGAACAAGCTGAAGTTAAAAGCTGATTGGCTACCATAAACAGCTACACCAGATGTTACGCTCTCCAGTTTTACTAAATCAACCCCATAATATCCAAATTCAGCCCTGCATATGATAGGTATTATATATTCAGAAGCGAATACCTAATGGGTAATACTACTTGTTCATTATCATTTATAATTTTTCTAAATATAGGTTTGTAGGCCTAACCTGTCCTGCAGGCCTCTACTATTCAGGGATGCTGGTCTCTTGCCCTCACTGGCTCTGTTTTTCTGCCTATTGTATTTAAGGATGGACAAATCTACTTAGGTTCGATAAGAGACATTTAACAAAGCTAAAACATTTAAAAAATATATCAAACAGCAGGTTCCCACTGTTGCTGCCAGTGCTGTCACCAACATTTCTGCCTCCTAGTACCTTTCTACCTTCTTCTCCTTCCACTTATCCTCTTTGCCAAAAGATGTCTTTTTTTTTAATTTGAAGGGGTCAAATTTAAAAAGAGCCGAAGCTCTAATTTTTTATGGAAGAAAACTCTGTCTTCTGCCTTAACATCTGCCCATGTCCATAGCGCATTGTGTCTCTACATTTAGGACTGTGCTTGTTGTCTTGAAAATGCCAGTGGCCAATTCAGCCAATACTCGAGGCACCATGTCTAAGAAACCACCTGGTATTTACAAGCCCACCCTGCAAGGAGTAATGCACTTTAATGCAGAACAACTTCTACATTGTGGTCCTTGGGTGTACTCAAATTGCTCTCTTTTCTTGGCGCTTAAAGCGGGAGTCCGCTTTTTTTTTTTAAAAAGCCAGCAGCTACAAATACTGCAGCTGCTGACTTTTAAAATAATGACACTTATCCGCCCAGCGCGCCCGCGATGTCGGCACCCGAAGCCGATCTCTCGATCGTCTCTCGGGTGCTGCCGCTGCCATCTTGGGTATGGGAATCAGGAAGTGGAGCCTTTCGGCTTCATTTCCCGGTTCCCTACTGCACATGCGCGAGTCGCGCTGCGCAATAAGGATGGTCCCCGCTGTCTCTGGGATCCGTGTGTTTCCCAGCAAGCAGCGGGGGACCTTCGGAAAGGAGCATAGATTCTGCGGAAAGGGGCGTACCTTCTGCAGAATCTACGCCGGAAGTGGGTGCAGATACCTGTACTGTACAGGTACCTGCACCCCCCTCCCCCCTGAAAGGTGCCAATTGTGGCGCCGGAGGGGGGGAGGGTTCCAATGAGCGGAAGGTCCACTTTAGGGTGGACCTCCGCTTTAAACAAATGAAATTAATGACAAAAAAAACTGTTTTGTGTCTTCTATTGTTGGCCTATTGCTACCTACATGCCATTTAGTAAGGCTGTACAGTACCTACAAGCCCTACACTAATCTCTGCAATTCGTCAACAGCACTCCCTATGCTTCCTCTATCACAGATAAAGCACATTGTCAATATGGCTGCTTTTAGTTTACACTTTTATCCCTGGTTCCCTAGCTTATCGAAAGGTCAATTTATTGGCTATTTTAAACCAGCCAACCCAAGTTTAAAGGCCAGGAAGTGCATTATGATTATAAAGTATTTGGTCTATTAATTTGCTGTAACCTTGAATACGAAAGGTTCACCTCCCACCCATGGTGGCATCAAACACCAACCTCTCCCCTAACTGTATTTCACCACTTGTAAGCTGAACTCCAGGAAAAACACATATTAAATCTTGGTGTGCTCTGTGTATTCCTTCTAGATCTGTGCTATAATTCAGCACAAAACCTTTAGTCTGTGCAGGAGATTCATGTAAAAAGGCCAGTCACTGCTGTTCTCACAACATGTGCAGAGTGACTAGTATTGAATCCGTCCTCTTACTATAGCTACCTGCAGGTAGCCTATATTGATATCCCTGGAGGTTATGGGGGTGGCTGAGGGTTTGTAACTTCCGCTTAGGGGACAAACAAGAAAGTGGAACACTGGAGGACTGAAAATAAGGTATGTGCTATATACCAAAAATAAAATTAGTTTGTAATTTTGTCAGAGAAAGGAGACAACAAAAGGAGAAAAAAAATAGGACTTTATATGAGGCAAGTCACCAAATGCATACCTTATTCAATTCATTTATAAAATGATGTATTAATAACAAATCACATTATAGAGGGTGTCAATCTGAAATATAGGACACAGTATAATGTAATACATTTGCATAAATATGTAATAGTTATACAGAGTAAGATAAAACACAATAAGCATTATAGTTACAAAAGGACACTCATCCATTCATAAAAGCTCAATAAACATAATTAATTTTTCATGGTGAGCCAAAAGTGTCTAAGCATCAGTTCGATGTAACTCGATGCACGTTTCATGGCTCATGCCAATCATCAGGAGTAAAATGCTAGTACGGCCAAATGGTGACGCCCAACCTTAAATCCAAGGGAAGAAGAGGGACAAGGATGATCATCTCCCCCGGGGGCTGAGGTGAGGAGTCCCATCCAGACCAGAGAAAACAGCCATGTGAAGACCAGGTGATCATGTCACGACAATGCAAATCTGGTGTATGCTTAACAGTCCACACTGCTCTTGTGTGTGGGTCTGTGGCTGTAGACATGTCTGATGTCCTGCTTGTGTGAATGGTTCATGTGAACACCAACATGAACCATTCACATAAGCAGGACATCAGGCATGTCCCCAGCCACAGACCCACACACAAGAGCAGTGTGGTTTTTTTAAGCATACACCAGATTCACATGGTCGTGACATGATCACCTGGTCTTCACCTGGCTGTTGTCTCTGGTCTGGGTGGGACTCCTCACCTCAGCCCTGGGGGAGATGATCATCCTTGTCCCTCTTGTTCCCTTGGATTTAAGGTTGGGTGTAACCATTTGGCCCTACTAGCATTTTACTTCTGATGATTGCAAGCGTCGAGTTACATCGAACCATGAAAATCGATTATGTTCACTGAACTTAATGAATGGATGAGTGTCCTTTGTAACTATAATGCTTATTATGTTTTATCTTTCTCTGTATAACTATTACATATTTATGCAAATGTATTGCATTATACTGTGTCCTGTATTTCAGATTTACACCCTCTATAATGTGATTTGTTATTAATAAATCGTTTTATAAATTAATTGAATAAGGTACAGTATACATTCAGTGACTTACCTCATATAAAGTCCCATTTCTTTCCTCCTTTTGTTGTATACATATCAGGCATGGAGACTTGTTATTGTTACAATTAGGTTGTGTTAGGTCGCATCCACTATATTGTCAGAGAGAGGAAAAAGGGAATTGTATGGTGAAATGTTCCATTTAATGTGTCTTTACTATTGAAACCAATCAAGAAAGCAAAACTTTAGGCAAGCCTTTTTTTCAATACTGTGAGTGGGTAAGGATTAGATCCTCCCAGTGGGGAGAGAGACAACTATAAATGCCTAGGAGAGTTATGTAACATTTGCATGTTCAAGATTTGCAAGCCATTCCCTTCAAAAGCAGAATGGTATGTTCTCTCATACACAATGTGCAGGGGTTGCTGATTGTCTGTTCAAACAAAGCCTCGGTCTGCAAATAAATGCATTTATTACACAGAAGGACTTCCCTGTGCCACATACATTTTACATATTATCATCCACAGCTAATATTTTATGACGTCCTTTCTACTTTCATACACCATAAAGAAAGAAACACCTTTTGTCCCGATTCCTTGTATACCAAGCTTCACATCAGGTTGCTTTCAATGGTATAATGCTGAATTACCATAAAATTGCATCTTTCTCCTACGCTTTAAATTCTGAGCTCAGGTGGAAGTCACATAAGCTTAGTCATACTGACAGACAGGTTAATTGTACTGACATAGGAATCCCTCTCTTCCACTGTGTATGGTGAGAGATTAACATCAAATAGATAGCAAATATAGTGGAGACATTTTCTACATACAATTCCAAAACACACCTTTAAGCATTTTCTTGACTGGGACCCAAGTGCCACTCCACATGAAATGTCAGTTAATGGGTTTTCCTCCTCACTTTAAATCTTCAGCAGCAACTATTAACATAAGGTTCTTCCCTGCAGGGAATAAGCAAGCATTTCCAGCCATCTGGCTTACAGTGACTCTCACTTTAAATCTTTAGCATCCGTGAGACTTCCTTAAGCCATATCCTTTAGCAGCCTTCATGACTATAGCCCAAAAGTTTCCTGATCAGCATTCCTAAATATTTGCTGATGTAGCCCTTACCTCTGAATGAGCTTGATATATTGGGTCCACTGTTCCTGTGCCCCTAACACAATGGGGGTTATTTACGAAAGGTAAATCCACTTTGTACTGCAAGTGCACTTGGAAGTGCAGTCGCTCTAAATCTAAGGGGTAGAAAATGAGTGGAAGCTCTGCTGATTTTATCATCCCATCATGTGCAAGCTAAAATGCTGTTTTTTATTTTCCTTGCATACCCCCCTCGGATCTACAGTGACTACTTCCAAGTGCACTTTTAGGTGCACTTGCAGTGCAAAGTGAATTTGCACATTTAATTAAACAGGTAAGGTTTATTTAAGGTAGCCTCAATAGTTTATCAATAGTTATTATATTTTTCAGAAACAATAATTGTTTAAAAAAAAACACAACTGATTTTGAACTCTATAATGGGAAATCCTAACTTGGGGAAGATATCCCAAAATAACAGTTCAGCAGTCAATAATATACTATACTATTTCTTCTGCTGGCCAGCTTGTTATGGTTGAGTGCTCAAGGTATCACTGTGTTTCTTGCAGACAACTCTATTCCTCTTTTATCCAGATGTAATGCAGGGTTGGCCAGCAGCCTCTCACTAATCTATTTTAGCAAGGGGTCGTCTTCTGCTTAATGGAAAAATGTACTCCACCCAGTGTCCTCAGTGTCTGGCTCTTCAATTTGGCAGCAGGCTTAACCAGCATCCCGGGTGCCATCTGATGCTCTGGAATGGCTGCCACTGTGTCTCTACCTCTCTCAGGTGCAGCTGTCCACTTGCAGCATCCGTTTATCTGCCAGTCTTCTTTTTTTTCCTCTCCTTGGCTCTGGAGCACAATTAAAACACCCCCCTTCTACTCCACCACAGTGCAGCTGGTAGTTGATGTCCAAGAGCAAAACTGTAGTATAGGCTTATTCTCTTTGGAATCTACATCTACCATAGTCCTTCACATTTCCTCTAGCAGTCTACAGCCTCAGTTTGCTCCCTAGTGAAGGGAGGGTGACTTAACACTGGCTGCTCTATGTTCTACAATAGAAGTTTCTTCCTGAGAATGTTACCATGTAAATGTCTTCTGTTCGGCCAGACACAAAATCCTTTCCACAAACATGAACTAGAACAGCAATAGAAGCAGTGAAGTGATTGTCAGATCTGCTTGGCTGCTCCTCTCCTGGTAGTTTTCCAGACCTGGCTATACTGGCTTACTAAATTGCTCTGTTTAATCAGAAATAATCTTCTTGTGACTCCACGGCAGCACAGAAAGAAAGAGCATGTATGCCATTAGTAATGCTCTCTGACCACCAAAAAATGAGAGAAATACCTGAATGACATACAAAAAACAGGCTATAGTACCAGAGTACAGTATTTGTAACATTGGTATTAGGGTTGCACTGATACTACTTTTTTAAGACCGAGTACAAGTACCGATACTGTTTTCAAGCACTCGCCGTTAATGATACTTTTTTTTTAATGTCCTGTATCAGTGGCACTAATATACAGCACTGATGGGTGCTGATAGGTGGCACTGATGGGCACTCATAAGGGGACACTGAGGGGCACTGATTAGGCGGCACTGATGGGCATTGATAAGGTGGCACTAAAGGGCACTGATAAGGTCATGAACTGTGTCAGTAGTTTTTATTTATTTATTTAATTATTTTACAATTTGAATTTTTACAATTTATTTTATTTATTATTTTTTACAATTTATATATATATATATATATATATATATATGTATGTATATATATATATATATATATATATATATGTATGTATATATATGTATATATATATATATATATATGTATGTATATATATATATATATATATATATATATATGTGTATGTATATATATATATATATATATATATATATATATATATATATATATATATATATATATATGTATGTATATATATATATATATATATATATATATATGTATATATATATATATATATATATATGTATATATATATATATATATATATATATATATATATATGTGTATATACATATATATATTTTTTTTTGGAGGGGGGGTGTACATGTACGGTGTCAGTATTTTTTTATTTTATTTTTATTATTTTTACAATTTAATTCTTACAATTCTTTCTTTTTTAAATGTATTTTTTTTTTTATCAGCCCCGTTGGGGGGCTTTGCTAAGACATCAGGTGTCTAAACAGACCTCTGACATCTCACCTTTGAGACGGGGAAAGGGACTAAGGACACAGAAGATGCCAGGTATAATGGTCTCCTGTCGGGAGGTATTGGAACACGCATCGGAGCATTTGGTATACATACTGGTATCGGTATCCATGCAACCCTAACTAGTATCATAAATATCTAAATGATAGGATTTCTTCTAAAGATTATTTTATTCAACTGTTTTTGTCTATTCCTGGATTGGTGTAATACTTTTCCTGCAGGATGTGTACCTTCACATTCTGCACATTATGGCCTTCCACACTTCCTGGTCTCAGCCCTTCCCTAGTAGCAGGTGCTTTATCTTCACCCAGTCTTCCTTCTGGGTTCACTCACCACACAGAGAGGTGCTGTAAATGCATGCCAAGCAAAATACTGCGTTTTTTTCTGTGTAGCTTATGCTTGCTTTGTTCTGTCAGTGTTCCCTATGCTAAATAGCTGATAAACTCTGAAATTTGAGATTCACTTTTCTGGGTCAATGCTAATTTTTCCTGACCTTTGTGTGAAATTTACCCAACACCTCCTGTACCTACTCCCTGCATATACTGTATATCCATACAACCAATTTATTTGTCCTGGGACTTTTGGCTCACAGCTCTTGATTCATGCAGCTACTTTGGGTGCCATCATGGATTGCCTACCCACATGGATTGCCAGATGAAACTCTCCTGGCAATTACCATTTGGAAATATTGTCATAGATATTCTTAGCTGATTTATACTATACATGCATCTACTCCTGAAGAGGTGAACCAAGAGCTATGAAATGCTGAGTTTTTGGATGCAATGCTTGATTTAATCATGTAGTAACAGTTGGATTGTATATGGTCAACATTATATTGATTTATTCGGTAACAAATCAATATAATGCGTGCAGGCTGGTGATCCACATAAGGCTGGTATAGCAATCCCAGAAGAAACAATACAAAAAAAAAATGGCCTTATGCGATTCGCATAGCCGGTACCCCAGGGGATATTTGAGATATACTAAGCCGTGAAACAGTGTAATATCAATACATTTATTAATCAGAAAAGTGTGTTTGATACATAACAAAAAACATATACCGGCAATACATAAACAAGTTGCTAAACCAATTAGAAATGGTGTCAATTGTAAACTTGCGACTTAAGTAGCTTTGGAGAAAAATGCCAACATGTTTCGGACCAACCGTCCTTTTTCATAGGCATATGATTTATCTTGTATGTACAGAGTCTAAAAGTACAAATGTGTTATCAATTTGTAGTGTGTTAGACTTTTCTGATTAATAAATTTATTGATATTACACTGTTTTACAGCTTGGTATATCTCAAATATCCCCTGGGGTACCGGCTATGCGAATCGCATAAGGACATTTTTTTTGTATATTTATTAGGTAGATAATGCATCAATATGGATTCTTTACAAATCAGCTTGTTCCTTTTTTTCCTCCTTTTCATTTATTAATCCATTCCCGACCAGCCACCGCAGGTTGGCTCCCCTTTGTGAGCCATCGTAACTGAACGTCGGGTCTTTAAAGTGCTTTAGCAGGCATGCACCCGCAGCATGTCCCCGGAGCCAATGCTCGTGCCCGTCGGGGGCGCAATAAACGCTGGGCACCCGTGATTGCTCATGACAGAGGGAGAACCGGGATCCGTGTGTGTAAACACACAAATCACGGTTCTTTCAGAGGAGAGGAGACAGATCGTGTGCTCCTACTAAGTAGGAACACTGATCGGTCTCCTCCCCTAGTCAGTCCCATCCCCCACAGTTAGAACACGCTGAGGGAACACAGTTAACACCTTGATCGCCCCCTAGTGTTAACCCCTTCCCTGCCAATGACATTTATACAGTAATCAGTAGCTATTTTTAGCACCGATGGCTGTATACGTCACTGGTCCTAAAAAAGTGTCAAAAGTGTCAGATTTCTCTGCCACAATATCGCAGTCGCGATAAAAATCTCTGATCACCTCCATTACTAGTAAAAAAAAATAATAATAGAAATAAAAATGCCATGAATCTATCACCTATTTTGTAGACGCTATAACTTTTATGCAACCCAATCAATATACGCTTATTTATTAATTTTTTTACCAAAAATATGTGGAATCGGCCTAAACTGATGAAGAAATGTGTTTTTGTTTTTTTTAATTTTGGGATATTTATTATAGCAAAAAGTACAAAATATTGTGTTTTTTTTTTCAAAACTGTCGCTGTTTTTTTGTTTATAGCGCAAAAAATAAAAAGCACAGAGGTGATCAAATACCACCAAAAGACAGCTCTATTTGTGTGAAAAAAAGCACATCAGTTTTGTTTGGTACAATGTTGCACGCCTGCACAATTGTCAGTTAAAGTGACAGATCAGATTTGACATTAAACCATTGATTATATTTTTGGGAGAATAATTTCTGCTGGACACATGAATTGCCTGTCTTTATAGTATTTTTTTTTTTTTTTGCAGATACTTCTGTTTATCATGTGAAAGGGTTCATTTGAGGTCCCAAATACATTTTATTAATCACTTTCTCAGTAAATTATGTTCTTTTAAGTTTAACCTTTTCATTCTTAGGCCTGATTCACACCTATGCATTTTTAGTGCTTTTTGCATTTTGCAGATTTGCACTACAGAACGTGTTTCATAGGAAACCATGTTATATGGGCTGTAGTCCAAATCTGCAAAATGCAAAAAGCACTAAAACTGCATAGGTATGAATCCAGCCTGAGTGGTCTTTAGCACATGCTTCTGATTATAGAGTGAAACGACAATCATAGCAGCCCAGGCGACTGGTATGGGGTCTGGCTCAGCCCTCAGATCGGATTGTAAAAAAAAAAAAAATGTGGGTGATCATTCTAATTGTACTTTATCGACTTCTAAAAGTGGCTGTCCCTTCAGTTTTTAAAAATGGGCCTTGCTGTGCGAATGTATTGTTTTTTTTTTACAATGCAGCATCAAAATTACTAGGAACCAAAAGGTGGAAATCATTGTTCCACAACAGGGGACTCCAAACTTTCTAAACAAAGGGCCAGTTTACTGTCCTTCAGACTTTAGTGGGGCTGGTTTGGGGCCATTGGAAGTAAAAATTGCCCTGGCGTCAGTGGGAATAAACAGGGCATCGTTGGTATCAGTGGGAGGAATAGTGCCCCAACATTGGTATCAATGGAAGGAATAGGGCCCCATGGTTGTTGTCAGTGGGGGGAATAGAGCCCCATCTTTGGTATTAGTGGGAGGAATAGTGCCCCATCATTGATGTTAGTGAGAGGAATAGTGCACCATCATTGGTGTCAGTGGCAGGAATAGTGCCTCATCATCTGTGTTAATGGGAGTAATACTGCACCATCATTGATGTTAGTGAGAGGAATAGTGCCCCATCATTTGAGTTACTTGGAGAAATAGTGCACCATCATTGGTGTTAGTGGGAGTAATAGTGCACCATCAATGGTGTCAGTTGGAAGAATAGTGCCCCATCATTAATGTTAGTAAGAGGAATAGTGCCCCATCATCAGTGTTAGTGGGAGTAATAGTGCCCCTTCATTGGTGTCAGTGGAAGGAATAGTGCTCCATCATAAGATAGTCAGCTATGAGTAAGCACTGATTCCAGTGTGAAACGCATCATCTCTATTGCACCCCCCTTTTTTTTGCTGTGAATATTTGATGTGATGTGATCTATGATTTAAAAAAAAAACACTGAATTTCAAGTCTTCTTCCAGTGTGCGGCTATCCAGAGTTTTGTTCTGTCTATCTGCCCATAGTGTGTGTAACAGCCAGCACCTGGGGCTCATCAATAGGAGAAAGAGCTTTTGCCCTGGAGGGCTATCTTGGAGTGGTGGTTTTTCTTGCCCCATCATTGGTGTCAGTGGGAGGAATAGTGCCCCATCATTGATGTTAGTGAGAGGAATAGTGCCCCATCATTGGTGTCAGTGGGGGGATAGTGCACCATCATTGGTGTCAGTGGGAGCAACAGTGCACCATCATTGGTATCAGTGGAAGGAACAGTGCCCCATCATCGGCGTTAGTGGGAGTAATAGTGCCCCTTCATTGGTGTGAATGGGAGAAATAGTGCCCTATTGTTGAGGTCAGTGGGAGGAAAAGTGTCCCAAGGGCCGGATAAAGGCAAGCAAAGGGCCGCATCCGGCCACCGTGCCACAGTTTGGAGATCACTGTTAAGCCACATACACACTATCAGTTTTTCTGCTGAGTTTTTCCTTCAGATTTACCAAAACCATATAATATGAGGTCATACCTTAGGAGTTTCAATTTGAATGCAATCAGGCAGGCCCTTGTACTACATGGTTTTGGTAAACCTGAAGGAAAAACTCAGCAGAAAAACTGATAGTGTGTATGGGGCTTTATACAACATGTCTTGCATCATTACTACAGGTTTTCCCGCCATAACTATCATGGTAGGATTTCTGTAAATCCTCTTTGACTCAGAGTGCTTCCAATCATTGATAAATAGACAGTAGATTATGTAGTAGGAAAATGGGCCTTTTTCAGGATGTCTTACGTTTACATTTCACGCACACATAGTTACCCTTAACCTTTTTCCCGCTTACCTCATAATAAACCAGAGAGCATTACTTTCTGTTTATGTTACTCTGATATATTACAATTGAAATAGCTCTGTTGTTATTGTAATATGAATTGAGCCTGCATGCTCTGTCCCTCCTGCTATGTTTTTGGAACGGTAGAGCTGTGCAAGGAATACCGTACAGAGATGTGGCATACATTCTGACTTCTTCAGTGACTCATGCATCAGTTGCCATCATATCTTAAATTAGTTTCATCATGTCTGAACTGCTAGTGTAGATAATGGTTTTCAAAACCAATGTAGCAAATTGTGCATACGTTTGTGCCTCTGTAGTGTGATGCTGGGTCCAGGGTAAACTGGGGCTTGATTGTTGTGTGTTATATCTTTTCTGACACGTCTCCTTGCATTATGTTACTGTAATTGTTTGTTTTGTTCCTGCACTGTTCCTACAACTTGCTGTTCCTTTATCGTCTTACACTGGATATTATGATTTTTTCTCATTGAACTTGCTTGAACTTGTGTCATTATTTTACATGTGCATGGAAAGACAGGGCTAGCCTTAAACTGGATTCAGCGTTCATTCGTAAAAAAAAAATAACTCTTCTTCCTTGCAGTGAACCTATTAGCCTGCTTAATGTTTCAAAACAAAATGTTCTTCCTGACATTTGTTAAAGTGTATTCAAACCCGAGAACAGAACGTTTATATATTGCAGCGTAGCAGTTCTTAGATGTGGCGGACGCCAGGGGCGGACTGACAACTCATGGGGCCTCCGGGCAATAGGAGATTATGGGGCCATCAGGCAATCAGAGATTATGGGACCACACAGTATACACACACACAGTATACAATGGCACAGTATGCACAGACATGTTTCTATTGGCTAAAAAGGTACTGGAGATGTGGGGTAGCTATAATCGCGGGATTTTTAGACCAAAAGGATGTCGGTAAGGGACATTTCAGAGACAGATGTACAAAAAACACAGATACTGTCCCTGGGTTTACTGAGGCTGGCAACCCTGATGGGGCCCCGTAGTGATCCGGGGCCCTCGGACAGTGCCCGAGTGGCCGAATGGTCAGTCTGCCCCTGGTGGACGCATTCATTTTTTTCCCCTTCTTTTTAGCTGGTGATCTTGCCAGTAGAACGCTTCCTCTCCTGGGGTGAAAGCTCTTAAACACTGTGCTCCACCTATAGAGAAGCATTGTCATGTTAGGTCAGGAAGTGTGCTAGAAAACTCACTCACTCCTCATCTCCATAACATGGGGGGGGGGGGGGGGGTCATCTGTAGATCACAGAAGAGAATTTGGAACATTGCGATCAGACAGAGACCTCAGGAGGTTGCCAGCTTACATATATTCTTGCAGGATCAATATGTATTTTTTGCACTTATTAGAGCAGTAGTAAACTGCTTTGTTTTTCTTTGTTTTTTAGAACCTGCAAGGTAAAGCCATATACCCCTTTCACGCTAAAAAAAAATGCCTGAAAAGCTCACGAAAAACCTATTTCCTTTAAAATCAATGAATGCTTTCACACTGGGGTAGTGTGCTGGTGGGGCGGTGAAAAAAATGGCCCTCTCCATTGAAATGAATGGAAAGCTCTTCAAAAGAGCCCGAAAAGCTCTTCAAAAGCGCCCAGGGTTTTACTGCCAGTTTACAAGCACCTCAGCGTGAAAGGGGCCATAATGTGCTAGTGTGCATTGCATACTAGTGCCTTATGTGAAACTTACTTTAGAATGAAGCCCTCCAGCAGCAAGCTGTCACCGCTGCAAGGCTTCCATCTTCACACGGTCTTCCTTCTGGGTTTTTGGACTCCAGCTGTGTGAACCACGATGACGCCACTCCCGTGCACGCATGCGGGAGCCACCATTTATGGCTCAGAACTCTGAAGGAACAGCCTGGGTGGTTCAGAGCGCATGCATGGGTGACATCACTGCCTGCATGTACAGTAAATACTGTATCTCCTAAACAGAACATGTTTAGGAGATATTTACAGTACCTATACCTCAGGTGTTCACTTCCTGTCACGGCCGAGCCTAGGAAGTATTGTGTTCAGTGCTGTTTTACCTATACTTTTGATCTAAGCATATATATTTTTTTACCTATTAAATTCATTTTAAACTACTGCACAATGGGGATGCTTTTCTTCTTCACGCGCCTTCACCTCATCTGCTGAGTTTGAAGTTCCCCACTAGAGATCCGTCGTGTGCTGTGACGATCGGAGGAGATCGATCGTCTGCTGGCTTACCATTGCCTTCACATTACAGGCTCATACTGACCTTAGCGGTCTCCTTTGGAGGTAAGAGGCTGGGGGAAAGGTGTGACACGCCACAGATTGCTGCTGATTGGATTGGAGGAATTTGAAATCAATCACTTTCTACACATGCACTTTATGTCTTCTATATGAACTGTTTGATGAAGATTTGGTACATTCATGTTTGCAATTTACTGCACTGATTGGACTTTGCACCTTTTCCTTTTTTTACATTGACTTTTATTATTTTGCATTTCATGCAATTTCTTGGACCTTAGCTGTGCATTTTATGTGTTTTTTATGTGATTTATGATTTTGTTTGCACCTTTATGCACTTTAGACTTTCCTATTCCTATTGGATCCTTCTTGCACTTTATGTGAAGAGTTTGGCACTTTATGCAATTTTTTGGCTTATTGTTCCGTTTTGTGATTGTTATCCACTCCCATGCATTCTATGTGATTGCTATCCATTCCTTGCACTTTATGTGAATGCTTTGGCATTACATGCGATTTTATGCAATTTTTTTCTCACTTTATGCGATTTGTGGCTAATTATTTTTTTTGTGATTGCTATCCACTCCTATGCATTTCTAGAGCTATATTGGTTACGTTTGATTATTGCTTCCTTTTATCATATGGATTCAGTCAGTCTGGTGATGTTACAATGCTGATTCTTTTGTTTATTTTATTCAGCTTGACCACTCACCTTTCCTTACTGCAGTTAGCGCCACATATTTATCTTTATTTGATTGCTTTTTGTGTGGGAACACTTTTTTATGTTTGCCAGCTTCTGTTGGTCTGCGTGGATTTGCTTTAGCTGTTCACTTTGGTTTTGCGCATTAGTCTGCCTTTAGTTCAACAAATAGGCTGGGGATCCTGGGTGACATCTTTGACCAAATATAGTCTTGACCTCTGGAATCCCTGGCTATTTTCCAAATATTTAGCCAGCCAGGGTGCTAACATTTGTGATGAAGTAACAGCAGGAAAAGTAGCCAGAGTAGATGTAGGGTAAGCAGCAAAAGAAAGTAGTGACAGGTCACCGTGGCATCATTGATCATGTTGGATCTACATTGCTGGAAGAAGTGATTGGCATTTGTCCACTAATTAATATAAGGGGACAATGTCTATTTGTTTCTACAAAAAATAAAATAAAAAATCACAGTGTCTCTGTGTTTATTTACCATTTTTCTTTTTTGGATCCTGGATAAGTGACTGATATGGATTTTGAGGAGGAACCAAAGGAAAAATAAACAAAGAAAATGGTTTGAGTTCCCTCTGAATTCCAACCATACCTTATCCAGGCATGCAGCCTAGCTGGCCAGGAAAAGGGAGAGCAGTGAGCCTAAGGCCCCCTCTTGAACCATTGGGAGGTTACATTGCCAGGGAGGCACCTGAGAAGTCACTTTGCCCCTAATATTGATGGGGACAAAGGCATTTTCCATATATCCCTGTGTTAGTCACAGGGCCGATTCTAGGGTCACAGGCGCCTGGGTGCAGAAATATTTCTGGCGCCCCCACATGGGTGTGGTTATCTTACTAATACTCCTCTTTGGCAGGGGGGTCACAGTGGCACAATTTGATGGGGCACAGTGACAGCATTTGTTGTGGCACTATTTGATGGGCACAATGACAGCATTTGATGTGGCACTATACGATGAGCACGGTGGCAGTATTTGAGGTGGAACTATTTGATGGACACAGTGGCAGCATTTGATGGGGAACAGTGGCTGTGTTTAATGGGCACAGTGGCTGTATTTAATGGCACAGTGGCTGCGTTTGATGGGCACAGTGGCTGCGTTTGATGGCACAGTGGCTGTGTTTTATGGGCACAGTGGCTGTGTTTGATGGTTGGGCACAGTGGCTGTGTTTGATGGCAAATATAGCCACTGTGCCCATCAAACGCAGCCACTGTGCCCATCAAACGCAGCCACTGTGCCCATCAAACACAGCCACTGTGCAATCAAATGCAGCCACTGTGCTCATCAAACGCAGCCACTGTGCCCATCAAACGCCGCCACTGTGCCATCAAATGCAGCCACTGTGCCCTGTCAAATGCTGCCACTGTGCCCATCAAATAGTGCCACATGAAATTCTGTCATTGTGCCCATCAAAATAGTGCCACATCAAATGCTGTCACTGCGCCCATCTAATAGTGCCACATCAAATGCTGTCATTGTGCCCA
The DNA here is from genome assembly GCF_037356315.1 of Lithobates pipiens. Classification (NCBI taxonomy): domain Eukaryota; kingdom Metazoa; phylum Chordata; class Amphibia; order Anura; family Ranidae; genus Lithobates; species Lithobates pipiens. Next base: position 95,155,815 of record NW_027507790.1, on the reverse strand, counting down.
TCAAACAGTGCCACATCAAATGCAGTCACGGTGCCCATTAAATAGTGCCACATCAAATGCTGTCACTGCCCATCAAATAGTGCCACTGTGATGCCCCCTGCCAAAGGGGAGAAGTTAGTAAGATGACCACGCCCATGTGGGAGCGCCAGGCACCTAGGTACCTATGACTCTGGGATCGGCCCTGGGTGCAGTGTAGATGGACAGCTGTTCAGCTGAGCTCAGTCACTCACAGCAAGGCAGGCTCAGGCAGCTCTGCTCAGATGTTCTCCGCTCCCCTCCCTCTGAGCCACTCTGTCTGATGAACATGGCAGAGGTGGGTGGAACTAGTTTACTAGCCGCGGAGGCGGGCGCGATCTGAATGCTGGGATGGCCGCGGCGCACTCTGAATGCTGGGATGGCCACAGCCTCTGACGTTACTGGTTGCTAGATGGTGAGTGGCAGGCGATTATAGAAAACAGTGCAGCGCACAGCAGAGGCAGCCAGCATGTCAAGTGAGTTCCACATCTTCGGCACTCCTCCTCTGCAGCAGCTTGCAAAGCCGGGGCACGGTGCACCACGTGCACCCGCCCATTATCGCCCCTGGTCAGTCAGTCATTGATTTGTACAGAGTAGTATACTGACATCTGCAGATGTTTGCTGCTAACCTGTCATGTGAATTTAGCCTTAGGGACCAGTTTTTACACTACACATTGCGGTAATGCTCACTCCATCACACTTTCTCAGCTCACCTGCACTGCAGCTGCAGAAAATACTGCATGCATGATTTTTCATCCATTGAGGTCCGTTATTGTGCATGCATTTAACTTAGCGCAGTGGACCGGACTGGTGAAAAGAAGCAATTTTCTGCCACTTTGTGTACCGATGCTTTTTGGTATACTTGCCTTACATACTCTGGTAGAAAAGAAAATGTGGAATGATACTGATGAAACACACATTAGTAGAAAAGCACCTCAGGGAGCTGCTTCCTTATTTACTGGTCTGTGCTGATTGCAGTGTGGGTCACTCCTTCATTTTCAGATATTATGTGACATTCAGTAATTGCTTTTTATCAAAAGAACTGATGTTCTGCCATGGAAAAAAAACAAAATTATTTCATTTGGTTCCCTGGATTATATAATAGTTTAATAGCATTTGTATTGGAGGGAGGCTTCTTTGGGAGTGTTGCTGCAGAGTCCCAGTGGCATACTTTCAATATAATGAAATGTGGTAAATTATTTCATTAATTCATGTGTTTCTGGAGAGTAGAGTTCACTGAGATGTGTAATAATATGTTTCATATAGTATAGTATAAATTGGGGATTTTTTATCCAGTGGCAAAACATTTGCTGGGGTATAAACATACTTCTCTGGGACTTAATAAGTAGAGAGCTGGTGCCAGTCAGTCACCAGATCTCTGCTCTGCCCCTCCAGGACTCACTGTAGAGCCGGGCTGTGCAGGCTCTCAGCAGCATGCTGGGAAGCTGTCGATCACAATGTTGGGATCACTCCAGAGCCTGGACCAGCTGAATGATATCCGAGGGACTTTAGCTCACTGTTAGCTGAATGCAGGTCACAGGAGTGCAGAACTAAGTGCACCCCTGTGACCAACAGGAAAAATAGGACCAAAAAAGCTTTGGCCCTACTTATCCTTTAAAGCGCAATTCTGGAACTCCAATGACGTGACATTTTTCAGTCTGAAATTTTATAATCAGTCTGCTGCAAGCAAAAGGAAGCATTTTGCCAGTCTCAGTGAAGGACAAGGTCATCCAGTGCCCAGAGTGAAGCAGTCCAAATTACATCCCATCCCCCCTAAATCGTATAGAGGCAGGGCCAGTAGCAGTGCTCATAGCGCTGAGCCGAAGCATATGTAATGGTTGTAGCATGTGCTAAAATAGTGTCGATGACTGTGGCACACCGCAGCAAACAGAGATAGATTAAAGCGGTAGTGAAGTTTCTATAAGAAACTAAAAAAATGCGTCCCCATGCAGGTTTAAGCCATATGTACTAGCGGGTCATAAATGCGTTCTGAGCTGCGCATAAGTGGCTCATATTTTATTACCCGCTGACATGCAGTTGGGTCGTTTATGACAGAAAAGACCTCTAGGGTCTCTTACATTATAAAAATCTTGTCAGCAGGTTTTTAAAGAAGAGAGTTTACTACCACTTTAATAGTGGCTCATGTACTGTCCCCTGGAAAACATGATGCTAACAGTGGACAGCACAATAGTTAGCACTTCCGCCTAGCGGTACTAGGGTCGACAGTTCGAATCCCGACCTCGGCACAACCTGCATGGAGTTTGCATGTTCTCCCTGTGCCTGCATGAGTTTCCTTTGGGTACTCTGATTTCCTCCTAAACTACAAACATGTACTATTCGGCTCCTGTTTTACTTGCCCTTGGTATGTATACTGTTACTGTATGTATAAATTGTAAGCTCCTTGAGAGCAGGGACATATGGGAATGTACTACATAAATACTGTATAAATATATATATATGTAAAGCGTTGCATAAATTGACGGCACTATATAAGTACCAATAATAAATAAATGAACAGTGATGAAGGAAGAAATGTTGCTCTGCCAGTGGTGGCATTTGAAGAAAAAAATGTCCCCTTATCAGTGGTGTTGCTAAAACAAAAAATACCCCGATGGGGAAAACATACAGGTGCATTTGACAGATCAAGGCTGTTCCTAGACAAAATCCAAGAATTGTACTATTCAATGTGCCCACATCCCAAAAAATGTTCAACACTCCAAACAACAATAAATGTAACCGGGACTTTTTTAAGGGCGCATAAATGTTAAATGTAATAATAATATGAGAAAGTAAAGTTAAAAACACAGTTCCTTTCTTACACATTAATCATGATAAAAAAAAGATTTGTATTATGCCCACTTCAAAATTAAAAGTTTATACAATGTACCACAAACATTTTTCATTTCATATAGGTTGTAAGTAGCTCTCACTCAAAAAGAACAGAGTTCACATAGGAGGACCCTATATGAGCTGTTGCAGTTCTGACCCATGAAATTTCCAGATTGGAACAGCAGCAGAGCTGCAGGAGCCAGCTACACATGGTGCAAATCGAGTTTGTGTGTAAGGGAATCCAATCTCAGCTATGTGCTGTGTGGCGAGTAGGAGCTTTGCTGAGAACCCTGCCAGCAGTGACCCCTGTCCTCTGCCCTGCAGACCCCTGTCTTCTGCCCTGTTGAGCCCTGTTCTCTGCCCTGCTGACCCCTGCTTTTTTGCACTGCTGAACCATGTTCTTTGTATTGCTGAACCCTGTCCTCTGCACTGCTGAATCATGTTCTCTGTACTGCTGAACCCTGTCCTCTGCACTGCTAACCCCTGTCTTCAGCCCTGCTGAACCCTGTACTCTATCCTGTTGACCCCATCTTATACCCTGCTAAACTCTGTCTTCTGCCCTGCTGACCCCTGTCCCCTCCCCTGCTGACCCTTGTACACTGCCCTGATGACCCCTGCCCTCTGCACCGCTGACCCTTGTACACTGCCTTGCTGACACCTATCTTCTGGACTGCTGTCCCTTGCACTCACCCTGTTAATCCCTGTCTTTTGCCCTGCTTACCTCTGTCCTCTGCGCTGCTGACCCCTGTATACTGACCTGACAACCTCCTGTCCTCTGCCCTGCTAACTCCTGTTGTGTGCCATGCTAAACCCTGTTGTCTGCCCTGCTGATGCCTGTCCTCTGCCCTGCTGCTAAGCCTGTGCACTCTTCTACTAACTCCTGTACATTCCCCTGCTGACTTTCCATCCTCTGCCCTCCTGACTCACTGTACATTGCCCTGCTAACCCACTCTGTCCTACAAACTAATGGAATATGCATACTGCCATACAAATGGTTTACCCTGTCCTCTGTCCTGCTGACCTCCCATCCTCCCAGACACATGTACGGTAACTCCTGCCCTGGTGCTGCATATATGCTTTACACATGCCGGAAGATGTTAAAACACACAAATTCTAAAGTGGTGCCAGGGAGTCCTGAGCACAATAGCAGTCCTTATTCACGATTCTGTCTAAAAGAAGTTTTTCTATTAGGATTTTATCCCAACCTATTAAACAGTAAAAACAAAACCCATAATTGATGATGTTTTTACACATAGAAAGCAGAGCATTGTATATCCTGGCAAAGTAGAGTATAAATATTGCTGGCTACTAAAAGGTCATTTCTAAAAAAAATACACAGCAATTTATGTCAGAATGGGGCAACTTGTATGTGCCAAGTGCCAACTGAACGCAATGAAACTATGAAATCACGCATGCAAGAAAAACAAACAATACTACACAAAGCAGATGCTCTGTTTTATATGTTTTATTTTGAAATCGCCCAACAAGTAGAAAAAATAATTGCAGATACAGAACTTGTCTATAGGGCTCATTAAACAGCAGTGTACGCTGCACTTTTTAATTGCTTTTATGTCTGTTTTATTGCACTGTGGTGCATTTGCTTTACTGGAAAAATGTGCCATACATACGAATTGCTTGTTTTTCACATAATTTGGATGTGAACTTTTTAGGGATAATTGTGCATATATACATGTGTATAATTTTATTTAAAGATGTAAGTTTTATATTCCTGGAAAACAGATTTTATAAGGAAATAAAGTACTATGAAAATTAGGCAGCTATCCACCATTGGGTTTGGTTGTTGCAGGTACAGTATGTTAACAAGAAAAACTCATGAGTTTAGCATACCTTATGGCTCAGCAGGTAAACCTAAACTTTTGTTTTGAAGCATAGAAGCATAGTCCAATATCTTGCTATATGCAGCTGAAGAATTTGTGGAATAGTGTGATAGAATTTAAAGTTCTTAATAACAGCATTTACTTTGTTTCTTTTCAATACTTGACATTAGTACAGTTTACATTTATTTTGTCCACTCCTCTGGAGTTGTCCAGTTCTTGCTAGCTAGTTAATATCAGACTACAATACGTTGGACCCTGAACAAACATGCAGATGTATGATAGCAGTTTCTTAGGTATTGTAAATTTTGTGTGTAATTAAAGTGGACTTTTCAGTAACTTTGCAAGGCTGTATACATAAATATGTGACAATAATGCTGACTATTGCTTAATATTTTTCTTTCTACCAAAAAATCTTCTATGTGTTATTCTAATAAACTCTACAGTATCTTCCCAACTACAGTATCAACCCAAATTAAACTAACCAGTCTGTAGTCACTTGGTAAAGACTTTGATCCCTTTTAAAATAGACACAACGTTGGCCTTATGCCAAGTTGGCCTCAGCAATGAGAAGGACGGAGGAGATGATGATGAGGTCTCTGACTGTACCTGGGTGCCCAGTACAGGTTTGTGGAAAGCTTGCAGTGAATTGGAGAGAGAAGCTGGCCTGTTCCACCAAATGGCAATGCTCCAGAGCTGCCGAACACTGTTATCCTCCAATCTGCCCCCCCCCCCCCCCCCCAGCTCACCTTTTTGAGATTTTTTAGCACTTGTGCAACAGAGTGCATTATTGTTATTTTCAGTCTTTTTGCAGTGTATCAAGTGTGAGAATACCAATGGTCATTTGGGTACCACGTGTATAAAGCACCTCTAACCTCTCACCATGCAGCACATTGGGAACGACACCAGTATACTAGTCAGCAGTTCTTGGATAGGTACATTGGGTTACAAGATCTTTTGAGGCAGGCCAGAAGAGTTTGTAGCTATTTCTGGTGGACCTACCAAGCCAGTGTGCTGCTGAGTGAAATTCATTGATATATCCATCTGCTCACAAACCACCTGATCTGTGACATGCCTACCAGGTGGAACTGGACTTGCATCAGCAGAGGGGCCATCATTAAGCATCTGTGTATGTCATAAGAACAGGATTGGGGCAGCTAGGCTTCTTTTTTCCACGGCAGGGTGCATGCACTGTATTGTTAGTTTGAGGAGGTGACAAGAATGTGAGCCATGACAATGTGTGCATCAGTGACCCTGTACTAGTAGTGTTCCTGCTGGAGCACACACTATGTGACATCATAGACAGGGCTCTCAAGTCAGGGCAGCAGCAGGAAGAGGAGGACTTTGTATCTCAGGGCCTGCCTTAATCAGAAACTGCCCCAGTGAGGCCACAGCAAACACATGAGGAGAAGAAGTATGGTGGCCATGGGGAATCAAGGCTGAATAGTGTAAGGATTGGTAGCCTGATCCCCAACCAGGTTACCAGAAATGGAGGCAGTTTGGACTATTGCGGTACAATAAGAACAATACAATGAATAATATAAGGTAATAATAATGAAAGATACAGATGATTTTATTGATGCCAGAAAACAAATCATTATTTACATATTAAAAACATGAACGCAGTACACATGTATATCATCAGTGAATAGTCACAATACAACTGTTGATCACAGAATCAGTGTCCTCGACTAGTTTCGCGGACTTATACCGCTTCATCAGGAGGTTATCTGTGATTAGATCAAAAAGGGGAAGAGTAATCAAAAAAGGAAAAAAATATAATAATAATAATGAAATTTTATGCAGCATCCCAATTAAGAAATTTGATTCAAAAAGGTTAAAAACGGGGAAAGAGCGACACAGCTTACCCATGCTCCAAACAGGCGTCAAGCTCACAGTGCTACCACCTGATAAATAGTCCCCCGCGGCAACTCGGGGAAGCTATATAGTGTGATGATTGGGGTCTAGGTAGTGGAATAAAATAAATAAATAAATAAATAAAATAAAATAAATCAGTATACTGTCAGCTTATCGGGGTAAGACAATTGGATGATGGTGTGAATAATTGTGAAACCATATAAGTGAAACAAATGGAGGAAGGAACAATTGCGCGTGTATTGAAATGTGTGAAAAAAAGAAACCCAACAAGTCAAAAAGTGGTGGTGAAACGGTGAGAATTAGTGAAATTGGTGAAGGTTGGGAAAGCGACGTGTGGGAAAAAGGAAAAAGAAAAAGAAAAAGTGAAGAGGGGAAGGGAAGGGAGGGGAGGGGAGATGGGGACAGTGAGGACGTGGGTAAAGATAAAAGTGCATGAAAGAAAATGAGTAAGGCAAATGTGGATAAGTATGGAATAAAGTGAATAAGGAGAAGCAGGGTATACCTGGGATTGTTGTTAATAAAGGTAGAAGGATCCCGGGAGGGGCACACCCAATAGGGGAAATGATGCCGGTGTATGACCCCAGTAGGTAGTTATAAAGACCACAGGCTCAGAGTGGAGGCATAGTAAAGCCTATCCACCCATGCCTAAGTCTCCTGTAGAGGAAATAAATGGTAACACTTTTAAATTCGGTTCACAACGCCAGTAGTAATACCTGAAAATACAGGGTGCTATCTGGGGATTTGAGAGAGAATCAAGGCTGAAGATAACATGGGGTAGTCTTCCAGGAGTTGAGTTGAGTTAAGAGGCATCTTTATATAGCTTACCCCAAAGGGTCCCGAAGGAGTGGGTTTCATGCCTTCCAAAACTTGGGAAAAAATATTTTACTGGGGGGAATTAGCTTAGAACAATGTTGTCTTCAGAGACCAGAAGGGCTTAGGTTCCTCCATCACCAGTAATTTGTGACAAATGGGCTCCATCATCCAAGAATTTGATAGACTGAATGAATGCCCATGTCCTGTCCTTTTACCTGCTACTGTTAACATCTTCTGCCATTGTTGTAGACTGCCTGATACCATTACCATCTAAAAAAAGTTTTTTAGATGGTCTGATTTTGTGGCAGCTGTTTCAAAGCTGTACATGCTATGTATTGAAAATGGTGGGAGGGGCAAGAATTGTCCCCACCCACCATGTATGGGATGCTGGCAGACCAATTGTCGTTAAACAGTTAAAATACTTACCTATGATTGGTGGTATCAAACAGCAACGGTCCTGGCACGAGTTGCTACCTATAAAAACAAAAAAAAATTGCGTCACAAGCAGCAGTTACCGGGACAAGAAGAGAAGAAGACGTTGCTCTCCGGTAATAGCGTTATGGAGTCGTTGTTGCGGCAAGTTATTGAGCGGGCTGGCACTGAGGATGGCGAGCAGTGGTTGCGGTCTTGTTTGGCTATACCTGGAAATGATTCCCCGATTTCTTGCCTTCGTCCAGAACTGACCATCGTTTCGGACGGTCCTCCGGTGTTCGCTGCAGCTCCTTCCGTAGTGTCTCTGGATGTTCCGCCACCTGTGACTTCCTTTTCCTCCCGATGGGCTCCTCCTATTGACCCCGTGATGCCAGGTTCGTCGTTCGGAGATTTCCGCGCTGAATCGGCGTATTCTCCGATCTCGGAAGACGGCGCATGCGCAGTGGATCCGGCTATTAAAAAAAAAAGGACAAGAAGACTGCCGCAAAGATTTGAATCTTCTGTCGTACAGATTCGTTCGGATGCAGGTACCGATGCGATTTCTTTGAAAAAGAAGAGGAAAACAAAACATTTAAATAGCAATATGCTGGACAAAGGTAATTCAGGGCCTAGCAACTCTGTGAGGGCTCACAATACTGTTAGGGCTACTGCAGTTGATGTTGTTAAGGATGTTGCCATGGCTACTATTCCAAATCACTCTGCTACATCTGCTGAACTGGCTGTCCCTTTGGATATTGTCCGTGATGTTGACACTGCTGTAGATCATGCCCCTGCTACTGTATCGAGAGGTGAGTCTTTGGATGCCTCTGTTCTACGTGAATTTGTTTGTAATATGTCAGCTTTATTTAAAAGAGTTTTAAATGACCCAGCTCCTTCTGCATCTGACGATCAGTCTCAATTGGCGACGGTGTGGAAGGATAATGTGCATACGGTTAAAGATGCTAATGTATTACATAATGTCAATTTGTCGTCTGTTGATTTGTCTGTGTCTCCTTCCAATGTTCCTGTATGTCCGGTTCCTGAACCGTATTTAAAAGAGGTGCTTTCTTGTGAGCTGTCACCGTTGGGTTTTCATTTACCTATGGCTCTCAAAGAAAAAATATGGAGATGTGAATATGTTGATTTAATGACACTTTTGCCGTCTTTTAAAGAGCATCGTTCTGAAAAAAAGGACTTTGACAGATTGGATATTGAGAGACATCGGTCGAGCCCTCGCAATTTTCAAAATTGGTTGCAAGCCTTTTGTATATATGCGAGTGTAATGGGTGAAAGACGCTCAGATTTATGCTGCGGTATGTTCCAGCACGTTGACATTATTTTGGAGGCCTATAAGAATTTTCCAGGTTTGTCTTGGTTTTTTTATGACGAAGCATTTAGACAAAAACTTTCTATTCATACCTCTTTGAAATGGGGTATGAAGGATGTGGGTCTTTGGCTTAATCTTTTGTTACCCCAAAAACCTGCGGCTAAACCTTTGATACCTGTAATTGGACCATTTCGTAAAGGTTTATGTTTTCAGTTTAATGAGGGTCATTGTAAATGGCTCCAAAATTGTAAATACAAGCATGAATGTGCTCATTGTGCTGGTTTACACCCTGCGGTCCGTTGTTTCAAGAAACAAGTTCATAATGCGCCTTCCAATGTGAAGGATTCCTTTCTTAAAAGCGGTAACGCCGGTGATTTTGGAAAAAATGCTTCCGTGGCTGCTTCAGTATCCAGATCGCAAGAAGGCGGACATTTTGCTTGATGGTTTTAGTTTGGGCTTCCTTTTGCCTGTTTTTTCTGGGGAAGGTTGTACTGTTCATAGGAATTTAGCATCTGTTTCTACTTATACAGAGATTGTTCGGAATAAGATTTATAAAGAAATTGCGGCCGGGAGGGTTTCTGGTCCGTTTTTAACGCCTCCGTTTATTAATTTTAGGGTTTCTCCGTTGGGAATTATTCCTAAAAAAGAAAAAGGTACTTTCCGACTTATTCATCATTTATCTTACCCGGAAGGTATGTCGTTAAATGATGATATTGACCCTGAATTGTGTGCGGTATCTTATTCTTCTTTTGATGATGCTTTGATATTGATCAGAGGTGTTGGTCAATCAGCTTTGTTGGCAAAAGCTGATATAAAGTCAGCTTTTAGGCTTCTGCCTATTCGTCCTGCTGCCTTTAATTCTCTTGGATTTGTGTTTGATGATTTGTTCTTTTTTGATAAATGTTTGCCTATGGGCTGTTCAATTTCTTGTTTTTACTTTGAACTTTTTTCTTCTTTTTTAGAATGGGTACTTCGTTTCACCTCTCATTCTAGTAATTGCTTGCATTACCTTGATGATTTTTTGTTTGTAGGGAGTGCGAATAGTTCTGATTGCCTGAATCTATTTAATCAATTCCGATTTATTTGTGACCTTTTTGGAGTACCATTGGCTGGTGAAAAATCGGTGCTGCCATGTACGTGTTTGGAATTTTTGGGTGTTCAAATAGATACGGTACGTATGGAGTTCCGACTTCCTCTGGACAAGATTCTTAAAACTAGATTTTTGTTAGATTTTATTTTATCTAAGCGAAAAGTACAGTTAAAAACTATTCAATCTTTATTAGGTTTGTTGGCCTTTGCGGCTAGGGTTATTCCTGTAGGGAGGGTTTTCTCTAGACGACTTTATCGGGCCATTTCTGGTGTTTCCTCGCCGAAACACTATATTCGAATTACTCGTGATATTCGGGGGGATTTATTAGTTTGGCAAGAGTTCCTGGTTTCTTTTAATGGATGTTCCCTTTGGCAATCGTCATTTTGTGAGGCTTCTGCACTCGATCTTTATACGGATGCTTCGGGTGGTGTTGGATATGGTGCTTTTTGGTGTGGTAAGTGGTCGGCTGAAATGTGGCACCCTTCCTGGTCTGAGCAAGGTTTTCTTCAAAATATCGTTCTTCTTGAGCTTTTTCCTGTTGTCGTTGCTTTGGAATTGTGGGGCTCTCATTTTCGGGACAAACGTATACTTTTGCATTCTGATAATAAAGGGGTTGTTTTTGCTATTAATTGTTTAGTGTCTAAATCTTTACCTGTTATTTCTCTTTTACGTTATTTGGTTTTGCAATGTCTACGATTAAATATTTGGTTGAAAGCAAAATATGTGCGTGGTGTTCACAATGTGGTAGCTGATGCTTTATCTCGCCTACAGATCAGCAAATTTCTAGAGTTGGTTCCGGGTGCAGAGGCGACTGGAGAACCTTGTCCTCCTCGATTGTGGACGTTGGTCTGATGCAAATACAATCTGCTATTACACAATCTTTGGCCCCTTCCACGTGGGCATGTTACGAGGCCGCGTGGGGGTTTTGGTGTTCTTTTTTGTCCCTTTATGGTCTTGATTGTGCTTATATTTCAGAAGGTATAGTTTTAGCTTTTGTTAATTCTTTAATGTTAAAAAATTACTCATATTCTTATATTGTTAAGACTTTAGCTGGTGTCTCCTTTTTTCGTAAATTAAATGGCGGTTCTTCATGCACTTCATATTTTTCTGTTCAATTGGCTCTTAAAGGGTATCGTAAAAGATTTAAGGTGCCTGATAGAAGATTGCCTATATCTGTTGATATGTTGGGTAAGCTTTGCGCTGCCACTGACATAGTGTGTTCTTCCCCTTTCGAAGCTTTATTGTTTAAAGTGTCTTTTTGTTTGTGTTTTTATGGGGCTTTGAGAATATCTGAGCTTCTTCCTCCAAATAAGTCTTCTAGTTTGGGCATGGCAATGTCTTCGGTTCACCTTGATACTGGGGTTCTTCGTTTATTTTTGACCAAGAGTAAATCTGATCAATTGGGTCGTGGTCATTGGATCACTATTCGCTGTCATGAGAATGTCGAGATTTGTGCAGTTTCTCTAGCATTTTCTTATTTGACCTTGAGGCCCTCTTTTAACAAGCAGTTCTTGATCCATTCCGATGGTTCCCCATTGACTGTTTTTCAATTTAATGCTGTTTTCAAGCGGTGTTTGGTTTATCTGAAATTGGATCATCTGGCCTTTTCTTCCCATTCCTTTCGTATTGGCGCAGCTACTGCTGCGGCTAAATTAGGTATGTCTGCCAGTGATATTAAATGTATTGGTAGATGGCGATCTCAATGTTTTCGTACTTATGTTCGTCTTGATAATTCTGTTTAAATTTCAGATTCTCCATACATCGTGTGGATCATCGGTCATTCCTTTGTCTATTGGGCCCATGAAAGAGCGGCTTCCAGATGCTATGGTCAGAATTTGGATTTCTCTTCGTCAAAATTTTTGTTACATTGGTATGGACAAAGGGGTATGAGATGGCATCATTTGAGAGGGGTATTTTCTTTCTTGCTTTCCAGATGGCCTATTCCGCATATTGTGGTTTTCCATTTGGCTGGGAATGACCTCGGTTGTATTAGAACTTTGGATTTATTAGCTAATATGAAGGCTGATTTACTTTTCTTTCATAATATTATGCCTGGCTGCGTTTTTGTTTTTTCCGAGGTCGTTCCTCGCTTACAATGGTTTTCTCCTCCTTTTAGGCATTTTGAGAAAATGAGAAAGAAAATTAATCAATCTATTGCTAAGTTCATTCCAGTTATTAATGGTTTTGCTTACCGACACGTGGAGCTGGAGGGTGGTGTGCTAGGCTTTTACCGCTCTGACGGCATTCACCTGTCGGATATTGCTCTGGATATTCTTAATATGAATGTCCAATCTAGTGTGGAGTTGGCCGTGGGCCGGGTGGGGTGCCTTGCTTATGTTTCATAAGCTCGGCTTATGGGACTGTTTATTCTGTGTGCTTAAATGGCTTGAGCTTTAATAGCTAAGCTATGTTAATGTTGTTGAAATATTATTTTGTGTTTTTTGACAAATTTATGCTGAATAAAATAAATATATATTGATTTATATTTAAACCTATAATAAAAAGTTTGCGGCCGTTTAACTCCACACATATTGGTTTATTGTTCATTTATTATTAATGTTGATATATTAAATTTGGCTAGATATAAGTGCTGCCTAGCATACCATGAAAATGGTGGGAGGGGCAAGAATTGTCCCCACCCACCATGTATGGGATGCTGGCAGACCAATTGTCGTTAAACAGTTAAAATACTTACCTATGATTGGTGGTATCAAACAGCAACGGTCCTGGCACGAGTTGCTACCTATAAAAACAAAAAAAAATTGCGTCACAAGCAGCAGTTACCGGGACAAGAAGAGAAGAAGACGTTCCCGCCCTCCCTTCCCATGTCGCGGCCTGTATTATGAGGTTATTTGTCCTTTTCTTTGAAAAGGGACTGTTTATTCTGTGTGCTTAAATGGCTTGAGCTTTAATAGCTAAGCTATGTTAATGTTGTTGAAATATTATTTTGTGTTTTTTGACAAATTTATGCTGAATAAAATAAATATATATTGATTTATATTTAAACCTATAATAAAAAGGTCGCGGCCGTTTAACTCCACACATATTGGTTTATTGTTCATTTATTATTAATGTTGATATATTAAATTTGGCTAGATATAAGTGCTGCCTAGCATACCATTTGTTTAACCACTTCCATATATACTGCAGCCCGACTGCGCAAAATCACGTAGCTATATGTGATTTTGTGCACAAGGTCTGGGGAGCATGTAATGCCGGCGACCCACTCCCACTGTGATTAGACACAGCAGGAGCCAATTAGCGGGTCCAGCAGCCACGATGGCCGCCGGCCACCTGCGATCATTCTCTGGAGAGACAGAGCGGCTGTCTGCCTATGTAAACAAGGCAGACTGCTGTTCTGTGAGGGAAGAAAATAGAGATCTTGTGTTTCTGCTAGGCAGAAACACAGATCTCTGTTTTCCTCCAGTCACAGCATTCCCCCCACAGTTAGAAAGCACTCCCTAGGAGCCCACTTAACCCTTTGATCACCCCTGATGTTAACCCCTTCCTGCCAGTGTCATTTATACAGTGACACTGGTCACCAAAAAGCGTCACTTAGTGTCAGATTTGTCTGCCGCAATGTCACAGTCCCACTAAATCGCCACCATTACTAGTAAAAACAATTAAAAAAGGTGCATAAATCTATCCCATAGTTTGTAGACGCGATAAATTTTGCGCAAACCAATCAATATACGCTTATTGGGATTTTTTTTTACCAAAAATATCTAGCAGAATACATATTGACCTAAACTGATTAAGAAATTTGATTTTGTAAATTTTTTTATTGGATATGTTTTATACCAGAAAGTAAAAAATATTGTTTATAACGCAAAACATAAAAACTGCAGAGGCGATCAAATACCACCAAAAGAAAGCTCTATTTGTGAGAAAAAAAGGACATCAATTTTATTTGGGTACAGAGTTGCACAACAGCACAATTTTTAGTTAAAATAACGCAGTGCCATACCGCAAAAAATGGCCTGGTCAGGAAGGGGATAAAACCTTTTGGGGGTGAAGTGATTGAAAGGGTAGTCCGCTTACAATGTTTATGATGAGAATAACCTACTGGGTATCTAATGCTTCACTGTTTTGCTCAGGTATTTTTTCACATTCAATATACTTCTCATTTGTACCATTGGTTGGGATATGAATTCTCCTTGACCAGATTGTATGCATGCCTGCAATATACATGCCGATTAATATATTTTGTTGGAATTCCATGAAACCCAAATAAAATTCTTGAAATAAAAGGGTTAGTCCTCTGCTCTGAAGGATTTTATCTGGGGGTTACACTATTTGGGCACCATCAACACCCATAACCCAATTTGCTGTGTAGCAGTTATAGATATGGTACAGTGCCTTGAAAAAGTACTCACACCCCTTGTATTTTTCCACATTTTGTCATGTTACAACCAAAAATGTAAATGTATGTATTGGGATTTAATGTGATAGACAAACACAAAATGGCCCATAATTGTGAATTGGAAGTAAAATGATAAATAGTTTTAAATTGTTTTTACAAATAAATATGTGAAAAGTGCGGCGTGAATTTGTATTCAGACCCCTAAGGCTCGGTTCACACAGGGGCGGCACTACTTGCAGCGCGACTCACAGACGCGACCTGCACACGACTTCAGAGGCGACTTGTAAAACGACTTCTGTATAGAAGTCAATGCAAGTCGCCTGAAGTCACCCCAAAAATAGTACAGGAACCTTTTTTCTAAGTCGGAGCGACTTGAGTCGCTCCTATTAGAACGGTTCCATAGTACAGAACGGAGCGCGACTTGTCAGGCGGCTAAGTCGCCTAGACAAGACGCCCCTGTGTGAACCGAGCCTGAGTCAATACTTTGTAGAACCACCTTTCCCTGCAATTACAGCTGCAAGTCTTTTTGGGTATGTCTCTACCAGCTTTGCACATCTAGACAGTGACATTTTTGCCCATTCTTCTTTGCAAAATAGCTCAAATTCTGTCTGATTGGGTGGAGAGTATCCATGAGCAGCAATTTTCAAGTCTTAACACAGATTCTCAATTGGATTTTTGTCTGGACCTTGACTAGGCCATCCTAAAACATGAATAAGGTCAATAAAGGCCAGATTTGCAGAGTGCATGACTAATAGTTGTCCTGTGGATTGTCCCACCTGAGATGTAGATCTCTGTAGCTCCTCCAGAGTTACCATGGGCCTCTTGGCTGCTTCTCTGATTAATGCTCTCTTTGCCCGGCCTGTCAGTTTAGGTGGATGGCCATGTCTTGGTAGGTTTGCAGTTCTGTCATACTCTTTCCAAATTTCGGATGATGGCTTGAACAGTGCTCTGTGAGATGTTTAAAGCTTGGGATTTTTTTTATAACCTAACCCTGCTTTAAACTTCTCCACAACTTTATCCCTGACCTGCCTGGTATGTTCCTTGGCTTTCATGATGCTGTTTGTTCACTAAGGTTCTCTAACAAACCTCTGAGGGCTTCACAGAACAGCTGCATTTATACTGAAATTAAATTATACATAGGTGGATTATATTTACTAATTAGGTGACTTCTAAAGACAATTGGTTCCACTAGATTTTAGCTAGGGGTATCAGAGTAAAGGGGGCTGAATACAAATGCACGCCACACTTTTTAGATATATTTTTTTTAATGTTGAAAACCATTTATCATTTACCTTCCACTTCACAATTATGTGCCACTTTGTGTTGGTCAATCAGATAAAACCCCAATAAACTACATTGACATTCTTGGCTGTAACCAGGGGCGTAACTATAGGGGGTGCAGCAGTCGCGACCGCAACCGGGCCCTGTGATGCAGGGGGCCCATGCAGCCCCCTCTACATATGGCCGGCAGCAGCATAGGCAGCTAGGGTACCAGTGCACCATGCACACAGGTGGCTGGAGGGTGACTAGCAGAGCTCCATACTCGACTATCACACTGGCTGCTCTTCAGTTGTGCATTCCCCGCATGACCTGTGTCCTCAGCCGGCTCCTCAGAGTACCCCTCTCCTGCTCCATGCATTGCCGCTCAGTCCGATGTCTGTTTTCCCCAGCCAGAGTCCCGCCCCCCCCGAGTCCAGCCTGCACTGCATACTTCTCCCGGGTAAACAAACAAGCACACAGATGCAGTTCAGCCCTATGAGAGCCGGCTCCCCGGAGGACACTGCAGGCTTGTCTGCCAGCCCCTCTCCTCCCCCGTCATACACAGATGATGAAAGGTCTTTCTGGGAGATATGCTGATCGCCCGTCCAACACACTGGATGGAGTCCAGGCCAACATGGATGTGTGCGCGGCCTACAGCTTGGTCATGGTGAGTGAGAGGACCCCATCCCCCACACACTAACTCTTGTGCAGGTCTCACGGTGCAAACTCAAAGGAATCACAGAGCACACCAAAATGGCTACTCCAGCTAGGATACAAATCAAAATTGTAAATAATCAAACAAAAGCTGACCTTATGATACAAAAAAATCTGACAAAATAATCCCTCTCAAATCAAAATGATATTATTTTATTATATGTTTACTCATGTTGATCCTCTGTTGTTCCTTTTGGAATACAGAAATACACACTATTTAAAATAGTGTTGTGTTTCCCTACATGAAAACAGCCCGGTCTCAGGAAGAATAAAATATAATTTTTGGATTTATAGATGGGGCCTGCCTGCTCTCCTTTTCAAATTGCCTCTGATGAGCACTATTTATGTTCCGTGCAGAAAAATTGCATGATTTCTAGATTATGTATCAGAAAAATAGGAGTCTAATAGAGTATCACTGCCTGTAATGTCCTAAATTGCCTTCTCTTAAAGCAGTGTTTCTCAAATCCAGTCCTCAGGCCCCCCCAACAGGTCATGTTTTCAGGTTTTCCATTATTTTTCACAGGTGATTTGATCAGTTTCACTGCCTTAGCAATTACCACAGCCGTTTCATCTGAGGGAAATCCTGAAAACATGACCTGTTGGGGGGGCCTGAGGACTGGATTTGAGAAACACTGTCTTAAAGTGAGTGTAACCTGAACTCTTAAATTCTGTCATTTTTACTTTCAAATATTTTTATTCCTTTAAAAAAAAAAAAAAAAAAAACAAGATACATGAGATACAACAAAAAAGAAATACAACATTTTTGCTTGAGGCATGGAAAGAGCCTACTCACTATAAAAAAACATTTGGAATATGTTTAGGTTTATAGGCTCCAGGAGACGTAGGATGCTCTTCTGACACCCCTGTAGGGAGCGAATTGTGCGCGGAAAGCCCCCGAACACCCGAAGTGTAGCCGTTACCATTGGTAGGCAAAGAGTTTTGCGTATGGTAAAGTGGTTTGGACGCCTAGCCTTGGGGCCCTGAGACTTAAGTACCTGGAGGCACTTAATCTACACTGTTAATATGGGTGTAATAAAGGGCCACGGTGTACATGAGCGAGATGAGGTAACAAAAGGGGGGGGGGGGGTTGACAGAGTGGGGGGGAGAAAAGGGAGAAGAAAGAGAAGCCAATCAACAGGATGTGGGGTGGAGGTAAAGTAATGAAGTTTACTTGTTACGCTTGTATCTCAGGGATGAGGGCAATACCCACATGTTGGGCCCATGGTTCCCAGGTGGATCCAAACTGCGCTTTTGAGTTTAGCAATAGGCTGCTCAACTTTTCCTGGGACACAATCCACAATAAATTATGCTTGGCAGCTATGAAGGAGACCCTGGGCTGTTTCCAAGCCTTGGCAATTGTCAACTTGGCACCCAGTAGGAGGGAGTGGATAGTAATGTCCAGTTTGCTTTTTATGGCTTCCATTCTGGAGCCGAGGTTGGCGAAATCAGATTTGATGTCTCTGGTAATTTGGGCAGCTGTGTTAGCCAGACCCCTCTCCAGTAGGGCAGATAGTTTAAAGAATAGGTCTGCGGTGATGACAGGTCCTGGTCTTGCAGGCTAGGGGAGGGGTTAGAGTGTTGGTAGGGAGGAGAAGGCCCGGCCGGTGACATGGTGTATTCCTCCATGGCTCGGCCCAGCAGGGATTCTGTGGATGCCGGGGAGGGAGCCAGGGGGTATTGTGTGGATCCCTGGGCCACCTGGGAGTAAGTTAGTTAGCTGGTGCTATAAGTTGCCTCAAGTCCTGTAGCTTTTCCCTGCAGGCAGCATGTGGCTGTGCTGTAGAGGTGGTGGCGGCCATCTTGGTACACCCACCTTGGCCAGCTCTGTCAAACGATCAGTCCTGGGTCGCATCTGAAGTTCGGACCGGACATCCAGGGGGGTCTCGGGGGTGTTCGGATTGTGGAGGGATCGATGCCTTCCTATTTGGGGGGTTGCTGCTCCCGCTGTAATGCTCATGGGGCAGGGGTGATGCGGAGCTCCAGGCTCAGTCAGCAATCTCGGAGCGCATGCGCACTCCTGAAATTCTGAATTTTTTAGAAGTTCACTTTTCTAATAGCAGCAGCGGGGGGGGGGGGGGGGGCAGAGACAGCTCACACAGAAAACACATGAGCTGAGAGGCAGGGAGGGGGAAGAGGAGAACAGAGGAGAGCTGCAGATGATAAAACTCATGGCCCAGCAGCCATGATAAATTGTGGTCAGTTTACAGGGGGAGGGCAGAACCAGGCAGGATCAACCAGGTTTCTTACAGCCCACAGAGGGGCAGGTTAGACAGCCCAAGCACTGGGCTGTTTAACCTGCTGTGATGAAACAGGATCTCTTTTGTTTTTTAAGGGATACAAACACTTTGAAAATAACTTCTAATGTGCATCACATCTGTGAATTAGTTATATAGTATGTCGAAAAACATACATGTTTTATTGGCTGTCAGAGATAAGCCAACTGTTTGCCTTCCTATTAGCCTGATATAAAAAAAAGTATTAGATTATGTAGGAAGTAGAAGCATAAGAGAACAGCGAGGGAAGAAAACACTTCCTCTCATTAGATTACCATAGATACACACTATATAACAGTGCAGTGCCACCTGCTGGTATATACAGGTATAATGCATATATATATATTCATAGTATGAAAAGCTACTTGCTGTTGCTCTTCCGACAATATTTACATTGTTCTAAGCACAGCACAGATTATGCCACTTATTTACAATTGTTTAGGTACACACTTTGAATATAAAATACATTGTGATTTGTTTATCCAATAGTCCAATTGCAGCTGGGGAGAAAGTGTAGCTCTGAGGGTGGCCCTGCCAATGTCTGAGCTGTGCAGCTGCCAGTGCCACACAGTCAGGAGCTGCTGGCCAGACTGTGTGTATATACTGTACTGTATTTTCTATTACGTAACACCTGAAAGAAACAAAAGTTTAGAATATTATTAATGTACAGTTTCTAGAGTATAAATCTTTAGTCTGGCAACCTCTAGACAATGAACTGGTAGGATAGGGGTAGGGGAGCAGCCTAGCAGAGTCTGAAACGAGTTGGTAGATAATATATACTGTATTAAATAATGCTTTCTAGTTAATTATTAACATGTGGCATGGTTGGAAAGAAAAGCCTTTTTTATATGTGTGGCAATCTTTACTGGCCCTCTGAAAAGCAGTATGCAGTTGATTACTTTTCAGAGCCATTTGCCCACTGGCTTGGAGGGTGTATGTTGCCTCCTGAATTTTTGTTTTAACTAGTAAATGCCTGGAATGTCACAGCACAACCCCATGCATTACATACTATTGCACAGCAGTCGCCATGCTGTCCAATGCACCTAAATAGGTCTCCTTTGACAGTGGTTCTGCTTGCCAAATGCAACTGATTATTTTCATCATGCTGCAACTGCGGTGTTGTGTACTTACATAGTCGCTGGTCATGATAGTTTGAAGCTTGGTAGTTGGTGGGAGGCTTATGTCCCATACACACGGTCAGATGTTCTGACCACAAAATCCGTCAGATTTTTTCCAACGGATTTTGGCCCAAACTTGTCTTGCATGCACATGGTCACACAAAATTGCCAGAATTTGCGATTGTCAGAACGAGGTGACGTCAAACACGTACGTCGGGACTATAAATGGGCCAGTAGCCAATAGCTTTCATCTCTTAGTTTATTCTGAGCATGCGTGGAACTTTGTCCGTCGAAATTGTCTACACACAAACAGAATTTATGCGATTGGATTTTGTTGTCGGGAAATTTTAGATCCTACTCTCAAACTTTGTGCGTCGGAAAATACGATGGAAAAAGTCCGATGGAGTCCACACACGGTTGGATTTTCTGACAACATGATCCGATCGCACATTTTCCGTCAGAAAATCTGACCGTGTGTATGGGGCATAACATTACCTGTTTACAACTACTATAACTTAATCTAATCAGTTTATGCCCAGAGGAGTACAAGGATCTGGATATCCCATTATGTGTGGAGCTAAGGAGGAGGTGAATGGCACTACACACACTGCATGCGATTTACCCCTGCAGGGGTGCAGTGACCTGGTGAGTGGGGAACTGAAGGGGAGCATGGAAGTCACCTAAGCTGTTACATAAGTCACTTTTGGACAAGCACAAGTCACTTCAAATTTTGCCACTTTTTACGCTACTGAAAGACTGGACCTATATCAACCACCATTTTTATATGTTGTTTTTATATGTTGTTTTTTACGTGTTTTTTTCTATGGAGAAATTCTTTATAATAGAATTTGTTGCTAGTTGTTGAGAGAAATTGTTGAAAATCTGATCAAAATTGCTGATTGGGCTGGAACACCCAATATTACACTAAGCACATTCGCTTTACATTGCAGGCTGACACGACAGCTTGCAATCAGCATCACCATTAGGGATTTTCTTATTTGTATTTTATTAATTATGTTTTGTATAAACCTGCTTTAAAACAAAGTGGGAACACCCGTCAAACGGTTCTCTTGTGTGGGAACAACCACACTACTCAGCACCAACCACTTAAAAGAGTGATTCGCTGTGGAGGGTTACCTTCAGGTGACGGCAGTCTTTTTTCATTTATGTTTTTTTTTCACTTACTTATTGCACATTCACCTGGGAAGAGTGACTCATTGGGCTATGTTGGCTCCCGGTTTGGGATATTTATTTCTCCATTGTTTTGTTATATTGATGAAAAATTTTCAATAAAAATATTGAACAAGGAGGAGCACTCCTCAGGTGACGGGCAGCGCCACCCACCCCTATTTTTATACACTTTTACTATTGGTATTCCTGTTGGAACCCCTTGGGGGAGGCAGCAGCCTAACTTACACCCAAGTGCTGAATCTAACAAATATGATAACATTTGTCCTAGGACCTTACAGGCCCTTGGAGACTTTTTGAAATACCCTGTTCTTTCCGTGGAACCAGTAGATGAACATTTGATGCTGCCACCATGTCCCAGAGACTTCCAACATATGTTTATGCTTATGCTGTTTTCTAAATAGATTCTATGGAACCACCAACCAATGTTAGCCCCCTGAGAAAGACATAAAACAGTTGAAACGCACTGAGGTTCTGTTATAGGTGTATTTTTCTATCAATTATATGCATTGGTGCTCTAATCACATACTTGTATTTTAGTTTTAAATATGCCATATTACCATGCATCTAGACACATTTTAAAGCTGAAGACCAACCAATCAGTTTAACACATACGTAAGATATGTATAAGGCAACTCTTTCACTTGCCAATATGTCTGTATTTCTGTCAATCTAGTCCTGTGAATTTGAGAGCATAGAAAAGCCCAGTCTGATTGTTCTTTACTATGGTTTTGTCTCTCTCCAGCCTGTTACTGGACAGTAAAAGGAGAAGCGGCACACTAGTACTCTCAGTCCCTCTTCTCTCTACTAACATCTGCATGTTATTAGCACATGCACACATGAGCACTGCAGCACAACTGATTGGCTCCCATCTCCAATATGAGCTCTGCTGTATAGGGATTGCAAGAGGCTGCTAACAAGTCAAATTCAGGTGCTTAGCCCCTTAAGGACCGCCTCCTGCACATATACGTTGGCAGAATGGCATGGCTGGGCACAAATATGTACTGGTACGTTGCTTTTTAAGTGCCCAGCCGTAGGTCCGGAGTGCATCGCAGGCGGCATGCTCCCAACCCGGTCCTGAGCTCCGTGACCGTGGCTGCGAGACCAGCGGACCGGATTGCCGATGGTGTCCCACGATCGGGTCACAGAGCTGAAGAACAAGGAGAGGTCTGTGTAAACAAACCTCTCCCTGTGCTTCCTAGTGTGGCTGTCACCGATCGTCTGTTCCCTTTTATAGGGAAGGACGATCAGTGATGTCACATGCCAGGCCACGCCCCCTACAATAAAAAAACACATAACGTCATACATAACACCTACACTGCCCCCTAGTGGTTAACTCATTCACTGCCAGTGTCATTTACACAGGAATCAGTGCATTTAAATAGCACTGATTGCTGTATCAATGACAATGGTCCCAAAAATGTGTCAAAAATGTCCGATGTGCCCGCCATAATGTCGCAGTCACAATAAAAACAATAATCACTGCCATTACTAGTAAAAAAAAATTATATTAATAAAAATGCTATAAAACTATCCCCTATTTTGTAAACGCTATAACTTTTGCGCAACCAATCAATAATCGCTAATTGCGATTTTTTTTACCAAAATATGTAGAAGAATACGTATCGGCCTAAACTGAGGAAAAAAATTTTTTTTTATATATTTTTGGGGGATATTTATTATAGCAAAAAGTAAAAAATATTGAATTTTTTTCAAAATTGGCGCTCTATTTTTGTTTATAGTGCAAAAAATAAAAACCGCAGAGATTAGCAAATACCACCAAAAGAAAGCTCTATTTGTGGGAAAAAAAGGACGCCAATTTTGTTTGGGAGCCACGTCGCATGATCGCGCAATTGTCAGTTAAAGCAACGCAGTGCCGAATCGCAAAAAGGGGCTTGGTCCTTTGGCTGCAAATTGGTCCGGGGCTTAAGTGGTTAAGCTGCTTGTAAAAAAAAATAAAAAAATGAATGATGTATTAATGAATACAAACCAACATTGATTTATGTATTTTATACTGGAGTTCAGCTTTAGATACTTTTGAAACCATATTAACAATTTCAAATAAAGAGACTCTTTGCAAGAAGCCACAACCAGTGTTTATCATGAGAAACTTATGAGCAGATAATAACTGATTGCGTGTTGTTCCATGTGATGGTACAATATGTTTCAATAGCTGAACATGTCCTTATTTAGCTATTACTTTGATGCTGGGTCTCTCCATCCTTGACTGCCTCGTGTCACAGCTGTAATAACTGCTGTCTCACAATCAGGATTTTGTCCTTCATATACAGTATATGCACTTACTTTACATAATCTAGCTATACACTGTGAGTCATTTTATTAATCCAACTCTTTGGCTTGCTGCATGCATATGTAATGTTATTTTGTAAAATGTAAATATTATAATGCACTGTTTGTCTTAAGGCTAGAATTTTATGTAAAATGTCAATGTCAGCGCTCTGCCATTTTCCTGTCATTTGGCATGCAAACACATTATCCTCTCAAGTACCCAAAAAGAAAGTCCCTTTTCTTAGTTTTACTGTAATCCAACATCTCTTGGGTCAATGTTCCTGCAGCACAGCCATGAAAGACACAGAAACCTTACTTAACTCCTTTGCCATGAATGCAAATGCAAATTATTATCATTGGCATTTGAAAAAAATCAACAAGAACCAAAAATATGTGTTAAAAACATCAATAAAATAAGAAAGAAGATAAAGAAATACAATACATGCCAAAGCCGAACCCTATGCCAATATAAAAACACATTTTAATAGCTTTGATGACTTTAAAGCCTAAATTGAGCCAAAATCAACAACAGACAAATCAGCACAAGGCACATAACTTACAGTTCATAGGATACGTCCCTTGTGCTGATTCCTCTTCTGTCATAAGGGGCTGTCACAGGCTCTCATCAAGAGAGCCCATCTACACCCACCTTTTCCGCCCAGCTGCTCCATTCATAGAAGCCATACTACAGCTTTCATGAATATAACACAATCTATGGATGGAAGATCAGACCTTTCAATTATCTTCCCATTCTCCATTCTTATGCCCTGTACACGCGGTCGGACTTTCTGACGGAAAATGTGCGATCGAATCATGTTGTTGGAAAATCTGATCATGTGTGGGCTCCATCAGACTTTTTCCGTCGGAATTTCCGACACACAAAGTTTGAGAGCTGGATCTAAAATTTTCCGACAACAAAATCCAATCATTTAAATTCCAATCGTGTGTAGACAGTTCAGACGGACAAAGTGCCATGCATGCTCAGAATAAATTACCAGATGAAAGCTATTGGCTACTGCCCTCTTTATAGTCCCGTCGTACGTGGTTTCGGTCACCTTGTTCTGAACGATCGGATTTTCCGACAACTTTGTGCGACCGTGTGTATGCAAGTCAAGTTTGGGCAAAAATCAGTCAAAAAAAATCAGACGGATTTTGTCATTGGAATATCCGACTGTGTGGGGTTTAAGGTTTAAGGTTAAATTATAACTGAGTTGACAGCCTTCATCAAAGCTATTAAATATGTTTGGTAGGAGGGTAGAAACTCTCCTGAGTTTCAGGTACATTCACTCCCCTTTGATATCATCTTAAGATGTTGTTGTACAACAATAAGAATTAAAGTTATAACATGTTGTTATCCAAAATTCCCATTAGAATTCTACATTAGGGACATTATACTCTTAAATTTCCAAAATGCACATTAAATGGCTGGACAGCTAATGGAGAACACCTACTATACTAGCAGAAAATATCAAATCTATAACCATTTTGACAATACTATTTGATTTAAAAAAAAAAAATGATACATTAGAAAGGATACTTGAGCTTCTTTAAAAACACGAAAACATGAAATGTATATAAAAACACTCCAGGTTTACAACTGTCCTTGCAAGCATGAAACAAAAAACATACAAAAAAAGTTTTATTTCTATTGGTCATTGGAAATGTTATTAATATTTTAGCATTGCTTGCTTGGTTACCCTCAGGAAAAGTCCCAGCTGAAAGAGCTTTGCTATAATATAAAATGTGCAGTGAAAAAGTGATCTGCAGAGGATCTCTTTAAGTGAACTCCAGCCAAAAGTTTTTTTGTCAGTTTTGAATACAGTGGGGAATTATTAACCTTCTGCTGGGTGTTTTATTTGCTGCCTTTGTGATACTAGGGCAGTAAATACATGGAGGAAAAAAAATAGAAAGGATCACTGACAGCAAAAAAACTATACAACTTGACGTATGCTTTAACACTTCCCAACTTTACTAGAAAAAGAAAAGTATTATTGTTTAATGTGACTCCGATAGAGAGATTCCCCATCACTTCTTGTTCCAGTGCCACCCTGTCTCTATGACTACGGTTGAGCAAATCTGCTCAGGTTTGATTGCCAAAGGTTTGGCAAATCCAGTTTCACATTCAGGGAATCTGAACTTAATGACAAATACTGTTGAAGTCTATGCAGGGGTGAATGCAGTCATTACAGCGGTTGTAAACTGCAGCTGAATAAAAACAAAACAAAAAAAAACCTGTAAGGCAATTGCATAATGTGCTAGTATGCATCACATACTAGCACATTATGAAATACCTTAGAATGAAGCTCTCCCACGACGCACTGTCACTGCTGATAGGGCTGCAATCTTCCACCGGTCCTTCTTCTGGGTTTCTACGATCCGGCTGTGTGATTGGCCGGAACAGCAGTGACGTCACTTCCACACATGCGTGGGGGGGGGGCTCGGTTCCTGCGCGAAGCTCTGAAGTTCCGGCAAGGCAAGCCAGAGCTTCAGAGTGCAAGTGCCAGCGATGACACTGGCTGCATCCAGGGTGAATATCTCCTAAATGGTGCATGTTTAGGAGATATTCATATTACTTACAAATAAGCCATATTGGGCGGACTGACCATTGGGCCACTTGGGCACTGCCCAAGGGCCCCCGAGCCACTAGGGGGCCCCATCAGGGTTGCCAGCCTCAGTAAAACCAGGGACGGTATGTAAAAATCTGTGTTTTTTTTACATCTGTCTCTGAAATGTCCCTTACCAACATCCTTTTGGTCTAAAAATCCAAGATTTTAGCTGCCCCACCTCTCAATACCTTCTCAGCCAATAGAAACATGTCTGTGTATACTGTGTGTACATGTATGTGTATACTGTGTGATTGTATACTGTGTGTGTGTATACTGTGTGGCCCCATAATCTCCTATTGCCCGGGGGCCCCATGAGTTGTCAGTCCACCGCTGGCCTTATTATAGACTTAATGTACTTGTAAGTAAAAATCACAAAGCGGGCTTTACTACTGCTTTAAGATCTAATAATTTTTAGGGCTAGTAGGCAAACTATTGTCAAAAAAAGGCATGGAAAGCTGGGCAGCTTCGAGGGCAACATTAAAAATACACAAGTCTTTCAAATATCATGCTTGAAGAATGCCTTAAAGCTGTAGATGTTGTTACCATTTTCACATTCAGTCTCAGCGACAGCATACGTTGGAATATTTTGGTGTGGAATTGACTTACATTATTAATTTACTGACCTATGAGTATAGATAACACATCATTTCCTAAAATGAAATATTTCTAAGGGTCCATGCACACTAGCTTAAAAAAATGCTGCTTCTAGCGGAGTTTAGTGTTTTTCCTGTACAAGCAGCCAATGTTGACCTAATGTTGTCCTTTGTGTCCATGCGCATTAGAACATATTTTAAACATATGAAAAACCCTTCTGGTTTGCATTTTTGAAAGCAGTTTTCTGGCAGAAAAAAAAGCTAAAAGCTTATAAAAGCTTATAAACGTTCCTAAATGCTTTTATACGCCTATACAAAAACACTCCATAGTAGCATTTTTTTCTGCCAAATGAACTGGCATTTTTTTAAGCCCAGGGTGCATGGACCCTAAAACTTAGCTCATAATATTTCCTCTGCCCCATGCCCCCTCCCCTGACTTTTATATCAAGATCCATAATACAACCATCAATTCCTTCCCTCATGTTAGTGTAACCTCAGACTCGGACCTGTTTCAGCTCCAAATGCAATCACTGTCTAAATCAGTGTTTCTTAACTCCAGTCCTCAAGACGAAAACAGGTCATGTTTTCAGGATTTCCCTCAGATGGAACGGCTGTGGTAATTACTAAGGCAGTGAAACTGATCAAATCACCTGTGCAAAATAACGGAAAACCTTAAAACATGACCTGTTGGGGCGCCTTGAGGACTGGTGTTGAGAAACACTGGTCTAAATGACTCCAGCTTCACCTCTGTAAGATCTCCAAAATATGCCCCTTCTTAGCTAATACAAAAAACTATTAATTTACTCGTTATCTTTTGTTTCGGCTATTGCAACTCCTTCCTTATTGGCCTACCTCTACACAGGCTATATTAATTTAGTCCATGTTGCTGCCAGACTCATTCACCTTATCAATACTGAAAAGTGTCCACCAGCCCTCTCTTTTTCAATCCCTCCACTGGTTCACATCAGCCTTGTCTTAAATTACCATGCAAACCACCCTCACCATTTCTTCTAATGCCACGTACACACGACCGGACTTTTTGACAGCAAAGGTCTGACGGAACGAGTCCGTCAGGCAATTAGATCGTGTGTGGGCTGCATCAGACCTTTGCTTGCCAAAAATCCGGCGGACTTTAGAAATAGAACATGTTTTACATTTTGTGTATGCTAGTCTGACAGACACAAACCGACGCTAGGGCAGCTATTGGCTACTGGCTATGAACTTCCTTATTCTAGTCCGGTCGTATGTCATCACATTCGACTCTGTCAGACTTTGGTGTGATTGTGTGTGGCCAAGTCCGTTCATTTGGAAAGTCAGTCGGAACTCCGCCCGAAAGTCCGTCGTAAAGACCATTGGACCTAGTCCCTCCAAAAGTCCGGTCGTGTGTACGCGGCATTAGACTTCCTGCTCTCTAGCTTTCTCATCACTTCCTCTTACCCAAGACTTGCTCTGGAACTCTCTACCCTATTCTGTCTCCTACCTTGTCCGCCTTAAGACGGCTTTCACACCAAGCCGCCCATAGCGTCTGCGGTAAAATGCCGCTATTTTTTGCGGAATTTTACCGTCGGATTTGCAGCGCATTTCGGCCACTAGCGAGGCACTTTTACCCCCAGCTAGTGGCCGAGAATGGGTTAAAGCCGCCCACAATATGCCACAATGGCGGCGTTTTGCCGGCGGTATTGCAGTGCTGCCCCATTGATTTCAATGGGGAGCAGCGGTGGAGGAGTGGTAAACGCACCGCTCCTTCACCGCTCCTTCACCGCTCCAAAGAAGCTGCTGGCAGGACTTTTCCTGATGTCCTGCCAGCACACCGATTCAAGTGTGAAAGCCCTCGGGCTTTCACACTGGAGACAATGGAGCAGCAGTTTAAGGGCGGATTGCAGGCGCTATTTCTAATGCTATAGCACCTGCAAAACGCCCTTGTGTGAAAGGGGTCTTAAACAATCCCTGAAAACTCATCTCGTCAAGGAATCCTATCCTCCCCCCAGCCTAACAAATTAACCTTTCTTTCTTCATCTCGTCCCCACACAGTTTTACCATTTGTACTTATCCTTCTTTTTTAGATTGTAACCTTTTGAGCAGGACCCTTCAAACCCTCTTGTCTTGAATTGCAATGCAACCATAATGTCTCCCTTTATATTTATAAAACAACACCCAAACTGCTGCCATTTTATAAATACTGTGTATAATATTGGTTATACTAATAATATTAATAATATTAATACTACAGTAGCATCCCAATATGATTGATTTTAGTTGCAAAATGCTGCTTTTAAGATGGTTTTGACCAGCAAAAAAAAAAAGGTTTTACTTGGAGCTGTACTTTTCTTAAACAATAATATACAAATAACTGTAGGAGCCTTTTTCCCACTGACAACTGATGGTGAAGCTATACTTATTACATGGTAACACTTAACACACGATCTGAATTCTCATTGGAAAAAGCTCTGATGGTTTTTCTGACGGAATTCCGACGGAATTCAGCTCAAGCTGTCTTGCCTACACATGGTCACACCAAATTTCCGATAGTTTATAACGCAGTGACGTACAACACGTACGACAGGACTAGAAAAAGGAAGTTCAATAGCCAGTAGCCAATAGCTTTTGTCTTGTAGTTGAATATGAGCATGCGTGATTTTTGGCGTGTCGGAATTGCTTACACACGATCAGAATTTCCGATAAAACGTTTTTCCGTCTGGAAAATTGAGAATATGCTATCAGTTTTTGGCTGGCGGAAATTCGGACAGCTAAATTTCGATGGAGCATACACACGGTCGCATTTTCCGATGAAAAGCTCTCATTGGTCTTTTTCTGGCCGGAATTCCAATCGTGTGTAGGCAGCATTTCCGCTCTCCTACTCACCTGTTTCTGACCCAGTGGGATATGGCTGACTACATAGCTTCTTGACAAAATGTTCCAAACCAGGTGTCCTTTCATTCCTTTTGAACCATTCATTCCTATGAAGCTTCAAAGTTGAAATGCAAAAAGAAGAGGGCTGTGGGACTTTAAATGAGGTCTACGACGTGTAAGTCAAAATTACCTCCATCCCTAATTATGGACACAAGAAATGACACAGGTATTTGCACCCACTTCTGGGCATAGACTTCCACAGGAGTCTATGCCTCTTCCTGCTGGGACACACACGGGTCCCATAGACAGCGCGGACCATTCTCATTGCGCTGCATGGCTCGCGCATGCGCAGTAAGGAACAGGGAAGTGAAGCCGCAGTGCTTTACTTCCTGATTCCCTCACCGAGAATGGTGTCGGCAGCAGCCGAAAGCCTTGGCTGCCGACATGGTGGACTTCAGGAAAGGTAAGTGCCCATTTATTAAAAGTCAGCAGCTGCAGTATTTGTAGCTGCTGACTTTTAAAAAAAAAAATTTCGCCAGACTCCCTCTTTAATGGTGGCCCATACATCAACTTCTAAAATCATGAATTGTAAATGACATAGTAAAAGATGAGTAAATGGTAAATGTTAATGCATTGTTGTGGCATCAGTAGCTCAACGTGTTCCATGGTTAATTACCACTCATCAGGAGCGGATGCGGTCAAAGTGTCTAAAAAGTATAAACAACGAGTCAGACCGGGTGTAAGAATGCTAAATTATTGAGGGGAAGTGGTGTAATATCCACCCATACTTATGCCCTGTACACACGGTTGGACTTTGCGATGGAAAATGTGCGATCGGGTCATGTTGTCGGAAAATCCGATGTGTGAGCTCCATCGGACTTTTTCTGACGTAGTTTCCGACACACAAGTTGGAGAGCTGGATCTAAAATTTTCCGACAACAAAATTCGATTGTTTAAATTCCAATCGCGTGTAGACAATTCCGACAGACAAAGTGCCATACATGCTCAGAATAAATTATGAGATGAAAGCTATTGGCTACTGGTCTCTTTATAGTCCCATTGTACGTGATTTATGCCACCTCGTTCTGAACGATCGGATTTTCCGACAACTTTGTGCGACCGTGTGTATGCAAGACAAGTTTGGGCCAAAATCCGTCGGAAATAATCCAACGGGTTTTGTCGTCGGAATGTCTGACCGCGTGCACAGGGCATTACAGGCTACCCATGAGTCTCATGCGTCCCACACCTTTTCTTGTGTCCAAAGTTGAAGTAAACCCAGTAGGGAAAGTTTGACAAATGATTGGTGACAGATAAGCATAAATCTGGGAACAGGGGGCTTGGGATAGGTACAGCTTCACTTTAATAAGAACTGTCTGCAGTACTAGATATCAGCCAATCCGATTTAACCATGTACTGAAAGTTAGTTTCTGTTTGCTGTATCACAATACAAATAACGTTCCTAAAATTGCATTGAAAACACAGAGTCCAAAGAGCTACTGTTTTCTCTTTAATCTTATCCAAAATCTTTAGTAATTTCTGTCCATTTTCTAACTGCAGATTGCTGCTTATAGAATAATGATGGACAGCCAACAGTGCTTTACATAGTAGAAATTATTTCCAAGCTATGCATAACAGTGGCATACAATGCAGTGACTCATATCACTATGTGCAATATTAGTGTATATTATTTGCCATTATTTAGCTTACTTTTGCCATAAAAAAAAATAACAGTGACTAATCCTAAGAGTGAAGCAGCTTAATGGTGGCAGAAAATATGCCCTAGAAAGAACATTACAGATTAAGATGGAAAAAAAAAAACCTGTTATCTTTAATAGGGTCATTGTGGCATATGGCTTAAAGTGTCTCTACCACTGCTGTGTGTTATATGGGCATCATAATGAGCAGGATAAAACAGCAGGAACAAAGCTTTTCATTGGTAATATGATTTTTATCTATTATAACCTGAAAAGACAAAGCTACAAGACACTGCGGTGATGATTACATACAAATTATTGACCTGTTTAAATATACATTTTTTAATAAACATCAAGATTGTGAAAGGGACAGAGAGGGGTCTGATTTTTTTGGTCATCTGTGTTAATGGGGAGATTTATTTCTGCTTCCTATCCTGTAGTTACAACAAAACATGACAGATAAACTCTCCAAAATAAGGAAAATGCCTTCCTAGAAAGTTGTTAATGGAACAAACGTCACCACCACTGATGGATTTCCCCTATATTCCTATCTCTTCCCATCTCTTTTCAACAAAAAAAATAAATTAAGTATTGGGTAAGAGTACATATTTTAATGTGATTTTTGCAAACATATACAATCTGTAATTAAATGTCTACATAAAGACAGTCATATTTGTTCATGACAAGCTCTGCTTTCTGACTGTGCCTTGCAGATCCTGTTGTTTCAAGAGAGCCTAATGCAGGGTTAATCTCATCTGGAACAATAGATTTTCTACAGGTTTTGTCTTAGCCCTTGTACACGCGGTTGGAAAATCCGATGGAAAATATCCGTTCGGACCGTGTTGTCGGAAAATTCCAACCGTGTGTGGGCTCCATCTGACTTTTTCCGGCGGAATGTCCGACCAACAAAGTTTGAGAGTTGGATATAAAATTTTCCGACAACATGGTCCGATCGTTTGTAGAGAATTCCGATCGGACAAAGTGCCACGCATGCTCAGATCAAATTACGAGTCCAAAGCTATTGGCTACTAGCCTGAACGTAGTCCTGCCGTAACAAACGAACGTCATCACGTTCTGAACGATTGGATTTTCCGACAACTTTGTCCGACCCTGTATATGCAACACCAGTTTCGAACAAAATCCGTCGGAAAAAAACAGACGGATTTTGTTGTCGGAATGTCCAACCATGTGTACAAAGGCTTACACCTACAATGCTTATTGGTAAACTGTCTATTGTTGTCTAGGCTGGCTTTACTGTCCTTGCTTTAGGCCAGTGATGGCAAACCTTGGAACCCCAGATGTTTTGGAACTACATTTCCCATGATGCTCATCTACACTGCAGAGTGCACGATGATCATGGGAAATGTAGTTCCAAAACATCTGGGGTGCCAAGGTTCGCCATCACTGGCCTAAAGCAAGGACAGTAAAGCCAGCCTATTAGGCCATGCTAGGGAGATTTCTATTTTTGGGAGTACTTTTTTTAACTGATAGATGGTAATTGGCTTTGATTCATGTAAAGTGTGGATTTTATTGATAGCTCCAGGAGATAATATATTTCTGATATTAAAGTGACAAGTGAATTAATGAATAAATTACACAAACGAAAATAAATAAATAAATAAATATATATAATAATGAAAATTAATTGAAGTGAATGTGAACACCTGATTAAAATTCAGCACCTGATAGTGAAACTGTAAAGTGTATGACTAGAAGTGCATACCATAAACTCAATAAAATATAAATATAAACAAATGACAAAAACAAAAATTAATAGTATCCGCATATAAAAATAATCTGATCAAAAATAGTGAATTGATAACAAATAGTCCATATATAGTCCCATGATTTCTTAGCACCAATGTGACACCCAAACTTTCACACAGGAAAAATTAGTGAATCACCTCCACCATGTATAAACACACTGCCGCTTATCGGAACTAGGTGGTTCCTTATTATAGGGGGCCACACTGTGTGTTTGGTTTTAACCCCAGCCAAGGATGTTCACAGGGTGTTCACATACACGCCAAGTACTTTTCATTATTATATATATTTATTTATTCATTTTTGTTTATGTAATTTGTTCATTAATTCACTCATCACTTTAATATCACTATTTGCACTTTACCAAGTTTTTGGTTTGGTTAGAGTGCTGTCACTGTTTTAGCGCAGCTCCTTTTTTTGGTCTAACTTTGTTGGTGTTGTATAACATTTTGATCCGCAGCTTGTTATTCTTTAGATAGCGCAGTATTTTTTTTACATGATAATATATTTCTACATAAGGTATATCTGGATGGCAAAAAACAAACAAACAACTAAAATGCATTAATAGAGCAAAGTGTGTTTCATTAAATCAATTTCTTGATATTTATTATGGGACACAGGATTCAGAGACAATCGGGTTATACTGCCTTCTAGAGGAGATTTTGATTAGAAAATAAAACTGATCAGCCTGCTATAACCCGTCCCACTCCCAGCATACCTAAGTTTTGTAGAAAAGCAGTACTAGGAGTCGGATAACAAACACAGAGGGGTGGGACCTTTGAATCTTAATGAAACAAATTTTTTTTTTTACTGTAAGTACAAATATCCTATATTCTTTCTAATTTATTAAGTGACAGAGGATTCAGAGACATGTGGGATGTCCACACGTAGTCCAACTGAAGGGGCGGCAACAGCAGCAAAAGAAAAACAATCTCATAAAAAAAATAGAAGTTAGGGCTGCCTGTAGCTCAAAAAGCTGACTGAACTTATGTCTAAGGCTAGCATCACATGAGGCTTGAACATTTACAGTATCTCACAAAAGTGAGTACACCCCTCACATTTTTGTGAATATTTTATTATACCTTTTCATGTGACAACACTGAAGAAATTACACTTTGCTACAATGTACAGTAGTGAGTGTACAGCTTGTATAACAGTGTAAATTTGCTGTCTCCTCAAAATGACTCAACACACAGCCATTAATGTCTAAACCGCTGGCAACAAAAGTGAGTACACCCCTAAGTAAAATGTCCAAATTGGGCCCAAACTGTCTATATTTTGTGGGGCCACCATTATTTTCCAGCACTGCCTTAACCTTCTTAGGTATGGAGTTCACCAAAGCTTCACAGGTTGCCACTGGAGTCCTCTTCCACTCCTCCATGACGACATCACGGAGCTGGTGGATGTTATAGACCTTGCGCTCCTCCAGCTTCCATTTGAAGACGCCCCACAGATGCTCAATAGAGTTTAGGTCTGGAGACGTGCTTGGCCAGTCCATCACCTTTATCCTCAGCATCTTTAGCAAGGCAGTGGTCATCTTGGAGGTGTGTTTGGGGTCGTAATCCAGTTGGAATACTGCCCTGTGGCCCAGTCTCTGAAGGGAGGGGATCGTACTCTGCTTCAGTTTGTTACAGTACATGTTGGCATTCATGGTTCCCTCAATGAACTGTAGCTCCCCAGTGCAAGCAGAACTCATGCAGCCCCAGACAATGACACTCCCACCACCATGCTTGACTGTAGGCAAGATACACTTGTCTTTGTACTCCTCAACTGGTTAAGCTTAACACCATCTGAACCAAATGAGTTTATCTTGGTCTCATCAGACCACAGGACATGGTTCCAGTAATCCATGTCCTTAGTCTGCTTGTCTTCAGCAAACTGTTTGTGGGCTTTCTTGTGAATCATCTGTAGAAGAGGCTTCCTTCTGGGACAACAGCCATGCAGGCCAATTTGATGCAGTGTGCGGCATATGGTCTGAGCACTGGCATGCTGACCCCTCACCCCTTCAACCTCTGCAGCAATGCTGGCAGCACTCATACATCTATTTCCCAAAGACAACCTATGGATATGACACTGAGCATGTGCCAACTTCCTTAGTCGACCATGGCGAGGCCTGTTCTGAGTGGAATCTGTCCTGGTTAATCGCTGTATGGTCTTGGTCACCGTGCTGCAGCTCAGTTTCAGGGTCTTGGCAATCTTCTGATGGCCTAGGCCAGTGATGGCGAACCTTGGCACCCCAGATGTTTTCGAACTACATTTCCCACGATGCTCAACTACACTGCAGAATGCATGGGCATCATGGGAAATGTAGTTTCAAAACATCTGGGGTGCCAAGGTTCGCCATCACTGGCCTAGGCCATCTTTATGTAGACCAAAAAAATTTTTTTCAGATCCTTAGCGAGTCCTTTGCCATGAGGTGCCATGTTGAACTTGCAGTTACCAGTAAGAGAGCATGAGAGCGATAACACCAAATTTAACACACCTGTTCCACATTCACACCTGAGACCTTGTAACACTAACGAGTCACGTGAGACCAGGGAGGGAAAATGGCTAAATGGGTCCAATTTGGGCATTTTCACTTAGGGGTGTACTCACTTTTGTTGCCAGCGGCTTAGACATTAATGGCTGTGTGTTGAGTTATTTTCAAGGGACAGCAGATTATTCACACTGTTATAC
This sequence comes from Lithobates pipiens, assembly GCF_037356315.1. NCBI lineage: Eukaryota > Metazoa > Chordata > Amphibia > Anura > Ranidae > Lithobates > Lithobates pipiens. The sequence continues at coordinate 95,120,229 of NW_027507790.1, read as the reverse complement.
AAGCTGTATACTCACTACTTTACATTGTAGCAAAGTGTCATTTCTTCAGTGTTGTCACATGAAAAGATATAATAAATGTTTTACAAAAATGTGAGGGGTGTACTCTTTTTTGTGAGATACTGTACCTGGTCTAATTGAGAACATTTCTGAACAGCAGACCAGATGGGAGTCTTGCAAATCTGGAAAGAAGTCTGAGCAGATCAGAGTACCACATTTATACACACACACACACAGGCATGTACACACAGGTATTTACACACACACAGGCATGTACACACACAGAGAGACATGTACACACAGGCATGTACACACACAGGCATGTACTACACACACAGGCATGTACACACAGAGAAATGTACACACACAGGCATGTACACAGTCACACACACAGACCCCCTGACCCCCCCCCCCCCCCCCAGTCCCAGCTCTTGTTTCCATATGCAGAGGGGTGCACATGCAGGAAATGGCCAGAGGTGGGCAGCAAAGAGCCAAATGTCAGATCATGACAGAGCAGCAGCCTTTTGACTTATACACATACAGGAGCATCCACGGTGCTCCTCTGCACCCGACCATGCCTTCTCATATTCCTGCCAGTCAGCCAGGCCCATCCAGATGCTGGGGCCCCTTACAAGTGTATGGGCTGTACCCCCCTGATGGCGGCCCTGTTGGGGAGTGCAAAATCTTGTGCAGTTGTGCATGGTAGTAAATCAACTTCTAACTTCAGCTTGTTTGATTTAGCTTTGACAAAAAAAAAACCTGGAAGCTGATTTCTTTGTAGAGCTGCACCAAATTTTGTACTCTCCAGTTTAAGTAAATCAACCACATTGTATCTTTTTATGCTTGCTAGAGTAGAAAAAATGTTAACAAAGAACAAAAGCAGTAAAGATAAAATAGCTAGAGCAGGTTTTAAAGTAGGTCAGTCTCAGGGTCAAAGGTCAATGTTTCAGTCAAAGGTCAGGTAAAAGGTCAGAGTCAGTTTATTTTAAGCAGAATTTAAAAAACGTTTTAAATGAGTATCATGCCTGTGTGTACATGTCTCTGTATGTGTGTACATGCCTGTGTGTGTGTGCATGCCTGTGTGTGTACATGCCTGTGTGTGTGTGTGTGTGTGTGTGTGTGTACATGCCTGTGTGTACATGTACATGCCTGTGTGTGTGTGTACATACCTGTGTATGTGTACATGCCTTTGTGTGTACATGCCTGTGTGTGTGTATGTACATGCCTGTGTGTACATGTCTCTGTGTGTGTGTACATGCTTGTGTGTGTACATGCTTGTGTGTATATCACATGAGTGGTGCTAGGAGCGTATAGGTGTGGGGGGGCTGCAGGTGCAAAGGGGGGCTGAGAGTGTACAGGTGTGAGGGAGCTGAGAGCATACAGGTGTGAGGGGACTCAGAGCGTAAAGGTGTGAGAGGGGCTGATGCACTGAAGGACGTGGTGGGATGGCTAGTGGGCAGATTCAGTGGGATGGCTAGTGGGTGGAACCCTGGGGAATGCTGGTGGTCAGGCTTAGGGGGGGTTGCAGGCCTGAAGCTGTGTAAGGGGTCCCACAATTTCTGATGGCTGCCCTGCTCCCCAATGTATCTTTTTATGCATATAAGAGGAGAAAACACACAAAGGGGGGACCTCAGCTTTACAGTGACCGATCACTGAAATAGCCAATTAGAGGCTATCACAGTGATCATTAGTGTGAGACCCGGGGCTCTCTGTGAGAGCTCAGTGTCTGTGGTTGGAGCTCACTGTGCAGCATGCTCTTAGCACAAAAAACAGGTATGCATATATATGACCCCATGGAAAAATACCCACTTTAGTGAGGCTGCATATATATTTGTACAGTTGCCAGGAAGACGCTAAGAACCAAAATGGTTTACGTAAGCTGGGGAGATATGGCAAATGCCTGCAAATCCTCAGAAATTAGGCCTTCGAACCCTAATTCCTGAGACTTTTCTTTAGATAAAGCCTTCATAGGAGAAGGCTCAGAAACCTCTACAGCTGTGAATAAATCAGTGGTTCAGTTTGACAAGGCATTGAGGTTTGCTTACAACCCTTGCATTCAGAGTCAGAAATAAAGGTTGCCAATTGGCCCATAAATTCGGAGAAGGTTATCCCACCTGGTGCAGCTTTGGAAGACTTATAGCAATGTAGGAACTCGGGGGACAATAGTCCAAGCTACCAAGTCCATAAGAAGGGAAGTTCGTCTCTGAACTGTTAGTAGATTGTGAGTTGGAGAGATCAAAGCAGTGAAACTGCTCCCTTTAGGATGTGACATGTTGCACTGCTTAGCATAGACCAGTAATCTTAGAGTACCAGATAAAGTCTTGAGTATTCATGAGATCAGGAAAGATTTAACTAGTCAGGTGTGACCAAGTCACTGTAGGCATCAACAATGACAAACCAAGGTCTCTTAGAATAGGAGCATGGGCAGGAATGCTGAAAAGGTGGGAACACAGCATGAATTGCACAGCTACTAATTCTACAGTGCTGTGGAGACAACTGAAAAAGAGGGTATAGTAATGGTGCCCAATGGTTCCAATAAAAAAAGGTAGCTCTTGGTGCTCAACCCCCATGGCCTACTGATAAATGAGTCTCCATTGAGGCAGTGGCACAGTTCTGGACCTTGACATCATTCTGTGGCAAACTAATACAGTACACAAAGGCCTGGAAAGTACTATAGGCAGGGCCCAGGGTCCTATGGTCACATTGCAGTGATCTTTGGTCCAGTGGGGTCTGGTTATGGCCTAAAAAGCTATTGCTGAATGCTAGGTTGAAGAGAGAAAAGAAAATAATGCTAGTACAATAATCTCTATACTCCTAGGACACTAGCAAAAAGCAGAGGCATGCTGACCAGGCTGGTCTACCAGTATCTAAATCCTCCTGTAGGAGGACATCCATGTCAAACAGAATGAAAACCACAAATTGTAAATTGTACAATCTCTTAAAGGAAATCTCATATGCTCTGTTGTTCTCACTATTTGTGCCCTACACGTTGTAAATGTATCCATTGCAACTACATGATTGTCCCAGAATCCTAAACATTTATGTAGGATCATTTAATGATTTAAATGTCTTGAGTCATATTGCAACCTGAACTAATTATTCACACTTCAAGGAGCTTTGTAAAGCAGAGAATTTGTCATTCTCTAAACGTTCACTGCAGGTCAATCTTCCTAGTTAATTAAGTTTTAAGTTTTAATGTGCAGTGAATGATACCCCACCAGTGAATATTTGATTAAAGGCACATGCATTACTTAATTAATTCGCTCCTGGAAATCATTGAGTATGGTAAAATTTTACTGGCCATCAGCTATTGTTATTCTAAAGTAAGGCCAGTACCATGAAAATGCATTGCTTGTATAATGCAATTGTGCTTGTCTGTGCATTGATTTATTGAAAGACAGATTCCTTATAGGTTATTTGGAGTGAGCACCATCAAACAGTTCAAGTTTAAAACTAACATCAGATGCTTGCTGAAATTTTAAAATCTAGATGAGTCTATACACCATCCAGTTCCTACAAAACTTAAGTTGGCTTTCTTACCTGGATTGTGGGAGATAATATTTTAGACACAAGATCTAGTTCATCTTAAATTGCTTTGTAGCTACCAGCATAAAGGAAAGTCATAAAAATAGCTGAAATACATCACTCCAGGGGGACAGATGTCATTTACACAGCAGTGCTGCGGCTTGGCAACTATTACATTTTAACTTATTTTTTATAGTCTAAATAAGAGCAGTATTGTACTGTACAACCCAAAACAAGAGCTAACTGTATCTGATCATGCTACCTCAAGATCTTTTGCTTTACCTTTACAGTAATGGATAACCTACTGAGGACCTAATTAGATCTAGAATCATTATATAATACATAAGGTACTTTTTAACCACTTCAGCCCCAAGGCTCTTTTTTACACTTGTTGCTTACAAGTTAAAATATTTTTTTTTGCTAGAAAATTACTTAGAACCCACAAACATAATATATATTTTTTGTAACACCCTAGAGAATAACATGGCGGTTGTTGTAATACTTTCTGTCACACCGTATTTGCACAGCCGTCGTACAAGCACACTTTTTTTGGGGAAAAAATAATTTTTTGAGTTAAAAAATAAGACAACAGTAAAGTTAGCCATTTTTTTTATATTGTGAAAGATAATGTTACACCGGGTAAAATGATACCCAACATGTTCAAAATTGCGCCTGCTCATGGAATGGCGACAAACGTTTACCCTAAAAAATCTCCATATGTGACGTTTAAAAAATTAAGAGGAGATCTGGGGCTAGAATTATTGCTCTTGCTCTAATGATCGTGGTGATACCTCACATGTGTGGTCTGAGCACCGTTTTCATATCTGCACACAAGCTTGGCGGGACGGCGCACGTTTAAAAAAAAAATTCTAATATATTTGACCTTTCGTTTTTTATATTTACACTGTTCTTCATCTCTGTTCTGTCACTTTTATCCCTATTACAAGGAATGTAAACATCCATTGTAATAGAAAAAAAGGATGACAGGACCTCTTAAATATGAGATCTGGGGTCAAAAAGACCTCAGATCTCATATATACACACTCAAATGCAATTAAAAAAAAAATGTTGTTTGAAGCTATGGGCAGAAATGATGTTTTGATGTCACTTCTGCCCTGCATTGGTATGGAGCTGGGTGGGGGCCATCTTCCCCTCACTCAACTCCATACAACAGAGGACACAGAATCCAATCCCCTCCACCACTGCCAATGGCTCCGGTAAGCGCAGCAGGAGGGGGGTTACCCTCTCCCACAGGCGATAAAAGTGATCTTGCGGCGAATCCGCCACAGAGACTACTTTTATCTGAAAGTGAATTGCTCACTGAAGAAGCGGATACTGGGGTTATGGCAGCAGCTTGCTACCTACGTCTAACAACGGCGGGCAGTCCGTAAGTGGTTAAATACACCCAGCGTGAGCCAGCATATTCTCTACATGCTAAAAGATGAATGTAAACTATTTAGGCAAGAAGAAACCCTAATAGCATTAAAACTATACCAAAATGCTGGCGCCTATCAATTCTCAATAAAAGGTTCAGTTCAACCAAATCTGATATTGTTTCAAATTTTAGCAGATTCTGGTATCATTTCGTATATTTCTTGGTGCCTCTACTGGTGAAATCTTTGTTTACATTTCTGGATCAGCCTACTTGCTGTGGCCATTTTTGACAGGGTGCTGTTTGTTTTGTTAAATTTTTCATTTATTTTATATTATGGAAAATGCACCATGAGGTGCTGACCATGCAAAGGTGGGAAGGAAAATCAAATTCCCAAAACAGACACGAACCACGTAGGAATTATGTCAGGTAAATCTCAACATATAAGACTCCAGAGCCTGATTCAGTCCATAAGGCCTCACCTATGACAAAAATTTATCACATTTGGATGAACTGGCCCTTTGAATAATGTTGGTAACAGTTTATGCATAGTGTGCACCTAGTAGCATAGTATAGAGAGGGGCCTGGAAATGTTATTAATTATACAAGCTGACTTTCAGATTCTATTTTTTCTTTGTATGTGAAATACTCTCTTTCCCATGTTGATAGAAAATTGTCTTTAATTTTATTTTTTTAATCTAAAAGCCCAATTCCAGATATTGTAAAAAAAAATAAGAATTAGGTAGCTCAGCACCTCTTAAAATGATCCATCACCAATCTTTTTCTGAGTTGAATGATACAAAGAAATGTAACCCACTTCCTGCAAGCTTGATCAGACCATAATGTAAGGAGTCATCATGCCACCCTGGGCCACCACACTGCTGAACAGGACAACCATTAAAATAAGCCCTGCTCTATGCAGGAGTAATGACCATCAACTTCTAGATGGAAAACCAAGAGGATGAGGACCTCAACCACCATTTGGTTAGTGAGAAATGGCTGGAATAAACAAATGTATATTAAAAAAAATGATTTTGGGGGTTGGGTTGAAGGAAGGCAGAGGAGAACTTACTGGTAGGGGGAGGTTTGGGATCGCTCTGGATGTGGGGTTTAAACTTTTCCTTCTTGTCCAGATTCACACTTTTTCTTCATCCTTCAGCTTAAAAATAAAATGGGATGGAGGGGGTTGGGATAACCAAACTAGACAAAAAAACCTTCTTAGGCTTGTGATTAGATAACTTTTTAAGGTATGCATTCCTTATCTAAAATCTAATTTCTTAGTTAAGGAAAATTTGAATTTGGTAATGAAGCAAAGAGTGAAATTTCATTAAAACAACAGCTTTCATTTGATTTAATGAAGTATTTCCATTCTACCTAGCGCTAAATTGACATTTGTATTTAATGTACTATACAGTGTTTAACTTACTAAAGTATCGATGTGAAGCAAGTGAATCATTGTACATGCCACATTAATTAAATACTCTTTGTATTTGAGAAATCTTAATTAGAGGCATCTACAATCTAAAGGCACAATAAAAAGGTTGATCCAAAATAAAAACTGTATCAGCTTTATTCTCAATAAACAGTTTCATAACTAAGATATACCAACAAATCAGGATGTTCTCCTACTATTCTATTAAAGAAACTCTATTGTGGGCTCCCCCTGATAACAGACATATGTAAAAAGATCTCAAGAATTAGGAGGCCACTGCCTCTTCTCCTCAGCATGTCATAGCTGGGTATTTTTGGACCAGTAAAAAAAAGAATTTTCAAGGTGCACTTAAAGCGGAGTTCCACCCAAAAGTGGAACTTCGGCTCATTTGTCTCCCCCTCTGATGCCACAATTGACATCTTTCCGGGGGGGGGGGGGGGGGATACCTGTCTTCGCCCTATCTTTGAGAGGTATCCTGTTCCCACTTCCAGGAGTCCAGGCCGCGGCCCGTGACATCAGCGCGGGGCTTCCTCCTCCTCTCCCTGTCACCAGGCCAGTAGGAGAGAGGAGCGGGGCCTCACGCATGTGCAATAGTGTTCCCGGTGTGAAGCTGTAAGGCTACACTGCCGGGTGCCCTTACCCGCAATGGCGGCGGCAGCACCCAACAGCTGATGGAAACATCAGTTGCGGTGCCAACAGCGCTGGACTCCAGGACAGGTAAGTGTCCTATTGTTAAAAGCCATCAGCTGCAGTATGTGTAGCTGCTGGCTTTTAATAATTTTTTTGGGTGGAACACCGCTTTAACCAGCATTATATGGCTAAGAACATAGTCATAAAAGGAAGTCAATTGATAAGAGCCAATATAGAGCAAAACCTAATTGCAAAATACAGTAACCTATAGAGCAACCACATAAAAAAAAAAAAGAAGGAAAACAGATCATGGAGTAATAAATTTGCTTTGCATGTTACTGTTAATCCTCATTGTCTTCCTGGACCAGAGATTTTCTTTAATGTACATAACTAAGTATGGTCTGTGATGTTTTTTTTTATTTACTCGCACATACACATACGCACACCCATATAAAAATGATAAAATACATGTAAATCTAAGTAATTTTTTTTGTTTCCTAAAGCACTGAAATTCAAAAAGAGTATTGTAGACACTCACACTTTAGAGTTTGGTCGCACCTCCACACAGAAAATGGTGTTGCTTGCAACATATTCATGTACCTGTCAGGCACAGGAAACATGGAGTTAGGCTGGCATTACAATTACAGGCTGAGCAGCAATCTCTCTCCCTAGTCCCTGTTAACAGACAGATACATGGCTGAGGAGCTTTTTTTGCAATAGCAGCTATAGAAGTTACCCACTACAGTCTGCTAAAAGATGGACTCAATGAGGTCTCAATGTTCCTCAGACTAGTCTCAGAGCTCCTGATCAGGCTCTGCCCACCCAACAACTTAATTTCATGACCGCTGCACCTGTTGGGTTAGCAGATGCCAATGGAGAACTCTAATGCCGCGTACACACGACCGGACTTTCCATCACAATAAACTCTGACGTTCTTTGCAACTGAGTTTTTGAAGCAGTTCCGACCAAACGGACTTGCCTACACACAATCACACCAAAGTCCGTTCGTTCCAAATGCGATGATGTATGATGGGACTAGAAAAGAAAGTTCAATAGTCAGTAGCCAATAGCTTGCATCGTATTTGGTGCATCAGAATAGCATACAGACTACTGGTTTTCCCGATAGGAATTGATTCAGTCGGAAAGATTTAAAACATGTTCTATTTCTAGGTCCATCAGAATTTTTGAAGAAAAAAGTCAGATGAAGCCCACACACGATCGGAATATCCGATGAAATGATTCCGCCTGACCTTTTCTGCCAGAAAGTCCGGTCGTGTGTACGCAGCATTAGAGACTATTGCTCCATCGCTGCTATTGGACCTAATAGGCTTTGGAAACTATTTCTGTCCATTGTCAGTTACAAGCAAGGTGGACCAGATGCGGAACTAGTATCACAGAGTTTCCCATCAGACTCCACTGACTGTGTGAGTGTGCCATGTATCAATGGTTGCTGGGATGTTGGCAGCCTGCGTTCTAGCAACCAATGAAGCTTACTGTATGCCAACTTTAGATTGGTCTTTATTACCTCTAGGTTTGGTAACCACAAACTTGAGGTATATCCTTTTTAATTTGTTGCAGCCACATAGAGACTGTAAGGTCAGTTGCACATGAGCATAATAATTTACTAATGTTTACTCAGTAAACCCTAACAGAATGACATAAAGCTTGCTAAAGCCCTGTATATTATACACAATTGTTATATTTTTTTTTAAAAGACTTGTTTTCACTGTTTTAACCCTTTCATTTCCTGCACCTTCTTAGCATCCACTATCTGTCTACATGCACCCTAGCATGTCTGCATGTGTGTACAAATAGCTTGTAGCCTCCATCAGTAGCCTGTATGGCAGGGTGACAAATCAGGAGCACAATCAGGAGACCAGGACATTTATTTGTCATCCTATAACAGGAACTGCTTCAACAAGGATCTTCATGGCAAGATTGCTAGGTATTATTTTAAAAATAAAGGTTACACGTGTAATACTGAAAATTACTTCTGAAATGACATTAACATGGTTAAAAGTATATGAGACTTTAGTGATTCGGTTTACATTTATTTTAGGAAAAAAAATTTGCGATTCATTTGGCAATCCGTTAAAGTAACAAAACATACAACTGCGGAAAAAAATAAAACATTACATGTACATTTTTTGTTGACTCACCCTATAATTTATATGTGTTGTAAAGGGAAAGCTACTCATTACAATTAGTTTTGTTTGTGTTTTATGTACCGATGTATATATTAGCTTTTTGATTCACAGTGCATGCTAACCAATGTAGGGTGAATTTTAAGTGAGCATGTCGTTTCCATCAGGTTGGTCATATACAGGAAAATATAATTTATAATTATAATTCCTATCAGAAACACCCTTTTTCCTCTCGCATGCACAACCACCACAATGCACACGGTATGCTTGCAGATTTCCCCATTGCCAATAAAGTGATAGTACATTTTTTTTTATTATTATTTTTACCTACAGGTAAGCTTATAATAAAGTTCACCTGTAGGTAAAATGAACATCTTCTATACATGAACCATTTAGGAAATATTCTAGTGAGCAGCAGCCGGTAACATCACCGGTGCATGCACTATGAAGTAACGGCATACTCATGTCATTCCTTCAGAGCTGTATGCCTTGACCTAGACTCCCGCACGCATGTGACATCATCGTGGCTCATCCAGTCAGATGGCTGGAGTCCTCAAACCCAGAAGAAAGATCGGATGAAATGGGAAGCCTCGCAGCTGTGACAGCATGTTGCTGGAGGGCTTTGTTTTAGTCTTTCATAAAGTATTAAGCTATGACGGGTGGAGGAAGTTTTAAAAATGATTTCTATATACATATAAACGAGATCAGCTTGATGTAAATAACCACTTGCTGACCAGGCACCGCAGTTTTACTGCGACAGAATGGCACAGCTGGGTGAAACGACATTACCTTACGTCATTTTGCCTTTTGGCCACTAGGGGCACGTGCACACAGCGTGTGCTCGACCCCGATGCGAGTGTCCGGTGAACGCGATGACCGCCGGGCTCCTACGATTGCTCGTGACAGAGCGAGAACTGGTTCTTTCAGGGGAGAGGAGACAGATCGTGTGCTCATAGTATGTATGAACACCAATCTCTCTCCTCCTCCTAGACAGTTCCATCCCCCAACAGTTAGAGGGAACACAGTTAACCCCTTGATCACCCCTAGTGTTAACCTCTTCCCTGCCAGTGACATTTACACAGTAATCAGTGCATTTTTATAGCACTGATCTCTGTATAATTGTCAATGTATTAAAAAATGTGTCAAAAGTGTCCGATGTGTCCGCCATAATGCCACAAACCAATTAATATATGCTTGTTGCAATTTTTTTTACCAAAAATATGTAGAAGAATACATGTTGGCCTGAACTGATGAAAAAAAAATGTTGTTGATAAAAAAAATGGGGGCTATTTATTATAGCAAAAAGATATTGGGGGTTATTTACTAAAGGAAAATCGACTTTGCACTGCAAGTGCACTTGGAAGTAAAGTCGCTGTAGATCCGAGGGGGGTATGCAAGGAAAATAAAAAACAGCATTTTAGCTTGCACATGATTGGATGATAAAATCAGCAGAGCTTCCACTCATTTAAGATCTACCCCTTAGATTTAGAACGACTGCACTTCGAAGTGCACTTGCAGTGCAAAGTGGTTTTGCCTTTTGTAAATAACCCCCATTGTGTTTTTTTTTTTAATTATCGCTCTTCATTTGTTTATAGAGCAAAAAATAAAAACCACAGAGGCAATCAAATACCACCAAAAGAAAGCTCTATTTGTGGGGAAAAAAAGGATGTCAATTTTGTTTGGGTACAGCGTTGCACGACCGCGCAATTGTCAGTTAAAGCAACACAGTGCAGAATTGCAAAAAATGGCCTGGTCATTGAGCTGACAAATGTTCCGGGGCTGAAGCGGTTAATCTTACTAATGTGTTTAAAAAATGTTTCTATGTTTTGTGTGTGTGTGTGTGTGTGTATGTATACAGTGCCTTGAAAAATTATTCATACCCCTTGAAATTTTCCAAATTTTTTCATATTACGAACAAAAACTTAAATGTTTTTTATTGGGATTTTATGTTATAGAACAACACAAAGTGGCACATCATTGTGTAGTGGAAGGAAAATGATAAGTGGTTTTCCAAATTTTTTACAAAGAAATATCTGAAAAGTGTGGCATGCATTTGTATTCAGCCCCCTTTACTTTCATACTCCTAACTAAAATCTAGTGGAAAGAGTATGGTACAACTGCAAACCTACCAAGACATGGCCGTCCACCTAAACTGACAGGCCGGGTAAGGAGAGCATTAATCAGAGAAGCAGCCAAGAGGTCCATGGTAACTCTGGAGGAGCTGCAGAGATCCACAGCTCAGGTGGGAGACTCTGTCCACAGGACAACTATTAGTTGTGCACTCCACAAATCTGGTCTTTATGGAAGAGTAGCCAGAAAAAAGCCAGTGTTAAAAGAAGGCCATAATAAGTCCCATTTGCAGTTTTGTGAGAAGCCTTGTGGGGGAAACAGCAAACATGTGGAAGAAGGTGCTCTGATCAGATGAGACAAAAGTTTAACTTTTTGGCCTAAAAGCAAAACGCTATGTGTGGGGGAAAACTAAACATGCACAGCACCCTGAACACACCATCCCCACTGTGTAACATGGTGGTGGCAGCATCATGTTGTGGGGATGTTTTTTGTTGGCAGGGACATGGAAGCTGGTCAGAGTTGATGGTAAGATGGATGGAGCCAAATACAGGGTAATCTTAGAAGAAAATCTGTTAGGGTCTGCAAAAGACTTGAGACTGCGGCAGAGGTTCACTTTCCAGCAGGACAATGACCCTAAACATACAACCAGAGCTACAATGGAATGGTTTAGATCAAAGCATATTCATGTGTTAGAATTGCCCAGTCAAAGTCCATACCTAAATCCAATTGAGAATCTGTGGCAAGACTTGAAAATGAGTGTTCACAGATGGCCACCATCCAATCTGACAGAGCTTGATCTCTTTTGCAAAGAAGGATGGGAAAAAATGTCACTCTCTAGATGTGTAAAGCTTGTAGGGACATACCAAAAAAGAATTGTAGCTGTAATTGCAGCAAAATGTGGTTCTACTAAGTATTGACTCGGGCGGGGGGGGGGGGGGGGGGGGTGAATACAAATGCACCCTGCAATTTTTTACATACCGGTATTTATTTGTGAAAAAATCCTAATAAATTACATTTACGTTTTTAGTTTTAACATGAAAATGTATAAAATGTCACCAGGTATGAATACCCTTTCAAGGCACTGTATATGTATGTATATATATATATATATATATATATATATATATATATATATATATATATATATATATATAATTTAAGCTATATACTGTATATATAGCTACATTACCTTACACTATGAATGTGGGAACAAGAACAATCAACTGCAGGTCAGATGCACCTATCAATGAATTCTAAATGATCTCAGAAGTGTCTCAAACTGATGTCTAAATGCTGCCATTGACAAACGTCAGTTGACACAGGCCTGAAGAAAGGTTCAACACTTATGCCGCATACACACGACCGGACTTTTCGATGGACTAGGTCTGCCGGTCTTACCGATGGACTTTCGGCGGAGGTCCGACGGACTTTCTGAACAAAACAGACTTGGCCACACACGATCGTTCGAAAGTCCGTTCGTTTTGAACGTGATGACGTAAATGGGACTAAACAAGGAAGTTCAATAGCCAGTAGCCAATAGATATGCCCTTGCTTCGTATTTGGTCCATCGGACTAGCACACAGATGAACGGTTTTCCCGATTTTAAACATGTTTTATTTCTAGGTCCGTCTGACTTTTGGGGGAAAAAAGTCCGCTGGAGCCCACACACGACGGAATTGTCCGACGGAAACTGGTCCGCCGGACCAAGTCTGCAAGAAAGTCCAGTCATGTGTACGCGGCATTACTCACATTTTTGGACAATCCTGAACAGTTTAATTATTTGATTACGTTTGAATGTTAAAATATTATCATTTGAAGACCAGGCCTTTTCTGCAACTTTTTGTTTACAAGTTTAAATTAATATTTTTTGCTAGAAAATTACTTAAAACCCGAAATCAATTCCTTTCCGGAAAACTGCTTGTCTGTATGCTGCTGTTCCCACGGACCAAAAACGACGCAAGGGCAGCTATTGGCTACTGGCTATTGAATTTCCTTTTTCTAGTCCTGTTGTACGTCATAGCATTCTAAACGAATGGACTTTGGTGTGATCGTGTGGAGCCAAGTCTGTTTTAGTGGAACTCCGTCAGAACTCCAGCGGAACTCCGTCGGAAACTCCATCCGAAACTCCATTGGAAAGACCGTACAAGTTTATTCTGACGGAAAATCCGGTCGTGTGTATGCGGCATTAGAGATACAGAGAAGGGCTTGCACTCAAATTATTGTTCTCACTCTAATGATTGCTGTGATACCTCACATGTGTGGTTTGAACACCATTTACATATGTGGACTGACTTATGTATGCATTCACTTCTGGGATGGGGTGCTTTCAATTATTTAACTTTTTATTTCTATACTGTCCCTTTACTTTTATTTATTTTTTATCACTTTTATGTCTATTACAAGGAATGTAAACATCCATTTTAATAGAAATAAGGATGACAGGACCTCTTTATTGAGAGATCTGGGGGCAAATACCGTAGACCCCAGATCTCTCATTTACCTTTACAAGCAAAAGGAAAAAAAAATATTTATTTTGGCACAAGAACCAGAAGTGACGTCTAGCCCTCCAAGGGCATAGAGATGAGTGGTGGCCATCTTGGCCTCACTTGACTTCCTGGCCAGCAAACAGCCATATCAGATTGCTTCCAGGCTTTACCGATCAGTTAGGGAAGCCCGGGAATGACCGGCAGGTGGCGGTAGGGGGGAACCCCTCCCGCCACTTCTAAAAGTGATCCCATGGCGAATCTGCCCACGGAACCACTTTTAGCTGATGCAGAAGTGGCCATAGTAAAAAATTATAACGGGGTTATGGCAGCTAGAGTAGCTGCTGCCATAACATCAGTATTAAACATCAAAGTAATGACGTATTTTTACTATGGGCTGGTAGGCAAATGAGGAACATAAAAAATATAAATTCCTATGCAAAACATATTGGGTTTGCACGATGAACATATATAGGTTTTATTTAAACAAGAACATACAATAAAATATGTTTTAATATTTAAAATAAAAGAGGTAATATTCATTCATGCAATCCAATGGAAATCCTTAGTTTGAAAAGCCACGTTCAAAGTCATGAATGCTCTGAACAGTGTTTCCTTCTCTCCAGGGTTTCCTAGCCCTTTGCCTTTCACTGAACTCCGGGCCCAGTAATGATGTATTTTCAAATAAGATAAAGTAGGTGTCTCCAAACCCACTGTTGGTATTGTGAATATGCTCACTGATCCTTTTTTCAAAGAGCACCACATCCGCATACTGAAACCCTCACAGGCATGAGCCACACTTTGAGAAAAAAAGGATCAGTCAGCATATTTATAATATCAAAAGTGAAGCTTGGGTGTGTGCATTACAATATGTGTTGAGCTGGCCAGCTGTGTCAACGGGGTGCCTTGCCTGGCCAACTCTACATTAACTACAAGATAATAAAAATGTAAAAGTATGCAAAGTGGTGTCATTTAAAGCTGGCTTACTATACATTGCACACAATAAATATAAATATTAAAATAGTAGATAGATAGATTGATTAATAGAGTAGATACTCTCCCTTCTCTCTTTGCTCTAATTTTGGTTATTAAACGTTACAGGAAACTGTAAGAAATATTGGAAATATTGTTGCCGATCCCTCAATAATAATTGAGTATCTGCCATGCTCATTTAATTGACTAGATACTTCCTGATTCATTGACCAAGAGCAAGTATGCATATCTGCCCCCACTGCCTGATACCAGAATTTTAAAGAGGAACTGCAGTTTGCTCACATAATTTGCAAAAAAAAATGTCTTTGCCATTCTTCCCTACAACCACTTTGCATATTCTTTTATATATACTGTGATTCTGTACTTGTCAAATATTCTGCAGAATTCTCCCTCTGAGTCTGGCTGCAACCATTTTAACTGTGGGCAGCTGAAGCTGCTGCCTGTTCACTTCCTGGATTTACACAGACACGCAGAGGCACACCTCCAGCTCTGCAGCTCTTGTTGGCCCTCTTTTGACTCATCCCAGTGCCTTCCTGTCAAACTCTCACGAGAGAGAGAGACCTGTGCATGATGTCATAAGCCTAGGCTTTTTACCAGGCAAGAAACATGAAGTGGGCTGTACAAGGTATTTACTTGCAGAAAAAAATGTTTTACTATCCAAAGTTAAAACAACAAGGGCAGAAGATTTAATAGATGGAAAGATGAAAAAATCCACTTTAATGAGGCTACTTTAATCCTCTCTTCTTTATACTTCTGTTCTGTTTATCATGACTTGTATAGAGAAAAAGCTCATGTAAATTGTTAGCGCTCCTCATTGCCTAATAGGCACCCCTCTTCTGCATTGAATATTTGGCAGATATCCATATGTATTCTAGGACCCGGCAAGAGGTAAAAAGTAAGACTTCTAATCATGCTTTTTAATGTAAGCTATACAGGAATGCAATCCGTGATAAACCACTGACCTAGACAGCTGTGGTACTTAAGATCCTTCCCTGTGTTTATATTTTAAATCCTTACATAAAGCACATAGTTAATATTGCATGTCAGTCGTGATTTAGGTGCTCTCCAGTTTCCAACAACCCTATAAGGGTGAATTCACACCACAACGCAGAGCAGGTGGAGAAATAAAAAAAGAGAAAAACTGCGCTAGACTTAAATTATGAGACCAACAAAAGCAGCAGCTCAAATGTGGGATACACACAAACTTAGACAAATAGGATAGAGGAGAGCTGCGCCAATAGCATATGTATATTAGCATTGATAAAAATAATGATAAATTATGATATATATCCAGTTCTCCAGTGACACCATAGTGACTCCACACACAAAGAAGAGTGCCCGACCACCGTATAAAAGGCCTGCTTACCAGATAGCAAGCAAAAAGGGCATTTGGTTGTACCCAGCCATGGCCTTTAGCTTGCAATGATGACCACTGGCCGCAGCTCTCCTCTATCCTATTTGTCTAAGGCGGAGCAATTCACTGCTCCGGCAACTCTGAGTTGGTGGCTGTGCTAGGGTGCAGTGTGGTGGGTGATTTAGCGCATCACACGGCTCCCTTTTTTTGTAGGAGCCCGACATTGCAGTGTGATTCAGCCCAGTGCCTGCATTTTACCACAGCATGCTGCAGCACAGGCTAGGGGGTACATGGCTGGGGTTCTTTCAATAAAGTGGGTTCTTTAATTAAGTGGGCACACTTTGGCTCTAACTCACCTAAACATCTCATCTGAAATCTCTTCTCTGGCCCTACACAGGTACAAGGTTGCTTTGCATCCACCTAAAACTAAAAACTGACTGATTGCTTTGATTGTGTCTGTAGGATTGATTTACTAAAGACAAATAGAATGTGCACTTTGCAAAGTGCAGTTGCACTAAGCAAGAGCAGTTGCTTCAGAGCCTAGCTAATGAGCAGAAGCTCTGCTGACTTCCATCATCCAATTATGTACAAGAAAAACATGCATTTATTTTTCTTTGCATGTGATTGGTTATTCTTTGCAAAGTGAAACTTTAGCTCATTTACTAAGCTCTGGAGCAACTGCTCTTGCAGAGTGCACAGTCTACTTGCCTTTAACAAATATGGTATGCTGCTGCTTTTCACCAGCTGTAACCCCATCCACATTATTGTGATGTTTATGTTGTTCTTTAGTGATTTACCTAAATGATGGGCTAATCTTAATCTTTACAACACTGCCCTCTTCAAAGTCTGATTCTGATTTAAAAAGTACAGGCATCCTTTATTAACTCCTGATTAATTAACAAAAATAACGACCCCTATCCATAACACAGTATAAAGCTAGACCACCTTTATTGGAAAAGTACATGGCTGTGATTCTTTCAATAAAGTGGGTTCTTTAATTATGCGGGCATACTTTGGATCTGCAGTTCAGCAATCGCACAAAGCGAAAATGCACAGCAAACTACTATCAAAAACATCAGACTGCAGGTGACCTTGTTTCTCCATTCAGCTCTCCTTCCTCTCGGTTACACGTACACTACCTCTCCTTCTCACAGTTGTGTCCTTTCTCCTTAAACTCCCTTTTCTTCACCCCTCTTCTCCACCCCACAGCTTTTATAAATCACCCTCACTTCTGTCCTCTGCTTATTACTTTACTCACCAACTCCTGCTAAATCTAAGCCCACATGCTAATAAAACCACCAGGATGGGGCATGTACCCTAATACAAATCACACTCCCATATTACCATCACCCTTCTGCTTCTCCTAATCTCTGGAAATATATCCCCCAACCCTGGGCCTCCATCATTTAACTGTGGTCCACGCATTTATCATCCCACATCCTCTGGCAGCAGCCACAATCCACACAATTTAGTGTCTCCCCTTCTCTTGCACCTTATGGAATCTGACACTGCTTCTCCTGCTTCCCTCTCCCATGATGGCCTTCTCTGGATTCACTCCCCTAGACCCAGTGAATGGAAGGGAGGTGGAGTGGGAATCCTTCTACCCCTACATTGCACCTTTCAGGTACTTTACCCACTTCCCTCTCTGTCACTCCCCTCATTTGAGGCACATTGTATTTGTCTGTTTTCTCCAGTTTCTTTTACGAATTGCAGAGATCTACGGGCCCCGTCGACTGGTATCAACCTTCCTTGATAACTTCTCTGCCTGGCTACCCTACTTTCTCTCTTCTGAAATACCCACAATCATTCTCAGCGACTTTAACATCCCTGTTAATAGTAACACTACTGCAACTTCTGAACTTCTCAGGATAACCTCTTTTGATCGTAAGCAAAAGATTTATGCTTCAACTAACTCTGATGGCAACACCCTTAACCTTGTTTTCTCCTACCTATGCACTGCATGCAACTTCTCCAACAATTATTTTCCTCTCTCTGATCACTACCTTATTAGTTTCACTCGCTTTCTGTCTTGCACCTCCTCTCCCTCTATCTGTCTAACATTTACCCGTAGAAACCTTTGCCACTTTAACCCTTCTCTTCTCTATTCTGCTACTGACCACCTCTGTGACAACATCTCTCCTCTGCCCTGCCCCAAATTTGCCACTTCTGTCTACAACAGATTACTGTCATCCTAATTGGACACACTCACCTCCCTCACTACACACAGTTTTAGGCCCTCTTTTCTGTCTGCTTCCTCAACTGTCTGTAACATGCACTAGTTACCCCCTTACCTAAAAAGCCCTCACTGGACCCCACCAATCTCAACAACCTAAGCCTCATCTCTTTGCTTCCCTTTTCTTCCAAACTCCTTGAATATCTGCTCTACAACTAACTGAGTGACCCCCTCACTGAGAATAACCTTCTTGATTCACTTCAGTCTGGATTTCACCCTCAACACTCCACAGAAACTTCTCTTCTAAAACTCACAAAAAATCTACTAATGGCTAAAACCAATGGACACTATTCTGTACTCATAAGCCTGGACCTCTCTGCTGCCTATCACACAGCTGACCACCCCCTCCTCCTCAATAAACTCCACTCCTTTAGTCTCCATAACTGTACTCTTTGCTGGTTCTCATCCTACCTTGTGTGGCACTCTTAGAAGATTCACAGGTGTTTTTTCTTTGAAGTACTTTCAGCTGCAGGATGACAATGGAACATTTCTTATAATTCACATTGGAGAATATATATATATATATATATATATATTTATATAATTATTATTTTGTGATTCACACTTTATGGGTTTGTAGGGCATATGGGTGTTTATTGTTAGTCCTTATTATTTACATTCTTTTGTTTTCTTTACGTTTTATTGAGATAGTTATCACTTCATTGCAATATAGCTTTATGTACTAGGGTTGGTATGTATTTACACTGATTTCACAAATGTTGCACATATTGGGAATATTTGTGCCTTGGACTTTATATATTTTGTTAGTCGCCAATTGATTACAGCCCTCATGTGTTTGTGTATGAAGGGCTGGCGGGTGTTTACTATGTGACACTTGGTATTTTTTATCAGGACAGTACTCTTTTATTCACTTAGTCATTTGTGGATGTGAGAACACATTTTTGGTGTTTGCAGCAGCTTGACTAGTCAGTTTTTAGTTTCTTCCAGTACTGTTGGCAGCACATGAGAACAGCCCTTTTTTGTTTCACCCTATTTATGTACCTGTCAAAGACAGGTACATTAATCTATTGGAGAACAGCATAATGAACACTTCAGTGTGCTCCCTCCCTGGCCATAGCGTTAGACAGGTGCTTAGAATTTCCACATTGTGTAGCCTGATAGGGACTGCTTTGCCATTGATTGATAGTGCACAGAAGTGTCTTGATCCATAGCTACTATTCATTTCAATAGAAGCTTTCTATTCTGCCCACTTCTATCTGCTGTAAATTTCCTTTTATTTAGCTTTTGGCTTGGGAATCTCCTAAGAGATAGATACATTTGGCCTGGGACAGAGCTCTGTGTAGGATGTTGTCACAAAATGACAACTTACCAGCACAGACATAAGCCCTCTTTCAGCATTGCCATCCATATCTCTGTATACCAGCAAAGAGCAAGTCTTGATAACTGCCATTTTCCTAATCTGCAAACTGGCGATAATCCTTCAAGAATCTTGCAACAGATTCCTAAAGTGGCAGTAGTAATAACAGCCTAAATTTGTAGCTCATGCTAGTAACGTTACCAAAACTTGTGCAAATTCATGCTTAAATTGGGCACAAGTAGATAAATGTCATGGGAGAAGTTTCATTAAAGTGATCGTAAACCTTAGACCTTGAACTATGAACAAAGCACATCCTTCTATACTGTGTACTTGCCTCTATACAGAGCACTGAGTGTGATTTCTCTCTACTGTCTCTGCTATCAGCATGAATTTTTTTTTGCTACACCCAGTGATAAAAAGGCTCTAGCACACCTGTGACTGATATCCACAGTTGTGCATGTTCTCCATGTACTGTGTAAACGGGGTGTGTCCCTTCCTTCCTATCAGGGCTCAGAGCTCCCGTCACTGAGATCTGCACTGTGAGACTTCAGATCTCTGCCCCCTGCTGCTGGACCTGAGAAAAATCCTTTGAGATGTGTGTTTTTAGAACAATCAACAGAAGAAATGGCTGCAAATAAACAGGTATAACTTATGTAGAAGAATTCTTTAATCTCTGTATCACCTAATGCTAATCACTTCACTGGATATATGTAAGGGTTTTCAACAACTTTAAAGGGGTTGTAAAGGTAAATGTTGTTTCACCTTAATGCATTCTATGCATTAAGGTGAAAAAACGTCTCACACTGCCGGCGCCCCCAGTCCCCCCGTTTTACTTACCTGACCCCTCGAAAATCCCGCGCTCGCCCCCGCTGTCCTATTCGCCACTCAGCCTGGCCGCTGATTGGCTGGAGTGGATGGATTGAAAGCAGCGCAGCCATTGGCTCGCGCTGCTGTCAATCACATCCAATGACGCAGCGCACCGGGGCAGGGCCTTGTGATACAGCGAGCGGGTGGCTATGGCCGCCGGCTGTATCACAGGAGCGCGCCTGCAGGTGCTTCTCACCCTGCAAGGGAGCTCGCATGAACATGGGAAGTACCTGCGGGAGGAAGCAGAGACATCCGCTGAGGAACCCCAAAAGAGCAGGTTCGGGGCCACTCTGTGCAAAACGAGCTGCACAGTGGAGGTAAATATAACATGTTTGTTATTTTAAAAAAATAAAAAATTTTACTTTACAATCCCTTTAAGCCTTTTTTGACAGCATTATTTTAAAGAGATCTCCTGAGAGATATGCATAATTGATTTTTGATCTAACTCTCCAGCTTCTTCTAAAAAATTTAAATGTCATATTTACCCTTTATATATGATATTTATCATTATTTCAGGGTAAACATGCCGTGATGACAGATTTCAAAGCACGCGGCAATAACATTAGAAGTAACAGGTTATATTTGCAAAGTTGTATGTTTCCAGGGATAGATTAAAAAAAGTTTTAAAGCTTTAATTTTAGATAAAGCGCTATGATATTACACATGGAAATCTTAAGGGATTTATTTATGGGCAATCAATATTCACCCAAGATTATCATGGACTCCTTCAATCATTTAATGAAACTTGCAGCACCCCATTGACATTTTTAGTCATCTCTATATATTTGGTGGACCAATCATTCCATGATCACTGTGCATTCACCCACACAATGCCTCAACTGTGCACAGTTGTACGATAATCACACCAACAGGTGAGTGTGTGTCAAGAAGTCATTATGGTGCAATTTTTAGATTACATGCCTGAAAAGTATTCAGAAATTACCCAGGCGGTTTAGATCTTATAAAATACAAAATAATAGATGAATTTATCACTATCCAGATTTGAGTTCTATTCTTGCAGAGATTACATCGGTACTCTAATCATGGTATTATCAATACATGTATTTACTTGTGCAGTGTAAATGGCATCTGTAGGCATAACTACATCTACATAGAGATAAGACCACTCAGGATATTTTCAACATATAAAAAAATAAATTTGTCTGATCTGGTTAGAAATATAGACTAGAAATATAAATTAATTATTTCCTACTGAAGTAGGAAATCAAATGAAACGAAACCATTTTGTATGGCTTAATTCATATTTAAAACATCTATTACAAAACATTGTGTGCTTTTTTAGTGTAAATCCCAATGCCATGGCCATACAAAAAAAAAAAAAAAACACTCAGGATTTGCAAGGTTTCAAAGGTTTGCAGTTAAATAAGAGAACAGATGGTAAAAGCTTAGCTACAAAAGATATGTCCGTTTAAAATTCCTGGTGCCCATATGAGATTTCCACAATATAAAGACATAAAGACTTCGCTGAGATATTTTGTGTGTGGCTCAGGCGGCTGAGGACTCGCACAATGCCAATAAGCCTGCAGGCTTTGTCAGTGGAGAGAAACAAGAAGATTGTGCCACCTGTTTTTGTTCTCATGCTTCCATCCTTGTTATTTGGCTTACTTGTACACTGGCCATGACGGGTCGTAAGTCCAGCTACTGTACCGTACAACTCTGGCCTTAACAAGTGGACAGTGTTGACCCAAAATGCTATCACCACAACACTGCATGACAGAATACTGGACACATTAAAGTTCTGATACAACAAAGGTAAGATAATCTATGAGTAGCATCAACCATATGTTTACTGTTCCTTCCAACCTGTACGTCCAGTATGGAAGGGAAAAGCTTAGTGAGTTATATTATCTCAGTGTCATTTTATTCTTAGTCATTTTTCTTTATACTGTCTCTTGGTGTAGATGGCAGTATTGGAGGTGGTGTAGCTGCTTGTGGATTTATTTTGTGTAGAAGCATGGCTGTAAGCTCCAGAGTTTGTAAAAAGTACAGTAACCCAAAGTTTTTTTCACTGTGGGGGTAGATCAAACAAAAATAAATGATGATTGCTATATATATATATATATATATATATATATATATATATACACACTGTATAACAATGCTTTGTGCAATGCTGTTTGTCTTTTTAAATAGGTCTGAGAATTGTAGTTTACACCTGTTCAGAATTTAGCTTGAGAATCTACAGTATGTACAAGGATGGGTCTTATAATCTGTTTTGTGGCCCCTAGATATCCTACAACCCCAACATGTTCTATCAAGGAAAGTGCCTACAAAGCACTTACAATATCTATGCTCTAGCACCTTATTTATTTACAGTTAATGTTATATTTCTGGTACACCTACCTCCCATATCTATGCTCCAGTACCTTATTCCAGTGCATATTAATTATTTAGTACACCTAACATTCACATCTATACTCCAGCACCTTATACAATTCCTGTGCATATTAATTATCTGCCACACCTACCTCACACATCTATACTTCAGCACCTTATTATTTCGAGTGCATATTGATTATGTGACACACCTACCTCCAATACGTATACTCCAGCACCTTATGTATTTCCAGTGCATATTAATTATCTGCCACATCTAACCCCCCCCCCCCCCCCCCATCTAAACTCCAGCACTTTATTTTTTTCAAGTGCATATTAATTATCTAGTACACCTACCTTCTGTATCTATATTTCAGCACCTATATATTTTCAGTGCCATTAATTATCTGATGCACCTACCTCACATAGCTATACTTCAGCACCTTATGAATTTCCATTGCACATTAATTATCTGGCACACCTACCTCCTATATCTATACTTCAGCACCTCATGCATTTCCAGTACACATTAATTATTTGGTACACCTACCTCCCACATCTATACTCCAGCATCTTATATATTTGCAGTGCAAATAAATGATCTGCTACACCTACCTTCCATTTCTACACTCCAGCACCTTATGTATTTCCAGTGCATATTAATTATCTGCCACATTTACCTCCCAAATCTATACTCCTGCACCTTATGTCTGTCCAGTGTATAATATGTAGCTATACTCCAGCAATTTATATGCTTTGAATGCATATTAATTATCTGTCACACCTACCTCCAATATCTACAATACACTACAGCATAAAACGTATTTCCAGTGCATAGTAATTGTCTGTTACACTTACCTCTCATATCTATATTTTAGCACCGTATGTATTTCCAGTGCATAATATTTGCTTGTTACACTTACCTCCCATATCTATAATCCAGCCCTGTATGTATTTCCAGTGCATAAGGGCACCTTGTATTTGTCTGTGACATCTACCCTTCATATAAAATATTATCTTTAAAGTAACCCCTCCTTCCTTGCCTCATGAAAGCCATTGCTCTGAATTCTCATGCTGTCATTTTCATGCAGTTAACAGGTTTCCTATGAGAAAATTTGAGAAAGTGAAAGAACCCTGGATATAAAGGGGGGAGTTCACATTATGCTGGAGAAATTGTACGAGGGTTGCAATCCCTCGTATTTTTTCACCTTAATGCATCCTAATACTTCTGACACTGACCGCCCCCAGCCCCCGTTTTACTCACCTGAGTCCTTCACTCCCTCGGTGGAGATGCACTTGACCTCTCTGCCTGGCGTTCTTGGCTCTTGATTGGATAGATTGATAGCAGTCAGTGGAGCCACCCACTGCTGTCAATCAAATCCAATGACGCGGGTGCTGGGGGGGCGGGGCAGAGTTTGGCATTCTGTGTCTATGCACGTAAATGCTGCACTCGGGAACGCGCCCGCAAGGTAACCCCCAGGGAGAGTGCTTCTCCTAGGGGGTTTACCGATGCAGGGAGGAGCCGTGAGCGCCACCAAGGGACCCCAGAAGATGATGATGGGGGCCACACTGTGCAAAATGAACTGCACAGTGGAGGTAAATATATGTTTGTTTTAAAAAAATAAAAATAAATTAATGTTTACTGATAGCGCAAACTGTTTACTTTTTTGGGAAGATTCTACTGTACTCAGACTGCATTCAGGCTGCTTTCACACTTGGGCAGTCTGAAAACCTAGGCAGAATCAGGAATTTCTGCCCTCATTTTCAGAAACACAGCAAAACATGCAACATACTTGTGAAGCCAGTATTTCTTAATGACACCCCAATGCATGAAAATTTCACAAAAAGCGGGCCACGCCAAATGCGCTTGGCTGAGTGGCAAAATTTGGTACATGAGCTTCTTTCGCACATTTGTCACACATAGGGCAGCCTATTCAGGTGAATGGGCTACTCTATGCACAAGTGCACAGAAACACAAACTGTGAGCAGGAACTTATGTTCCCACCAGGCTAAGTGTGAATGAAGTGTCACACCTGAGCATTTAGTTTTTAACACTTTTTTGTCTTGTTTGCCTTGTGACAGCATATTGTAGCCAATTTACTTGAATAAACTTCTCTATGTATGACAAATATGCAAAGTAGCTCTTGTACCTTTTTTTTGGGACTGAGTCAGATGTGTTTTGCTTTCCTGTTTGGTGGGGAGCAGTAATTTTAATAATGCTTGAAATGAAACATTAAACATGCTAAATACCCATAACCACTTGCTGTTGTACATAAACTAATTGACAGCTATCTTTAAAAAGGCCCCCTCTTTGTGGTGTTTGTGTGTGTCCTCTAGCACCCTCGTATTCTTTGATGGTTGTGTCCAATTGAACACAGGAGATCAAAAGGACAGGTACAGAGCCATTTAAATTGGCTCTGTGGTATACAATCACTGTGACCAAATCTCAACGGTCACAACTGTAAACAAAGGCTGCATTTTGCAGCTACCACTCTGTTAGCTGAGTGGTAGTGTCAAGAAATCAGCGTCAGCAACTGTGTTCCTGATCACTAGACATACCAGTCACAATGTCACCAGACCAATGTACACCAGCAACAGTGTTCCTGACTGCTGCCACCCTGGTGCCAGTGTCCCCAGATCACTGCAGCCAGAAACAGTGTTCTTGATCACCGCCACACCAGTGCAAGAATCACCAGAGCAAGTGCAGCCAGCAACAATGTTGCTAATCACTAGCCAAACCAGTTTCAGTGTTGTCAGATCAATGCAACCAGGAGCAAGGTTGCTGGTAATAGCCACTTCAGTCTTAGTGTCACCAGACGAGTGTAGGCCAGCAACAGTGTTCCTGATTATTTCCACACACTAGTGCCAGTGTTGCCAGACCAGTGCAGCAAGCAACAGTGTTCCTGATCATTAACCAGTTTCAGTGTCACCTGAACCAGTACAGCCAGCAACAGTATTCCTTATTGCTTATTGCCACTGTGTGGCAGACCAGTGCAGCCAGCAACAGTGTTCCTGGTTGTGGCTATACCAGTGCAAGTGTCACCAGAGCCAGTGCAACCAGTAACAGTGTACTGATCACTAGCCACTCTAGTGCCAGTGTCCACAGTACCAGTGCAACCAGTACCAGTGTGCTGATTACTAGTCACTCCAATGCTAGTGTCACCAGTGCTAATGTAAGCCAGCAACAGTGTTCTAAACACCTACAAATAAGTTAAGTATCACCAAAACCAGTTGAAGCCAGCAACAGTGTCCGAATTTCATTATGGTAACACTGTAGTGGGGTGTCTAGTGATCTGGGACACTGGTTGGTATGCTAGTAGGGCAAGCCAGTGTCCCTGATAACTTGCTACAACAGTAAATCATCACCAGAGCAGTGGAGCCAGCTACAGTGTCTCTGATAAATGTCCTCACCAGTACAGTTTTACTAGATCAGTGTAGGCTAGCCACTATGTCCCTGATTGCTAGCCACACCAGTCCAAGTGACACCAGATCAGGGTAAGCCAGCAACAGTGTTGCTGAGCATTGCCACACCAGTGCCAGTGTCCCCAGAACAACTGCAGCAAGCAGAAGTGTTTCTGACCACCAAATGTGCCAGTGCCACCAGACCAATGTAGCCAGAAAAAATGTTCCTGATCACTGCCATATCAGTCCCAATGTCACAAGCACAGTATAAGCCAGCAACATTGTTCCAGATCACTACCACACAAGTGCCAGTGTCACCAGACCAATGCAGCCAGCAACAGTGTTCCTGATCACTAGCTACACCTCAGTGTCACCAGAGCCAGTAAAGCCAGCAGAAGTGTTTCTGATCACTAGCCACATCAGTGCCAGTGTCCCCAGAGCAATTTCAATCAGTAACAGTGTTTCTAATTGTTAGCCACACCAGCGCCAGTGTTGCCAGACCAGAGGAGCCAGTGACAGGGTTGATGATGATTGCCACACCAGTCCTAGTGTCACCAGTGTAAGCCAACAACAATGTTCCTGTCATGGTTATGCAATAGAGTTTGTCTCCTTACCTGTTTCCACATGTTCATCTCTAGAGACCAGCCGACCCTCACCTGACTGCTTTTGTAATCCATCCTCTGGCATGACTCCACCCTAGCTCCTATCAGAGAACTCTATATTAACCTGTGCACTGCAGGCCAACCCTGCTGATCAACCATTGTGTATTCCTTTGTGTGTTAGCTTCCTGTTACCTGGCGTGTGCTCTTCTGTTGTTCCGTTACCGACTTTGGCGTGTCATTGACTATCCCTGTTTGCCTGTGATCCTGACCTATTGGCGTGTCCCTGACTATTCCTGTATGCTTGTGGCCCCGACCTTGGCTTTATCCCTCACTATCCCTATCCTCCTGTTGCCTACTGTTGGTGTGAGCTGGGGGACCCTGGGGGTTGCGATCTGGAGCTAGTTGCAGCCAAGTCCATCCTCACCACTAGAGGCTCTGGTGAACACCTGCTGGCTCTTAGACTCCGCGCCCCAGGGAATCTTACGCTCTAACCTCGGTGGGATCTGTCTCCCGTCCGCAGCAGCTCTTGATCCCTACGGTGTGCATCTGTCACCTCGCCTCAAGGTGACCTGACAGTTCCTGATTGCTGCCATACAAGTTTCACTGTCACCAGAGCCAGTGCAGCCAGCAGCTCTGCTCCTGATTCTGGCCACACCAGTGCCAGTGTCACTAGATCAGAGCAGCCATCAACAGTGTTCCTGATCACTAGCCACGCCAGTGCCAATATCACCAGAGCTAGTGGAATCAGTAATGGCGTCATGATCACTAGCCACACCAGTGCCAGTGTAAGCCAGCAACAGTGTTCAAACCCCCACCAAATCAGTAAAGTGTCATCAGAGTCCATGAAAGCTAATGACAGTGTCCTGATTGCACTATGGTGACACTGTACTGGGATGGCTAGTGACCTGGGACACTGGCTGTCTGTCTTGTTGACACGGTATGCCAATACAGCCAGCCAGTGTCCAGGATTACTTTCGGCAACAATAAAGCATCACCAGAAAGAATATATACCCCTTGAAAGCCTGAAGGTGTTCCTTGAAAAGCAATGAAAGCTTTGCCTAATCAGGGCACAGAGCACTGTCAGAGTCATGATTGGATGCTGTCATGATGACTGTATCCAATCATGGCTCATTTCTCTTAATCCCATCCCACACTATAAAAGTATTCTTTCCATAGCTGTCATTTGTAGTGTGATAGCGTTGTGGAGAGAGATAGAACGGGGTTCTGTTGAGTGCTATTAGACAGTTATGCCCCATACACACAACAAGATTTTCCTACAGAAAATGTGTGATAGGACCTTGTTGTCTGAAAGTCCGACCATGTGTAGGCTCCATCTCACATTTTCCATCACACAAAATTTGAGAGCTGGTTCTCAAATTTTCTGACAACAAAACCTGTTGTCAGAAATTCCGATCGTGTGTACACCATTCCGACGCACAAAGGGATAGTTCAGTCAATGTGAGTATAGTGTGACCATTTAACACTGTATATTTCATTGTGTTGCTGCAAGTTTAACTCTGTATATTTAATTGTGTTACTGCAAGTTTAACACTGTATATTCAATTGCATTACTGCAAGTTTAACTCCATATAGTTATGTGCGTTACTGCAAGTTTAATGCTCTATAGTTCTGTGTGTTATTGCAAGTTCAACACCATATATTTAATTTCATTACTGCAAGTTTAAGGGCATATATTTCTGTGCATTACTGCAGGTTTAACAATGTATATTTCATATTGCACACTCACATTGGTCCCTATCCTCAAGGAGCCCACAATCCAAGGTCCCCAACTCACATTCATAGGGCCAATTTTGGACAGAAGCCAATTAGCCTACCAGCATGTCTTTGGAGTGTGGGAGGAAACTGGACTACCCGGAGGAAGCCCATGCAGGCACAGGGAGAACATGCAAACTCCAGGCAGGTAGTGCCATGGTTAGGATTCAAACGATCTAACCTTTTTTACTGCTAGGTGAGAGTGCTACCCACTACACCACTGTGCTGCCCTATATATAGATGATGAGCATGGTAATAACAATAAACATGGTAATGACATTGGTATCTCATGATATAACCACAGTAATATTCCATAGTTCCCCAATAGCAAGATTGTATAAAACCATAAGTTGCTAAATAGTGCCTGCAAGACCTGTTGTCTCACTAATCCTAAGGTGGGTATTGCATAATGACTTAAGCGCGTGATGTATATTAAAATAGAATTATTATGTATAAATAGTCTGATATATATATAAACATGAACAGGGGTAGGGTAAAAAAAACTCCACACCCAGTGCATGCTTACTTGCTGTAGTTCGTGTATTGATGGTATGGTGCCGGGCACCGTGAGCCATCCTAGGGCACCTCCAACCGGTAGCTGTGGCTAACAACTTGGCGGGGGCAACTCACATAGGCATCAACCAGGGCAGGCATGGAACCACGAGGCACTCCTGTGTAGCAAGTGAAAATATGAAAAGAATCTGGGAAGTCTCTAAGAGATATGAGTGAGGGTGAGAAAGTGGGCAGGGGACCTGTGCTAGTAAAAAGAAAATAGTGTGCAGAAAGCTGAAGCTAACTATAAACTATATGGGATGGAAGTATGAGTGAGGGAAGCAGTTACCCACCAGTGGAACTTGGGAGGTGGGAGTGGAGGGCTCTAGGGGCAGTATGTATATACTATATAATAATCAATAATTTTCCTATATGATCACCAATTTAATCTATTGCAACCATGTGCTTCATGTAAAGTCCCACTCTCTTGCTCTCTCATTTATTTTTACCATGTACACATTAACACATTTTTATTACAGTTTGTTAATAAGCACCCATCATCATGTAGGGGAGGACAGTAGGAGATGCAGACTTTCCCATGGCACTGTAAGGGGGCTAGCAGCATATGTGTCCACAGGCAAAGGTGGACGTGGTCAGTCCTCAGGCAGGGCATCATTTACTCTGTTTAGTGATGTTGCCCATGCTATCCAGACACAGCATATAGAGGAGGTGGTGGACTGGCGTATTAACTGTTCTCATCCTTCGTCACCAAAGCAGAGACTAGTGCGCATTCCCCTGCAGCAACCAGAGTGGCTAAACCTGCCTCCTTGCCCACAGGGATTCCTGCCATAGCCCCAGCATCAGGCATGGAGGAGTCAGCGGAGTTAGTTGATCACAGCATCAGCCACTTGCTCCTTGATGATGCACAGCCATTACTCGATTCAGATGTTGGTTCTGAGGTTGAGGAAGGCAGGAACATGAGCCTACAGAGAGGGGTGAACACTGTGCACAATCTGGGATTGCCCCAGCCTCAGCGTATTTCCAAATTGTCTCCAGTGGTAATAAGGATAGAGGAAATGATGATGATGAGGTCACTGACTCTACTTGGGTGCCGAATAGAACAGAGGAGTAAAGTGAGGGTGAGGCACAACCCCTACGGGGCAGCCATCATAGAAGAGTAGAGAGCAGCCACGCTATTCCATAACATTGTGGAGCTGTTAACTCCCGAGTCCCGACCCACTTCCCCCAGCTCAGCTGTCTGGGCCTTTTTTAGTACATGTGCAGCCGATCTGTTGCTATTTGCAAACTTTGTCTCAAGCACATCAAGGGTGGCAAAAACACCAACCATTTGGGTACCACATGCTTGACAATGCATTTAACCTCCCACCACTCAGCCCATTGGCAAGAGCACCTAAAAGCCACACAAAAGGGCTACAAATCTGTCTCTCCTCCTTACTAACCTCAGTCTGTCCCTGTTATGCCTCATGACCTCGCAGCAGCCTCCACTGACAGTGATGATGGTATATTGTAGGGTGTCCCAGGTCCTTGCAGCACATCTGCCAGCAGCACACCACCACGTTTTTACAGATTAAATCAACACCCACAACGCTAGGCAGCCTGGAAGTCCTACAGAGATTCCACATCCCAAAAACACTTAATCAGCAACATCGGCATCAGGGGCTTCATAGCTGCTTTAAATCTAGGACTGATTAATTTTGATAAAAGTCAGACGGTCCATGAAGTCTGTGGACAGATGCATTCTATGATCAGTAACAAAACCTCCAGCAGCTCTGAATGCCCATTTGGAAATCACACTGATTGCAGGGCAGCCCAGCAGCTCAATAGCATATTGGGCAAGTTCTGGCCAGTGGTCTATGCTCATGACCCAGTAAGCCAGTGAATCATTGACTGGAAAGCTCTCCACCTCTGTTTTAGCCCTACATAACCATCCACCATGTGCTGCAGACGCTGCCAATGGGATGTGGAAGCTGACAGCCCTGGGCGGTGAGGACTAAAAAAAAAATCAGAAGTGCATCACTTAGGAGGCCACTTTCTTCACTGCTCCTCTCTTGACCAACAGAAGCCTAGAGTCAGGAAAAGCATTTGATAAACTCCTTTTTAAGGTGTCTTCAAGAGATTTCATCTTCTGCACTCTCTGTCTGAGACTTTCCCCTTATAACGGTGGTCAATGAGGGTTGCCAACCAATAGTGATCCTTTTCCTTTATGCCACGTATTCTTGGGTTCTTTCGCAGGCTTTGAAACATCAAGAAGCCCATGCACCGCATTTGCGGAGGCATGAGAAACAGACTCCTCTGGGTCACTGAGGATTACAGTATCTGGAACTTCCTCCCAACCATGTACTACTCCCAAGGGTTCTGGGAATGGAAAACCATCTCTTACTGTTTGACGTATGTCTTCCTCTGCTTCAATGCCTCAGAAACTGACAGAATCGTCACCCTCCTCCTCTGTCTCCTCTTGTGTGTTTTGTGGCATAGGAACATTGGTGTGTGCATAAAGTCGGCCTTGAGAGTCCCCCTCCTCAGCTTTACCGGGCAGCCGGGGATGAGGGGATGAAGTCAGCTGGCAAAAGACCCACTAACCCAGGGCCAGACTGGCCTACTGGGATACCGGGAGATTTCCCAGTAGGCCGTCTGCCCTGGGGCAGCTTTTAGTTGCGGATGCATTGGTGCTTGCTACTGCGAATCACAGCGCTGACTGGCTCTATTTTCGGCAGCCATGCTGTGACACGGCTTCGCCCCCCCCAGACCAGCTTGTGTGATAGTAGATAGAATCAACGTTCCGCCTATCACACAAGCCGGTCTGGGGGGGCGGGGCGGTGTTACAGAGCGGTCACCAAACACAGAGCCAGCCAGAGCCGTGATCAAGAGGAGGAGATGCCGCCCATACAGCCTGCCCTGTGTGCCTGGATAGGAGGATCAGCAGGGGGGCTGCATATAGAGGAGATGAGCTTTCTATATTCCTCCATGCAGTCGCTAAATACTTGCAGGAGGGAGAGGAGGAGAATCAAGCATTCATTGGCTGCATGGAGAAATATTGAAAGCTTATTTCCTCTATATGCAGCCCCTCTGCTGATCCTCCTATCCAACTTCTTTTACTGCCCCACCCAGTTCACCTTGTGCTCCCTGCCCCCCCAGTGCTCTCCTCCCCCACCATACTCTTCAGCCCCCCCCCCACAGTTCTCTCCACCCCTGTTCTTTCTGCCCCCCCAACCTGCTCTCCAGTTCTCCCCATCCTTTTCTAGCCACCATCCTAGTGTTATCCACTCCCCCCAGTGCTCTTCACCCCCCAAGTCCTCTTCATCCCCCCCAGTGCTCTCCACTCCCCCCAGTGCTCTTCCCCCCCTGTTCTTCCATCCAGTGCTCTCCACTCCCCCCAGTGCTCCCCCCAGTGCTCTCCACTCCCCCCAGTGCTCCCCCCTGTTCTTTCCCCCCAGTGCTCTTTACTCCCCCCAGTGCTCTCCCCTGCCTGTTCTCCCCCCCAGTGCTCTCCACTTCCCCCAGTGCCCCCCCCGTTCTCCCCCCCAGTGCTCCCCACTCCCCCCAGTGCTCTCCCCCGTTCTTTCCCCCCAGTGCTCTGCTCTCCCCCCTGTTCCCCCCAGTGCTTTCCACTCCCCCCAGTGCTCTCCCCCCTGTTCTCTGTCCCAGTGCTCTCCCCCCTGTTCTCCCCCCAGTGCTCTCCCCTCCCCCCAGTGCTCCCCCCCAGTGCTCTCCACTGCCCCCAGTGCTCCCCCCTGTTCTTCCCCCCCAGTGCTCTTCACTCCCCCTAGTGCTCTCCACCTCATTCTACCCCCCCTCCAGTGCTCTCCACCCCCCCAGTGCTTTCCCCCCTGTTCGTCCCCCCTGTTCTTCCCCCCAGTGCTCTTCACTCCCCCAGTGCTCTCCCCCCTGTTCTCCCCCCCCAGTGCTCTCCACTCCCCCCAGTGCTCTCTGCCCTTGTTACCCCCCCTTGTTCTCCCCCCAGTGCTCTCAACCCTGTTCTCCCCCCAGTGCTCTCCACTCCCCCCAGTGCTCTCAGCCCCTTGTTACCCCCCTTGTTTCCCCCCCCCCAGTGCTCTCCCCCCTGTTCTTCCCCCCCAGTGCTCTCCACTCCCCCAGTGCTCTCCCCCCTGTTCTCCCCCCAGTGCTCTCCACTCTCCCCAGTGCTCTCCGCCCTTGTTACTCCCCCTTGTTCTTCCCCCCAGTGCTTTTCCCCTGTTCTTTCCCCCCAGTGCTCTCCACTCCCCCCAGTGCTCTCCCCCCTGTTCTCCCTCCCAGTGCTCTCCACTCCCCCAGTGCTCTTCTCCCTGTTCTTTTCCCCCCACTGCTCTCTCCCCGTTCTTTCTTACCCCCCAGTGCTCTCCAGCTCGCCCCATCACTCTCCAGCCCCCATCCTAGTGCTCTCCAGCCCTCCATCCTTGTTCTTTCTGGCCCCCTGGTGCTCTCAAGCTCCACCTATCGCTCTCCAGCCCCCCCCAGTGCTCTCTACCCCCCGTGCTCTCCAATCCTGTTCTTTTTGGCTCCCCCAGCACTCTCCACTCCCCACCCCTGTCCTCTCCACTCCCCCCTGCATTTTGCCCCCACCTATGTGCTCTCCAACCCTGTCAATGCTCTCCACCTCCCATAATGCTCTCCAGTCCCCTGTGCTTTTTCCCCTGTTCTTTCTGGCCCCAACTGGTGCTCTCAAGCTCTCCCCTACTCTTTGTACCCCCCAGTACTCTCCAGCCCCTGTGCTCTCCACCCCTGTTTTTCTGCCCCCCCATGCTCTTCGCCACCCCCCACTCTTAGCCCCCTCAGTGCTCTCAGTCTACCATGCTCTCCACCCCTGTTCTTTTTGGCCCCCCTAGTACTCTCAAGTTCCCGCCCAGTGCTCTCTGCTCCCCACCCCTGTGATCTCCACTACCTCCTGCTCTTTGCCCCCACCCATGTGTTCTCCAACCCCACCAGTACTCTCTGCTCCCCCTTCTCTCCAGCTCCCACCCAGTGCTCTCCACTTCCCTAGTACCAGAGGGCAGGCTGACTGGGGCCGGAAAATGGGGATGGCTGAAGGTGCAGGTGGCCAGGGACCACTTCATCTCACAGCAAACAGATCCTCTGAAAGGAGCACCGTCCCCATCCAAAGCGAGAACAGACCTTGCCTGCTGCTGCCCGTCATGGATATCCTGCTGGCATGCAAGGTACCATACCAAGCATCAACAACACACCTTCCCATGGACAGGGACTGCAGACTGGGACATGGGGCACAGGAGGGGCTGCATTCATGGGTATAGTGAGACTGCATTCATGGCACAGTAAAGCTGCATTTGTGGGGGACAGTGAGGCTGCAATAATGGGCACAGTGTGGTTGCAATGGTGGGCACGGTGAGGCCGTATTTGTGGGCACAGTGAGACTGCATTCATGGCACAGTAAAGCTGCATTTGATGGGCACAGTGAGGCTGCAATAATGGGCACAGTGAGGCTGCAATGGCGGGCACGGTGAGGCCGCATTTGTGGGCACAGTGAGACTGCATTCATGGGCAGAGTAAAGCTGCATTTGGTGGGCACCCACCCCCTTACCTTAGTGTATTCTTTCTGTGGAAGGTGCCCCCCCCCCCACGTTCTGAGTTCCTGGGGTCCCCCTTGATGTTTGTCCACTTACCACTTTTAACTGGAATTTGCATATATATATATATATATATATATATATATATATATATATATATATATATATATAAATATATCCCTATGTGATTTCATATCTATGTATAATACGCTCTTCATCAAATGTGCTTTAAAATGTATGGTTTTCCCTTTCATGAACAAGAAAATAATGACGTTATGCTGTGGGGCTGGTATGAATTTTTTTCCAGGGCTGGTTTTTATTCCCAGTCCGGCCCTGCACTAACCTCAGTAAGACAAGTGAGGTCCTGCAACAGCCCAATGAAAGCCCAGGATGATTTTATGAAAGACTATGTGAAGGTTTCAGATTGTATACCCCCTTTCATCCAGAGGCAGATGATAATAAGAATTTGGTGAATACAGCCTTTGTCAGCCAATCGGCAAGAGACATTAAAAGAAAATTACAGAAGCAGGATGGATTTGCAGGAATAGACATAGCCACAAAGGTGTTTGTAAATTTAAATCTAGAGACAAGAAGATGACCGAAGGATGAAAAAGAAAGTTTAATTATTAAGCCCTGACCAAAAAAAGTTCAAAGAAACAAAGAGTGCTCCGATGGAGGCTCAAAAGGGGTAAGAGGAAATTATGTGCTGAAATTGGGAAGGAACCAATGTGCATATTGCAAAGAAGAGAGACAATGGAAACAATATTGCCCCCCAGAAAGGACTTAGGAGATGGGGATCAGACCATGCAAGAAAGGAATCATGGTGGGGCCAGGTCCAGAATGGGTGTTATGAGAGGAACAGACAGGAAGAAACAGACTTTCTGGGACTCGCAGGCTTGGTATACCCAGATGAGGACAAACACTAAGACCGACCAGGCTCCATCCCGTTAGGCCCCCCAGGGTCACCGCTAACCGCTCTCTGACAAACAAATCACCATTATGGGAGTCACAGGAAATAAGGTTAAAAGACCCTTTCTGACAAAAAGACTTTGTAGCCTGGGTGGACATCAAGTCCAACATCAGTTCCTGTACATGCCAGGCTGTCCCATTCCTTTGCTGCGCAGAGACTTGCTTGGTAAACTCAGAGCACATATTCAGTATACATCCAATCTGAGGGACAGGCTGTCCTACAATTACCCCATCCCTCTGAGTAGGGATGAGCTTGAGGTTCGACTCGAATGCATGTTCGACTTGAACACCGGCTGTTCACCCGTTTGCCGAAGCCAGAACTCTGTGGCCCGTTCACGCCATATTCGTGTGGTGCTCACAGCCCACAATACACTGCGCCATCGCAGTACATTGCTGGCTTATGATTGGCCAAGCATGCACTGTGACCCCGCATGCTTGGCCAATCACAATGCTGGCAGCGAGGAGAGCCATAATTGGCAGCAGGCAGGATGCCTGACCGAATGCCTCAGCTAACTTACGCTGCATGGCCTCCCTGATCCTGCAAAGCCTGCGGAAGGATCCTCGTATTCTTCAGATCAAGGAGAGGGACCATTACTGGCTTGCCACTCTCCTTGATCCACGGTACAAGGGTAAGGTTGCGGACCTTATCTTGCCATCGCAGAGGCTGGGAGGTTACAAACTCCTGGTCCTGGACAACGTGTTGCTGAGGCTTCAGTCAGTCACAGAAGGAGTGGTGGAGAAGATGGCCATCTGACCTATGCGTTCAGACAATTTTTTAGTCCGCAGTCACAAGATATGATCGGTTCCAGCAACCATCGCCAGTGTCTGATTTACATGGTGCAGGAATACCTAGGGGCAAGGTCAGACTTGGACACCTTTCCCACGAAAATCCTCTGGCTTACAGGATCTTGAGGATGGATCACTGGCCAGAGCTTGCACAGTATGCAATTGAGCTACTGGCCTGTCCTGCATCCAGCGTTCTTTCGGAATTCACCTTCAGTGCTGCTGGAGGCTTTGTAACCGATCACAGGGTGCGCCTGTCCACCGACTCGGTTGATCGGCTGACCTTCATAAAGATGAATCAGTCTTGGATCACCACCAGCTACCAAGCACCTGAAGCTGATGTAACCAAATATTTTTTTTTTAAATGTCACATCCCTTCAAGACTGCCTATGCTGATGCTGAGTGACTGAGTGACTGTCCTGTTATATTGACTGACTATCCTCTTCCTCCTCGATGATCCTGCTGATAGCTTGGAAGAACATTTTTGGTTGTGGGTGATGCCACCAGTGGCTAAGGCCCAATTTTTCAGCACCTGTTTAACAGGGGCATGTAATTACAATTTTTGATACAATGCTTTGCAGCAGGGCTCATTCCTGCACTCCAACTAGAGTATCTGGGAGAGGTTGCAGTGTCGTGGCACCAGCATCAGTGCCTAAGGCCCAATTTTTCAGCCCCTGTTTAACAGGGGCACGTAATTACAGTTTTTGATGCAATGCTTTGCAGCAGGGCTCATTCCTGCACTCCAACTAGAGTATCTGGGAGAGGTTGCAGTGTCGTGGCACCAGTACCAGTGCCTAAGGCCCAATTGTTCAGCCCCTGTTTGACAGGGGCATGTAATTACAATTCTTGATATAATATTTCACAGCAGGGCCCGTTCCTGCGCCCACCGAGAGTAACTGTGAGGAATTATAGTGTTGTGGCACCAGCACCACCACCACAACCACCAAAGGCCCAATTTTTATACCACTGTTCAACAATGGCATGTAATTGCAATTCTTGATATAATCGTTCACAGCAGGGCGCTCCAGCGCCCACCAAGAGTCACTTTGAGGGCTTACAGTGTTGTGGCAACACCAACACCTCAGGCCCACATTTCTGCAGAGCATATAGGGCAGGCCCCTACTTTCAAACATCCAACTTACAAATGTCTCCTACTTGCAAACGAAAGGAGACAACAGGAAGGGAGATGAAAAAACAGGGGTTACAACCCTTCCCTGTGTTTTCCAAAAAGCTTAAAAATAGATTTTTTGACTGTAAGTACACTTTAAAAATGTACTAGTTTAAAATTACAAACAGATTCTACTTAACACAACAAACCTATACAGTCCCTGTCTTGTTTGCACCCTTCCCTGTGTTTGCACCGCCTGTATACTGCTGTTCTGAGTATATAGGGCCTGGTTGCCCCATGCCTTTACTTTTTTAATTTGGGTATGGGGTTCCCCTTTATATCCGTACAAGACCCAAAGGGGCTGGTAATGGGCAGGGGGGGGGCTACCCATGCCATTTTTTTCTCAATGATTTTCATCCACATTGCCAGAACCAGATATTACATTAAAACCGCAAGCAGTTTTAAATGACCTTTTTTCCATAAAATGTAATTTTGTACACCCCCCAGGCACAATATTTAAAGGAATATTTCACTTTTTTTTCACTTTAATCGTCATTAAAATCAGTGCTCCTGAAAAAACAGCAGTTTTTAAAAACATTTTTGGCATTGATCCATGTCCCCTGGGGCAGGAGCCGGGTCCCCAAACCCCTTTTAGGACAATATCTTTCATATTAGCCTTTAAAATTAGCACGTTTTATTTAGAGTCCCATAGACTTCAATGGGGTTCTAAAGTTCGTACGATTGTTCGGCCTGTTCGAAAGTTCTGGTGCGAACCGAACCGGGGGGGTGTTCGGCTCATCCCTACCTCTGAGGCCCACATCATGGTCCTCGACATGCCAAAAGAGGAAGAATGGAAAATGTTTACTCTGTCAGAGGAACCACTCCCAATTCCTACAGGACTGCAACACATCCTGGAAGTATGGACAGAAGAGAACCCGCCAGGGTTATCCAGACACATTCCACCAATCGTTATTGAGTTAACCCGGTCAGTCTGAAACAGTCCCTCGCAAAGCCCTAGTAGGAATAAAAAAGTACTTTAACAAATTCCTGCACTATTGGTTCCTGAAGCCCCGTCAGTCCCCCTGGAATACCCCCCTACTCTCAGTAGAGAAACCTGGAACAGTGGACTATCAACCTGTTCAATACCTCAGAGCTGTCAATCAGGCTGTAGTGACCATCCATGCAGTGGTCCCAAACCCATACAACCTATGGGGACTGATACCTGGGGAGGCCACCCATTTCACAGTCCTAGATCTGAAAGATGCCTTTTTCTGCCTCAGAGGGGCAAAACAATCCCAGCGCATTTTTGCCTTCCAGTAGGAAGACCCAGAGACTGGGGGTAAGGGACGACTGACATGGACACGGTTTCCCCAGGGATTCAAAAACTCCCCCACCTTATTCAGAGAAGCCTTAAACCAAGACCTAAAGTCCTTCAGATCAGACCCTGAGAGTAGGGTTCTCCTTCAGTATGTGGATGACCTTTTGGTTGCCACCAAAAATAGAGAGGAGTGCCTCTAAGCCACAAATAAACTGTTACTGTTAATAAATGCTACAGCGGGAAGCAGGCTATAAGGTATCCAGTAAAAGGCGCAATTTTGCCAAGAGACTGTAAAATACCTGGAGTTCAAGGTATCGCAAAGGCCAGAGACAGTTGGGGGAAGGCAGGAAAGAAGCTGTTTGTTAGATCCCCAACCCAACCACCTGACACCAAGTGCGTGAGTTTCTGGGAGCTGCAGGATTCTGCCGGATCTGGATAATGGACTTTGCCACAAAAGCCAGGCCCCTCTATGAATCCACAAAAGGGGGGAGAGAAAGAACCCTTTCTATGGGGAGAACAACAAGACCAAGCATTCTAAGACATTAGGACTTCCCTAATGCAGGCCCCTGCTCTAGGCCAAACTGACAGTCAGAAATTCTTCTATTGGTACGTCAGTGAAAAACAGGGGATAGCAGTGAGAGTCCTCACACAGTACTTGGGATCATGGCAGCGCCTTGTAGCATACCTTTGAGCAAACCTCAAAATTGGGAAGTATTGTATAGCCAGGTTAGGTCCCCCTCATGTATGAGAGATGACCTGCTTAGGACAACAGTTTTACAATGACACTTCTAAAAATACATCCTGGTGGAGGGATAAAGAAGTGCCCATGCCTGACCCACACCCTTTTACTTATTTCACCCACTTAAAGAAGGTATGGGAGGATCCCACCAAAGAATCTGATTGGATAGCCCCAGAGAACCTGTACAGGATTTGTGGAAACAAAGCCTACTCAGAGCTTCCCCAAGACTGGACAGGGGCCTGTGTCCTAGGTACACTAAAACCCCCATTCTTCCTCCTTCCTCTGAGGAGTAGAGAACAGCTGGGAGTCCCTGTGTACACAGGATCAAAGAGAAAAAGATCATCTAGTCTTAAAGCTAGGGAATTGCAAAGATAATGAATGGTCCCCAGAACATATTGTCCAGAATTATGTTACTGCAACATGGGCTGAAGATTGAAGTTATGGCTATAGAACCCCTATTTACATGCTTAATCGAATAATAAGGCTACAGGCTGTGTTAGAAATAATTACTAATGACAATGCTACTACTCTTAATTTACTTTCTAAACAAGGAACTAAATTATGTGCTCACATTTATCAGAACAGGCTTGCCTTAGACTATCTGTTAGCTGCTGAGGAGGGGTCTGTGGAAACTTTAATCTGAGTAACTGTTGTTTGGAAATGGATAACACGGGAAAAGTCATTGAGGAGATTATGGATAGGATGAGAAAGTTAGCCCACATGTCGGTCCAGACATGGGATGGGTTTCAACGCTGGTAGCTGGTTCCGGGATTGGTTTCCTTGCACATATGGGCTAAAGGCCATATTGGGAATAGTTGTAATAATACTTGCAGCTTGCTTGTTCCTCCCCTGTCTGATCCCCCTTGGGACTAGACTGATCCAGAGCATCATTGAGGTCACTGTAGAAATAAAGGCTGCAACCCATGTTATGGCTATGTGGAAGTACCAACTACTAACTCTCCAGGACTAAGCAGAACCCTTAACACGCTGCCCATTAACAAAACTGTATGTTACTTAGTGATGCTTAATCTCACTCAAATTATCGCTATGATTACGATCAAAGGGGGGAAATGTGGCAGTGGGTGTCAGTTTAGAACTAGCTAAAATCATTCTTCACAAACATGTTTATTCCTTACGTGTAAAATTGTGGTTAGACACAGACACTGAACCTACTCCCTGCTCCCCTCACAGACATCTATGGTCACTGCAGCCGCATAGCTGCATGATATGTGACATGTCACTCACCCCCTCCCCTTGGATAAGACACCTTGCAGTAGCTTGCTTGCTGATAATTTAGAACAAATAAGAGAAACCGCAAAGGCAAAGCTGCTGAAATAACAGGAAACCATGCATAGATATGTCATGCTAAGATGTCTTTGTGCTAAGAAATACTAAGGGTAAACTTCTGCTAACATCTCTAATAGAAATATATATAGTTTGTGACGTAATATGAAAAAATGATATGTGTACTGACAAGACCTGAAGCTGAGCATTCAGCTTCTGAGCGTTAGTTTAAGCTGAGTGTGACATCTGCCATTGTCAAATAAACTTTGTATTCCTTTGAGTCTGTGTCCGGTAAGTCATTTCCTAAATATCTCCCGCTACACAATTACAGTGATCACAATTGAAAACAAAGTTTGCTGCAGCCTCTGTCAGTATACGCTGACCCACTGGAACAATTCTTTTTCTGCTTTAAGTCAGCAATAGTGTTCTTGATTGCTAGCCACACCAGTTCTTGTGTCACCAGATCAGTGTAGCCAGAAACAGTGTTTCTGATTGTCCCAGTCCCCGTGTTACCAAGCCTGGGTAAGTCAACAACAATGTTTCTGATCACTAGTCACACCAGTGCCAGTGTTACCAGATCAGTGTAAGCTGATGCCAGCGTTCCTGATTGCTGCCACCTTAGTACAGTGTCACCAGAGCCAGTGCAGCCGGCAACAGTGCTTGTGATCACCGCCATAATTGGTCACAGTGAACATACCAAACAAATGTTATTTACATTATTCATGTTCAAATGTGTCCAAAAAATTACAACTTCAAAAAACTCCCCTTTTGCTAAATACCTTGGGCTATCTACTTTCCAATAAGGGGTCATTTTGGGGGTGTTTGTGCTGTTCTGGTACTTTAGGGTTTTAAGAACAATCAGAACCATCAGAACACCAGTGAAAATTTTTAAATATATATACCATAGTTTGTAGACTTTATATTTTTTTACACATACTAAATAATATACACTGATTTTGAGTTATTTTAATGTAGCAGAATACATTCATTTGTTTCTAAAGCAACTAGTCAGGGAAACTGATTTTTTTTCAATGTTTTGAGTCCTGTTACTTTATATAGTAAAAAAAAAAAAAACTCCAGAGGTAAGTAAGCAACACTAAAAGTAAACTTGGTGTGTACAGAAACCCCTATAACCCCAAGCACAAGACCCTCAGTACAGACACCCTCCCCCCAGGTAGAGTATCCCTTCATACAGACACCCTTCCCCCCACAGTACTGCAATCACACTGACATTTACAAAAGAAAATAATGCTGTTTCAATTGCCGATAAATGACAGCTCCCAGCCACTTTGTTCGGTTTGGAAAACAAAGCTGGTGGGAATTCCTTTTTATATACAGTATACTAGACCATTTTTCTAGAGGGGCTGATAGAGATGTTGATAGGGGACCCAACTTGAATTTTTTTTTCATGGGGTCCCCCCAAAAATACAATACACACCACATCTTTATTTTGGATGAGGGTCTGGTATGAATGTCAAGGGAGAGCCCATGAAAACAAATGGTGTGGGGTACCCCCTAATTCCACACCAGATTCCTATCTGAGCATGAAGCTTGTCAGACCAGGAAAGGGTGATCATGCAACTCCCCTTCCCTTCTGAGTAATACCAGGCCACATACCGTCAACATGGGGGCATCAACCCCTGGTAAAGCACCTTGTTGTCATGTTGATGAGAATATGGGCCTCGTCCATAAAATTATGGCCTAGTAGATGTGGGGTTCCGCAGTCGGGAAGCTTATCAGCATTTGAAGGCTCCCAGTGAAAAAAATATATGTGTTACACATTTATTTAGCACCTGAAAAGCCCCAGCATGTACTGTATTTGATATTTCCATATAACAACAACTGGGAATGTGGTCAGTCGATTCATGAGACCAGTCATGATTTATATTAAAGTGATTGCAAAAGTCTTGTTTTATGTCTATAAAAATAACAAACGTGTTATACTTACCTGCTCTGTTACAGTGGATTTGCACAGAGCAGCCCAGATCCTCCTCTGCTAGGGTGCCTCTTCTGTAATCCTGGCCTCTTCCCCCTGTTCAGTGCCCCCACAGCAAGCAGCTTGCTATGGGGCACCTGAGCCATGTCACAGCTTCCTGTGTCCATTCAGACATGGAGTCCTGACCCAGCCCCGCCCACTCT
The DNA here is from genome assembly GCF_037356315.1 of Lithobates pipiens. NCBI lineage: Eukaryota > Metazoa > Chordata > Amphibia > Anura > Ranidae > Lithobates > Lithobates pipiens. The sequence goes on along the minus strand of NW_027507790.1, from coordinate 95,077,325 downwards.
CTCCCCTGATTGGCTAGCTCACTTTAATTGACTGCTGAGACAGCCAATGGCTGACAATCAAGAGGGAGAATCTTGGACAGCTGAGACACTCGTGAACATCGCTGGACAGAGAGGTACCTCAGCTAAGTGCTAGGGGGGCTGAAGGGGGGCTATTGCACACAGAAGGCTTTTTATATTAATGCATAGAATCCATTAGGATGAAAAACCTTCTGACTTTACAACTCCTTTAAATACTGCATATCATAACATGCAATATATAGATAGTGCTGATTCGACCTTAAGGTAATGTGAATTTGATCTACCGTATTCATTTGCTCAAGCAGGCAATTTTCTGTGTAATTACATTTGATTTAGGTTTTCTAAAATGTAAACATTTTAATGTAAGTGCATACTATGTCTTGTATACAAGATCATTCCATCAACTTTCGTGGTGGCAAGCAGAACTGTCTACTAACTAAGAAAGGTGTGAGCTAGAGCTGCACGATTCTGGCTAAAATGAGAATCACAATTTTTTTGCTTAGAAGATAGATTGCGATTCTCATGGCATAACATCAGCTTTCACATTAAAATGAAAAAAATTGGGCAAACTTTACTGTTTCTTTTTTATTATTATTCATTGAAGTGTATTTTTTCCCAAAAAATTGAGTTTGAAAGACCAATGGGCAAATACAGTGTGACATAAAATATTTCAGCAATTGACATTTTATTCCCTAGGGTCTCTGCTAAAATATATATAATGTTTGGGGGTTCCAAGTCATTTTCTAGCAAAAAATATTGATTTTAACTAAAGAAACAAGTGTCAGAAAAAGATTTAGACTTTAAGTGGTTAAACTTCCTGTATTTAGATGTTGTTTAAAAACTTGGCAGACTGCCTGGATTTTTTTCTTTATGCACAGAAGTCTCCCTTTGATCTAAGAAGGAAGAGTTAGTTACAATGTTTTATTTTAAAAACTTGTCAGATTGCCCAGATGTTTCCTTTTGACAGCTAAGTGAGCAGATAAGTCTCTCCACTTGTTATATAAAAGAATCAGCAAACTCTGCAATAGAGATTGTCAGAGGGGTTGAATCGAGATCACAATTTATATAACGATTAATTGTGCAGCTCTAGTGTGTGCCCTAACACGTAGTCTCTGCTTATTCATACCCCTACTCACCCGCCACTTTATTAGGTACACCTGTTCAATTGCTTGGTAACACCAACTGCTAATCAGCCAATCACATGGCAGCAACTCAATGTTCAAACCGAGCAACAGGATAGGGAAGAAAGGGTATTTAAGTGAATGTATATAACCGCAATTTTTTTAATATTATTTTTACAAGTTTAACAAAAATATGTTAAAGCTCACTGTTATAATATGGTATGTTGATATGTTTGGATTGGGTTAATGACAGCCAGGGCTCAAAAGGACGATGATACATTCAGTATAATTTCAAACAACCCCTACTTTCAAAATACAGTAAATCTCATTGTGATCTCCTGTTGGAGAAAAGCAGGCCCTAGCTCAGTAACTACTGTATATCCTCTCCCTTTTAGGGGTTTTTAGCACCCCCTCCATGCAAGGGAACCAATCTTACACAATATGATGCCTTGCAGGGAATGACATGTAAGGAAATGATATTACAGGTCATGCTTGAACAAAGCAAATGTTTTCCCAGTAAGTTTAACTCTGATTCATTATCACAGGTTACTATCCTCTGGATATCCTGTTACAATTCATACATTTTGTGGAATAAACAGAATGAAAAATCTGCAGAAGTCTTTTTTTTTTCAAAGGTAGTGTGCAGTCCCCCCTAGCAATGAATCAAATTAACATTTACAGCAAACTAAGAATTCTGATTAGCAATGGGTTACAGCATATACTGCCACATTACTTATTCTTGATAGGTGATAGAACTTTGTCATACTGCCAGGAAGACTATTCCCCTCCAGCTAGTCAGGTACTTCAGTCATAGCCACTTTCTATTTAAAGAGGAACTCTAGTGCCTTAAAGAATACACCTGACACCAGCTGGAAATAAATATTTGTATGAGTCTGTATTATCGTTTTTCAATAATTTTTTCCTTATACAATGCTTACTTAGATGCAGCATAGAAGCAGGGTGATCGTTAAATACCCACAATTGCAAAAAGCAAGAAAAAAAATAATAATAATGCAATTTTGTAAAAAGCTATATATATTAAAGTTCTAGTTGAAACGTTAATGCAATTTTGAATTATCGCACTTTTAAATACACTCCATCATTGTTGACACATCTATCAAGCAGGTTCTCAGACTGTGAATACATTTCATACCTGATGCAGTGTTTATTCTTGACTTGTGATTGTTGATCTGATCTTAAAGGGGTTATAAACCCACGTTTTTTTAAAAATAACAAACATATCATACTTACCTCCACTGTGCAGTTTGTTTTGCTCAGAGTGGCCCCGATCGTCCTCCTCTGGGGTCCCCCAACAGTGCTCGCAGCTCCTCCCTGCATTGGAAATCCCCTAGGAGAAACGCTCTCCCTGGGGGTTACTGCGTTGGTGCGCTCCCGAGTCCAGCATTTGCAACCATAGACTGTGATATAAAGGAGGGGGCTGTGATGTAAAGGGAAGACTGTGATATAAAGGAGGGGGCTGTGATGTAACGGGAAGACTGTGATATAAAGGAGGGGGCTGTGATGTAAAGGGAAGACTGTGATATAAAGGAGGGGGCTGTGATGTAAAGGGGAGACTGTGAAGTGAAGGGGGGGACTGTGGACACTGTGATGTCAAGAAGGGAAACTGTGATGTAAAGAGAAAGGAAAGTGGTCAGCGGGACTTTAAATGAGGTCAATCACTATATAAAGTAAACATGTAGGATATAGAACAGTGTTGTTTTTATGGGTTCCAACAAAAAAGGGGAAATTTGAGTGAGAGATGCATACCAAGAAGCAGTCTTGACAAAGACCATTTTATTATACCATGTGAAATCATGTATAACATATTGAATACCACAAAAATGCATTTACAGAATCGCATACCCGCAGGGTATGCTGAAAACTGCATATAAATATTGACACCATGGTAATAAGCATAACAAAGTAAAAACAAGTTCTGCACAACGTGGGCCACTGGAAAGGGTTGAATCATGTTACAAAGTCTAGAGTAGAACAAAATAAGAGCCTTAAATCATCTATATGGATATCATGCATCTATGTAATCCCGACGCGTTTCATTGGGGTATACCAACTCTTCAGGGGCAGATGCAATGGTGATCTATAAGGAAACATAACCATATTGTATAATATTGTAATTGAGTAATAGGAATAATGTGTAAGGGACAGGATGGACATCCCTATAGGTATTTACGTCAGTGGCATAGATGTGATCAGAGCTGTTAAACAGGTCTGGCATCTATCAATACAATACTATACATTTAATATATATTACTGATCTCAAGTCACAGAAGTTTTGGCTCACCATCACCCACATTAGCACATTTACCCTGGTGAATCTACAGTGCTTCCTGCTTGTCCATGTGTCTCTACCTCAGCTTCAATGCCAGACCTGTTTAATGGCTCTGATCCTCTGTTTACATCTATGCAACTGACGTGAGTACCTATAGGGATGTCCATCCTGTCCCTTACACATTATTTATTCCTATTACTCACTTACAATATTATACCATATGGTTATGTTTCCTTATAGATCACCATTGAAACTGCCCCTGAAGAGTTGGTATACCCCAACGAAACGCATCGGACTTACATAGATGCATGCTATCCATACAGATAATTTTATGTCTCTTATTTTGTTCTACTCTAGACTTTGTAACATCATTCAGCCCTTCCAGTGGCCCACGTTGTGCAGGACTTGATTTTACTTTGTTATGCTTATTACCATGGTGTCAATATTTATATGCAGTTTTCAGCATACTCTGTGTGTATGCAATTCTGTAAATGCATTTTTGTGATATTCAATATGTTATATATGATTTCACATGGTATAATAAAATGTTCTTTGTTAAGACTGGTTCTTGGTATGCATCTCTCACTCAAATTCCCCCTTTTTTGTTGGAACCCATAAAAGCAACACTGTTCTATATCCTAAATGTTTACTTTATATAGTGATTGACCTAATTTAAGTTTTGCTGATCACTTTCCTTTCTCTTTGTCTAAAATTTGGGATGGAGGTCAATTACTTTTGGTGCCTTGGACCACATCATACTTTATCACTGTGATGTAAAGGGGGGATATGATGTTAGGAGTGAACTGTGATGTAAGGGGGACTGTAAGGTAAATGGGGCTGTCAAGTAAAGGGGGGCTGAAATGTAAAGGAGGGGCTGAGCACAATGATGTAATGGGGGCACTGTAATGTGAAAGGTGTGTGTGTGTGTGTGGGGGGGGGGGGGGTGTTGAAGACACTGGTGTGAAGGGAGGGGTTACGATATTAAGGGGGGTTTGGGGTGCTGTGATGTGAATGGGGAAACAGAGGTAACTGACATAAAGGGGGATGTGGTGTTAAGGGGGGCTGAAGACACTGATGTAAAAGAGGACACTGTAATGTAAAGGTGAAGGGCTGGTCTGTCACATGAAAGATCATAGCACAAACATGAGATTTGGCCATGTACTGGAGAAAGATTTTACTGATGGACCCCCGTGAATTGTATTAAATGCCCCTGGCTTAGATAACTTAACATTTTGCCCCAACTATTGATCACACTTTCACACGTTTTCAAAACTGTATCTATGATTGCTAGGCCAACTTCCTAAATGGTTCTGTTTAATTGATGGTGAGGATGCACCTACCCACTGCTCCTACAGCTGCCTTTGTGACCCAACCGTTATACACTATTATACAAATATATATATACTGTATATGTAAAGCGAGACAGAGAGCAAGCGAGTGCTCATTTTATTATTAATATAACTATCTACAAAAAAAAAAACTTATTGACCCCATTTACACAAGCAATCATTTTTTAATTGAGTATAATTTTGTTTCCTAGGGAAAATAGTTTATTAACTTTACTTTTCTCTGTATTGAAAATGTTTATTCTCTATGATTAAACAGACTGGACAAAAAATGTCTCATGCAATCTCCAGAAGTAAAACTATGTTTGGCTGATAATTATATGTTTTTTTTTTTTTCATCTTCAACTAATACACAATTTCAGTTTTGTATCCTAATCCGCATTTCACAAAGATTTTTATATGGGTTGCTGCTCCTTAAAATACAGTTAACTCCTTCTGACTGGTGATAATTGTAAAGATTTTTGGAGAAAACAAGATAGAGGTAAAATAACGATTCATTAGCAAAAATATAGGTTATTGAGAAATAAAACATTTTTTTTTTTTTAAATCAACCAGGTTTATTGCGATTTACAGTGCATACATGTTACAGATTACATTTACAAAAATGCTACATATCGTACAGATCCTCAAATAACAATTGTATAACCATCTCAAATCTTCAATGTCACATCACGTTTTATGCATGAAATAAATAAAGCAAAAAGGTACCTTGTGTCAGTGGTTTGGGTTACTTCACTACCCAGGGACCGAAGGATCTACTTGTTATTTACATTACTATGTATTATGCATAAACCGGCTATGAACAAGTGCTAGACTCCTGCAGCCACCTGTCCCAGATTTTGTAGTATTTCTCAGGACATCCCCTATTTGTGTATATAAATTTTTTGTAGGGGAGGGTGTTGTTTATTTCTACTTTCCATTCTGCAATGCTCGGGGGATAAGTCCTCATCCATTTCCGAGCTATTGTCTTTCGTGCTGTGAATAACGTCTCGTGTAGAAATGTCTTCATGTACCTGTCGGTCGAGTCTGGCAAGAGTCCTAAAAGGCACATTTTTGGGTCCAGCGTGGCTGGAGAGCCCATTTCGTCATGGAGGAATCTTACTATCTGTGTCCATAGTCCCTGTACTTTGGGGCATGACCACAGTAAGTGAATGAATGTTCCTGTCTCCCTTCCACACATTTGGCACAAAGTGGACTGGGAGCCTCTGTACCTGGCAACCCTGAGGGGGGTAAGGTACGCTTGATGGAGTATGTAAATTTGGGTCAGCCTGTCCGACAGTTTTGGGGAAACTGTCTTACAGAATTCCAGAGCTTCCTCCCATTCCCCGTCCTCGATAGGTCCCACCGCCCTTTCCCAGCGAGGTTTAAGTCCATAAGCTATTTTAGTTGCTACTGGGGTGGAGAGTAGATTGTAGAAGGCTGAAATTAGTTTTTGAGGATCCGTGTTTTTGATGATTGCCATAGCAACATTTGAAGTGGGCTTAGGGGGGGACAATGGGAATTGAGTGCGGATTGCATGCTTGACTTGCAGATATCTAAAGAACATATGATTGGGAAGATTGTACTCCTCTTGGAGTGTGTGGAAGGTTTTTAGAGTCCCATTGTTAAGTAAGTGTTGGAGATAGAAGATTCCATAGGTGGACCAGCAATCTACATCAGGAATTTGCAAGAATTCAGGTAGGACCTTGTTGTGCCATAATGGGGTGAAGTCGTTGTATTGGGGAATCTCTAGTTTAGCGGAGGCAATGTCCCATATGCGTCTGTATTGACGCAGCAGGGCCAGCTCACCAGTCCTCAAATCAGTATTTCCGGTGTTTATTGTTATTGCATAAATAGGGTCTTTAGTGCATCTGGCCCACTTGGGGCACATCAGCTGGAGGAACCGCTCCCTGTCTGTCTTGTCAATGTGGTATAGTTGTGATAATTGGGACGAAATATAGTATAGGTTGAAATCTGGTAGTGCCATACCTCCCAGGTCAGGTGGGTTTTTTAGCGTCTGCCATGCCAGTTTGTGTCTGTTAGGACCCCATACGAAAGGTTTGAGGAGGGCTTCTAGAGTCTTGAAGTATTTCAAAGGTAAGTATGTTGGGGAGTGCCACATAACATATAATACTTTGGGATGTAGAACCATTTTAATTAAGTTTATTCTGCCCCATACCCCCAGTGGCAAGCGAGCCCAGGTCCTCAGCTTAGTTTTTACATAGGACGTAAGGGGTTCAATATTGAGATGTACAAAGTCTGTCGACATTCTGGATACATGGATCCCAAGATATTTGATGGTACTAACTCTCTGAAGTGGTAGACTGGCCTGTGACTCGGTTGGTGGGAAACTGTCTATTGGTAATATTTGCGATTTTTCCCAATTAATTTTTAAACCAGAGAAGGTCCCAAATTGTTCGATTGTATGTAGTGCCACCCGCAAAGAGGAACCCGGATCTGCCAGGTATAAAAGGGTGTCATCCGCGTACATACTAATTTTTTCAATCAGGTTACCTGAGCATAGTCCCTTGATTTCTGGATTATTCCGGATGGATATGGCTAGCGGCTCAGCAGCCAGGGCGTATAACAACGGCGAGAGAGGGCAGCCATGCCTTGTGCCCCTGGTGAGGTCAAACTGCTCGGAGGGCCATCCGTTCGCCATTACCCTGGCTGTGGGCGACTGATACATCAGTTGTACCCATTTGATGAATTTAGGGCCGAAGCCATACCCCTCCAGACATCTCCATAAGTACTCCCATTCCACCGAGTCAAAGGCTTTCGCCGTGTCTAAAGTCACCACCACCCTAGATCCTGCCTCCATGTGTGTAGCCTGTAAGTTGATGAACAATTTGCGTAGGTTAAAGGATGTGTTGCGACCCGGCAGAAAGGATAACTTTGTTCAATCTCAGGGATAGTACCTTGGCGAGAACTTTTATGTCTACCTGGAGTAGGGAGATTGGACGATATGATTCCGGATATCCCGGGTCTTTCCCTGGTTTGGGAATGAGTACTATTACTGCCTCTCTCATGGATGGTGGTAAGGAAAAGGTTTCAAACAGGTGGTTGTATAGCGTGAGCAGTTTTGGGGTAAGAAGTTCACTGTATTGAGAATAAAACTCGATTGGGAGACCGTCTGAACCAGGGGATTTGGATCTGGCAAAACTGGCTATAGCTGTGGCTATTTCGTCTGTAGTGAGGGGTGCCTCAAGAAGGTCAAGCTGGTCTGTTGTCAGTTGAGGGAGGGTAATGCTACGTAAGAAGGCCGTTCTCTGGTCTGTTGGGTCTGTAGTCATGGTCTTGTATAAATCTGCAAAGAAGTCTCTAAATCTAGCAGTTACTCTTTGAGGATCTGTTATCTGATGGCCCTCTGGTCCATGTAGCGTGATGACCACTGGGGGTCTATCCTCACTATGTACCAGGTAAGCCAACAGCTTGCCTGCCTTTTCTCCATGCTCAAAGAATTTCTGCTTCGTGAAAAACAGTTTTTGTCTGGCCTTTGTAAACTGAAGTTGAGTTGCCACTCTGGATTGCAGCTTGAGCCGAGCTGCTATCTCTGGGGTAGGATTAATGGCATACTCCCGTTCAGTGGAGCTTAGTTCTGCTAGCGCCCTGTCAAAGATATCTGCGGATTTTGTCTTAATTACATTTATGTGGGAGGTAAGGGTTGCACGCGCGTATAGTTTGAATGAGTCCCAAATTGCCGCAATAGAGGCAGTTTGGTCGTTGTCCGCAAAGTATTGTTTCCATAGGTTCGGGAGCTCGTCATCATCCGGTAACAGGGACAACCAAAATGGGTTTAGGCGCCAGGGCTTATGGGGTTTACCCACGGGGATGCTCAGTGAGGTCCAGTATGGGCTGTGGTCAGATAGTAGTCTTGGGCAAAAGGCTGTTTCTAATATTCGTGGCGTTAGGGTGCTCGATACAAGAATAAAGTCAATGCGGGACATGGAGTTGTGGGAAGGTGAGAAGCAGGAATAGGCTTTTGTGAGGGGAAATTTGTAGCGCCAAGTGTCTATTAAGTGGACAGTGGAGATCAGTTTTGAAAATTTTGTCTCCCTGTTAGCCGCGTCCGTCCCCTGTGTAGTCTGGAGTCTATCTAATGCCGGCCGCAGGGTGGTATTGAAGTCTCCCATCCAGATCACTGGTATTGTGGGATGTCGGGTCATAAGGGCGAGTCCCTCGATGATCACAGTCATACTGAATGGCGGAGGTATGTAAAAGGCCATGAGGAGAAATTGCTCGCCATATAATTTGGCATGAAGAAATACATATCGGCCCTGAGGGTCAGTAATTACTTCACATAGCTGAAAGTGCACAGATTTAGCAATTAATATTGAGACACCTCTGGCGTGGGTAGTGTGCGTGGAATGGTATGCCCACCCCACCCACGGGCGTCGGAGGGCCATCTGCAGCCTCCCTTCTATATGGGTCTCCACCAATGCCACCACATCCGCCCTCTGCTGCTTTAGGAATGAGAGGGCTGCCGAGCGTTTAACCTTCTCACGCAGGCCCCTCACATTCCATGTCAGGAATTTTATAGTTGTCATAGCATGTCTTGTGAAAGATAACACCACGGATCATCTAGTAAAGCCGCATGAAGTATCCAGAACTTGAGTAACATCAGACACTGGCATAGATCGTACCATACATGTGATACCCATCGAGTAGACATACCTATTGTCGTGGTCCCCTTCTGTGATAATACATGTGCACTGAGACATTGAGAAAATAACAATATAACGTTCCCCTCCCCCCTCCCCACCCTACACCTACCCCCACATGTGCGGGCCTCAGCCCCCGACAGTTGTAAATTAACTGTCCTTCCATAACTTCGGTGGTGGTGAACTTCAGGGTTCAGTGAGGCTGAACCTCGCTGCATCTTATGGACTAATGGGAAATATATTATATAGTAGGGCCGAGGCACATGCTGCACCACATCAAGTACCCCCACAGCACCTGAACATTTTCCCATAGGCATTTCCTGAGGCACCATATGCACATTCAAACATTGCAAAATCAACAGTTGAACAACCCTCGCCCCCCTCCCTGCCTTACACCCACCCCAACTTGTGTAGGCATTATCCCTTAACAACTCCGAACTGTCAGCTGGGAAAAACAGTAACTGCACATCTAGAATGAAGATGAGGAACAGTTTTAGTTGCTGGATCAAACAGTGGTCCCGGGCCCACCACCGCAAAGGAGGATGAGAATGGGGCCAAGTTGCGTGCCCCTGCAGGTTGGTATAAAAAACAGGCAGCAAAGCCCAGGTCCAACGCTCATCCACAAAGTCATGGTTCCCAGCGGCTAGTGGGGCATAAATTCGCTGCACTATGCATGCGGCTTGTAAGACCAACACACCTCCGAAGCTCCGTGTGGCGGATACGATCAGGGGTATAGAAAAAAAAAAAAAGACTCCCGTGAGGGGAGCAATGAAATATAGCAAGTCCACTCTAAACATCCAAAAGAAAAAAGGGAAACAATTTGGAAATGCGGCCAGGGTAATTAGGAGGGCCGAGTGCCGGCGGAAACATAAAACAAGGTGATCTCACCATTCCATTCACTGAATGTGTCGTCGGTCTCTCCCGTCGTGCGCAGGCCCACGTTCCAGCCACGAGATGACTTCACGAGGGTCCTCAAAGAACGACACTCGGCCATCATGTTCCACTCTCAGGCATGCAGGAAAGAGCATGGAATACTTCAGGTGACGGTCGCATAGCCTGCGTTTGGCTTCCATGAAGCTCTGACGTCGCTTCTGTATTTCGGCTGAGAAGTCAGGAAATATCGCCACCTTTACATTTCCCACTGGGATGTTACCTCTCTCTCTCTCGCAAGTCTCAACGCGGCATCTCGATCCTTGTAGTTTAAAAGCTTTGCAATGAGTGTGCGGGGGGGCGCCCCCTGAGGAGGGGGCTTAGCGGGCATCCTATGCGCCCTCTCCACCACCAGCACAGGGGAGAAGGCCTCGCGACCATAGGTGGCTACCAGCAGCTGTTCCAGGAACAATGTTGGGTCTTTGCCTTCCGCTCCCTCCGGGAGACCGATGAAGCGGAGATTACACCTCCTCAGACGATTTTCCATGTCGTCTTGCTTGGCGAGCAACTGGTTAATCTGTCGCTGCATGTGATCAGATCCGGCCTGCAATGGCGGGAGGACATCTTCAATTGTGCTGATGCGGGTTTCCGTCTCTGTGACCCGTTCGCGGATTTTCTGAAAATCTTGTCTAATCAGAGACACGTCCATTTTAACCCCCTCAATCTGGGCGGTGAGGGATGTCCTGCAGAGTGTGATCGCTTCCAGTAGTTTATCCGTGTCTCCCCGCCCTCGCCCCCCTCCGGTCCTCTCGGCACCACCATCCTCCTCCGGCTCCTCTCCTTCGGTCCGGCGGTACTGCGCAAGCTTTGCTGCGGATGATTTTAGGCTCTTCGGGGGGGACATGATATCAGGTTCGTCAATGGTGTGGGCACGGCAAAGCAGGCCAGGGAGGATGGAGAGAGGGTAACAGAGACAAGGCTCAGAGCCTGCCTGAGGGTCAGGTGTACCAAGATGGCGGCGGGCCTCTGTGTGCAGGCCAAGGCCGTGGCCCTGCCTGAGTGGAGAATTAGGTCCACAGGGTCAGCTCTCTACTCTGGGGTCAGATGGCCAGTAATGTAGGGTGTCCAGGCAGGCAATAGGGACGTCGGTCCGCACAGGGCCCTGTGTTGGTGCAGAGAAAGGGTGTTCCAAGATGGCCGCGGCCTCCGTGGGTAGGCCGAAGCCGGGATCTCGCCTGGCTGCTGCCGCTGTGTAGAGCCCGTTTAACAGGGCCACCCCTCCAATCTGGGGGCGGATGGTCAGCAATGCCGAGGGGCTAGTCAGGGTGGCAGGATAACAGTCTGCTCAGGGCTCCGCGCTGGTCCCAGGGATGGGTGTGCCAAGATGGCCGCGGCCTCCGTGTGTAGGCCGAAGCCGGGGACTCGCCTGAGCTCCGCCGCCGCGCGGGAGAACGCCGCTCCGATCGGATCACCGGAGGGCCAAAGGATGCGTGGGGTATGCGGAGGGGTCCCAGACAGGCCGCCCGCTCGACTGGGGGGGTTGTTAGAGTGGAGGATTACTGTAATGCAGGATTTATTGTGGAGCTCCTAATGTGCAGGTCTTACCCCATGCTCAGCCAGGCCACGCCCCCAGAAATAAAACATTTTTAACACTTATTTGAGGGGAAAATCATTTCACATATGCAATATTTATGTGTGTACATTAAACATTTTGATGGGAAAATCAATGTAGGATACAATAACGAATGCAAAGAAATTAGCTCATACATCCTGGTTAACTAATCATTCCTTTATTTACAACAGCATATAAGACATCTTGGTCACAGTGTTGTTGTTATCCATAGTACTTAATTTTTTAAGTGAATTTCCGAGAATCCATTGTTTTTATATGATCTAACTCTCAAGAACACACAGCTCACACCTCATGCCACCAGTAAAATCAGCGCTGCAAAAAATAGACTTCACACCAATGTCTCCTGCTGCTATCAATCTATCCAATTAGGATATGAGACAGCGGCTGGAGCTGCTGTGCTTGTCCCTGTCGCTGGAACGATCGGGTTCAGGCAAGTAAAAGAGGGGCTCTGGAGGGCTGCTGCATCACAAATGGTTTTTCACCTTAATGCATAGAATGCATTAAGGTGAAAAACCATGAGGGTTTACAACCCCTTTAGGGTTAAATCACTTCTTTTTCAATCTCGTGTCTTCTTACACTCCCTGAGACTGAATAGTTTCCTACTTGCACAGGAATTACATTGAAATATTTGTATATCGCTATCATATCACTTCTCAAGTGTCTCTTCTCCAGGGACAATAAATGTAGTGCTTGTTCCTCATATTTAAGGTCCTTCAGCCCCCCGTTAATTTTGTTGCCCTTCTCTGAACTCTCTCCAGCTCCAGTACATCCTTTGCAAGGATTGGTGACCAGAACTGGATGAAATACTCCCAGGGGTGGACTGACAACTCATGGGGCCCCCGGGAAATAGGAGATTATGGGGCCCCGGGCATTATGAGAAGTTTATGGGGCCCTCAGGCAATAGGAGATTATTGGGCCCCCAGGCAATAGGAGATTATGAGGCCCCCAGACAATAGATTATGGGGCCACACAGTATATACACACACACACATACAGTATACACACAATATACACATGCAGTATACACACTAAAAAGGTACTGGAGAGGTGGGGCAGCTATAATCTTGGGATTTTTTTTTAAAAACACAGATTTTATACATACTGTCTCTGGTTTTATTGAGGCTGGCAACCCTGATGGGGCCCCTTGGTGGTATGGGGCCCTCGGGCAGTGCCCGAGTGCCCAAATGGTCAGTCCTCCCCTGAATACTCTAGATGTGGCCGAACCAGAGTTTTATAAAGTGGTAGAATTATCGTTTTATCTCTGGAGTAAATCCCTTTTTTTAATGCATGCTAATATTCTGCTGGTTTTGTTTGCCGCAGCTTGACATTGCATGCTATTGCTAAGTCTGTCATCTACTAGGACCCCCAGATCCTTTTCCATCCTGGAATGCCCCAGAGCTTCTCCCCCAGTAAGTAACCTGCATTTATATTTTAAACCCCCAAGTGCATTACTTTACATTTTTCAATTTTAAACCTCATCTGCCATCTAGTTGTCTACTCCATTAATCTATTGAGGTCTTCTAGTAAGGTTTCTACATCCTGCTGTGATGCTATTGCCCTACTTATTTTGTGCCATCAGCAAAGACTGAGATTGAGCTATTTATCCCATCCTCTATATCATTTATAAATAAATTAAACAGAATTAGTCCCAGGACAGAGTTTGGGGTGGAAGAACTTGACTGTCCTGACCTCAACCCGATAGAACACCATCGGGATAAATTAGAGTGGAGAATGCGAGTCAGGCCTTCTCACCCACATCAGCGCCTGACCTCACAAATGCGCTTCTGGAAGAATGGTTAAACATTCCCATAGACACACTCCTAAACCTCGTGGACAGCTTTCCCAGAAGGGTTAAAGCTGCGAAGGGTGGGCCAACTCAATATTGAACCCTACGGACTAAGACTGGGATGCCAATAAAGTATATGGGTGTGTAAAGGCAGGTGTCACAATATGTTTGACACTATAGTGTGTATATATATATATATATATATATATATATATATATATATATATATATATATATATATATACATTTTTTTTTTTTTGAGGATGTTTTAAATTAATAGTATGTGAACGATTAATTTTAAAACTTGCGAAATAATGAAAACAAAATGTTAAAATCCAAATATAGATTCCTTTTTAATGAGCTAATAATAAGAATTGTGAATGTTTATGAGACATGGAGAGAATTTATTTGTAACTCAATCTTTTGTATATAAACTTGCTGTTCCAAAGCTAGTTGCTGAGTAAGTAGAATTTGGTATGGTTCCCTTCACACTATGTGGTTCAGCATTTAGAGGCATTTGATTACTGCACAGTAGGATAAGGAGTAACCGGAGGCAGTTGAAAGGTATTGCTGACAAAAGCTGAAATGAACAAGCACATGTTCCTCAAAAATAAAGACATATAAACTGTCCTGACAAACAAGGAGCAAAGAACTGTCACGTTGATTATCTCTCTATAAGACACTTTCACTTAATATTCTACGAAGTTTAAGATGGTCCCTGGTCTATTGACATATCACTGTCTCTGAAGAGGTGCACTATGCTGCAATTCATTATTATCATGCAGGAGCAAGCATAAATAAACCATGATCCTGCTATCACGTAAGGCAGCAGTAGCCAGCCAGCTCAGTATGTTTTTGTAATACAATTGACCTAACCTTTGACATGTTTGTAACTCTTATGGGTTTTGAGAATTCTATAACAACAGCAGAAGTTTTAAGATCCTCTATGACATGTTAGGTGCCAGAAACAAAATCTATGGCTCTCTAGCTATTGTTGATATATGACCCTACAGCCTGGAGATACACACTGAAAGTTCTAATTTAACATTTTATTTTTCTTGAAACCATATGTACAATAAGAAAAATTAGGCATTGTTGTGTGGCTATTCTCAGTTGCCATCCCTGTTAAGTATTTAAATACTTTATTTATACCACTGAAATAATTAAGCGTTAAGTTTAAAACGCCTTTGAAACGGTTTGCACCCCAACCATGCATTTAAAAGTATTGCAAAGTCTTAGTATCTATGTAGGAATCCGACATGACTGGCGATGTGCACAGAACCACCAAAAGTATTACAATTATATCTAGGAATGAGCAAATTTTTCATTCACCTAAAAATCCACTGGAAATTGTCTCATTGTGGTCAATGGGGAAGGTGACATTAAGGTCATTTTGGGTGCTGTTTAATGGTACAGTAGTCTATAAACAAAAGAAGCTCAGTACGATTATCCTTGACCAGTGATTTTGCCATAATGGCTAATATTATTATTTACAGAAAAAGAAAATTAGACAGTTAAACTATAGATATAACAATGAAAGCTACACAAAAAAAACTAAAACTACAAAGAATGCTAAATAAAGTAGACTAAACAAGCTCAAATACACCCCCTCACAAACCCAAACCCGCTAAAAAAAAAGTAAACGTTTCCTTGAAAAAAAGTTAGTAGAACAGCTCAAATGGTGAAATAAAAGCTTGTGCTCCAGCAAAATGTTCAAATCACCAAATTTATGAGCAAAATCAATTTTACTGATATCACTCCACTCATGCCCAGCTATAAGCGGTATATTTAGGAATTGCATTAGAATACAGCAGAGGGATGGAGGCTCATCCCATCATCAATGGCCTTTGGCTGTGGTAAAAGAATAAGTGTACTTTCAAATGAAGCCCACACTCTGCCCCTCAAGTTGCATACTTACATCCCACCAGTGGATCTTCAGTGCATTGGCCAGGAATAGGGCAAAAGGTATGTGTAGTTTCAAAATTGATTTATTTCTTGGACCTAGACCTAGTTAATGTCTTGCCAAAAGATCAAAATCTTTACATCAGTAAGGGCATAATTTAGGCTGCATATGTTTGGGGGAAAAAATGTGCCTGGAACAAGTGATAGTCTGTGCTTTTAGGCAGGTTGAAATGTGTGTGTGTAGTTAGTTATCCAGCAGCCTAGGTTGGGGAAAGGGTAAAACATTTTCGGCTCAGTTCCAGGGCTTTTGGTTTAGGTGGGCCCATCTGATATGCCTGGAGAATGGGACATGGGTAGGTGGAATGAAAGAAACTGAGGATCACAGACAGTATCCAAGAAATAGACCTTTGCCTTTCTGGACTCTCCTCACAGAAGTATGACAGGGCCACCACATTATATTAGATAGGATTAGAGACAGGACGTTATTTGTTTTGTATTGCCATGCTCAGAACCGAAACTGTGGGGGCAGTAGGGGGGCATCTTCCCCAGGGCGAAGCATTGAGAGAGGCGCTGCTCACAGGAGTAGTGATATCACTTCTCCTGTCACCTCAGCGTGAGGAGCAAGGAGGAGAGAGACAGAGGTGGTGAGGGCTGTGATCTCTCCTATTCCCTGCTAGGGCAGTTCTTCTGTACCTACAGAAGAAGAAAATGCAAGCAAGCATTGGTGTGCAACTTTACAATACAGGAGGAGGGAGCTCAGCTGAGAATGCCTTCCTCCCAGCCAGGGCCAGGACAAAGGGGGAAGAGCACAATAGGAGCTTCTGGCTTCTCCTGCTTCTCACTGACAGGCAGGGGGTTTGTAGTGATGCCCCCCCAAATCTGTTTTTGGGTCTGCCAGTCACTTACAAGTAGTGATGGGCTCATGCGCGCTCAAATCAATCCCGCCAGGGAGCTGTCACTGCACACCGCCAACCATAGTCAGTGAGGCATTTCCCAGCTTCCTGCCAGGTTCAATCTGAACATTCCAAGCCCATTCTTACTCACAACCTGTAGCCAGGGGCAGACTTCAGGCACTGCCTGGTGGGAGGTTGAGGGCATAAAAATAGTAGAGAATAGTAGTGCAATAGTAGAGAATAGTGGTGCAAACTGAAATTTGCATGAAATGTATGAAATTTAACTTTAAGTCCATACAAGAGTCCTTTGAGCTGTACAGCTCTGTGTGAGATGAAAGTCTTTATACCCAGGGCAGCCTTGCAGGGGGAGTTGAAGCACATTCCAAAACATATGGAAATAAAACAGAAGATAGGTGTTGCTTGAGTAAAACTGTATTAATTTAATGAACAAAGTGTATTACAAACTCACATGGAAGATTCTTTACAAAGGCACAGTGGAGTCCAGGAAAATGTCAATCTCTGTCCGGGACGTCATCCCGCCACATATTGCGTTCCAGCCCTCTCCTTAGACCTGCTGACTGCCCTCCAGACCTTGCTCTTGATCCTCTCTGAGAGCCGAAAGATCCCTGGTGGACAGGACGCAGTCTTTACATCACACAGCTCCACAGGACAATATCAGCACTGATAGCAGAGACAGAGATTGACGATTTCACTGGACTCCATTGTGCCATTGTGAAGAACCATCCATGTGAGTTTTTAATACACTTTGTTCAATTGAATACAGTTTTACTCAAGCAGCGCCTATCTTCTGTTTTCTTTCCGGAGGTTGAGGGCAGCCCAGGATGTGAGTAGATGGGGGGGCAGGACTGCCAGTGACGAGAGTGGAGGTGGCAGAGGTGTGGTCAATCTACCTGATGTCAGAAGTAGCTCACCTATGAGTGGGATATGCATCTGCTGATGGAACCGGAGGGCAGCGGGAAGGTGAAAGGAGTTTGTGATATTAGATGATATGATAGAACACTGACTCCTTCACCATGGATGAGGAAACCCCACTGATAGGATCCAGGTACTTTACAGTCATCCGAAAGTTGTAGAATGTTATACAGATGTAAGTTTTGAGGGGGGTGGGGGTCTCCTGGGGGTAGTATGGGGTGATAGGGGAGTCCCCTCCTCTCTCCCGACACCTCTCTCTCTCTCTCTGACCTGTCACCCTGACCCCCCTCACCTCCATTTTTTCTGACCCCCCTCTCTCACTCCCCTCTTTCTCTCACACACTCCTCTCTTTCTCTCTCACCCCTCTCTCTCTCTCTCTCCTCACCTCCTCCTCTCTTACTCACCTCCCCTCACCTTCCTCTCTCTCTCTTACCTCCCTTCACCTTCCTCTGTCTCTCTTACCTCTCCTCACCTTCCTCTCTCTCTCTCACCTCCCCTCTCTCACCCAATATCTTTCTCACCCACTCCCTCTCTCTAACCTCCTCTCTCTCACCCCACCCCCACCCCACTGGCCATGCTGCATTTAAAAACAAAAGTTATGCTGTTCTAAGGCTGCAAGACTGCATGCTGGTTCTGGCGTATTCCAATGACCTGGGTCTGTAAAGCACATATGGAGAGGGGAATGAAGTAATGCTACTTACTCAGCAAGACAAGACAAGGAGTGCAGTTGCTTTGGGTAACCAAGTGAAGGCACAAGCTACACGCAACCAGTCATTAGGTGTGGTACCTTGTAAGGTGGCAGGTCCTCCAGTAGTGATGGGGTTGATGTTCTGGCTCCCTTCCTAGCGGTTCATCTGTCATGGTAACCGGGAGCATACTAGCGCCTCTGAGATCTAGGGCCTGGTCAGGAGAGACTGGAAGGAAAGAGTTAGGTGACTGTACGAATGAGGTCAACGCTAGGTGCTCAGCGGGACCCCATTCTGTTACTGGGAGTAAACTAACAAAAGTATGCTGGACTGGTGGAGTGGCAACAGGCTCAGCACGTCCCTCCTAATGCAGCATACAAGTTAGAGTGTGTAGCGATATGGGGCAATTTGCTTTTCAGAGGAACTCTGAACTTTATTCTGAATATAAAGTAACTGCCTTAATGTTTGATTTTTTACATGACCGAAGTCTCCGCCTAGTTCCGGGCATTGATGCGTGTGATCCGTGGGAAAGTTACCCCACGTGCATGGGTGCAGATGATTCCACCCACACATTGTATGGTACTACTATGTTCATCTACTTGTAAAATTAAAGGGTTTATTTTATTTCAGGTTTCCTTGGATTGCATACATACTTGCTGACATTTGTCTATGTATTTAAACCCATTTTAATAAAAAGCCATCTGTATTGGTGTTTATTAGCAGTATTTTTTCAAATAACAATGGTTTTACTAAAAGCTGTGCACGGCATGGAAGCCTGCCTGTGAGGTTTGTTTGTAGAAGGATTTAATGAAAGATGCTATATAAACAATTAGACGCCCCACTGGAGAGCTGCTCCCAACTATGACACGAGGAATGGTTGCAGTGCTGCTACATGTATATCACACATTCCCCATTAATAATATGCCTAGCTAACTGCATGGGAATGAAATATATAAACGCAAGCAGGCTTATCTGTCACCACATGGCCAGGAGCTGTCCGTCATTATTATTTCAGTTTGAAATAACTCTGTCACTATCCATTCACTTAGAAAGCAAAGCACAATGCAGACATTGACTGTATTCAATCATCTGCTCAGAGGTAAGGGGAGGTAAAGGCCATACAGTATACATAAAGCACCCACATCTCTAAGATTAGAAAAGTACCAGGAGGCTTATTTATCAAAATCATGTGGATGCTGATATGAAAGAACACAGAGGAAAATTAGTCATGCATGTAGATGATTATAATTGTTAATGAAAATTGTCCTTACTGCAGCATTGAATCTCTTTGTGACTGCTAAAAATGAGTAGCAGTTCTCATTAACATAAAACAGAAATAGCACTCACTTTACTAATAGCAGGTAAGAAAGAGCAGTATTAAATAGAGACTAATGCTGTCCTTCGTTTCTGGCCGTTCCACCACTTCTGGTGAAGAGGTCACATTTGTATATCACTCAGGCTGTATGTCTTGCAGTAGGCTGTGTAGAGGAAAGCAGATGGTATCGCCCAGGCTATAATTCATTTTACCGTTTTTTATATCACTTGATTGGGCAGCTGCTGTTATTTTTAGTGTCAGTTTTCCGTCATACACAATGCATGTTTTTTGTTCATGGACTGATTGACCTTTTAACCATTTTATGGCGAAATGTAAGTCATTTCATTCAGTATGTCATGACTTAGGGAGCCTTCCAAACCACCCTTGCCCCTTTTTTTTCTAATTGTGAAGATATATTTTATATTCATCAATCATTAGCAAATCTTAAAGTGTTACTTAGTAAGACAATTAATTCCTAAAAGATCACTTCACACTCACCCCCTTTTCAGGTATAGCTATTTAAAACTCTAAAAAATAAGTGCCTATACTGTTTAAAACCCAGTAATACACTGGGGTTGATTTACTAATACTGGGGAGTGCACAATCTGGTGCAGCTGTGCATGTTAGCCAATCAGCTTCTAACTTCAGCTTGTTCAATTAAGCTTTGACAAAAAGAAAACCTGGTAGCTGATTTCTATGCAGAGCTGTGCCAGTTTTAGTAAATCAACACCACTGTCCCACCCTGCTCTGCACATGCTCAGTTGCTCTCTATTTTTGGCACTGTGCCAAAAACCAGAGCCACTAGAGTCCGATCTGCTGACATCCTAAAGATTTACTGCTGCTCAGGGGCTCTGGACTCCAGCAAGTAGAAACAGGGAAAATGCTGGAGGCAATTTATTGCCGCGTCCAAAGGGTGGTGATAAATAGCGTGTACTCAGAATGTTCTGGAGTGGTAAGTGGGGTACCCCAAGGCTCTGTCTGGGACCAATTCTGATTCATTTATTTATAAATGATATAGAGGATGAGATAAATAGCTCAATCTCTGTGTTCGCTGATAACACAAAAATAAGTATGGCAATAACATAACAGCAGGATAAAGAAACTTTACAAGAGGACCTGAAATAAATTAATGGGCATGATGTTTAATATTAAAAAATGTAAATTAATGCACTTGGGGATTAAAAATATAAATGCAAGATACTCGCTAGGGGAGAACCTCTGCGGGAATCCAGGATGGAGAAGGATCTGGGGGTCCTAGTAGAATTCAGACTGAGCAATAGCATGCAAGGCCAAGCTGCAGCAAGCAAAGCCAGCAGACTATTAGCATGCATTAAAAAGGGGATTTACTCTGGAGATAAAACTATAAAATATCAAGAATTGTATTGTACAAAGGTTAAAATCATCTCAATAGCATAGAAAAGCATGTAAATACATAACACAATGTTGTTGCACATTTATCATCACCCTACTGCAGCTGGGTTGTGATTGGCTGGCAGTAACTTCAAGGGATTGTAAATCCTTGTTTAAAAAACAAAAACAAACATGTCATTCTTACCTCCACTGTGCAGTTCATTTTGCAAAGAGTGGCCCCCATCTACCTCTTCTGGGGTCCCTCAGCGGCTCTGCTGGCTCCTCCCCGCATTGAGTGTCCACGCTGGAGAAGCGGTCTCCTTGGTGGACACCTGTGCGGGCGCGCTCCTGAGTCCCACATTTGTGTCTATTCACACAGAATGCAGGACTATGCCCTCGCCCCCCGCATTATTGGATTTGATTGACAGCAGGGGAGCCAATGGATGCACTTCTATTAATCTATCCAATCAGGACACGAGACACCAGGTAGAGCTGGTGTGCTTATTCCCGGCTGGAGAAGGATCGGGGGTTAGGTAAGTAAAATGGGGGCTGGGTGGGGGGGGGGGGCTGCAGCACCACAGAAGGTTTTTCACCTTGGGTTGTAAACCATGAGGGTTTACAACCCCTTTCACTTCAACGCAGGTGCCACTGACGTGGCATACAGATCAGCCCAAAAGTTATATAGTGGCAATATTTTAACGTAAAAGAAGATTTATAAGCTGTGCTTACTGTGGGGGGTGGATGAACTATTTTTATATTTCTGGGTTTAGTAACACTTTAAGCTGTGTAGGGTTTTTTTCACTATCAGGGCAATAAGGATGTGGAACCCCCTTCCACAATTGAAGGTGTTAGCAGGAAGTATTGATAGTTTTAAAAGACTCTTGGACGTGCATCTTAGGGAACACAATATACAGGGATATGGGAAATGATTATTGACGTGAACACACATACAAAGGTTGAATTGGATGAACTTTATTCAATCTTACCAACTAATTTAGGTAGCATAATACCATCATGTGGTATTATGCTACCAAAAACATAATTTTTTTTGGTATAAAAACATTATTTTTATCAAGTTTTAAAATTGCGCTTTAACTTATAAAGATTCCCTATTGATTTTTTTTTTTCAGTTTCAATTCACTATTATCCCTCTTTACTAATTAAAAGAATTCTCTCTAGTCAAGGTCAGCATTACCTTTGAGAGTTCCTCCTGCAGCAGGGAACGCAGTCTTCACCGAAGGGTGCATTGGGAGGCAGAAAAATATCAGAGGATGAATAGACTGCCCATTAGTCTGCTGTGCAGTTTGACAGGTGGATTTGTAATAATACAGCAGCTTCCAAGTTCTAATCGTGCACATACAGGTATTCCAGTCTCAGATGTTATCCTGCCTTTTGCTTTGTCATTAATGCACTACACCAACTTATTGGCAGGTCATTAGGTAGCAGAGTTCATGTCTGGAATGGCCTCCAGAGCAGAATTAGGCAATCTATTGGAGGTTATTCTGACATTCATATATCAGCTTTCACATTCTTATGCCAATACATACTTTAGAACTTTATAAAAAAAATTCAAAAAACATTAACGTATTCTTACCTGCTTGATCACACTGTACATTGAGTTGCGTACCCAGCTCAGCGTACGATTTTGGCATCTACTGAGATGAGTGAACTGTTGCACATGGAAGGCAGTGACATAATCTTGGCCCAGCCAATCAAAAGACATAGAAGAAGACCTGGGCGAATATATCAGCGGCCAGCAGGGAGCTGCTGGACACCGCATAGCTGGAGTTCTGGAAGACCTATTGTGTATCCACCACTTTGTGTTGAATTTGGTTATGTATGTATAATATCTTTGTGCTGAAGCCTAGTGGTAATTTGCATAGCTACAAATTGCAATGCAATGTTTGTAAAATGGTGCAATCCAGTTACCGATATGTTTAAGTTAATTAGTTTAGTCCTTAGCTAGACTCCTCCCTTCTTCTTCATGTTCTTCGGATATTATACAGCCTTCATAGTGGACATGCTGTAAAAGATCATTGTCCATTCACACTTTGATATGACCGCCAAACATCCATTTATTGCATTTTACAAGTAAAACTATGTTGGATTAAACGGTTGCGTCTTATTTGAGAGGAATGCTGATTGATGGCGATCATACTGGCCACATAGGATGGGTATGTCAATGTATAAGGTGGTGCTTTGAAACAGAAAAGCTGGAGTGGAGATGAGTATAGTTCCCCTTTAAAGTATACCTGTCTGTACTTTATGTTACCTTCAGTGATAAAATACAGGTTAAATCAACAGATTCAGAAATATGGGCAGCTGAAGTTATATGCAAATCAGGAATGTGCAGGGGCAAGCTCAGCTTTTACAGGAAAATTCATCATATGCATTTAATTGCAGCCACCTCCATCTTTGTTTCTACTGATATTTTCGATGTATGGTTTTCAGTAAAAGTGCAAGTGGCTCATACGTTTTTTTCATCATATGCTTAATTTGAATTGCCCAAACTTGAGATAGACCTACTTTAAAGCTGAACTCTAGGCCTACAGTATCTCACAAAAGTGAGTACACTCCTCACATTTTTGTAAATGTTTTATCATATCTTTTTATGTGACAACACTGAAGAAATGACACTTTGCTACAATGTAAAATAGTGAGTGTACAGCTTGTATAACAGTGTAAATTTGCTGTCCCCTCAAACTAACTCAGCACAGCCATTGTCTAAACCACTGGCAGCAAAAATGAGTACTCTCTTAAGTAAAAATGTCCAAATTGGGCCCAAAGTGTCAATATTTTATGTGGCCACCATTATTTTCCTTTTTTATTCCTACCTGGGGAAGTGAACGGGCAGTTGGGGAAGCTTTAACTGCAGTGGGTGCTGAAATGCAGAGCACAGTTTGTACAGCTTAGGAGCCTTATATAGCTAACAATTTGCATATAATACAAGCTTTTCTAAGACTTTTAAAGAAAAACATCAGGCCACTTATAAAGGGAGAATTTATTTTGAATATGAATTATTAGAAACAGCAGAGGAAAGTGTAGTAAAAGCAGGTGGTTGAGCCACAGTCTTACCACCCCCTTACTGGATACCTCCCAACCATCCCAGATTCATCAATTTGATGTAAATCCTGGCGTCCGGGCGAATCAAAGCTAAGTTCCGGAGTGGCGGTAAGATCCCACCAATAGAGATTAATGACAAAGGTGTTTCTCCCAATGCAGCTGAGTTAACTAAAAATATATATAGAGGCCAGGACAGCCCTACAGAGATGTGCTTAACATAGATACACTGTAACAAAGAGAAAGTAAATATTAGTGATTTCTTTATTATTATATTTTACAAAATGCAATGTGGGAAGAAAAATCTAAATCAAATACATATTTGGTGTGACTACCCTTTGGATTTAAACCAGCACCAATTCTTACATGTACACACTTTGTAAATGTTCACAAAGTCAGAGATATTGTAGGATTAGAGTTAGTTGTATGATTAACCAATTATACCAAGCAGGCACTAATAATCATCAATTTCATACGTAGGTTGAAACATAGTATTACCTAAAACAGAAACAGCTGTGTAGGAGACTTAAAACTGGGTGAGGAATAGCCAAACTCTGCTACTATGGTGAAGTTGTGGAAGACCGTTTCATATCACAATTCATACACCATGGCAAGACGGAGCACAGCAACAAAACACAAGGTAGTTATACTGCATCAGCGAGGTCTCTCCCAGGCAAAGAATTCAAAGCAGAATAGTAGTGATGGGCTAATGGCGCTACCTCAAACCTTATATTACCTTTTATCTTCCCTATAGGCTCTGTGCAACCCAATATGTGTTTGCTATAATGTCCCAATTTTTTTGTGTTTATGTCCAACAAATTTTTTCTGTTAACCCAAATTCAACCACGTGCCACTACAAACCAATTATATTGATTACCCTACGTTGGATAACCTCGAAAAAAGGTGGACACGTTCAGTTATTCACCAACGTAGTCAATCAGTCAGAATCCCAAAGGGATAATTAATAAATAAATTAAACCCTAAAGCACCAAAAACCACATATGAAATCCAAGAATCCCAAGCAATGTTCAAAATATTTTTGTGATACTAATTTTTGTGATACTAAAAATATTTGTATACTAAACAGAAACAAACGCACTCCGTGTACAAAGCCCCTTATAGGGGAAAATATAACACCTATAATCGCACTGCGCTTGCGCAGTTCCTGTGCTAATAATTACTTTCATTCTCAGCAGCGACGAAATGACGAAACGCGTACAGCGTCATTACGTACACCACGTCATTTCCGGTGCGCCTGACCCGGTGGAGCGCAGCTGGAACGCACGCCGTTCGATCAGGGTGACTACCCTTGTGGATTGGCGAACCGGCCTGGTGCTAAAGTTCTTTCAAGCCTCCGTCCATGCAAGGAGGCTAACTGTTTGATGAAGATAAGTAGCTTTGTATCCAGTATATGGGTAGCCTGCAGTGCCTAAAAAACGGGACCCCCTAATCTTTAGGAGAAGGACAGAGAATTGGGGACTTAGGCTCCATATAACTGTGTATAGTGCTGGTTTGCACAAAAAAGGATTGTACCGCTGCTTTTAAGCATATACTTTTTACTTTATTTTTATTTTTTTATTTTTTCTGATTTTTATTTTATTTTACTTTGTCATTTTTATTGGTATACTCTTTTGAGCTGCATCATTGGTACATATATACTAAATTTACAGGCTCACAGTGCAATTGGTGTAGATCGCACCTTTGGTTTAAGGGGACTTTTTTGTAAAAAAAACCTTTTTTGCACAAAGCGCTGTAAAATAACTTTTTAATATATGCAAAAGCTCTTTTTTTGTAATTATATAACATTTTTGTAATAAAGCATATTTTAAGTGATTATTAGTCCTCTGCTATATATATATATAAATAAGGCATATAAATTTTTGCAGAAGCTATTATTTTGTAGAAGCCTTTTTGAAGAACCTTTTTTGTAGCCCGTTTCCCTTTCTCTCAAGTGGTCAGTTATTAAAAATACTACACCATGAGCAGATTTTTTCTTTCTTGAGGACCCATTGGTGGACAACAAAGCCTCCTTCTCTCATCATTTCCAATAAATCCTGGGGAGGACCAGTTGAAGGCAGAGCTAATTAGAAGAATCCTCAACCTAGTGGAGCACAGATTACAGGCAATATACCCCCTAGGGGGTGCGTGGATTCGGTGAGTGGGGACCCTTGAGGGGGAACGAGCACGGAAGTCACCAATAAGCAGGCCTAATCACAAAAGTCACCTTCCTGTTATTTGAAAAAGAATAATCGCACAGTTGAAAATACCTGATAAGAGACTTTTGTGTGGACTTGATATTCTGATCTTATTCACATTTTTTCTAGGTTTTTGTATTTTTTTTATATATTTTTTTTACATTCGTAAGGGGGTTAGAATTACCCCGCACATTCGTTTTATTTTTTATCTCATTTTTTATTTTTATTTTTCATGGTTTTGGTTGTTTTTGTTTCTTTACTGCAATAACTTTTTTCATTCACTGGGGTATTATAGTGGAAATATAAATTGCGCACAGTGAAAGTAATTATTAGCACAGGAACTGCGCAAGCGCAGTGCGATTATAGGTGTTATATTTTCCCCTATAAGGGGCTTTGTACACGGAGTGCGTTTGTTTTTGTTTAGTATACAAATATTTTTAGTATCACAAAAATTAGTATCACAAAAATATTTTGAACATTGCTTGGGATTCTTGGATTTCATATGTGGTTTTTGGTGCTTTAGGGTTTAATTTATTTATTAATTATCCCTTTGGGATTCTGACTGATTGACTACGTTGGTGAATAACTGAACGTGTCCACCTTTTTTCGAGGTTATCCAACGTAGGGTAATCAATATAATTGGTTTGTAGTGGCACGTGGTTGAATTTGGGTTAACAGAAAAAATGTGTTGGACATAAACACAAAAAAATTGGGACATTATAGCAAACACATATTGGGTTGCACAGAGCCTATAGGGAAGATAAAAGGTAATATAAGGTTTGAGGTAGCGCCATTAGCCCATCACTACTATTCAACTTTTAAACATAACCTGGTTTGCAGATTGTGTTCTTAGGGAGGCAGCAACCTCATAGCGATTAATATAAATAGGTCCAACTTTTACATATGTATTTTCTACATTGTTATACCTCATAAAAACTGAAACTAGTAATACATTATCAATAGAGCCTGGGGGAGGCACAGGCATTCACATATATCCCTGTTTGACTGTGACCTACTCCATAAGCGCGGCCTTCTGTGTATAAAAGAATTCAAAGCAGACTGTGGTTTCATGATGTGCTGTTCAAGCTCTTTCAAAGAAGCACACAGAACCAGGCAAAGTTGAGGAACATAGGCCAAGTGGTAGGCCAAGGAAACGTTATGCAGCAGATAAAAGACACATCATGCTTACTTCCCTTCGACATAGGAAGGTGCCTAGCAATATCATCAGCACAGAACTGGTGGAAACCTAGTTTGCCTAGCGGTAGCAGGAGGCAGTTTGCTCGCTGAAGGGCTGGAGAGCTGTACAATAACGAGTGTCTGCAGCCAAAAGTGAAGCACAGTGGAGGTTCCTTGCAAGTTTGGGGCTGCGATTCTGCAAATGGAGTTGGAGATTTGATCAGGATCAATGGCATCAGCAATGCTGAGAAATACAGGCAGACTTATTCATCATGCCATACCATCATGGAGATGTGTAATTGGCACCAAATTTATTCTGCAGCAGGACAATGACCCCCAAACATATAGCTAATGCCATTAGGAACTATCTTCAGCATAAAGAGGCACAAGGAGTCCCAGAGGTAATGGTTTGGCCTCCACAAAGCCCTGATCTCAACATCATCAATCCTGTCTGGTATTAGGTGAAGACAGAAGAATCTGAGGCAGCCTACATTTGTGGTTTATTCTCCAAGATGTTTGGAACAACCTACCTGCCAAGCTCCTACAAAAACTGTGTGCAAGTAGACCTAGAAGAATTGGTGTTGTTTTCAAGGCTAAGGGTGGTCACACCAAATATTGATTTGATTTAGATTGCTCTTCTGTTCATTTAGTTCCATTTTGTTAATAATAAAAAAAGATTAACACTTCTATTTCTGAAATCATTCTTAATTTACAGCATAGAAAGTTACTTAATTTTTTCTTTTTTCTTTTTTATATCAATCTTACAAAAATGGTAAATTAGGCTGGTATTGTGACATGAGTAAGTTGAGAGAGAAAAAAACTCCTATTTTTTTTATTTTATTTTTATTCTTTAAATACTTTTCTTTGAAAAACAAACTCAGCAAGTGGCAGCTATAGTTACTAGTGATATGTAAATGGTTAGGATAAAAATAAGGATTGAAATACAGATTATTACAGTTAAAGTGACACTAAACTAAATCCTTCCTCTCCAAAAAGTAATCCATACAGATCCACTATGGCCTTGGCCATGTAATTTATTTTTCATGAAATAGTTTCTTCTGCCGCGTACACATGGTCAGACTTTCCGACGGCAAATGTGCGATCGGAGCTAGTTGTCAGAAATTCCGACCATGTGTATGCTCCATCGGACAGTATCCATCTGAATTTCCGTCGCACAAAATTTGAGATTTGATTCTCAAATTTTCCGACAACAAAATCTGTTGTCGGAAATTCCAATCGTGCCTACACAATTCCGAAGCACAAAGTTCTACACATGCTCGGAATCAAGCAGAAGAGCCGCACTGGCTATTGAACTTCAATTTTCAAAATTTGAGATCTGATTCTCAAATTTTCAGACAACAAAATCTGTTGTCGGAAATTCCGATCGTGTGTACACAATTCCGAAGCACAAAGTTCTACACATGCTCGGAATCAAGCAGAAGAGTCGCACTGGCTATTGAACTTCAATTTTTAAAATTTGAGATCTGATTCTCAAATTTTCCGACAACAAAATCTGTTGTCGAAAATTCCCATCGTGTGTACACAATTCTGAAGCACAAAGTTCTAAGCATGCTTGGAATCAAGCAGAAGAGCCGCACTGGCTATTGAACTTCAATTTTCTCGGATCGTTGTACATCACGTGTTCTTGTGTTCAAAATTTCCGACAACATTGTGAGACCGTGTGTATGCAAGACAAGTTTGTGCCAACATCTGTCGGAAAAAATCCCATGGATTTTGATGTCGGAATGTCGGATCGTGTGTATGCGCCATTACTGTGTTTTTTTTTCCTCCTTGTAACATTATCCTTGAGCTCTGGTTCTCTCCATTTCCCCCTCACATCACGTTAGTTGCAGTTGCACTGCTCTAAGCACATTACAAATCTCATAGCCCACAATCTATCTCAGGAGTAAGCAGGAGAGAATGGCTACATTCATACATAAAGCAGGGCCATAGAGAATGTAGCCACCCTCTAACAAGAAGACAGATCACAGCAGCCTAGTTTTTTTTTTTTATCGAGTAAAATATTGTTTACTCGCCAAGGAATTTGCATGCCTCTGTTTAGTTTTGTAAGGGAACTTTGTGAAACCGTTATGATTCGTTTTTTTTTTATAATGTAATTTTTCTTAGTTGCCTGGCGTAATGAATTTGTAAATGCTTCAAATACTCAATGAATGCTGAGCTCTAGGCAAACAGGTACACAAGTGTAATACATATATATGAGAACTGTTTTAAACATCAAAGTATTTGTATTTATGTCCATCCATTCCTGTAGCCATCTTTGTGATACTGATTACAGTTACAATTACAGAATTCAGCAGCGTCCTCTTTCTCCGCCCACAGCCTGACTGGATAGTGAAAGAGCAGTAGCAGACTTATATGGTCATACCTCTGCTCATTTTGCTCTCTCCTCCTATCAGCATATTCCTTGTAAACTTGAAAAAAACCTTGCGAGCTACCAGAGATAATTTCTTAATATCTGCAGTATTTTCAGCTGCTGGCCAAATGTTGTGTTTAGTAAATTATAAATATTTCAAATTTGTGCCACACTTTACACTGTTTTCAATTTTCCTTTTGTGTAATAAATAATATTCAAACTCATGCCACATTATACACTATAATAAATTATATAGCAATACAAAATATATATATATATATATTATAAATCACAAAAATATATTGTGAACCAATAATATTGTTCATTCATGTATATCGATTACAGAGTTCATTAAAGAGGAAGTAAACCCTGATGGGTTTACTTCCTCTTTTTTTCCCTGCAAAGGTAAAGCATAATGGACTACTATGCATCGCATAGTAGCTCATTATGTGTCACTTACCTGACACAGGAGCCAGCGAAGTCGCCGCTGATCCCTGTAGTCCGCCGCATCCATGTTGCTGGTGGCGTCTCGCAGCTCCGACGAATCACAGAGGCGAAGCCGCGATGACGTCACTCCCGCGCATGCGCACGGGAGTCGCGTCTCGCAGCTCCGCCGCTGCCACTCGGCGAAGCCGCGATGACGTCACTCCCGCGCATGCGCACGGGAGTCGACAAATTAGGCAAATCCATTCATGGATTTGCCGCATTTAGTGCGCCTGTGCGCCGATGTCTACGGCGCATGCGCTGTAGACAGTGGTGCCCATTTTCGGGCAAATATCTCCTAAACCATATAGGTTTAGGAGATATTGCTTGGACCTACAGGTAAGCCTTAATCTAGGCTTACCTGTAGGTCCAAGTTGTTTGGAAGGGTTTACTTCCTCTTTAATAAAGTCTTTGCAGTATAATCAGATTCTTGTGATGGTGCTCTAAATGTTTCAACGTGACAGCAAACTTGTGCCCCCCCCCAGTGTAAATCGGCTCACCTCGGGGCATGTGATTGCATATTTAAGTTTGGTCTAATCACGCAGTTGAACCACCCCTTGGTTCTATAGTGAATGGACTCTGTGGGACCTTGAGCTGTTCAGTGGTATTTTCCTCCATAAATAGTTAGGGGATAAGGCTGGATAGCGTTATATGGTTTAAAACTATTTTAATTAAAAAAATATTACATCCAGGGTACTCCTATGATTCGGGAGCTTATAGCCACACCACTCTATAACAAACAAAACAAATCCAATGAGACCGTATGTCCATAAGCCTCTCGGCAGCTAGTCAGGTAAGCTGCTTCCTACAAAGACCTGTCCCCTCCCCAACGTGTGTTGGCACAGGGAATGACGTGTCTTCCTTAGGGGGATTGTCAATGGACAAAGTATATTCCTTGTCAGTACATTTTCATGCAGAAGACCTGACTGGCTCCCAGTATTTCTCCTTCTCCCAGTGCTCTTGTATAAGTGAATGCATGCAGAATACCTAAAGCCCTGTACACACGAGAGGACTTTTCAACATCCAAAGTCCGACGGACTGAGTCCGTCAGACTATTCGATCGTGTGTGGGCTGCAACGGACTTTTGACTCGCCAAAGTCCGAAGGACTTTAGAAATGGAACATGCTTCAAATTTTTCCGAAGGAACTCCGCCGGACCCGGTCCCTTCGAAAAATTCGCTCGTGTGTATGCTATTCCGACGGACTAAAACCGACGCTAGGGCAGCTATTGGCTACTGGCTATGAACTTCCTTATTCGAATCCAGTCGTACGTCATCACGTTCGAATCCGTCGGAGTTTAGTGTGATTGTGTGTGGCCAAGTCCGCTCAGCCGAAAAGTCTGTCAGAACTCCGTCGGAATTCCAGCAGAACTCCGACGGAACTCCTTCGGAAGTCTGTCGGACATAAGTCCTCTCGTGTGTACGGGGCTTTACTTGTTCCCAGTATTTTCTCTCCTTCTCCCAGTCTTAGTGCTCTTGTAGAAGGGAATTTCAAGAGGCTGATACCAGGTGTAGTGCCACTAGTTTCAATTAAAAATGTATTAAATCATTGGTTAGTGAATATATAGTTGAGTTTCTGCTTAAATTTAAGGGCACATGATTGATTGCAACAAACACAACTCCACTAGGATAACTAACAGAAATACTCATTTAGTAGAACATGCTTTGAATTCAATAGGTTTATTTTAATGAATAAATCATAAGATGGGTATATACTTCACTCTTTGGTAAACAAAAACCTGCAGGCATAAAACAACTCAGCATATGGGGGCCAAGATCATCCTGAATTTTTTAGTGATCATACACAATCAATGGAAATCTTCCTGTATACTCCAAATATAGTTACATAGTAGGTGACGTTGAAAAAAGACACAAGTCCATCAAGTCCAACCTATGTGTGTGATTATATGTCAGTATTACAATTTATATCCCTGTATGTTGCGGTCGTTCAGGTGGTTCTCTAATAGTTTCTTGAAACTAGCAATGCCCCGCACTTACAGTAAAAAACCCTCTGCGTAGTTTAAGGTTAAACCTCTTTTCTTCTAATTTTAATGAGTGGAGTGGCCATGAGTCTTGTTAAACTCCCTTTTGCAGAAAAGTTTTATCCCTATTGTGGGGTCACCAGTATGGTATTTGTATATTGAAATCATATCCCCTCTCAAGCGTCTCTTCTCCAGAGAGAATAAGTTCAGCACTCACAACCTTTCCTCATAACTAATATCCTCCAGGCCCTTTATTAGCATTGTTGCTCTTCTTTGTACTCGCTCCATTTCCAGGACATACTTCCTGAGGACTGGTGCCCAGAACTGGACAGCATACTCTATGTGCGGCCGGACCAGAGTCTTGTAGAGCGGGAGAATTATCGTTTTATCTCTGGAGTTGATCCCCTTTTTAATGCATGCCAATATTCTGTTTACTTTGTTAGCAGCAGCTTGGCATTGCATGCCATTACTGAGCCTATCATCTACTAGGACCCCCAGGTCATTTTCCATCCTAGATTCCTATCTTGTAGTATAAGACTTACTTGGTCAATTATCACTCAAAAAATGACCACATTCATACCTTTGCATTGGCATGAAACTTGGCAGATTTAAAGCCTAGTACACAAAGGCCAAATGTTGGGTGGTATCATCCGGTTTAATAAAATGGAAATTCTGGCCATGTATACGGTAGCTGGTCTGACAGAAGTTAGCCATTCGGTCGGCTTCTGTCGAAGGGTCATGATCTAAAAAGGTCTACCAACTGGTTTTAGATCACCGTTGACTTGAGTGTTCTGATGGGGGGACCGTACATCTGTCAGAACACAATAGCACTGGAGATATCTATACTAACATCAGATTGTTAGTACATCAGCTTCGACCTGAGCTGTCAGGTTTTTATTTTATTTAACCCACTGGGTTGAACAAAAAAAAAT
Source organism: Lithobates pipiens (assembly GCF_037356315.1). Taxonomy (NCBI): domain Eukaryota; kingdom Metazoa; phylum Chordata; class Amphibia; order Anura; family Ranidae; genus Lithobates; species Lithobates pipiens. The sequence goes on along the minus strand of NW_027507790.1, from coordinate 95,044,342 downwards.
AAATAGAAGTTTGTATCAGACTTAATGCCCACTGTCTACAGCTAAACATTAGGTCAACTATGGTATGAATGTTTGAGACAGATCTTGGTAAAACAAACAATACTTCCCTGAAGACACCTTGTGCTCTTTATTGGCCATATTTATTGTACAAATAACTGTGTGAAATCAGCGCAATAAAATCATAAATAACAATAAATGTGACAGTGAAGAAGTCTACGCCTTGCGCCTTAACGATACGTGTATAGGGGATGGAGAGCCTTACTTGTGAGTATGCTTGGTCATCTTTTATGGGAATAAATGGGTTTTAAATGGAGAGCACTAGATCTCACCATTCTGTTTTTATTTATATGCTGATCGTTGCACACTTGGAGAGTTTGTCAACCACTTAGAGGAAGTGTATGGAATTGAGGACTTTAGATGCCAGCTTTACACCAGTCCCTTGTGATATCCCCAGATTGAAACTGCTTTATTTGACCCGTTTGTGAAACAGGGGTCAAATTGTGAGGTGAGCAGCCTAATACACAGGTGGAGGAGAGCACAAGCAAAGTTCATTTGGATAATTTTACACGAATGGTGGATTGTTTTCCGTCACCTATTTACTCATCCTTTTTCGGGGACAGGAATATTTAGTTCATGTCTTCAATGTATTGTTTATGCACTTTATATTTTTAGTAGCACAGCACTGTTTATGTATGTACATGTATTGCGCAAGCTTGGTCAGCACAGACAAAACTTTATAATATCTAATTAGAATTCCATATACATGTGTACATGCAGCTAAATGCACCAAAACCAAATTTGATGGATCCGCTCAGATTTTGGTGCACTGTCGTTGATTTCGCACTGCACTGTCTGCACTGCACTGCCGATTTTTGTGCACTGCTCACAAAACTGTCATCTACTGGGAATGGAGGATCGACAGTTTTGTGGAACCATGTTGGATTGGAGTTTACTTGTAGCGCCACCCAATTGGTTGGACGTGTGACATCGTCGCCAGATTAAATACTTCTTAGGCTTGAAATTTCAGTCTTGTTGTAAGTGTAAACTTTTTAAAAGATATTTTAATATTTTTTTTGCAGTTTTAAACTATGAGGCTTTTTCCTTCCTTATCTACTTATGATTTCCAAACCATTGGAGTTCCATTTATCCTAAAACGAATTTAAGGTTGTTTGAATCCATACACCTGAAACATTCAAGCTGATAATTAATGCAATACAAGCGGGCTGAAAGTACATGGAAGTAATCCAATGCTGTAGTCTTTGAATCACCTGAGTCTAAAGCTTCGCACACATGACCGTATTTTCTGTCGGGAATTGTGTGATGACAGGCTGTTGGCAGAAAATCCAACCATTTGTATGCTCCATCGGACAATTGTCGGATTTTCTGTGGACAAATGGTGGATGGCAGGCTTTAAAATTTTCCACGGACAATGCATTTTCCAAGCGTACACAAGTCCATCGGACAAAAGTCCAAAGTACAAACAGACATGCTGGGAAGTAAGGAGGAGCCAGAAGCAGTTGGTCTTGTAAACTAGCGTTCGTAATGAAGAATTGACATTCGTGACTATGGATGAGCCGAACACCCCCCCCCCCCCCCACCCGTTCGGTCCGCACCAGAACATGCGAACAGGCAAAAACACTGTTAAAGTCTATGGGACACAAATAATCAAAAGTGCTCATTTTAAAGGCTTATATGCATGGTATTGTCATAAAAAGTGTTTGGGGGCCTGGATGCAAAAAAAAGTTTTAAAAACGGCTGTTTTTTTTCGGGAGCAGTGATTTTTAATAATGTTTGAAGTGAAACAATAAAAGTGTAATATTCCTTTAAATTTCATACCTGGGGGTGTCTATACAGCAAAATGACATTTCGAAAGGAAAAAAAGTCATTTAAATCTACTCGCGGCTACAATGAATTGTCGGTCCGCAATACACATAAAAGTTAATTGATAAAAACGGCATGGGGATTTCCCCACAGGGGAACCCCGAACCAAATTTTTTTTATAAAAATGCGTGAGGGTCCCCCAAAAATCCATGCCAGACCCTTATCCTAGTATGCAACCTGGCAGGCCGCAGGAAAAGAGGGGGGGATAAGAGAGTGCCCCACTCCTGAACTGTACCAGGCCACATGAAGCTGAAAGAAGAAGCATTTAATAAAGGACTTGTCAAAAACTGTCTCGTCTTTTTTAACCTTTGTGTCACTTTTTTTGTGAAATGGTAGGGATACATTTGTATCCCACTACCAATTCACACAGGGGGTGGCCAGGATCTGGGGGCCCCCTTGTTAAAGGGGGCTTCCAGCACTTTTGATTTCTCCCATAGACTTTTAAAAGGTGTTCCGCGGCTTTCGAATTTGCAGCGAACACCCAAAATTGTTCACTGTTCGGCAAACTGGCAAAAAGCCAATGTTCGAGCTGAACATGAGTTCAACTCAAACATAAAGCTCATCCCTGTTCGTGACGTGGCAAACTATGAAATTTCCAAATGCAGTGCACATTCTCTTCTTTAATAGGATAATAATGAATCTGCTTTGCTGGTGATACTGAGGGAGTTCTGCCAAACGTATTTTAACCTCCCTGGCGGTATGATTCAGTCTGGAATAAGGTGCTGAAAGCGGTACAATTATTTTGCATGGAAATCTGGCTTTTATTTTGTAGTCCTGTAATTCTTAGGAATAACGCTCTGAAATCTCTTCAAACCAGAGTCTAGCGGACATCCCGGGTATGATAAAGTTTATAATATAATAAAGAATAATAAAAATTATTCAATAATGTAATCAAATCCAAAAAAAACTGAAAAAGGGACATGTTTTGGTTGCTATGGACAATCTCCAAATTCCAGGCAGAAAAAACTGTATTTATAATATAAAAGTACATGCAGGGCATTGCACAGACCACTAGGGACAAAGGGGGTGTGTGTTTTTTAATACAGCACTGTAATCTGTAAGATTACAGTGTTGTGTGTGTTTTGTGTGTTTTTACTTTTTTGAATTTGCCGCCGTTCTCCGCTCCCGTGCGTCGTAACGCCGCAGGGAACTGAGCTCGGCGGCATTCGGCACTGTGAATCGAGCGGAGGACGGCTCGATCACACAGCGCGGAGGACATCGCTGGATCCAGGGGACAAGGTGAGTAACTCTCCCTGTGTCCTCCCCTGCATCGAGCGATGCGATCCCGAGTCTGGCTCGGGGTTACCGCTTATGTAATTAAAATCCCAACCCGAGCCAGACTCGGGATTACCGCTAGGAAGGTTAAAAGGCTTTTATTTTCTAGTGATATCAAGAATAATATTATTATGCTTTTTTTTTTTTTTTTGGGCAAGTTACCACAACACCATTATCCCGTAGTTTTTAAGATCAAAGATACAACTATGTTGGTGTTCCTTGTCAATTTTACATTGTATTTTTTTAAATGTAACTGCCAACTCCCAAACTGTCATTTGAAGTAAAACACATAGTCAAGTATAATTCTCCACAATTTTCTTTATTGTACATTAAAAAAAGAAAACAAATAAAATTAGACATGCTATCTACCAATAGAACTTAACCAAAAAGTGCATTCTATGCATTCAAAATTATAGAAAATATACCAAATCAAATCCTTTTTCAACCAAAGAAATAAAATGAAAGCCTCATGCATGTGTTCTGCTTCTTAATATAGGGGGTCAACAATGCCAAGAGTTGGTGAAAGCAGGGGTCTTTCATCCAGAGATAATTCCGAAAATCTTCTGGATTATTCTCCTGGAGCTCCCACAGCAAAGGCTTGTGACATAATTGGTCATGATTAATAAAGCAGTCAATTTGCAAAGCAAAGCAATCAAGTGGCAGCTGCACAGTGCATTGAAAGATCTGACTGGGTGAAGTAATTAAACTTTGCCCAATCAGGGCAAATTTGGTCACTCTTCACACGTGCTTACCCTTCAGGTCTGCACTCACCAAAGTGATGTACCACTGCAGGCGTAAAAGGCCTCAAAATAGAGTCAGCTCTTTGTCAAGAGCACCTAAAAGCCAAAAGGGGCACAAATCTGTCCCTCCTCCTTACTCACCTCAGTCTGTCCCTGCTATACCTCATGACCTCTCAAGCCCCGTACACACGAGCGGACTTTTCAACATCCAAAGTCTGACGGAATGATTCCGGCAGACTATTCGATCGTGTGTGGGCTGCAACGGACTTTTGATTGGCAAAAGTCTGACAGACTTTAGAAATGGAACATGTTTCAAATTTTTCCGACAGAACTCTGCCAGACCCAGAAATCCGCTCGTGTGTGTGCTAATCTGACGGACTAAAACCGACGCTAGGGCAGCTATTGGCTACTGGCCATGAACTTCCTTATTCTAGTCCAGTCATACGTCATCACGTTCGAATCCGTCGGACTTTGGTGTGATTGTGTGTGGCCAAGTCCGTTCATTCGGAAAGTCCGTCAGAACTCTGTCAGAACTCCGTCAGAACTCCGTCGAAAGTCTGCCGGACTTAAGTCCTGTCGTGTGTACGCGGCATCAGAAGCCTCCACTGACAGGGATCATGATATAGCACAGGATGCACCATGTCCTTGCAGCACATCAGCCAGCAGCACACCACCAGCTGTAGACTGTAGCCGGAAAATTTCTCTGCCCCTTCTGCTGCAACAAAAAAAAATACAGCCCCTCCCACCCACATGCCCAGCATCTAAATGCAAGCTTGTCAAAGCTGCTTGCCTTTACAACTTCTGCCTTTCCGCCAGTTGAATTCTGCCCCCTTTCATGAATTTGCAGAATGTGTTGTACCACGATGGAAGGTTCCCAGTTGATATTTCTTTTCACGTAAGGCCATTCCATCTCTCTACCATCATGTAGAAGGCAATGTTGTGGCATTGTTGGGCAAGGCAGTCAGCTGCAAAGTCCACATTACTGTTGACACGTGCTCCAGCCAGCATGGGCAGGGATGATTTATTTTGTTCACAGCACGCTGGGCATCTCTTCTTGCAACTCAGAAGGATACAGTACAGGGCTCAGTGCTGCAGCTTGTTGTGCCCCCATGTCTCCATACAGCTGGTGATGATGCCAGATTCGCCAGCTCTACACCCTCCTCGTTCTCTATGCCCTCCTCTGCTGAATTGCCCTATGAACCACAAGTACCCCCTAAGCGCGCAAAGAGCTATTCAACGAGTCAGGCTAAAAGGTGCAAGCAATGCTTCAGCTTGTGTGTCTAGGGGACAGGAACCACATCGAACCAGAGATTTTTGCTGCTTTGTAGGGACAAGCCCAGAGGTGGTTCACGCCATGTCAGCTGGAGCCAGGAATGGTGATGTGTGAGAATGGCACAAACCTTCTGTCTGCCCTTAGACAGGGAAAGTTGACACATGTGCCATTCCTGACACATGTCCTTAATTTGGTGGTGCAGCATTTCCTAAATAGGTGACCAGGGTTGGAAGATCTGCTAAAGCAGGCCAGAAGAGTGTGTAGCCATTTTAGGCGGTCATACACAGACAGTGCTCGGTTGGCTGAAATTCAGTGGGAATTCCAACTGCCCATACACCGCCTGTCTTGTGACATGCCCACCAGGTGGAACTTGACTTTGGCAATGCTGCAGTGGCTGCACATGCAGCAGAGGGCCACCAACGAGTACCTGTGTGAGTATAGCACAAGGACAGGCTCATGCTGGCTCAGTTTTATTTCCCATGCCAATGGCTGCTCATAAAGGATGCATGCATCTAATTTCACCACCCAGAGTGCCGCCTTGTGACAGAAGAGAAATGGTGCAGAAATTTCCAGAATTAGAGAGGAATCAGTGGATCTTCTAACAATTAGTCAGGACAATTACTACCTGGAAAACTAAATTTGTCAGCAAACCTGCCTAAACCCTGCCTAAACACCTGGGTGCTACATCTACAGTACCTTGACTCCCATAACCATTATATGCCCACTTACTTGCATATAAACTTTTAAAATGGGCACTTTTGATTTTTCATGTTCGGGTCCCATAGACTTCCATGGGGTTCATTATTCGGTACCGAACTTTCCTGATGTTCGAAAGTTCTGGTGCGAACCGAACAGGGGGTTGTTCGGCCCATCCCTACTTCTGACAAGATTTTTAGGGTAGTCTGTGCTGTTCTGCACCAAAGTCAATCACTTCCCCTATGTCCTGCATGGGCAAGAAAAAGGGCACAGTCTGTACAATGAAGTCATAAAAACCAGAAAAAAAATCAGAAATGTCACTCTACTTCACTCTATCCAAAGCCAAAAAAAGATGACATTAGGCATTAAGACACTTGCTTTGGAAACAGGCAAGTCCTCATGTTGATATCAGCAAACTGCCTATGTACCAGGCCTATAGGTACTATCACCAAAACCAAATTGCTGATTTTAATCACTGTGGAAGTCAGTGTCCTACATAATGAACTGGCAGTCTGTGGTTTTCAATGAGTATTTGCAGCCTGTTTATAAATCCGCCTATGTATGATTTATGCTATCATCATTTTACTGTTTTGCTCTCTCATAATCCGTGAAGTACATCTCTTGCTCTACATGAGTATTTCACAGATAACAGTGTAGCTCTTTGCTGCAGAGCTTGTCATGGCAATAAGTCTATCCATTCATATTGAAAATAGGACCTTTATCCCGACTTTGCCTTTAAATTGCTCTGGTCTTATCACACATGCTGCTTGTGAGGGGACTTGGTTGTATATTTTTTTAAATCCCTGGATGTAGCTCCATGTGTCTGTTTCATAAAATAAATTATATTTGTGGCAGATTGAAGCACTTATTGAATAACATTTGTTCCCTCTGTGTTATGTTAATTTGTATACTAATATTAAAGCATTTCATACCATTAGTAGACACTTGAAATATTGCATTTTTATATAAATGCATGAATATGTAGGTGCATTTCTTTAAATGACCAGTTGCAATCATACATTTTTATTGAGCAGATAAAAAGAGAATAAAAAACAAAAAACAAAAAAGAGTGGTACATGTGGCACTTTCACAGTAGCAATGACAATGACATTTAGGCTTCATGTATACTGCTGCTAGTAAATGGACGTTTAGGAGCAGTTGGATGTTTTTTTTTTTAGCAGCCCCTAAACTCTCCTCTATGTTATCTTATCAGTACATGTACACAGGGGCATTTATAGTCATTTCTAGGCAGGAAATATTGTAACCATTGTCCACCAAAGAAACAGGAGAGAGAGCTAAGCTCTCCTAGTGATTTCAAGCCCTTCTGGTCAAGTGCCTGCCATATGGGCGATGGGCGTAGTGGTTGCCAACATAGAAACCCCCTGTCTGACAAACCAGATGGATACCCTGGGTTGCTCAGTATAAGAGTTAATGGCCTTGGACATGAAGTTATTCTATATTTTATAATGGCCTTGTCCCAGACATATAGGAGTGAGGAAAGTAAGAGCGTTAACTGTGCTAGAGGCGGGCAGTCAATAGGCATCAGCCATGGGAGGGAGGTCAATGGTAAAGGTAATAGATCCGATTTAAGGGTGACCCACTGTTTAACAGAGCCATGGTGAAACCAATCCAGTACCCTACTAAATACTGCCCCAATGTGGTATAATTCCAGGTGGAGTAAGCCTGCACCATCGACATCTCATCTGTTTACCAGGATATCATATTTATGTCTAGCTACGGATCTAGGCCAAATGAATTTAAGTAGAATGGACCGTGCTGAACAAAAACATGAACGAGGAACCTGGATCTTAATTGTTTAAAGTGGTTGTAAACCCTTACAACACACTTTGACCTACAGGTAAGCCTAGATTAAGGCTTACCTGTAGGTCCAAGAAATATCTCCTAAACCTATACGGTTTAGGAGATACCTGAAGACAGCCACCGCTGTCTACGGCGCATGTGCCGTAGACAGTGGCGCGCAGGCGCACTGGGTAAGCCGCAGATCGCGGCGATATGCCGCGAGTGTTGGCTCCCGTGCGCATGCGCGGGAGTGACGTCATCGCTGCTCCGGCGAATCACAGCCCTGGAGCAGCGAGACCCACCAAGAAGATGGAGGCTCGGAACTACCGGGGACAGCGGTGACTTCGCTGGCTCCTGTGTCAGGTAAGTGACACATAATGGACTACTATGCGATGCATAGTAGTCCATTATGCTTTACCTTTGTAGGGAATCAAAGAGGAAGTAAACCCATCAGGGTTTACTTCCTCTTTAAAAGATGTAGAGAAATCTAGGGAGGATGTCCATCTTGAAGATGGGCATCCATCCAAACCAAGAATGTCTCATGGGAGACCATCTCTTAAAGCATTACTGCATAGTTTTCAAGATCGGGCAATAATTTAACTTGTATAGTTTATGGAGTTGTGATGGTATTTGTACTGCTAGATAGTTTATGGAGTGTTGCGCCCATTGAAATGGAAATTTGTCGGCAAGAAGATTCTGGGTACCTACAGGAAGGGAAATTTCTAAGCAATGTGATTTTGTTGCATTAACTTTAAAATTGCTCAAGGTACCAAAACGTTCTAGCTCCTTTAAAAATTATGGAAAGACTATTAATGGATTGGTAATATGGAGTAGGAGATCGTCTGCAATTAAACTCATTTTATATTGCTTGTTGGCAATGTCCACACCATTAATTCAATTATTAGCGTGTATAGCCATCGCCAAGTGCTCCATTGCAAGTATATAGAGAAGTAGTGAAAGGGAGCATCCTTGGCGGGTCCTGCTAGAGATTTGAGCAGGATCCAAAAGCAAGCCATTTACCCTAATACGAGCTGTTGGACAGGAATATAGGGCCATTTTTTTATCAATCATGTCCAAAGGTAAACCAATTTGCTCAAGTTTTGATTTCAAGAATACCCAATCTAGACAATGAAACGCGTTCATTGAGAGAAGGCATAGAGGGACCTTCGATGATTGGCAGTAAGAGATAAGAGATAATATTTTAATGGTATTATCCCATACTTCCTGGGTAGAAATAATGATTAAAGGAATGATCAACTGGAGTCTATCTGCTAATAATTTAGCATAGATTTTCAGATCCACTTTAATGAAAGAAATAGGATGATAACGTTTTCATGTCCCTGTTTATTAGTAGGGGCCTGTGTAGGGATTGGGAATGTTATACAGAGTTGTATAATACTCATAAAACGTCCCTGCAATATCTTCAGATGAATGTACCAGCCCTCTCTTGGGGCAACGTAACTTTGGAATATATGTACGTCCCAATTTTATACAAATCATTTTTGCTAGTGGTCTGCCTACCTTGTTAACCGATTCATACATAATTCTACCTGTGCAGTCCCTGTGTTGAAAGTATGCTTGATCAAGTATTCGATGAAGATCTTTTAGTTTACTTTCTAAATGTTGAATAAATTCAACCTGGAGTGAAGGTTTATGAGCGAGCTCTAGCGTATGAATTTCCTGTAAGAGTCGTGTAATGTCCTTAGAGTGTTCTTTTTTCATATGAGCACCCTCCAAAATAAGGGTCCCTCTAATAACACATTTCAAAGCCTCCCATTTAAGTGGTTGTGCCGTTGTATCCTGTATATGATCAATCAAAAATTGAGAGACTGTTTGTTTGACTGCCTTACAGGTCAATTAATCTTTTAAGAGAGTTTCATTCAGCCTCCAAGTAGCTGTTGGTTTTGGAAAATGTGGTAGACACTCGAAAAAAGAGTGGGGAGTGACTTGACCAAAGTTGAGGTCCAATCGATGCCCAAGGTTGCCAGCTCAGCAAGTAATGTAAAACAAGGAATAGGTCAATCCTACTATATGTATTATGAGTTAAAGAGTGACAAGTGTAATTGCGTTCAGTCGGATGTAACGCTCGCCAAATGTCCACTAGTTGAAATTTGTGGAATCGGTACTTAAGTCGATTGAGCTAAATCAAGGAGAAACAAGGCAAGGTAGACATTGTATCTAATAGTGGGGCCAAGATATTTATGTCCCCTCCCAGCACTATTCTTCCCTCTGCCAAATGATCTAATTTATGAAGAAGCGCAAGCAGCATGTGGATCTGGCCCTGGTTAGGAGCATATACAATAATCAAAGTAAATGTTATATTGTTCATTTTACATTTAAGAATGAGATATCTGCCCCCTGAGTCCCTTGCCACTTGAATGTTCGATACAATTTTCAGTAACAAATACACTAAAGTTAATTTCCGAGCACAAACACAATAAATTACCCAATTTTTGGTAAAAAAGATGAGATTGTGCTGAGTGAATAGAAACGCAACATGTCAAGCCTTAAAATTGCATGTGCCCACGAAGCAGGACTTTTAAGGTACATGAGTAATACACAATATTTAAAACATTTTTACAATTAATTTATTGATTCCATTAAAAATATTATAAAACCAATAACCATATTGTGGTCTCATTCAGCAGTAATTGGTTCAGTCCACATTTGTCATGCTACATGTTTTACATGTTCAATGCGTTTTGCCGAAAACGCAGCTTCTTCAGTAGTAGCATAGGAAACTGTATACAAAATAAGGCAAACAACAAACATTCAAACATAGTAAATGTGACAATACATCATTTTTATAATAGGTACATTTTATTAAATTGAACAAACCCTAGAGGATGTTATGGATTATTGCCCATTCACTGAGATAAAATGTTTTCATACATAAATTTATCATACATTCTTTATTCAATTTTGGGACGTGGTACAAGATTTGAACCATCTCCTACCCATAGCATATAGTCTATATTTTTCTTAGGCAACACTTTAAAAGCCCCTACTGGTCATCAGTTTAGGATTACCCAGGAGCTCTGGTGCTAAAATCATTGCTTTCACTCCAGCGTGTGTGGAAATATGTTACAATGTGTAGCACAATTGACCTTTTGTCACCCCCCCAATGCATGAATTTACATTTGTACCTACGTGTACGTGAATTTTTAGGGGGACCTCAAACAATTTTGGGAGGGAATTTTAAGTGTTTGGGTGTATTTTCGTTTTTTAAATTTACATTTTTTAAATAACCTTTTTTTATCACATAGGGGACAAAAAGTCCCCATGTGATGATTTTTTGGTGAGATGATTTTTGTTTTGTGTGTAATGCCGCATACACATGATCGGTTTTCCCGTCAGAATAAATCCCAAAGGTTTTTCCGACAGAGTTCCACTGAAACTGTCATGAGTACACACGATCACACCAAATTCCAACCGTTTAGAATGCGGTGACCTACAACATGTATGACAGGACTAGAAAAAGGAAGTTCAATAGCCAGTAGCCAATAGCCTCCTTCTTGTACTTGATTCTGAGCATGTGTGGGTTTTTTGCATGTTGGAATTGCCACAGACGATCGCATTTTCGGATAGGAACTTTTCCTGACCAAAAAATTGAGAGCATGCTCTCAATCTTTTGCTGGCTGGAATTCAGCCAGCAAAAGTCCGATGGAGCCTACACACGGTCGCATTTCCTGACGAAAAACTCTCATTGGTCTTTTGCGGGCTGAAATTCCGATCTTGTATACGTGGCATAAGGCAGTGGAAATTGAACTACATTCAATCCTTCCTAGACATACAGGCTTGGTAAAGTCAAAGGAAGAAAGAAGTGAAGGAGAGCTGATGGATGTTAACTTGGCTCTCTCCCCTCAAGCTGAAGGCACCTGCCATGCTGGTGCTGGGTGCGCCGATGGTGGGAGGGGCAGGTGTTACCAAGGATGTTTGGAAGCAATCGGGCTGCTGTGTAGATGCTGGATTGCTTTCGCCTGACAGCCGGCAGTCGGTTTGTCAGGTACACACACACTACCGGGTGGAATAGTTTTATTTATTTAGTTTTTTTCCATCCCTCATGTTTTCATATTGTGATCTGCCCAATAAGACACCTTCCTTATTAAAATGCCTCCACTCTAGATGAAAGAGCAACAGAGACACCTTTGGACAGCCGCATTGTCAGTCTGGGGGAAGGGGAGTGTTATATGCACTAGCGACTATAGATACACTAACAATATGATGCTGAACTCCAGCTAACTCTTTTTTAATCGCTTCAGCCCCGGAAGATTTTACCCCCTTCCTGGCCAGAGCACTTTTTGCGACTCGGCACTGAGTCGCTTTAACTGACAATTGTGCAGTCTTGCGACATTACACCCAAACAAAATTGCCGTCCTTTTTTTCCCACAAATAGAGCTTTCTTTTGGTGGTATTTGATCGCCTCTGTGTTTTTTTTTTTTTTGCGATATAAACAAAAAAAAGCGTAAATTTTGAAAAAAAAGCATTATTTTTTACTTTTTGCTATAATAAATATTCCCAAAAATGTATAAAAAAAAACGATTTTTTTCCTCAGTTTAGGCCGATACGTTTTCCTCTACATATTTTTGGCAAAAAAAATCCCAATAAGCGTATATTGATTGTTTTGCTCAAAAGTTACAGCGCCTACAAAATAGGGGATAGTTTTATGGCATTTTTATTATTATTTTTTTACTAGTATCGGGACTGCGACATTATGGCAGACATATCGGACAATTTTGACACATTTTTGGGACTATTGGAAATTTTTACAGCGATCAGTGCAATAAAAATACATTGATTACTGTGAAAATGTCACTGGCAGTGAAAGAGTTAACACTAGGGGGTGATCAAGGGGTTAATGTGTTCCCTAGTGTGTGTTCTAACTGAAGGGGGGAGGGGAATGTGCAGGGGTGATGACATATCACTGTTCATACTCTGTATGAACGGACGATCTGTCTGTTCTCCCCTCAGAGAACCGGAAACTGTGTGTTTCCACACACAGATGCCAGTTCTCCCTGTGCCCCGAGCGATCGCGGGAGCCCGGCGGTGATCGCGACCACCCGGCACTCACATCGGCTCTGTGGGCGAGTAGGGGGCGAATATGTTACTGACGTAACATGATGGCGATTCGCGCAGACGAGCCATGTTGCCACAGTACGGCAAGTGGTTAAGCAAGCACAGCAACAGTTTTTTGTTGTTTTTTTTTTTTTGGCATACAATTTTTACATAAACAAAAGCTGACCATGGCAAGCACAGGGGTGCTTACCATGGTCAGCTTTTGTTTATGTAAAACTTGTATGCCAAAAAAAAACAAACAACAAAAAACTGTTGCTGTGCTTGCTTAACCACTTGCCGTACTGTGGCAACATGGCTGGTCTGCGCGAATCGCCATCATGTTACGTCAGTGGTAAATTATTATTATTATACAGGATTTATATAGGGCCAGCAGTTTACGAAGCACATTACAATATAAACGGGAGACAGTATAGTTACAATACAATAAAATGTAAAAAGGGTTAAGAGGGCCCTGCTTATAAGAACTGACAATCTAGGGTGGGGCAAGTGGTACAAAAGATTGTAACTGTGGGGGATGAGCTGATGGAAGTGATAAATGATTAGTTGGAGGCGTGATAGGCTTCCCTGAATAGATGAGTTTTCAGGGATCGCCTAAAGGCAGCCACGGTAATGGATTGTTTCAACCCACTAATGCCGCGTACACACGACCAGACTTTCCAGCAGAAAAGGTCTGACGGTCTTTCCGCCGGACTTTCGAAGGAGTTCCAAACGAATGGACTTGCCCACACACGAACAGACTAAAGTCCATTTGTTTTGAACGCGATGACGTACGACGAGACTAGAAAAGGAAGTTCAATAGCCAGTAGCCAATAGCTACCCTTGAGTTGTTTGGTCCGTCAGACCAGCATACAGACAAATGGTTTTCCCGATAGGAATTGCCTCCGTCAGACAGATTTGAAACATTTCTAGGTCCGTCTGAATTATTTAAAAGAAAAACGATCTGACTTTCCCACAAACGATCGGACTATCCGAAAGAATGATTCAGTCGGACCTATTCTTCCGGAAAGTCCGGTTGTGGGTACGTGGCATAATTGCTACTTTACACAGCTTGCTGGTCAGTTCTGCAGGTTAAAATAAAGGAAAAAAAAGCCTAAGGCTAGGTTCACACCATAGCGATGCGAGAACGCCGCGAATCCGCGGCGGGTTCCCGCATTGCATGCCTCCCGCCGGCAGTTCACACTGCCCTATGCGGACTGCTGGGAGTGTCAATGAAATCTTAATGACACCCCCAGACCAGTCCGCATATCGCAGTGCGATCTGCAAACTCGGACAGGAATCGGATCGCATGGTGTGAACACCCATGCGAGCCGATTTTGCTGCGGACCAAAAAAATGGTCCTGTGCGAGTTTGCGGCGGGTGCGATGCGAATTCAGCCATACTATCTGTATGGCTGAACTCGCATCGCACAGACAGATCGGATGTGATTTGCACTGCAGTGCGGTGCGAATCACATCTGGGTCTCCCACCCGCAGCGGTGTGAACCCAGCCTAAAAAAGGAAAACGAATGGAGCCACCACATCTATAAATTGGGAAGCTGCAGTATAATAAATATTTGCATTTGGATGTATCGATACTTCACTTTAAATATACTTTAACAAATTGATTTGTATGTCCAAAAACATTTACATCCTGATTTGATCACGAATACAATTTTAAATAGTATGCATTCTACACTGCTAGAGAGCATGTTGGTATAGCCTAAGCACACACTAATCATTTAACTATTTGCAAACCAGAGAATTATTTGGGATAATATTCATAAATATATATAGTAAATGCACCGTTATACTTGCACTTGCAGCTTATGGCAAAAACTCCCCCTGCAGATGGTAGTTTAGTTGTGCTTTAAGAAAAGTTTACATCAGTAAAGAAAAATACCCAGTATGGATCTGTGGCTCTCATGTCTGTAAAATTCCTGTGCTAAAATAAGAAAAGGAAATATGCTATGGAACATGTTTATATTTCCACTGGAATTAGTTGTAATAACATTACTGCATGCTAATGTACTTATCACATACGTTGGTTTAGACTATAGTTCAAGGCATTTGTAATATTCATGGTATTTATTTCCCTTCTCTAATATTATTATATATTATACCTGTGGGGGAACAGTGACATGATCAATTCAGCTTTTTATTTCAATGGTGATCTATGTAATGTACTTCTACAGGGTTCGAGTCTCTTGCAATCCATCAACATAAAGTTTCACATTGTTCCTTCTCGGATCCTGTGCAGAATGATGGAACAGGTCATTTTGCAGCAGTAATGCTGAAATATGAAGTGTCAGGGGAAATGTAAGTTTAGTATATCCAGGCAGTTTGTAAGCTTCTCACTAGTGGACAAGTCAAGTTGTTGTTGAGTTTCACATAAATGGCAAGTCATCTAGTCCCAAATAAGTGATAATACAGCATAAAAATTGGACATTTTAATGCGCTGTAAAGATAACCTCCAACAAAATCCTTTTACATTCAGGTTAGCTTCACACCCATACCTTCCACCAGCACTTGTGCATTATGCCATGCAATAACATCTGTTACTCCAAAATGCACAAAAATTGTACCAACACAGCTTACCACAATGCACAATTGTGTTATCATGTGTTGTGTTGGGCTGCAACATACACTATATTGTCAAAAAGTATTGGGACACCTGCCTTTACATGAACTTTAATGGCATCCCAGTCTTATGCCCCGTATACACGGTCGGATTTTCCGACGGAAAATGTTCGATGGGAGCTTTTTGTCGGAAATTCCGACTGTGTGTGGTCTCCGAAGAGAAAGAGATCTCACCCCTCAATGAACACACATGCAGATAGTGAACTCCTCTCTTGGCCCAGAAGCCACAGGTGCAGGCAATTGCCGATAGCAACAAACGAAAGTAAACTCTGGACTGCCACACTCTTGAGAAAAAAACGCCTTTCTTTATTTAAAAAATCACATCAAAAAAACACAACGAACACGGCGGACAAAAAAGGCTGACATTTCGCATTAGCAGTAGTGCTTACTCATAGCTTATGTGGGCATGTGTAGGCTCCATCGGATATTTTCCATCGTAATTTCCATCACACAAAATTTGGAATCCTGATCTCTGATCCTGATCTCAAATTTTCAGACAACAAAATCCGTTGTTGGAAATTCCGATCGTGTGTACACAATTCCGATGCACAAAGTTCCACGCATGCTCGGAATCAAGCAGAAGAGCCACACTGGCTATTGAACATGTTGTACGTCACCGCGTTCTTGACGTTCGCAATTTCCGACCAGCTTTGTGTGACCATGTGTATGCAAGACAAGTTTGAACTAACATCCGTCTGAAAAAAATCCATGGATTTTGTTGTCGGAATGTCCGAGCAATGTCCGATCGCATGTACGCAGCATAAGTCTGTAGGGTTCAATATTCAGTTGGCTTACCCTTTGCAGCTATAACAGCTTCAACTCTTCTGGGAAGGCTGTCCCCAAGGTTTAGGAGTATGTCTGGGAATGTTTGACCATTCTTCCAGAAGAACATTTCTGAGGTCAGGCACTGATGTTGGTCGAAAAAGCCTGGCTCGCAGTCTCTGCTCTACTTCATCCCAAAGGTGTTCTATAGGGTTTAGTTCAGGCCAGTCAAGTTCCCCCACCCAAAACACGCCCATCCATGTCTTTATTGGCCTTGCTTTGTGTTCATGTGCATGTAAAGGTAGATGTCCCAATACTTTTGACAATATAGTGTAGGTGCATTTAGAAGATGCATTGGGGTGTTATTTAAAATGAAAGCACCATAATGCAGCAGTGTGTGTAGCTGCAATGCAATGATGTGAAGGGGGCTTAGCCTGTTCTGCTTTCTAGCTTTTGTCAGTCTTAGGCCGCATACACACGGGCGGATTGTCTGACGGACTTGGTCCGCTGAAACGTGTTTCAGCGGACAATCCGCTCGTGTGTGGGCTTCAGCAGACTTTTTCAGCGGAAAGTCTGGCGGACTAAGTCTTTCGGAATTTCCGTAATATTGTCCGTCCAAACTTGGTTTCAGCGGACAGTCCGCTCGTGAGTAGGCTAGTTCGACGGACTAAGTATGGCGCATGCTCAGAAAGGATTTACACGGCCGAAGGTTGCATTGCAGTGTATTGGACGTTGTATTTCTAGTCCCGTCGTACGTGCTGTACACGTCATCGCGCAAGCTTTAAGCGGACTGTCTGTTCGTCGTGTGTGGTCAAGTCCGTTCATTCAAAAGTAGGACGGACTGTCTGTCGGATTGTCTGACGGACTTAGTTGGACGGATAGTCCGCCCGTGTGTACGCGGCCTTAGTATACTGTTGCAGAGTCTGCTGGTCTGTGCAAAATGACGGTAAGTGATTGATGAGCTGGCTCTTAAGAACCAATAAAAGTGTGCATGTAGGCAACATTTAAAAAATGAAAACCCAGCCAACCAATCCATGTACATTTCCCCATGTAATAATTTCAGAAGCCGGTATGGAAGGGGCATGGTATGGTGCATGGTAGCCAGTTAGCTTCTAAATTCACCTTGCTTAATTAAGCTTTTACAATGAAACCTGGAAGCTGATTGGTTTCTCTGCAGAGCTGCACCAGATTTTGTAACCCCCAGTCAGTGTCCTGGGCACACACAGTCTCCTGCTTCAGTGAATTTAAATGTTCAGCAGCTTGGCTTTAAGGCCTCATGCACATTGGTTTTTTTTGGACATTTTTACAGCTGCTGTTTTTGGCTTTTTTTTCTACAGTCAATAAACTCTTCAGCATGTTATCCTAAATGCCCATGCACATATAGGCTATTATCAAACGTTTTTGCCTGGGGCGTTTTTTGGCTGTAATAAGACCCCAAAATTAGTGGGTTCAGAGAGGTGTTTCTCAGCTTTAAAAACGCCCTAATGTAAAAAAAATGCCTAAAAACGCAGATAAACACTCAAAAAACCTGGCCCCCCAGCATTTTTTAATATTTTTGATACATTGAAAAAAAATGTAAAAACCGCTTACGCTGAAAAAACACTAAAAAACGCTATTGCGAAAACATTAAAAAACTTTGAAAAATTCACTGCAAAGCGCTACTGGTGTTTTTTTAACGTTATTATTATTACGTGTGCATGAGGCCTAAAGCTCACCTTTTTTTTGCCACTGCATATATGCATTACACTGCCAGCATAAGATTAAATAAGGTGAGAGAGTGCTCAAATTGAATTCCAATTGTGTGCATGCTTGCAAATGATTGAAGTTAGCACTGTTTCTCCTTCCTTACTAAGTTAGGTGAACAATCTCATATACTAAATTAAAAAAAATCCAGAAAACAAAAATACAATATATTGCAGTGTTCAGTCTTTAGATCTGGCAGATGCATTCATTTTCTTTTCTTTTTTTCAAGCTAAGAACATTTTTAGCAAATACAGAAAATACCTGTTGGTCTTGCATTTAATGCAGTGTCCTTGTTATTTCTTGTAAACTGCACTAAAGATTATCTTCCTTTCTAACTATCTTTTGTAATTCACCAATTGCCCTATCCCCATGTTATGGAGATGAATAAGTAAAGACGTGTGTAGTCCATATAGGAGAGTGGGCTATGGGTGACACTGACAACCATTTCTCCCTCCATAGGTACAGTGTAGGAGTGACATACCCATCAAGGACAGAAATGTGTTATTTGCAGGATTACCCGGTGAAAATAAAACAGAAGAAAAAGAAATTGAATGTAGCCACCACACTAAGGACTAGTGAGCTTCAATATGCTACATAAACTGTCATCACATGCTGTTCATACTCACTCAGTCACTATGGGATTTGTTTTCTGTATTCTGGAATAAACCTGGTTGAACCTGGTTCAATGTCCCTCCCTCCTTGTCTGTATCCCCGCTACAGTCTGAGATTGTGTAGACCAGCCGTTGTCACATCTACTGAGCATGCTTCAGTTTCAGTTCCATTCTAAGCTATTCATTTCTTCCCTCTTTTCTGTACAGCCCACATGGCTATAGAGTCCCACATGTGGGTTTATACACAGTGGTAAATGACAGCCAACTCCCTCCCTCCTCCTCTATGCCCACTAAACAGCTCTACACTGTGGGGGTGGGATATTACATATTGATTGATGGAGGCATCCCCTCCCTGTACTCCTAAGCACATACACACAATAGACAGGCCGGAGGGGAGTGAAACAGGCTCTGATTGGCAGAACCTCACTCTAGATAACCCACACCATGTTTTTGCACAAAAATTATAAAGATTTGTTTAAATACATATTTGTATGACAATTTAAAACATTTCTTTGATATAAATTATGTATATTCCAAAAGCTTTTTTTTTTTTTTAACATGGGCCAGTAGTAGAGGACTAAAAGCTCCTCCTACTGCAGACAGGCTGGAAAATAGCTGGGTCACATGACTGCTGTATATCGATTATCATAAAAGGTAATTCAGTTTTTTTTTTTTATTAAAACACATTTAAATACAGTGCCATCATTCATTTACATAAAGAGAATGGATCATGTAAATTAAACAGTGTGTGTTTAGTGTTATTTTAATCCCAATTGAATTAAAAATTTCCATCTACATCAACAACCAGTTTTAATATTTAGAAGACATGTTTTCTTTTTTAGCGATTTCTTTTTTTTTTTTTTTTATAAATGCTATTTTTGTTTACCTAGGCAGATTGAATATCCTTTTTCTGCTCACATTTGAATTAATATCTTTTATTTACACACATTTTATTTAAAAAATGGACACCATTAATGAAATCTTAAAATACCTCCAAATGTAAGAGATTTCCTACTTAAGATGAGAGAATATTACACAGATCTTGTGTGCACATCTGCATTCATTTTAATAATCTGCTGTGGTATCAGAAGGCACGTGGCTCAAATCCCAGAACATTTACTTTGTGAAATCATATCCTCAAAATTTTGAATAAAATATGTGAGACCACAAATTCTAGATCTAACCTGCTGACTGTGTAATCCACTAAAAATGAACGTTTACATTGACTCTACAAAATTATTCGCATTTCAAATGTCCAGTAAAGTCCAAAAGAATTTCTAAAATCTTCACTTACCTGACCTGGAGTTTTTGTAACAGACATGGGTTCACTATAGCTGCAGCATGCAAAGGACATCTTTGGTAAATTACAACTAAATTCTCCCTGCATATATTCTGAATATTTATGGAGGACTAGGAGACAGGATGTTTATTTTTTTATTTTTTCCTGATTTTTATCTTAATTTATTTTGGTGATCACGGAGAAATATGAGCTCTAGAGTAATATAATTCAAGGTTAGAAATGCGCAAATGCACTCTAAAGTTATTCGCTTCTCTGAGCTACAATCCCCTACCCCAGACAAGCAGCTGTATAAACACCCTACTTAGACTAAAACATTGGGGTTAATTTACTTAAACTGGAGAGTGCAAAATCTGTTCTAGCTATGCATGGCAGCCAATCAGCTTCCAACTTCAGCTTATTCAATTAAATTTTGACAAAGAAACCTGGGAGCTAATTGTTTTCTATGCAGAGCTGCAACAGATTTTGCACCCTCCAGTTTTAATAAATCACCCTATTGTCTACACATAAAACACTTAAAGAATAATGTGTTTACAACAAGATTTAATACATGTGTTGTTTTATTGAGTTGATAAGTATTTTATGTTTTATTTATGTATTTATTTACATCTAGTGCATTTAACTGAATCTTGTTGTGAGCGTTGTATTTGAGTGTTATAAGTAGAAAGCTGCATGAAAAACAAAATGATCTACTATTTTTCTATTTTTCCTTTGTGTGTGTGTGTGTGTTTTTGGGGTGTACAACGCATTTATAAATAATAAAGTATTCAAATTATTTTAGTTTAGTGTACTCTTTTTTTTTTCCTTTCTTGTATTATTGAATATTTGTGTAATGTCAGTTTCCTTTATCTTTCCATAAAAAAAGTAAACTTTCTAGGGTAATTTGGAGCTGTACTTTGGCACAAGAACAGATACCATATACAGCAGTGGTCATCAACCCTGTCCTCAGGGCCCACTAATGCTGCGTACACACGATTGGAATTCCGGCCAGAAAAAGACTGATGTGAGCTTTTCATCGGAAAATGGGACCGTGTGTATGCTTCATCGGAATTTAGCTGTCCGAATTTCCACCAGCCAAAAATTGATAGCATGTTCTCAATTTTCCCGACGGAAAAACTTTCTATCGGAAATTCCGATCGTGTGTATGCAATTCTGACACGGCAAAAATCACGCATGCTCAGATTCAACTACGAGACAGAAACTATTGTCTACTGGCTATTGAACTTCCTTTTTCTAGTCCTGTCGTACGTGTTGTACATCACCGCGTTATAAACTTATCGGAATTTGGTGGGACCGTGTGTAGGCAAGACAGCTTGAGCTGAATTCCATTGGAATTCTGTTGGGAAAACCATCAGAGCTTTTTCCAACGAGAATTCCGATCATGTGCACGCGGCATAATAGTCCAGGTTTGCAAGATAACTGAAATACATCACAGGTGATATAATTTGCTGCTCAGTGATTGCAGTATTCTAGTCTGCATCCCCTAAGGTAATACATAAAACATGGCCTGTTAGTGAGCCCTGAGGACAAGGTTGATGACCACTGATATACAGTATTCAAAAGAGCTTCTACAATTCTCTGGTGCCTTGTAAATAAAGCGCAAAGACCCATTTAAGGCTGAACTCCAGGCGAACAGCTCTATAAAAACATACAGAATATGAGAGCCATTTTACCAGCTAAATATTTTCTGTTCATCCAGTCATGAGATTTATAAAGCTCTGCAACACAACAAAGCCCTGGCTAGCCTTGTCTTTCTCTGCTGCAGTTTCACTTTCACTTACAGGTCTCCTCCCCACCCCCCCACCATGGTAATGGTCACCAAAAGAAGACATTGATTATCACTAGCGGCTTTATCAGCCGCTATTGAGAACTGCAAGAGGATCCAGAAGGCTGGTTGTACCCAAGTTTATCGATCAATCAACGTGGTACATTTAATGTTGAAAATATATTTATTAACAATTTTACAGATAACATGGTGAACAATATGAAAAATCACAATCCAGAGACAGTCGCAAGTAAACATGGGTAACGAGTCAGCCCAATGGCTATCGTCCACAGCTTGACTCCAATTCTCTAACATTGTTGCGCTAGGGTGAAAGACCGTCTCCTGTTACAAAGAATAATTCTGGCTAATGAGCCTTGGTGTTCCTAACAAAAATTAACATATGTGGTTTTAGAGAGTAAAAAAAAAGAAAACCAAGTCAGGGAAAGGAAAGAGAGAAAAGGAAGAAAAAGAAAAAGGGAAGAGGGGAGGTGATTCAGAGGGGTACCGGAATTAAGAAAGAGAAAGAGAGAGATAAGGAAGGGGGAGAAGGGGAAAGGTCAAGGAAGAACGAAAGGGCTGCTGAGTAGACATTCACATAAAGAAGTAGATGTTAGGGTAGAGGGTGGTGGACCAGTGGACATGTGCACCAGTGCACTCCATGGGTAGGATGCCTGTTAGGATAATCCTGATGGGTTCGACAGTATGTTCGTGAGGGTATCTGAGGTGGAGAAGTGGAGCCAGATTGACCACAGCACCTTATTATAAGTGTCATTATCAAGAGCTAACTTCTCCTCCATTCTCATGGTATCATAACTTGGTACATGTAGCCTGCCCATTAACGGTTTGATTCTTGGCCGATTCCTGCTAAACAGGCCAAGATTCAAACCATGTATGGCTGGACTAATTCCTTCAAATTTGCTAATCTCTAAATCTAATTAACATTATACATATCCTTTTAAAATCAGGAAGTGAATTAGTATGCCTGTTGTCAGAATTGTGTCTCTTGGTGTACGCTACCAGCTACAATGTAGAAATATTATTTGTGTACATACCAACTAAGGCCACTTTCACAGGGCTGCTCCAATGAGATCCACCTGTCAAGTTATCAGGCAGATCTGAATGGAAGCTCAATGTTGGTCTATGTGCAGGTGGATGTAAATGGATATGCGTCCATTTACATTTGAGTACCTGTGTCCATCTACGTCCGAATTCTTTTTGGAAAAGGTCAAAATACTTTTTGTTTTGTTTTTTAAGACCTAAACATAATGGATTGGAGGTAAAATAATGTATAACGGATGGTAGCCCACAGACCTAACATAGGTCGGTTAAGCTTAGTTTTTTCCTCCATTATAAGATGAAGTTAAAATCTGAATGGACACAAAATTAACATCTATTTTGTTTGCCTCTGCTACAGCAGGGGATCTGTACATGGATGCTTACTGATTGAACTGGATGGCACCAGTGTGAAGGCACCCTTTATTCAAAATCAAGGAAAAAAATTCTATTTACATTCCCAGTTGTGCAGGCTTGTATATTTACATCTTCCTTTTTGCTTATTTAAAGATAAGGAACACTTCTCCTGGGCACTGCAATATGTACCTATCACAGGTCTCTTTTCTGATATTTTCAATTACAGCAACATTAAGTCTGGGTTCACAGGAGATTGTGAATGCCTCTTTATGGAGCCTGTTAACATATCTCCGCTGCGGCTCCGGTGCCATTTGCAGTCTTTTAGTACATTTCAGGTCCGAATTCAACCAGAAATGCGGGCTGAAATCGGACCTGAAACGGTGAATGAGGGCACACTGGACCCCTGCTGTGAGCCGCTGCGTGCTCATATATGAACCCATTCTCAATCTCTTTCCCTTTCATACTCTGTGCTACAGTATTAGGATGTAACTATTTATATTGTTATATCACTTGATACATTGCAATGTTTTTTCCAGCTTATACCCTTTAACAGAGAATCATTGTCTCAGAGCCTGAATTTCAAACAAAGTGATCTATTTCAGAACAGATCCCTCTTCATATTACCCATAAACTCCATCTATCTAATGGGGCCAACAATACATTTATCACCTTTTAATGACTTCTCCCAAAAGCCTTCTCTATAATGTCATATTCATTAATCATCACCAAGAGTTGTTAAGTTAATGGTCAATATGGACATGAGGATGTTCTGGATGGATATAAGGAGGAGAGTGTAACCTTTGTGGAAATGTTTTTTCCTCTCTGTGGTTTTATAGCTAAAACCATCCCCATCCTTAACCCTTTCATGTCTGCGCCTAATTAATAAGCCGGTAAAAGAGCATGATGATCTGCAAAGGGCAGAAGGCCACAACCAGTCATAGCATACCTTCATTTATTAGTTCACAGAGGATGAAACAATATAATATGACTGCTGGATGGATTATGGCACTCTGCATATTTCTACTTTATTTTATATGCCCAATAGTGTCATCTTCACATTACAGATTAATATCTAAAACTGTTTATATGTTCTCTCAACTGTACAACTCTCAACCTTTTTTAAAGTGGACCTATAGTTAACCACTTGATGATCAGCAAGGTTTCAAGTGGTTATACCGGGATAATGCTTGCAGCTGCAGGCGACATCCTGGTACTTTTTTTTTAGAGATGACAGTCTCTTGTAAAAGCAATCCTACTGGTTAGCTAGCAGCTGAATTGCTTTTACAAGCAGCAGGAGGGGATCCTTCCCACCACTTTCCACAGCTTTATTGGGCTGTCCCGTCCCACCAGAACACCCAATCAACCAGCTGGCACTTCTGCTGGCTGATCATAGAGGCGGACTGAGACTGAAACCGTTCAGTTCACCTCTATGATATAAGAAGCTTACATCACTTCCAGTTTACCTTGATGTAAATGGTGCAATTTAAAAAAAATGAAAAGCACATTGTTCTTGGTGTGATCAAATGCTTTTAAGGGCAGAGGAGGAATCTGGGGTCTTATAGACCCCAGATCTCTCCATAAAGAGTACCTGGCACTTGGCTATTACCCTAAGATGGAATGTTTACATTCCTTGTGACAGCATTAAAAGTAATAAAAAAAATAATAATTTAAAGCAAATAGAAAAAGATAATGAAAAAAAAACATGTTTAAAGCACCGCCACATTCATCAGTCCCACACACATGCAAACATCAATCACCCACACATGTGGGGTATCACTTCAAATGTCAGATCATGGACAGAAATTCTAGCAATAGCCCTCCTGTGTCAATCTAAGGTGGTAACCTGTAAAGGCATTAAAAAGTATCACTTATGAAAAGTAAAATGTTTGTCGCCATTGCACGGGCATGTGCAATTTTAAAGTGTGACATGCTTGGTATCTATTTACTCAGTGTTACATCATCTTTTATAAACACCCACCAATTTATTCTCTAGGGCCTCTGCTTTAAAAAATATAATGTTTAGGGGTTCTAAGAAATTTCTTGCAAAAAATACTAATTGTTATATTTTATTTATTACAGATATTTCTCTAGTGATGTCAATTTACACAGCGCTTTACATATATATTGTACATTCACACCAGTCCCTGCCCTCAGGGAGCTTACAGTCTATGGTCCCTAACTCATATTCATACATACACATACTAGGTAAACAAAAAGTGCCAGAAAAGGCCTAACCATATAAATAAATCATAAATAAATAAGGGGGTGTTAGGAAAACATTGTTCGAGACTCCCTCTGGCAACCAGTCACATGGGTGACCACTGTTTGAGCAAAGCCACTGATTGGCCAGTTCTTCCTAAATGTCAAGAACCTTTCCCAGAGACCACACAAGACTGACAGCTGGAGGGCACGAAACATAAAATATGCACGTTTTGCAGTCTACTTTGTTTGTATGTATGATTTAGACTTTTGGTTAAAGTATGGCAAATTAAGTTGATCTAAATGTCCACTTTAATTTGATGTATATGCCTACAGCACAACTCTACTGCAAAAATTTAAAAAACTATAGTAGGTATAGTTTTCTGGTAGAAGATAAATGCAAAAACTCTTCTGCCAAAAAAAGCCTCTTCCTCTGGATCCTAGCAGTGCACAATGCAGTGCAGACTTATGCCACGTACACATGGTCGGAATTTCCGACAACAAATGTTTGAGAGCTGGTCCTGAAATTTTCCAACAAGTTCCGATCGTGTGTACACAATTCTGACACACAAAATTCCACACATGCTCACAATCAAGCAGAAGAACCACACTCAGTTTCTCAGCTCGTCGTACGTCTTGTACGTAACCGCATTCTTTACGTTCGGAATTTCCGAAAACATTTGTGCAACCATGTGTATGCAAGACAAGTTTGAGCCAACATCCGTCGGAAAAAAATCCATGGTTTAGTTGTCGGAATGTCCGATTGTGTGTACGCGGCATAACAGTTAATTCCTACAGATGCTGAGAATGGTGCTGAGTGCTGGGAAGATTTGAACCTAGTGCGCATGTGTGGAAGATACATTATCTGTGATTGCCCAAGGGCAAAGCCAAAATCTGTTAGACCCAGAAGAAGATTTGCTAAAGATATCAGAGGCAGTGAAGGTGTAACAAGGGGAATGGATGTGGCATCACTGCAAGAGAGCACACTGGCATGCACATTGTGGCAAGACCCAGGCTGACTCCAAGGACAGTAGAGTTCTGCTTGAAAGATGAAGTGCAGAGCATTGATGTAGACAAAGCCATCGCAAAAATTGAATCTTTGATTGGGTAGTCTAAAGTTTACATGGATGAGCAGATGTCTTCTTGACAATAGCATGCAAGAATGTAGCTGCCCATTCTTACAAGAACAATAAGTCCTGCTACAATTCTTGTTCAACATTACTTCGGATTCTTCACTCTTCTTTTTAGATCAGTGAGGGATTGGGAGCCCTGGACAGGGACATATTTAGGAAAATCTCCCTGTGCAATAAGGAACACCTACAACAGCCCCAGGCTGGTATCCCCATAGTCTAAGATTAGAAAAGCAAATCTACTTAGTGTAAATCTGCTTACTTTGCCAATAGACATGCACCTCTAATGCCGCGTACACATGACCGGACATTTCAACAGCAAAGGTCCGACGGAACAAAAACCATCGGGCAATTCGATCTTGTGTGGGCTCCATCAGACCTTTGCTGTCAGCATAGTGATGAGGCCACAGCTACTTTCACAAGGTCATCTCTAAGTTAATAAGTTAATTTAGCAAGAACAAAGTGGATTTATTGGCTATTGAGGAATATACTTTAATGAAAATGTGTGTTCCCTAAGTTAAAACTAAAATATCCTGTCGAAGTTACAATTCTAAAGAGTGCATAATGTTTATGGGAAGATGTTTGAGATCATACAGCTTATTGGTAGTAGGGGTTAATCCACTAGCTACAGTATTGCTTGGAATATTCATGCTCCTTTTCATCAGCTTTGAATAGTGTAGGTGCCAAACACCTGCATGCTTTTTACAACTTCTGTATATACAGTACAGCATGAGCCCTGTCTTGAATCTTGATAGCTTTGTTAACAAGTGCCCTCAGGAAAGTTTATTTCAGTGTTTCATGTCCCTGGTGGCTCAAGATATTTGGAAGAACACTGTGCTGGTTAAGCATCCTCTCCAGTCTCTCAAAGCATGCAGGTGTTCCCTATACACTGTGAGACCCGTCACAACATCCACTGCAACTAACTTGACACCTCTCTGTTCTCAGTCTCTTTGTGTGCAACACAAGATTGAAATAAGCAAGTTGTTATGCAAGACATGAATCAAACATGTTTTTACCATCTTTAGGATTTTCCCCTCTAGTAATTTAATGCTGTGAATGTTATGCATATCTACAGAACTTTTCTGTTATGGCTTTATTCAATTTGTATTGGTGCTTACAAGGAGAAAAGCCTGCGCATTTACATTTAATATAAATTAAAGTACCTTTCTTGTTGATTTCTCAAGCTATTGAACAGAAGAACATCATGATTGGTAACGATAATAAAACAGCTTGAACAAAATTAGGAAAACATTATCTGAAGTATGTTATTTCAGTTGCTCTGAATCTTCACATTACTTAATGCTTTCAACAACACAAAGGGGCTGACTCAAGAGAACTAGAGAAAACAAAATCAGCCAACAAATGTTGGCCATAGCAACCAGAGTTCTTGTTTAATTGTGCTATTTTTTTCCTACAGTTCTCATGAATTACCCCTAAAGTGCCTATTAAAATCAAACCTATGGTTCATCAACATATGTAGCTTTCCTCAACATTCACAAGTGCTGTATGTTGGAGAAAGTACCGTATTAACATTTTCTTTTTCAGTTTGAATGCACTCTTGCTCTTAGATGACCTGATTTTAGATTAATAAAATAATATTAATGTATTTGTTTCTGATTGCACGTACACAGAAGCATCAAAGTGTCAAACTATTTGACTTAGTCCTTGTACACTCGGACATTCTGACAACCAAATCCATTGGATTTTGTCCGACGGATTTTGTCCGATGGATTTTGTCCAAAACTGTTGCATACACACGGTCGGACAAAGTTGTCGGAAAATCTGATTGTACATAACGTGATGACGTTATTTCATTACGACGGGACTATGTTCAGGCTAGTAGCCAATAGCTTTGGTCTAGGAATTTGATTTGAGCATGCGTGGCACTTTGTCCGTCGGAGTAGGCTACACATGATCAGAGTATGTCCGATCGGAGCATTTTGTCGGAAAATTTTACCGGCAAGTTGGAAAAGTTAGTCCGTCGGATGTTCCGACGGAAACAGTCCGATGGAGACCACACACAGTCAGAATATCCGACAAAACGGTCCGATAGGACACATTCCGTCGTAATCTCCGACCGTGTGTACAAGGGCTTACAGTGCCTTTAAAAAGTATTCATACCCCTTGAAATTTTCCACATTTTGTCATGATACAACCAAAATTGTAAATGTATTTTATTGGAATTTTATGTGATAAACTAACACAAAGTGGCACAAAATTGTGATGTGGAAGGAAAATTATAAATGGATTGCAACATTTTTTACAACTAAATACCTGACAAGTGTGGCGTTCATTTGTTTCAGCACCCCATACCCCTAACTAAAATCTAGTGGAACCAATTGCTTTCAGAAGTCACCTTATTAGTAAATAGAGTCCACCTTTGTGTAATTTAATCTCAGTATAAATACAGATGTTCTGTGAAGCCCTCAGAGGAGGTTTCTCAGAGAACCTTTGTGAACAAACAGCCTCATAAAGGCCAAGAAACACACCAGACACACCAGACAGTCAGAGATACAGTTGTGAAGAAGTTTAAAGTAGGGTTAGGTTATAAAAAAATATCCCAAGCTTTGAACATCTCACAGAGTACTGTTCAATCCGTCATCTGAAAATGGAAAAAAATGGTACAACTGCAAACCTACCAAGACATGGCCATCCACCTAAACTGACAGGCTGGGCAAGGAGAGCATTTATCAGAGAAGCAGCCAAGAGTAACTCTGGAGGAGCTGCAGAGATCCACAGCTCAGGTGGGAGAATCTGTCCACAGGACAACTATTAGTCGTGCACTCCAAACCTGGTCTTTATGGAAGAGTGGCAAGAAGAAAACCACTCTTCCCATTTGTCCCATTTGCAAGTCCCATTTGCAGTTTGAGAGAAGTCTTGTGGGGGACACAGGAAACATGTGGAAAAGGTGCTCTGGTCTGATGGGACCAAATCTAAACGTTTTGACATAAAAGCATAACGCTGTGTTTCGGAATACTAACACTGCACATCACCCCGAAGACTCCACCCCCGCAGTGAAACATGGTGGTGGCAACATCATGTGGTGAGGATGCTTTTCTTCAGCAGGGACAGTGAAGCTGGTCAAAGTTGCTGGGAAGATGGATGGAGCCAAATACAAGGCAATCTTAGAAAAAAAACATGTTAGAGTCTGCAAAAGACTTGAGACTGGGGCGGAAGTTTACCTTCCAGCAGAACAACAACCTTAAACATTCAGACAGTTTAGATCAAAGCATATTCATGTTTTAGAATGGCCCAATCAAAGTCCAGACCTAAATCCAATTGAGAATCTGTGGCAAGACTTGAAAAGTGCTGTTCACAGACACTCTCCATCCAATCTGACAGAGCTTAGCTGTTTTGCAAAGAAGAATGGACAAAAATGACACTCTCTAGATGTGCAAAACTGGTAGAGACATATCCAAAGAGACTTGCAGCTGTAATTGCAGCAAAAGGTGGTTCTACAAAGTATTGACTCAGGGGGGGTCGTTGACTACAAATGCTTTTCGGATAATTATTTGTAAAAAATTTTGAAAACCATTTATCATTTTCCTTCCACTTCACAATTATATGCCACTTCTATCTATCACATGAAAACTAAATAAAATAAATTTATGATTTTGGTTGTAACATGACAAAATGTGGAAAATGTCAAGGGGTATGAATATATTTTTTCAGGGCACTGTATATAAGTACAATGCACAAATAAAATAGAGCTAAACCCAATCAATCAAATCTCATATATGCTGTAACAATGTATTTTAAAAATTTGTTTTTCACCTTTTGAAATGTTCAGATTTCATAACACCTAGTCTGCAAATCAGTAAATCACAAGACTCCTCCTTTTTTTTTTTTGCACAACCTTTATTTGAAGTATACAAAACATACATTCCATTCACGGCAATGCACAGCAGTGTGATGTGCTGCATTGTTTTACATTGCCGTGCGATTCGGCATGGTGCACTGTGGTAAAATACATCATATCTGCATTTTATTGCAGTGAGCTACAGCACAGCCATTGGCAGTGTGAAAGTGACACATAGTAAACAATTGTTTCCTGCTTGTCCCTACAGTGACAGACAATGTGGAAAAATGTCTGTCATCACTATAGAGGTAGATTTCCTAAAGGCAAATATACTATGCACAGCAAGTGCACTTGCTCCAGAGCTTAGTAAATGAGGTAAAACTTTACTTTGCAATGAATACTCAATCGCATGCTAGGGAAATAAAAATCAGCATTTTTGTTTGTACATGATTGGATGATAGAAACCAGCAGAGTTTCCTCTCATTTCAGAGCTTCCCCTCAGATCTAGAGTAAATGTACTTCCACCGTGGCCCACCTCCATCCCCGGTTTTACATATAAAGACGAAAAAGAGTGGTCATGGGACTTTAAAAGAGGTGGGTCACAGACTAGGCACAACTAGGATACAATTGATAATTTATTATAAATTCATGATGTACAAAAATACGTCAAAAATATGTAATATATCTATGCAAAAAGTTGAATAAACAGCAGTAAAAAGATCCATATCCATAGCCGAGACTGCCGCGTGTCAGGTGTGAAAGCATGACGCAGAGATGCAGTGTGACACCACCCGCCCACACCCCGAATGTGAACTTTCAACCAAGTCATCCCTGACCTCTCTAGCTGCATGTATTGTGAAATAATTTATCATTAGGCCTCATTTACATGGCAAAAATACAGCAGGAGTCCAGTGGATTCTCACACCTGGATTTACAGGTTGATGCGAGGAGTTGCAGCCACTGAGACGGTCATACATGCATCTATAGCCAAAAAGTATGTATTATATGAATTCTACTTTAAAAATGTGGTAAATTAAAAATGCATGAATTGTAACATGTTTCATATCAAAGCAGACATACACTCAGAACAGTAGATACAATGTTAAAGTTAACTGCATAACTTGTTAGCAATAGAGGGCATAATAATTAAAGATCACATAGCCTATGTACTTAAATACAATATTAATAATATATTACATAACCTATATTTAAATTCAGTAACATATACAGAATACATAACTAACCCTTCAGACAATATAACTCTTCAGACAATGTTTCCCAATAGGGGAAAGATAATAACATAGAATACTGCTTAACCGCAGTCCATTGTGACAATTACATAGTAATAAATACTCTTAACATAGTAATGCTTATTGCATGCTACCAAGATTACTTTGTATACCCTATGCCAAGATGTATATACCAAACCCCCCTTGAAAACACATCCTGCATCTGGATGCAGATAATAGTGAAAGATCACTGCCACCTATGGGAGAAAAGTAGAGCAGCACACAGACAGGTGACATACATTGCAGTAAAAGTCATATTATTTAACTGTACCATCTCAGGTGAGGTTACCTGAGTAAAATCATTTTAGGAAAAATCCTATTTAGTCGGGACATCTGTTTTTTATGTCAAAACCAGCCGTCCTAAGCAGTTTTTTTGCCATTTGGATTAACCAAGATTTAATCATGTGAAGCAGTACAGCTGGAAGTTGCCAACATGTGTGTGGTATGTAGTTGGCAGTCAGCTTTATCTTGCACAATAAGTAATAAAAAATACCCAGGTAAATGAAGTTTGTATTATACTTAAATCACAGCTTTTCCCTCTTGCTGATGACCTTTTTTTTTTTTTAATTAGCTTTGTTTATTTGTATATTAAGGAAGAAAAAGGACATATACAACTAGGTCTCCTTTAGGATTGATTAGTTTAACATACACCTGGGCACAGCGCTGTCTTTCTTTCACTTTCACCCCTTTAGCTGGTGACTGCTGATCCTACACATCCAGGGGATTAAACACCATTACCATCTCTATACAGAGAACTAGCTGCAGGATTAAACACTTTATGGGAGCTATAGGAAAATGCCATAACAGGCTGTTCTTGTTATGTTAACCCCTCGTTTTTCTACTTTCTACATCAGATATATTGCACCCAGAGAGCTGACCTTCAAATTCTGATATCATTTGTTATGGGCCAGTACATTGGTTGATCCTTTGGATGGATTTGGTTCTGTGGTCTGTCCTCTCGCCTGGTTTACTTCCCTTTGTTTGTGTGCCCTTGCATTTGCCCCAGGTGGGCTTTTATAGTGACAATATCCGAATTATCCCATACTAAAGTCTTGAAAAGAGCAAAACATTTCTGAGACTTATGGACTAAGTATACGGATACCACTTCAGCCCCGGAAGTTTTTGCCCCCTTAATGAGCAGGCCATTTCTTGCGAAATGGCACTGTGTCGCTTTAACTGACAATTGCGCAGTTGTGAGATGCTGTATCCAAACAAAATTGATGTCCTTTTTTTTTCCACAAATGGAGCTTTCTTTTGGTGGTATTTGATCACCTCTGCAGTTTTTATTTTTTGCGCTTTAAACAAAAAAAAAGCAACAATTTTGAAAAAATATATATATTTTCTACTTTTTGCTATAATAAATTTCCCAAAGCATTTTTTTTTAGAAACATATTTATTCATCACTTTATGTCAATATGTATTCTTCTACATAATTTTGGTAAAAGAAAATTGCAATAAGTGTATATTAATTGGTTTGTGCAAAGGTTAAAGGGTCTATAAAACAGGGACTAGATTTATGTCATATGGCGACTGCGACATTGCCTCAGACAGATCGGACACTTTTGACACTTTTTTGGGAACACTGACATTTATACAGCGACCAGAGCTAAAAAATAGCCACTGATTACTGTATAAATGTTACTGGCAGGGAAGGGGTTAACACTAGGGGGCGATCAAGATGTTAAGTGTGTCCTAGGAAGGTGTTTTTAACTGTGGGGCAGAGGAGTGACTGGGAGTAGCGAGACATTGCTGTTTCTAATCACTCTCTCCTTGACAGAACGGGGATCTGTCTGTTTACAGTGACAGATCCCCCATTCGCTCTCTCTCAGGAGTGATCCCGGGTGCATCAGTTCCTACGTCAAGCGATGGGCATGCGTGCAAGCCTGCTAAGGCTACTTAAAGGGCCGATGTACAGCTACAACGATTTGCCTAGGAGAGAAAACCTGCTGCAGTATAAAGACAGCGGATGGTCGCTAGTGGTTAAAGGTGGTCCCCCAAAAAGCCCAGAGTTTAGTTTTGCTCATTGAGCATTATTAGCACTGAATCCCAAGGCCTGGGGTTGGCCTGGGGTTGGCCGGGCTATAGTATGCAGTTTGCGTACATTACCGCTCATTCGCCATTCAGTTCCCAGAATGAGAATGGCAAAAACCAAATTAAAGGGATTGTAAAGATATTTTTATTTTTTTCTTAAAATAACAAACATACTTACCTCCACTGTGCAGCTCGTTTTGCACAGAGTGGCCCCGAGCCTGGTCTTCTGGGGTCCCTCGGCGGCTGTCTCTGCTTCTTCTCGCAGGTACTTCTCACGTTCATGCGAGCTCCCTCGCATGGTGAGAAGCACCTGCGGTCGCGTTCCCATGATACAGCCGGCGGCTATAGCCGCTCGCTGTATCACACGGCCCCGCCCCCAGCGCACCGCGTCATTGGATGTGATTGACAGCAGCGTGAGCCAATGGCTGCGCTGCCTTCAATCCATCCACCCCAGCCAATCAGCGGCCAGGCTGAGTGGTGAAGAGGAAGTCGGGAGCGAGCGCAGGACTTTCGAGGGGTGAGGTAAATAAAACGGGGGGGCTGGGGGCACCGGCACTGTGAGATGTGTTTTCACCTTAAATCATAGAATGCATTAATGTGAAAAAACATTTACCTTTACAACCGCTTTAATAGTTTATTGGGGGGAGGGGGGTTGGTTACACCGGCTTTAGTGTGGCCTCCATCCAGTCCCGGCTGCCGGGTCTGTTTTAAAGTCCTCCCCTCCGCATCTGCTGTTCTGCAGTCCGCCGCCCATGAGACAGCCCAGCAACAGTCCGCAGCAACAGCACACACTCCACAGCCAGCTCAAGTGAGCCCTTAAACTCAGTGTGCTGCCTGTCACCGCCGGGCAGTACTGGAACAGGCTGCAGCCCAGCCAGGCAGAAACCAGCAAGTGAGCCTAACCCCCCCATGATGCCGGAGGAGCAGCAACGTTGGGCTGAGCTGGCCATGAGAGCCTCGTGAGTGGGAAAAGACCGGCACATGCCCCAAGTGGTTAAAAATTTGTGTATGCATTTTTTTTACTTGAGTCTTAGGCCGCGTACACACGGGCGGACTGTTCGCCCAACTTTGTCCGTCAAACAGTTTCGGCAAACAGTCCGCTCAAAATTAGCATGGACGGACATGGCCACACACGACGAACGAACAGTTTGCTGAAACCGTGCGCGATGACGTGAACGGCACGTACGACGGGACGAAAAATACGACGTCCTATACACTGCATTATAACTTTTGGCGTGTAAATCCTTTCTGAGCATGCGCGGAACTTAGTTTGACGAACAAGCCTACACACGGGCGGACTGTTCGCTCAAACAAGGTTTCAGCGGACAGTTTTACGGAATTTCCGAAAAACCTTGTTCGTCAAACTGTCCGCTGAAACTGTCCGCTGAAAGCCCACACACGAGCGGACTGTCCGCCCAAACACTGTTCAGCGGATAAAGTTGGGCGAACAGTCCGCCCGTGTGTATGCGGCCTTACTTTTTTCTTCTACCAGTGTGTTTTGATGTGTGCGCAAAGGGGTGTTTGTGCGTACAGATATTCTATCCTGCTCCCTGCATGAGATTCCTACGATCTTGAAAATAAGTTTATATAATACTCTTAAATAATTGCTAATTAATAACAATTCCAAGATTTGGTGTCATAATGGGTTCATGGAACATTTTATAGTGAGGCACTGGGCAGGGATGAGGGGGGCATTGGATGGAGCTTGGGCTGGACTTTAAAATGTGCAAGGGGTTATCAAATTTACCTTCGGGCTGAAGCCCCTGGTCTTTTTCCCACCTAGCAACACCCCTTTAGGGTTTGTATAAGCCTAGGTTCACACTGTGGTGGATGGTGTGTAAGTCTAACCTATTCCCACACCCACAACCACCCGCGGCCAAAACACGCTACTCTTTTTCAGACACTCAGGGCTTCCATTCATTCATAAAGGCACCCCCCATGCGTTTGGAAAAGCAGCACATTTTCAGGTTTGGGAAATTTCCCTTGTCGCCTCATTTTTAAAAAGGTGCAAGGACCTTTTCCCTGCACTTCCTGCGGGTACATCAGCCAAATCAAATGAATGAGTTGTTAGGCTCATGCAATCGTGAGCAACAGCAAATACAAAATAGTGAATCTAGCATAGGTACAGGAGTTTACTGCATTGCTGATCTAAAAATGTTTTAGAGTTGTGGTTTTTTTTAAATGATAGTAATAAAAGCTTGATATTTTTTGTAAATTAAATGCTATAATGTAATGTAACTTCTTCATGGAAGGTAAAAAAAAATCCACGTGAAAAACGTCTGAACACAATTTTGCAACTTAGACCTATCTTGTTATATGAAAACTGTCACAATAGTCAAAAAGTAAACATTTTGAAATGTAGCTGTATTTTTCTTGCTATTGCCATAAAACTACCACCAAAGAACAACCCAGAGTAAATTCTCCTGCTCCTGATGGTCTCTGCAATTCCACATATGTGTATATTATTTGTTCTTGCACCCATAGTAGGGCCTAGAAACAATAGTTCACATTTGTTTATTTTATCCTAATAAAGGCACACTGACACTAACTGACTTTAATGCTAATTTTAAAAATATTTTTTTTTTCATTTAAAACTATTTTAATTACTAAAACTGGAGCTTACAAAACCCCAGTGCAGCTCTGCATAAAACCAATCAGCTTCCAGGTTTTATTGTCAAAGCTTAATTGAACAAGCTGAAGTTGGAAGCTGATTGGCTACCATGCACAGCTACACCAGTTTTAGTAACTCTCTCCCAATATGTTCATTAAAAGGCACGGTGGAGGAATATGCATTGTATTCAGGAAGCTGAGGCTCCTGCAGCTGCTGGTGCTTCTGAACTGCAACTGAGCCAGGTGGAAAACTATCAGTGTTTACATGGCCACCCATGGCTCAGCTCCCTGCTGATTCAGCATGAATTGGACATAAATCAAGCCATTCACAGTGGTATGTAGCCTGCCATGTCCTGTAAAGTGGAAAACGACTGATTAATTTTACTGTATTGTCACCCTGTCACATGTAGTAGAAAAACAAAAGCACCTGTGATAATGCCACTGACAGACTGCATCAAAATTGTAACTTTCAATCTTGCCCATGGTTACTTTTAAATTTATAGGGCCAATGCTGCTACCACGGTCAAAGCTTAAAACATTTCTCACCACATTTATGTTGTAAATAATATCAGCCATTTATCAAGCCATGTTGTGATCTTTCTGCAACATGTTACATAAAATCTGCATGATCTTCTGTGATCACCAATGCCTGTGGTACACTACTGAAATCTTTAGACTATTTTCAATATGTTCCATTTCTAACCACTCTTTTAGGGGATTTAAAAAAAAACTGGAGCCCATAGAATCTGGTACAGCTGTGCATAACAACCAATCAACTTTTAGATTTAAGGCTGGATTTACACTGGTACGACAAATGCTAGGATATTGGGAGCATATGTCGCTTGACGTGTCTAAATCAATGGTTCCCCATGAGAGCCGTCTTAACTGGTCTGACACGAGTCAGTCTGACTTTGAAAAAGGTTCCTGCACTACTTTGGTCAGACTTTGACTTCAGCCCATTGAATATCATTGAAGTCGGATCAAAGTCAGATCACGGTCTTAAAGGGATCGTTTTTTGTTTTTTTTAAAACAACAAACATATCATACTTACCTCCACTGTGCAGCTAGTTTTGAACATCCTCTTCTGGGGTCCTCTAGCGGCTCTCGCAGCTCCTCCCTGCATCAGATAACCCCCTAGGAGAAACGCTCTCCCAAGGGGTTTACCTTGCGGGCATACTCCTGAGTCCAGCATTTGCGTCCACAGACACAAATGTCAGACTCGTCCCCACCCCCGCGTCATTGTATTTGATTGACAGCAGCGGGAGCAAATGTCTGCGCTGCTATCAATCTATGGAGAGAGGGACATTGCATCCCTGCCGAGGAGATGAAGGGGCTCAGGTAAGTAAAACGAGGGGATAAGGGGGCGGTGACTGCCAGGTGTTTTTTCACCTTAATGCATATGCATTAGGGTGAAAAAACATGAGGGTTTACAACCTCTTTAACTGATCTGACTTTGGCATGCGACTTGTGCTCTGAGGATCTTGAAGGGGAACTCCAAAACCTCCAAGACCATTCCAGGACCTTTGGCCTGGTATGGATTTTGGTGGGGAACTCCAAGACCAGGAAAATAGCATGGGGTCGCCCCATAATCCATACCAGACCCTTATCTGAACAGGGTGGGTGGGCCGGGATCTGGGGGCTTGTTAAAGGGGCTTCCAGATTCCGATGAGCCCCCCCACAGACCCCCCACAACCACCGCCCAGGATTGTTGAGAGCATGTTGAGGGCATATGCCTGGTATCCAGGGGGGCGCTTGCTCTTCCCCGCCCCTTTCCTGGCCTGCCGAGCTGCATGGTTGGATAAGGGTCTGCTATAGGCTTGTGCAATTCGGCCGAATTTTGCATCTTTCGGACATTCGGATGCATCCGAATGTCCGAATAAAAAAATAACAAATTACAACGAATACGAAAGAAATATAACGAATGAATTCGAATGAATTAGACATGATTCAAAATTATTTCAACCGCATTCGAAATTATTTCAACATGATTCGACATTATTTCAACCGCATTCAAAAATATTTTGTGACCCGACTTTAAGGCCATGTATCTCGGGGTCACTTGGTGCTAGACACTTCAAATTTGGATATGTTGTAGTGATATAATATTGTGTTTGCATACCAAATTTGGGGTTTCTAGCTATAAGTGACCCCGAGATATGTGGCCCCAAAATCGGGTCGCAAAATGTTATTAGCTATTAGAGCAGAGAATGACATTTTGCGACCCGATTTTGGGGCCATATATCTCGGGGTTACTTATAGCTAGAAACCCCAAATTTGGTATGCAAACACAATCGTACTAGCACTACAACATATCATGGAGTTTCTAGCACCAAGTGACCCCGAGATACATGGCCCTAAAGTCGGGTCACAAAATATTTTCGAATGTGGTTGAAATAATGTCGAATCATGTTGAAATCATTTCGAATGCGGTTGAAATAATGTCGAATTGTGTTGAAATCATTTCGAATCCGGTAGAAATATTTTTGAATTTGGTTGAAATATTTTCGAATGTGGCCGATTTTTCGAATTTGGTAGAAAACTAAACGAAATCCGAAAACGAATTTAAGGAAGTTAACGAATATAACTAAACGAAATTAATGAATTAACGAATTAAAATGAAACAAAACTAAACAAATTTTTTCCTTTTGCACATGTCTAGTCTGCTATGGATTTTGGTAGGGAATCCCCAGACCAAAAAAATGGCAAAATCCATACCGGACTCTTATCTGAGCACGCAGCCTGGCAGGGGGAAAGGGGGTGGGGGCGAGCAAGTGGCCCCCCTCCTGAACCATACCAGGCCACATATCCTTAACATGAACCGAAGAACCGAACCGGAGGAAGTCATCAGCAGAGGGAGAAGAACCGGAGGATGAAGACATCACTAGAGGGAGAAGAAATCAGAAGGAGAAGAGATGCAGTAGCTGCTTTAATAAATTACTTTGTCAAAAACCTGTGTGCTGTTTTTTATTTTTGACAATTTTTTTAGGTTAATGGGTAGGGGCATAATGTAAGGGTCTGGTATGGATTTTGGGGGGAACCCCCACGCTGTTTTTTGGCATGGGGGTTCCCCTTAAAATCCATACCAGACCGAAGGGCTTGGTATGGTCTTGGAGGAGACATCTTATGCCATTTTTTTTTTTAATTTTGGTGTGAAGTTCCCCCCTTAAGATTCATACCAGACACAAAGGGCCTGGTATTGTTGGGATAAGAGTCGGATCCAGTTCATTGAAGTCGGATGTATGTTGGACTTCAAGTCATAGGGCAAACTTGGATCCACAGTTGTATGACTGTCGTGTCGCACCAGTGTGAACCAGGCTTTAGAGCCAAAGCATAATTGAACATGCTGAAGTTGGGAGCTGACTGGTTACTATGCACAGCTGCATCAGATTCTGTGTGCACCAGTTTTAGTAAAGTCCTCCCCTTTGTAACACCATCCATTCCTTATCCCTGTAAACACATTTAGTCTTAGCAGCCTCAACTCCAAGGCCATGCTATGTGGAACAATGTTAAATGCTTTTGCAAAATCCAAAATTACAGTTGAGTTTGAGCTTGTACTCCTGATAGCGGGTATGAATAGTGAGTATGCAATGCATGCTGCATGAGAAGCCCAGTTGTGGAGACTTTGATAAGTGGCTGTGTGATCTAATAATATCTCCCTGGGCAGGGGCAGTTACACTTTAAATAATGGTGTAATATTAGCTAGTCTTTTTTAATGTGACCAAGGTAAAGGAAAGTCAAAAAAAAATGTAGTTATTTCACCTTCAGATTTTATCTAGTACTGTTCCTCCTGAAGAAGCGGTAAACTTCCAAGAAACATGTAAAGGATGTTCGTGCACTGTGGACTAACTATACCTCCTATGTTTCATTGTGGAGTATATTCAGCATCAGTCTAATGTGTATTGTCACATTATATATTCTTTTTCTATTATTTTATAAACCCCCGTTGTAACCTGTATCTGCATAACTTGTTTTTAATTCAATTTTTGTATCAATAAAATGCCTACCTTTTACTTTATTTGTAATCTGTTCAGGGTGCCAAAATAGCACATTTTTCCTTTGATTTCTGCTTTGGAGATCCTTGAGGGGGATAGTCTCCTTGTATCTATACTTTTATGATTGTCTTGTAGGATGATGGTACCCCCAGTCTTTACTTACTAATAAGCTATTTTGAGCAGTGGCGACTGGTGTTTTTTTTGGGGGGACAGCAAATAATCCA
This sequence comes from Lithobates pipiens, assembly GCF_037356315.1. NCBI lineage: Eukaryota > Metazoa > Chordata > Amphibia > Anura > Ranidae > Lithobates > Lithobates pipiens. The sequence goes on along the minus strand of NW_027507790.1, from coordinate 95,004,124 downwards.
CCCACTGCCACCCCCTGGTCCGGTCACGGACGGCAAGTCCCCTCCCTCGGGGGTCACGGGCAGTACCACGCCCCCTTGGGTCGGCCAGTCAGTAGTTAGCACTTATCCAATCTCGTGGGCAGCACTCTGGGCAGTGGGCGGCAGTGGCAGCTTCTCTCTGGGATGCGGGCGGCTGCGTCTTCTCTTACCCTGCATCTCCTTCCTCCTCCTCCGGGCAGCCAATCCGATCAGATTACCTTTTGCCCAAGTGGGTGACGGGTCTCAGGACCCACTTCCTGATTGGACGGGAGGAGAATCAGTGTTACAATAGTGAATGTTCATTCGCTATTGTCACACAACTGGCTGGGCTTCAGGCACAGTGTTCCGTGTCCCAAGCCCACCCTTTTTCAAAACCTACAAGAGCCCCTGGCTCTAATCATATGCTTAAAAAAACAACAACACGATTTGGAATCCATGCGTCTGGCCACCCTGCATGTAGATCAGGGGGCCAGATGCATGGACGGGGGGTGGGCTGCCACTGATTTTGAGGCTCTCCCATTTTTATCTTATTTTGACATACATTAGTCATTAATATATCATTATGCACACTACTACTTTTACTACTACTTTTACTATTGCTAGTTATTATTATTCCTACTATTATTATGAGGCATTTCAGTTCTCTTTACCTTTAGCCCCACTGCCCTCTGCCCCCCCCCCCTATATTGTTCATTTATGCAGATGTGTTGTAGGGGTCTACCTGGCCTTAAGGTCCCAGAAGAACCTTGTGAATTTGCACATGTGCGAGAAAGAAGGGGGGGGAGTTCCATGCATGCACAGACATAGCTAGGTTTGGGACTTGACTTTACACATGCACTGGTGCTCTACCAGGACCTAAAGGCCTGCAACATAGCTGTGCATGCACATAATCCAAGGGTAGAAGCGGGGATGGGGGGGCATATGTTATTCTTGCCTAAAGCACTGCAGCACTCAAAGTCTTATGAAGTAAAAAAAAACAATAATAGTATGGGAGGTGGGAGAGGGAGGTACAGGCAGGATAAAATAACTTTTTTTTTAGGGTGAAGGTCCACTGTAAGTAATTGTTATAAAACAATTGATTGTTAAGTCTCATTTGAACTGCAGGGAAATAAAGTGTTTGCTACCCCAGCATTTCATATTCGGATATGTGCCTGCTGTACCATGTACTTGTATGAAAAAGTATCCTATTCTTTTTGTATTGCTTGCTTTGTGTGGTGATCCTGCCAGTCCCTCTGCTTTCCTATTAAAAACTGACCACACTAAGCAAGATAACACAGAGTGGTCAGTTCCCTAGCTATGCTCTCCTCCAATGATCAGACTTGTCCTGACACTACCCCCCCCCCCCCCTGCACAGCCTTTCACTGGAAAGTTCAGTGTGCTGTTGCTTCTACTCGTCTCCAGCTCTTATGCAGCTAAGAACAGAGGCAACAGAGGGATTGTGATCACTTTTAAAAGGGGGGGGGGGTATTTATATATTTTTTTATATTTATACACAAATGTTTTACCTTTCATTACTATTTTAAACTGAATCGGTTGCTTTACAAGGTGATCGTTTACAATCATGTTAAGTAGGGACAGTTAAAGGAACTCTTACTAAGAAGCATGCAAAGTTTGCCAGCAAAATCCCCTCTTTAAATAAATACAGGTTTAGGGTACACATGTGATCCTGTCATCCAGGGGATCTCATGCCATTGTTAAAATAGAGCACCCATCTTTGGTTATTCTCATTTTATTGTACCTATTGTATATGGCAAAGTTTATGTTCATGGTTGTTGGAACACATAATAGAAATTTTGTAAACTAATTTATGTAAGAGCACATAGGTAACTAGTTATATTGGTCTACATGATTTCACAAGATTTTTCAGCAATTTATTTTTGCCAACAAAATCTTTTCCTTAAGAAATATGTTTTTAGGGTAAGCATGTGATCCTTTCATTAAGGGGATCCCATCTGGTAAGAAAAAGAGAGCACCTATCTTTGCCTATTTGAACTTTGTAGCTATTTTATATGATAAAGTAGATTCAAGTTTATTTTTCATAATTGTAGGAACACATCATAGAAGATCTGGAAACTCAGTTATGTCAGGGTACATCTGTAACTAGTTGTTTTGATCCTGGCAACGAACCTTGGAATGTGCCTTTCACTAGAATTTCTCTGCAAGCAATAATTGTGCATAACAGCTTGGGTGGAACAACAGATGTCATAAAAAAAAGTGGATATATTGCAGTAGGCATGGGAATTTGGTTTTTTTATTCTGCTCCGCCTTGCTACAGTTCATAATGATTTCACAAGAATTTCCCAACAACTTATTTTTAAGGGGTAAACATAATCACTTGAGGCAAACAAAGCATTGGTATTGAAAAAGTATATATATATATATATATATATATATATATATATATATATATATATATATATATGAAAAAAATGAATATAAAGTTCTGGAAGATACAGGGAAGTTCTCGAAATGTAAAATCCAAAAGGATATTGTGATCCAAGGAGTTCCACCACCATGCCATGGAAAACAGGCAACTCTTCCTGTGATAATCACTCTGTAAATGGGGACTCTTACCAGAGTCATTATAACAGGAAGATTTTTCCTGTTTTCCTTGGTGGTGGAACTCCTTGGATCACAATATCCTGTTGGATTTCACCCTTTGGGAACTTTCCTGTAGTTTCCAGAACTTTATCTTCATTTTATTATATATATATATATATATATATATATATATATATATATATATATATATATATATATATATATATATATATGAAGCACTGTCCCCCGAAGGAGTGCCTGGTTTTCTTGGGCTTACCGTTACCTTCTTAACCTCATGTACATCTAGGGGTTACCCGAGGTAGATGGCCCAAAGAATTGTAGAAACACTGGATCCGCTTTTGGGATTTTTATTTTCAAAAAACACAGTCTCTCAATAAAGGATAGAGGGTTAGGTAGGAAGTTCAAGTACTCTTGGAACTGCTGAAGATAGTAAGTCTCACCATAGAAATCCAGAGAATTGCCACAACTGGATTCTCACAGCTACCGGATAGACCTCCTCTCATTGGGCCTAGCAGCTGGTAGAGTTCTTGAGTAGAACGAAGCCACAGACTTGCATATAGAACACTTGAGAATAAAGTCTCTGCCACAGACATGTTGTAGAAAACTTGAGAATAAAGTCTCTGCCACAGACTTGTTGTAACTGAAGGACGTAGACAAATTTAGAGAGCCTTCATACGGTACCAGTATCTTGCAGCCGGTCCGGCGATACTGTACGAGTGTAGATTCACTTGGTGTCTTTCAACGAAGCCTCCAGGCTCCTTCTGAGAAGCCAGCCTTATGCGTGGCCTTCTCCCAAAGGGTCCTCCCCTGGTTTCTTCCTCAGTTGCTGGGCCTCTCCACAGATGAGACGGCATTGGACCACCTTTGAATCCTCCTTCCAGTTACTTTGTCTCGGGCTAGCCAGCCCCGAGACTCCGAATTGGATGGATCTGCACCCCAGGCCATGAGGGCCATGGGGGCTGGTCAGGAGGGCCAGGACCAAACAGACAGGAAAGATCTTCTGGACCGGAACCCAGAAGCATGTGATGTCAGTACCTTAAGTACTCTCTCCCAGAATGCACAGCAGAATGACACTCCCACTGAGCTGGTTCCAAGAAAGAATGGCACCCAATGCGCCTAGCTAAACTGTGTTTCTCACTTGCCAGAAGTGACAGCGACTATTGGCCAATTATACCATAATTTGGTATAATTGACCTTAAAAACCAATATGCAGCTTTAGGATTTTTAAATAGAGAAAAACACATAGCGTGCTCTCTTCAGGAGCTGGCGCTACATATACCCTGTTTCCCCCAAAATAAGACCTAGCGTGATTGTCGTGATGGCTGCAATATAAGCCCTACCCCCCAAATAAGCCCTATTTAAAGTCCTTGTAGATCTTATTTTCAAGGTAGGGCTTATTTTCGGGAAAACAGGGTAGGGCTTATTTGAGGGATAGGGCTTATATAGCAGCCATCACCGACAATCACGCTAGGTCTTATTTTTGGGGAAACAGGGTATATATATATATATATCATATAAGTCACTACTCTTTGGTACATTTGCAGTTCATCATTGATAAAGCACGACTATTTTGTTTTTTATTTATGTTTACTATGATATCACATGGTTTGCTGCTGCTGTTTTAAGTATTTTTTGCACTTTAGCACGGTATACCACTTTATATTTTTAAGTGCAATCAAATGTCCATGCTCTGTGGTCTGTAGCAATTCTGCAGACAGAGACAATTCATGTTTGCATGAAAGTAGGCAGGATGGCAGAGTCTAAGTGATTGCAGTGACTTATAGAGGTCTTTAGTAGGCTGATTATCTTGAAAGAGTTGGTCACTTTAGACAGACTTAGCTGTTAAAACCATGCAAATGGGGCAACTGACCAGTTTTAAGTGTAGATATGTATTGTGTGCCATCACTGTATGGCTGATCCTGAACAGCACAATGTGCAAAAACTAAAAAACAACTCTTTACTTTGTCTGATAAATAAAGATTTTTCAGCTTTTAGGCAATTAATCATTATAACAAAAACTCTGCACCAATCTGTCCCAAGAGATCCAGTTATTCCTCCACTGGGCACTGACATCTTGCCTCTTGTAGGTGAAGCTGGGCTATCATTCACCGCCTGGACATAAAAATGAAAGTCAACTTAGCCCTTTCTGTGACAGTCATGTTTTACTTGTTTTTTTGCATATGTCAGCAGCTTGAGTTTAATGGTTAGACAGAGATAGATTAGTTTTTGACTTCAAAAAGGTATACATTTACACACTAGTAACAGCTAGTTCTAAAATGCCTTATTTTTGTAAAAAAATTATGTGGAACCACAGCTGTGAATAATTAGGATAACCAGTTGGATGAGCTTCAAGTGACATTCAGCCAAACAATTAGATAGATGCACCTATAGAGATAAAGCCTTGAGGAATAAAAGCTGTTTATGATTCACATAACTTCTGTAACACTGTAGAAAATGAAAAAAAAATGCAGTGGTTATTATAACAATGATGTGAATACAAATACATATGTTTTAAAAACAGGGAATAACAGGTCTGCACAGAAGACTTGAAAAGGAATGGATAAAGCTTTGCAAGGGAGCTTCGGCAAAGGTAGTGTTGTAGCAGCATTGTGATTGTAAGAGCGATTCAGAAATCAGCCATAGAGTCACCTTCAGAATCTCTTTCTGGAGTGAATAGAACTTGGCTTTTTCAAAGTTTTAGTGTTGGAAAAAAGGATATGGCAGATATCCAACACGTGCTACACATACAAGAAGATGTTTTGTTAAAGGATAGGTGTTAATAAATAATATTAATAAAAACAATAGCTACCCATAAAAAGATGTGAATATGCATATAGAACAAATACACAACCATAACTGCACGCATGCATGGTGGTCTCTACCTGTCCTCCGAGGCAATAAAGGACAGTCCTACATTTTTCCTAATGATATTTGCTTATTAGTATATCCGAAAAGAGCTTTAGATGAAGCTTTAACTTATTGGATCTGTTGTCGCACTGGCACTGGTCCTCTGATAATCCAGTACAGGGAGGTTGTCCATGATGTAATCCTCTATATGACCATCTTTATATTTAATACACACATTAAATTATTAACAAATGTTTTTGCGTATCTAAAGTCAAAACTGTGTTTTCATTTTGAACAAAGTAGGGAAATGTTAGCAGACCCTGCTGTCTGTGCCCTCATTAGGTAAATTCACCCACTCTATTTGTCCTAGTGACCATCGTTTTGGCTTTATATAAACTTAAAATGTACTATTTATAAAGATAGAGTACATTTTAGAGGCCTCCTTTGTTCCCATGCTGAGCTATTACTAAACAGCTAGTCTTATCTAAACCACAAGATTGGCGTATTCTTCTACTTGCAGCTTCCTGGGACTTTACAACCTTTTCTTGGAAATCTACCAAGTCTGGCAGTGTGCCCTCTACCCCACCAAACATTTTCACCACGGTTTCTATTCTTTAATTGAAAGGGCAGTCAACATTTTCAGATGGGTCTGCCACTGAATGCAAACTGTTGTGTGCACATACAGAGGAAGCATTGGCCAATTGTTAAGCTTTTTAAGAAAATGCCAAGTAATACCAGTAGGAGATTAGAGGAAATGGCAAAAATTTAAAAGTTACAAAATGCTGTTAAAAGATAGAGATTTGTAAAACGACTGTGAGACTTACTATAGGAGGATGGTTAAAAACACTACTTTGTGCTTAAGTGTCTTGATTGAAAACACAGTGAGTAATATCATACAGTTTGTCCACATTAACTCCTATTGGTTAAAGGCTATGCAGGCAAACAACTGAAATCAACCCAATGCTATCTAACAAATGCTGCAGCTGTGCTAAAATCAGAGCATTAAATCATTTTACCTTAACCTCCCTGGTGGTATGATTATTTCAGATTTTAGGTGCTGAAAGCGGTACCATTATTTTGCATGGAAATTTGGCGTTTTATATTGTAGGTCTGTAATTCTTAGGAATAACTCACTGAAATCTGTCCAAACCAGAGTCTAGTAGACATCTCAGATATGATAAAGTTTGAAACACAAAATCATAAATTATAATATAATAAATAACTATAAATAATAACAAATAATTTAATAATAATACTTTTTATTAAATACATTTTAGTAAATAATATAATCAAAAACACTGACTTTTTTTTCCAAACAAGGGTGCAATATTGGTAGTCATATTGCTTCAGTATATGTCCCGGGCATGGAAAATTTTAAAACATGGTACAGCACAAATTCCGACGTCACAGTCAGGACAGTAGAACCTGGTTTCTTTTCTGATTTTCCTTCCAGTGTCGTCACGCTTAGAGCAGCAAACCACACACATCCTTGTGGGTGCTGCCTTCTTTTCCGTTGGTGGAATGTGGTCCATAAAATGCCGACCAGTCAGGCGTTCTGGGTTCACAACGCCAGCAACATGACGTCCAGATCTATTTACAGTCATTGGCGTTTGGTGCTTGAGAAATATAAGTTTGGCAACTTTCCAAACAAAGTCCGCATGAACAACAGGCTTGTCACTCTTTTTTTTTAGAAGAATGAAAGCATTCCACAGGCACTGCTCCAGAAGGTGCATGAAGATTTTTTTGTAATATTTTTTCTGTTGCTTCCTCTTGGCTGGGTAAAAAGTCATGGCCTGGTCAGCTCAGTCAACACCTCCCAGAGTATGGTTGTAGTCCATCACGGGTTTCATTACATCTTTTTTACCTTTTGTGTGTACCATGACAGTAGAGGTGTTGTGAATGGTACTCATTAGGCACACATCTTTTTTGTCGCGCCATCTCAGTGCCATCGTTTTGCCTTTCTGCCAGGCAACTATTTCTCCTGCCTTGACTTTCCCGTATGCATCCGTCTTATGCTATAAAAGGAACTCATAGAGTTCTGGAGAACTGTAAAAATGATCTGTGGTTAAACAGTAGCCCTGATTCAGCAGTGGTTAAATCAAAGTAAGAACGGAAGCTGTTGCCATTCCATAATTACTGAATCTTTCATTGAACTTGGTTCCTTTCCCGGTGTAAAGTATTGAATTCCATATGTAACCAGTGCTGGATTCACAGAGCATGAATGATTTTATGCCAAAACGTGCCCTCTTAGACGCAATATACTGTATCCAGTTGAGTCTTCCTTTGTAGGCCATCAGACTTTCGTCGATACTGATGTCTCTATCGGGTACATAGGTCTTCTGGAAATTTTGCTGAATAATTTGATATACCCCCTAAAATCTTTTTGAGTTTTGGTGCTGGATGAGAAGTCTCGTCAATTCTTCATTATTTTCAAAGTGCAAATATTTCATAACAAGAGAAAATTTGTACTCCGACATGACAGTGCCAAAAAAAAAGGAGTAGCTAGTAATTTGTTGGTTGTCCAGTACCACTTCTGCAGGGGTTTCCCCACCACTCCCTGAAGAATTATGAGGCCCATAAACTTCCAGATGTCCTCTTTGGTTACTGGTTCCCGCTTTCTGCTCGTTGCAAACCTCTGATGCGTAGCAGCTTGTTGTTCCTGGTACCGATTTGTCTCCATAACAATTTTTTCTATAACCTCATCGGTCAAAAAGAGTTGGAGGTATGCCAATGGGTTGTCATCCACATCCACTTTGATACCAGGTGCTCCAGTAAATGGGAATCTTGGGGGCGCTGCATGCTTCGTACCGCAGTCAATCGAGCACCAAGTCCACACATCACTGGGCAAAGTCGCAGGATCATCGCTAAAATCGCTTTCGGTGCCTGATCATGAACTTACCCACTAATCGCTATCACTCACTTCTGCAAGCGATTCTGTATCGCTGTTGCTGTTTTCCAACAGGTCATGCAGTTTACAGACACAAAGTACAGTACAACTGCAGGCATGGACACTGGATAAAGCACTGGGGGAAAGCTAAGGTAAATTTTATTTTATTTAGTAATGTAATCCATTAGGATTACAAAATATCAGTGTGTTTGTGTTTTATACATTTTGAATTTGCCGCTGGCCACCTCCCTGCGTTGCTACACTTGCAGGGAACGGAAGCCAGGGCACACAGTGCATCGGGCGGAAGATCCAGAAGATCCGTCCACCATACACATTGGGAATACATTGGGGGATCCCGGAGACAAGGTAGGTAATGTCTTCCAGGATCCAGCAATGCAATCTCGAGTGTGGCTTGGGGGTTACCGCTAATGGTACTAAAATCTCACCCCGAGCCACACGAGGGAATACCACCGGGGGGGGGGGGGGGGGTAATATGAGTTCTCTGTAATTCGCTGTAGATAGATTTTCACTGACTAAACTGCATAGAGGGTTCTTTACTGTAAGAGTGGTAAGGATGTGGAATTCCCTTCCACAGGTGGTGGTCTCAGCGGGGAGCATCGATCATTTCAAAAACTATTGGTTAAGCACCTGAAAGACTATAACATGTAATACTAACATAAAATAACACACATAGGTTGGACTTGATGAACTTGTGTCTTTTTTCAACCTCTCCTACTATGTAACTAACCATCTAACAGGATCAGTAGAAGGGCAGCAGTGATATACTCTTTGAAGCATTTTGCATTTAAACTTTCAAAGCAGGTTTGATTATAGTTGATAGTTATGGTAAACCTATTAGTACTAGTATTTGGTTTTTCAATCTGCTTTCTCTATGTGAGAAATGGCAAGAAACCTGCAGAATGAAGCATCATATTTAAGAATCACCAGATTACCGAAAATCTGGGGGGAGAACTGGTACAATATAACAGTGTAGCACTGTCTGCATAAAAAATGATGTACCAAGTAGAATATGTTCCCACTATGCATCTCCAGGTTTTGTTTTAAATGCAGGGTACAGTCCCATACTGGTTGCTTTCAGTACCTAAAAAGAGCCAAAGATCATCTCGATTTCTGTAAATTTTAGATCATAAGGGACACTTGTCAAATGTGTCAGCAAATGCTCAAATTAGCAGGTTGTATAACGGGAAAAGTGACAATTTTCAATGTACTTCTTGAAGGAGTAGCTGGACCAGCTTGAGCTGCTGGAGTTGTACTTTAGCTGACTAGGAAAAAATTTACAGAATACAAAAAAAACAGAAGCTTGTTTAACCACTTTCAGACCGGACCAATTTGCTGGTCAAAGACCAGACCACTTTTTGCGATTCGGCACTGCGTCGCTTTAACTGACAATTGCGCGGTCGTGCGACGTGGCTCCCAAACAAAATTAACGTCCTTTTTTTCCCACAAATAGAGCTTTCTTTTGGTGGTATTTGATCACCCCTGCGGTTTTTATTTTTTGCGCTATAAACAAAAATAGAGCGATAATTTTGAAAAAAACGCATTATTTTTTACTTTTTGTAATAATAAATATCCCCCAAAAATATATAAAAAAACATTTTTTTCCCTCAGTTTAGGCCGATACGTATTCTTCTACATATTTTTGGTAAAAAAAATCGCAATAAGCGATTATTGATTGGTTTGCGCAAAAGTTATAGCGTTTACAAAATAGGGATAGTTTTATAGCATTTTTATTAATAATTTTTTATTATTTTTTTTTTTACTAGTAATGGCGGCGATCTGCGATTTTTATTGTGACTGCGACATTGTGGGGGACCCATCGGACATTTTTGACACATTTTTGGGACCATTGTCATTTATACAGTAATCACTGCTATATAAATGCAGTGATTCCTGTGTAAATGACACTGGCAGTGTAAGGGTTAACCAGTGGGTGGCAGTGTAGGGGTTAAGTGTTCCTAGGGGTGTGTTACTAACTGTGGGGGGGTTGGGCTTTCATTTAGTGTACACTGATCTCTGCTCCAATCACATGGAGCAGAGATCAGCGTCACTAGTTGCTAGGCAGAATGGAAAAATGTTGTTTATACAGCATTTCCTCCATTCGGCCGCTCCGTGAGACGATCGCGGGGATGCCCGCGGCGATGCCCGCGGCGATCGAGTCCGCGGGTCCCGCGACCGGACTCACGGGGGTCCCGACCAGCGCGGGAGCGCGCCGCCGGCGGCGCGCTCCCGATGGCACGGCGGCAACGAATATTGGACGTACATGTACGCCAATATGCCTGCCCGTGCCATTCTGTCGACGTACATCGTCGTGCGCTGGTCGGGAAGTGGTTAATAAGATTTTGGGTGTGGTGGCTTCCTGTGCTTTAGAAAAATGATCCCAGACACACTCTCTGTAATAGAGTTTATTTATCTATAAGGCTTTCATACTAAGCTGAATCGTTTTGTGCATCATAGTAAACAAACAATATTATGTGTAGTTGTGAATAGCACAAAGCAAAAAGACAAGGCAGAACCTTATTTGAATAAACCACTTTGTATATATATATTCATTGTAGTAAGTGGCTCAACTACTGACTGAATTTAATTAGATATAAACCCTAAGTGACATTTAGTTTGTTAAAGTCATGTGTATCATATGCAAACTGCTTTTTTTATACACTTCTTTAACTTTTTTCATTCTTTTCTATATATCATTGGTCTCCAACCTGCAGCCCTTTGCTTGCCTTTATACAGCACTATTCCTCCTACTGATACCAAAGATGAGACATCATTCCTACCACTGAGAGCAACAGTTCAACACAAATCTTCCCACTGACTCAGCAATAGGGCGCTATTCCTTCCAGTGACACCGACATTAAAGTGGAGGGCCACCCTGAAAAACAAAAGTTCAAAAATGATGAAAGAAATTTTATTTTTAAACTTACCAGAAATGCCTGTTGCTAGGCATATCATCCTAATCTGCCTCTTCCTCCTCCGCAGTGATGTTCTGTCTTCTCTCCTCCGTGCAGTGTCTTCTGAGTAATGGGTCGCGCTGTGTTCTGGGAACTGTGTGTCCCAGAACACAGCGCGCCCCATTCACAAAGCGTTGCGCAAGGCTCCACTGCCTGTTTCCTTTAGATAGAATGGCGGCGCCGGGACCCGAGAGCCGAGGGACGGGTCAGCCTCGGGTGGCCGACATCGCGGGCGCCCTGGACAGGTAAGTCTGCTTATTAAAAGTCAGCAGCTACAGTGTTTGCAGCTGCTGACTTAAAAAATTTTTTTTTTAAAGCTGGCCCTCCTCTTAATTCCTCCCTTTGATATCAGCAATTGAACATTATTCCTACCACTGTAACCAAAGATTGGACACTTTTCCTCCCACTAAAACCAATGATGGAGCACTATTCTTTTCCCACTGACTCCAATTATGAGACACTGTTCCTCCAACTGACACCAACAATGGGGCACTATTCCTTCCAATGCCACCAATAATAGGGCATTATTCCTCCCACGGCTATAAAAAAATGGAACCCATCTCAACCCCCATTTCCTCACTAGTACCCCCCCCCCTTATTTCATCCCTGCACCGTCCCCCCTACATGTCCGATTTAAACCTACAAATAAGCCAAGAGTGTCTTACCTTAGGCCCAATGACCCCCATTTACAAAAAGTTTGATATGTATAATACACTATTGGCCTTGGTATAAGGGACATCTCTCCATATTTCACTTTATTTTATTTTGTACTGTTTTACTGGTTTTACTCAACATGTTTAATGCCTTGCTACAGGATTACCAGATATATGACACTAGTACCATTGTGTGTGTGTCATACTACATTTTACGAATATGTTAGCGGAATTACATTCTCTGTTCATTGTTATTATAGCGGCTACATCCGCAACTATGTCTACTGTTGTATGCCTTCTCTTGAAACTCAATAGATATTGATTGGAAAAACAAAATGGAACACTATTCCTCCCACAAATACCAATGATAGGGCACTATTCTTCTTCCTATTGACCAAGCTGTACGATTTTAAACTCTCACTGACCACAAAGCCTGAGGCATTGGGGTTGATTTACTAACGGTGAATACACTGTGCATTTTAGAAAATGCAATTGCACTCTGCAAGTGCAGTTGCTCCAGAGCTTAGTAAATGAGCAAAAGTTCTGCTGACTTCATCCAATCATGTGCAAGCAAAAATGCATTTTTTATTATTTTCCTTGCACGTGATTGGGTACTTTTTGCAAAGTGAAGCTTTACCTCATTTACTAAGCTCTGGAGCAACTGCACTTGCAGAATGCAACTGCATTTTGCAAAGTGCACAGTCTACTTGCCTTTAATAAATCAACCCCATTGTTTACTTCCATTATCAATGGGGCATTTTTTTACTACCACTGACCACAGTCTGGCCCTGCTAAAGTCTGAAGAACAGTACTGGCTGTTAGTTTAGAAAGTTTGGAGATCCCTATAATCTACAATGTTCACTAGCAGTAGAACAATATGGAAATTTGTGGTTTTCATAAAAATTAATTATTTAACTGCAAAAATATGATAAATCGTAACCAATAAATCTATTAATCAAAATATTCATGACAGTGGAAGGTATGTCTCTTTATACATAACATGGTAATATGCATTTGTCTACGTCACATATTGCTGCACAAAATTACTTTAGTTTACACATAAAATTCACAGACTGATTAATCCAAATAAATCATTCTCTCTTTTTTTTTTTTTTTTAAGATGGAAAACCATTTTTTCAAGGCCAGTATCAAATCAGCATTTTTTTCTCAGGTTATTAATGTCACAATGTCAAAGAATGAGAAACTGTAGTAGAAAAAAATATCTTTCGGTAAAAATAAATAAAACTATGTAAAACAGTGTAGATCTGTGTGCAGGTGGATGTGTCTGGTAGAAATGATTATTGATTGCTGTGGGGGAATATATTAAATAGAGAAGTTGGTATTTATTCAGTCTTAGGTTTAGCATTTTTATGCAACAAACCAGAGAAGTTCTGTCAAAGGAAACTTAGTCCTCTCTGACTATATGCAGGCCTATTCAACAGGAGTGATAATGATGAGTATTGACATATTAGAAACCGATCAAAAATAATATCTTAGTAAAGCTTGCTAAAATAAAATTTGATTGATGGTTCCAGGGAAAGGTAATTTGCATATGCTTTTTACTCTTTGCACTGCCTTCTTGAATAAGACTATGTAGAGAGGCAAATGCCAGTGATCAGACAACTTTAACAATTTTCTCCCCTCTTCTCCAGCCACCTGTTCCAAGAACCATATTTACCCAGTTTTGGATATAAATTTATCTTTCAGATATGCAGGAACCGCAAAGATATTTGCACTTTAAATCATGGTATAGTTAGAGTAAAATAAGGTTCAACCAAAAAAAAAAATTAAAGAAATCACCTTGCATCAAACAAAACTTTAAGCCTGCAGATGATCTGGAGGAGAACAAAAAACACTGTAAAGCCATCTTTATTTATTAAGCATTTAGAGACAAATCCAGTTACTTTTAAAAGTGATCTGCTAAGTCAGCTTGAACAAGTTCCTGCAGAAGATTACTTCACATTGTCACTGCTCTTACAGTAAACAACCCTTTCTAATGCAAAGTTAAACCTCTTTCACTGCAGTGGCAAAAGTGTTCATGCATCTTTTGTGTTCCTGTGGGAACCCGCACAGCAATTGTGCTGGTCCCGCATTGCATATGTGTAAACCCAGCCTTAAGCACAGTCTTAGCCCTTGTACACACGGTCCGAAATTCGGACGGAATGTGTCCTATCGGACCGTATTGTCAGATAATCCGACTGTGTGTGGTCTCCATCGGACTGTTTCCGTTAGAATATCCCATGGAACAGTTTTCCAACTTGTCTATAAAATTTTCCGACAACATGCTCCGATCGGACATACTCCGATCATGTGTAGCCTACTGCGACGGACAAAGTGCCATGCATTCTCAGAACAAATTCCTAGACCAAAGCTATTGGCTACTAGCCTGAACGTAGTCCCGTCGTAATGAAATAACGTCATCACGTTATGTACAATCGGATTTTCCGACAATGGATTTGGTTGTCAGAATGTCCGATCGTGTGCAAGGGCTCAAGCAAATTAAGTATTTATGAGCATATCCTAAAATTCATCAATTGCATCACTTTAAAAATACCATACTACTTCTACTCTAAAACTCATACTACTATTTTACAATACAACATCACAAAGTTATGTTAATTACCCCAGTATAGCTATTTATATAATATTATCATGAAAACAGAAAGACACACTAAGGACAACAAAATGTAATTACGGGGAAAGTACAGAGTAATGTGCTTTTAATGGACACAATTAGAAGATTTCTTGAACTAGATACGTCTTTGGCGCCATACACTTTAGGTTAGAGAGCACTTTTTTGTGTCACACCAAATTCAGCTCTGTCTACTGCATGAAAAACAGAACTGTGTGTACAGTGCAGAAAGGGTACATAGTTGTGGTGTACCTCAAAAAGTTGCCACAAGAAATTGAGTTTTCAAAACGTTCATTCAATTTTCTAATAGTTAATAAGGTCAAATTAATGACCATTTTAAAACATAATGAGAAGGAAAATTTAAGGAGAAGGATGAATTTTTTTTCTCCCAAAAATTATTGAAAATCTTAACAGAGAATGTGGCTTTGTTAAAGCAGTTGTAAACATGATTCCGTTCCTTTAAAGCATGAAGAACAGCACAGTGCTTGTGATGTGTGATTTGTCCCTTTGTATAACCTACAACACCTGGTTGATCCTGCTTGGTGCTGCTCTCCCCTCTGTAAACTGACCCTATTTATCATGGCTGCTGATCTATTATACTGTGGTCAGTTTACATGTCCCTGTCATCACACTGTCTCTCCTTTTCCCCATCCCTCCCTGCCTGTCAGCTAGTCTGTGCCGATCTGCTCCCCACCCCTCCCCTCCTGCTGCTAAAATAACATAGATTAAGTTTTGTGCCCCAAGTGTACGTACTTTATTAAAAAAATGTAACTTTATACTTATTTCACAGCACCGCTCGGTGCTCATGTGACTGCCCGGCGCTCTCCTCCTCTCCTCTGCTCCTCCCGGCTGACATCAGCAGGGAATTCTCAGACCCTCCCACTGTTGTTATCAGATCGGGAGAGGAGAGTGGTGGGCACTCATGCAAGTGTGGAGCGACGCTCTGAAATAAGGTATAAAGCCGCATTTTTTTTTATAAAGCACTTACACTGGGGCACATGTCTTAACCAGTTCCCGACCAGCGCACGCCGATGAACGTCGGCAGAATGGCACAGGCAGGCATATTGGCATACAGGTACGTCCATTTTTATATGCTGCCCTGCCATCGCGTGCATGCCGGGACACCCGTGAGTCCGGTCGCGGGTCCCGCGGACTAGATCGCCACAGGGATACCCGCGAACGTCTCACGGGGAGGCTGAACTGGGAGATGCCGTTGTAAACAGCATCTCCCCGTTCTGCCTAGCAACAAGTGATGCTGATCTCTGCTCCATGTGATTGGAGCAGAGATCAGTGTTCACTAAAACAAAGCCCAGCCCCCCACCGTTAGTAACATGCCCCTAGGAACACTTAACCCCTACACTGCCACCCCCTGGTTAACCCCTTCACTGCCAGTGTCATTTACACCAGAATCACTGCATTTGTATAGCACTGATTGCTATATAAATGACAATGGTCCCAAAAATGTGTCAAAAATTTCAGATGTGTCCGCCATAATGTCGCAGTCACAATAAAAATTGCTGATCGCCGCCATTACTAGTAAAAAAAAAAATTATTAATAAAAATGCCATAAAACTATCCCCTATTTTGTAAATGCTATAACTTTTGCGCAAACCAATCAATAATCGCTTATTGCTATTTTTTTTACCAAAAATATGTAGAAGAATACGTATCGGCCTAAACTGAGGGAAAAAAAAGTTTTTTTATATATTTTTGGGGGATATTTATTATAACAAAAAGTAAAAAATAATGCGTTTTTTTCAAAACTGTCGCTTTATTTTTGTTTATAGCGCAAAAAAAAAAAATGCAGGGGTGATCAAATACCACCAAAAGAAAGTTCTATTTGTGGGGACAAAAAGGACGTCAATTTTGTTTGGGAGCCTTGTCGCACATCCGCACAATTGTCAGTTAAAGCGACGCAGTGCCGAACCGCAAAAAGTGGTCTGGTCTTAAGCCAGCAAAATGGTCTGGTCTGAAAGTGGTTAATCTAACACAGTGGATTCTAGGAATAAGACAATGTGGCTTTGCATGTGTATCCCAGAATTTAAAACAAGCTAAACAATTTTTTTTTTTTTCAAATAAAATTTTTCAAGTCCATCATGATTTTATTGAAATCTCTGGAAATATTTTTTTCTCGATTTAGAGTTTCACTGGTGATAGTTTTAGCTTTTGTCATTTGCTGGCAATTTTTTGGCAAACATCTAATTATTAGCACTTTAATTTCCATATGTAAAGGTTCTTTCACACTTGTGAGACGACAAAGTCACGCGCCTTGCATTGCAACATTACAGTACAAGTTTGATGGGACTTTTGGTGTGATTTTGATCTGATGGTACATTCTCTGGACCAAAGCCGCATTAAAAGTTGGATCACAGTAGAGCAGGGACCTTTTCCGAAGTCACAGCGACTTCTGTAGTGTCAGTAGGAACGGCTCTAAAAAATACACTGAATTTTACATGTCCTGCAACTTTGGGTCTCACAAGTGTGTAAGAAGCCTTAAAAGTAAAGTGGTTAATTTCATTTGTCGCATTCTCTTTCGTAGATCTTGTGCTAGTTAAAGTTTCTACGCTATAGCCAAACGTTTCACAGAGTTCATAGAATGTTTTTGCTGCCAGCTCAGCTTCTTACAGCTGCACCAGTGAAATCTCAATGTAGCATAATACTAGCATGCTCAATAGTGCTTGGGTACATGAGCCTTCTAGCTCAGTCTAGAGGGACGTACAGTGAGTTTGAAAGATAACAAGCAGAAGGTGCTTCTAAGATGTAAGAAGCAGTATATATTGCACATATTTTATTTATTAAATAAGTATTGTGTGTGTCATCATAACTCCCCTAATGTAAAGATGTATTAAAAACAAATTAATTAACTTTTAATATTTATTGCTATACTCCTGTACAAAATTCACAGTCTTTTATTGTAAGAGCGCTGCACCTTGTGAAGCTAGTTCTAATTACTTATACCTTACTATTACAATAATTACATCTATCTCTATGGTAACAAGGCAGTTGACGGAATAAAAAGCACGTTCACACACACTTCGCAGGGAAAGTACTGTGCGGAATGTTACATATACAAGTAAATAGATAGCATAGAAAACCAGAGAACCATTTCATACTTTACATCCTCAAGAAGTCCTTGATCTCTTTTAGTTAAATTTTAATGTAACATGTTTCAGATGATCTATATGAATAAAGTTAAATAAAAACAACCTTGACAAAAATCTGAGTTTCCTTAAAACGAATCACTTATTATGGAATCATGGATCGTTTTGCAAGCAGGGTGATTTTGTTGAAATTGATTTTGCCAGGATATTTAGCTGCTTTTTTCAGGAAGGCGGAGGGGGGGAGTATTTAAGATAGTTATATACTAGGATTAAGCACTGCAATAGGACAAAAAGAGTTAGCAGGCAAGGGTCCAGGTGGGGAATATGTGCAGATCATCTTACTGATATAATAACTTAGTGTATGCTGACATTAGAGTGCAGTGATTTGCCTACATTTGCTATTGCAAATTGGGGACAGGCTCTTTGATGTTACTGTTATGCCTTGTACACACGGTCGGACTTTCCGACAGAAAATATGTGATCGGACTGTTTTGTCGGACATTCCAATCGCGTGTGGGCTCCATCTGACTTTTTCTGTCGGAATTTCCGACACACAAAGTTTGAGATCTAGATCTAAAATTTTCCGAAAACAAAATCCGATCGTTTAAATTCTGATCGTGTGTAGACAATTCCGACACACGTAGTGCCACGCATGCTCAGAATAAATTACAAGACGAAAGCTATTGGATACTGGCCTCTTTATAATTATGCTGTACGTGTTGTACATCACCTTGTTCTGCACGATCAGATTTTCCGACAACTTTGTGCGACCATGTGTATGCAACACAAGTTTGGGCCACAATCTTGTTGTTGTCGAAAAGTCTGACCGTGTGTACAGGGCATTACCCTGCGGTTGTGTGTGGAAGCCATTCTTTGGGGCTTGGAGCAGTGTCAAATCACTTTAAATTAATGTGGGACTAAACCCAAAAACAAAAATATAATATATTGTAGCTTACCAATCATTGCATATAGTGGCTGCAGTCATTCTCCTTTTGCTTTTTATTCCCTTATTTTTGTTTAGTTATCCACCAGTAACCTGTCTTCAAGGGGCTTTTCACTACTCCACAGTATCTAGGAGGGAGCAACATAGCCACCCTTAGCCCTTGTACACACGGTCGGAGATTCCGACAACCAAATCTGTCGGATTTTGTCTGACGGAACTTGTCCAAAACTGTTGCATACACACGGTCGGACAAAGTTGTCGGAAAATCCGACCGTTCAGAACGTGATGACGTAATTTCGTTACGATGGGACTACGTTCAGGCTAGTAGCCAAAAGCTTTGATGTAGGAATTTGATCTGAGCATGCGTGGCACTTGGTCCGATCGGAATTCTCTACACATGATCGGAGTGTGTCCGATTGGACCAGTTTATCGGAAAATATTTCCAGCAAGTTGGAAAATTTGGTCCGATGGATATTCCGACGGAAACAGTCCGATGCATACCACACACAGTCGGATTATCCGACAAAACGGTCTGATAGGACACATTCCGACGGATTCTCCGACCGTGTGTACAAGGGCTTAGACAGCAGTGTTGGTAATCAGTGCAGAGGGTGGTGTAGGATAGACTAGTAGATTTAGAAGGACTACATAACTGACTAACAATTTAAAGCCAAACTCCAGCTAATACTTATTAAGCAGTTACAGAAATTGCTTTAAGCCCCCATTGGGACAAAGGTTTTTACATAAATCAATAAAAGCTGACTAGTGCAGGCACCCATGGCAGTGGTAAATGGCTTGTCTCAACCCTAACTGTTACCTTTCACGAATAGCTTGGACTGTTAAAGGGAGTTAAACACAACAGACTTGCCAGATCACCAGGAGATAAACTATGTTGTTGGATGAACTCAGAAGACCAAATACTGCTCTGTTAACGCTAGCAAGAGACAATATCATATATTATATTTTGGCTATATTTTCACTTCAAGCTAGTTTTGCTAGTTTAATTTAGTATGATATATATATATATATATATATATATATATATATATATATATATATATATATATATATATATATATATATATATATATATATATATATATATATATAGTGGAATGAAATGGTATTTCTATATACCTGACAAAAAACAGCTAGGTATAATTACGGCAATTACCACACTTATAAAACCTGCTCAGCACTGCAGTACTGAGGAGACTTCTTTTTGAACACAAGAAGGGATGAGTCAAAGTTGATGTTCAAAGCTTATCTGATTTAATTCTGGGCGGGTATACAACTTATATACGCTATTATTAGCCAATCATTGCATAGATCATGGGCGTGGTTAATACAGAGGTGTACATTTCCCATCATTACATATCATTACATATCATTAATTATATGCTTTAATGACTCATAGTCATGGGTCCTAGTTTCCCTTTTCATGTCCCATGTCTCACAACACAGGAAAGGGCCCAGACATCTCCTACCACATATGCAAAGATTATGCATCCGGTGATTCACGCAAACATGGAATGTTGATATCAATGCCTCAGCAGCTGGGACTGCAAAGCTATTGCCGACTCTCTAGACATAAGTCTATTTGAGTCATTTTCTTCCGGTAAGCCTGCACTTCATAAGGTGGTGGGATTGGCACGACAGTGGAATTGTTTTACGGTCACTTCAAATTTGGATTTGCTGTTGTTACCACTACTGTTGGGATATCCATATATCTATGATCACCAATATATGGACTTGATTGCTTATATACAAATAATTTTTTTATTTTATTTTTGTTATTTTAGGATATTATCTTTACACATGGGTTTATATTATAACTCACAGTCACATTGACACTTTTCGTGTCATTTATATACATGTGTTTTTTTGGCACGTACATTGTTC
Source organism: Lithobates pipiens (assembly GCF_037356315.1). Classification (NCBI taxonomy): domain Eukaryota; kingdom Metazoa; phylum Chordata; class Amphibia; order Anura; family Ranidae; genus Lithobates; species Lithobates pipiens. The sequence goes on along the minus strand of NW_027507790.1, from coordinate 94,983,607 downwards.
ACTTTTGTATATGTTATGTTTTAAAACTTCTCTGAATACTAGATTAACACAAGTTTAGTGCTTACACTTTACACTCTGATACTATCTCCTACCACATAGAATTTTATATAGCAAGATGCTGCCATAAGATATATTTTCCTATATGTGTGCTTTATAGAGAAACTGTTACAGTCTGTGAATACAGACTAAGAAATCTGTTGTTGGTCAAATGCCCTTTTTGCCCCTTTAGTAAAACAGCACAGTTAATAATAATGTTTGGAGACGAGGCCTGGCAAGGCATGTGAGTAGACCTGCTGCACGGAACTCCTGTTGGTGATCCTGAGAATAATCCTCTCCTCGCACACGATTTTGCCTGGATTTCACCGAAAGTACTACCCGCTGATACTCTGAGCCTTGGATACCTGAACCAAACCGATGGTGACCCGGGGGAACTGTGGGGAAACCTCAGCCAGGGCACCCCAAACTGGCCAAGATGGCACCTGGCAGACACAGCCTCCTAAAGTACAACGAGTCCTAGTGAAGAAAACCGAGGAGGATAGCAAGTTTAACAAACCCCTGAAGCCCACAGAGCAGCCCAGGGACATGCTTCATTATACCCAGAAGCTGTCTGGGTATGCTGACTCATCCCTGAATGCCTCACAACAGCACACACACTCCCCTGAGCCTGAAGACAGGGAGGATGCAGATGCATGCTGCTAGATGACACAGTGCCACTAGACTCTCAGCCTGAACCTATGCCTGATTTATTTGATCTCCCTTCAGAGGACAGTGCTCAACTCAAGCTTAGTGAGATCCTGCATGCAGTTCATAAGTGCACTGCCTCTGTGGATGACCTGAAAGAGAAGTTTGGAGGGCTGAGGAAAATGGTGTCACTCCTGTGTCAAGACCTCCAGAAGATCAGGGAGAGAACCACTCCTTCGGAGGGCAGGGTGAGTGATGTGGAAGACCAGCTGCTTCCTCTGAATAGGGATGTTAGAGTAGCTACTCAGCAAGCATTCCAAGCCCTTAACAAAACACACAACATCGAGAACCACCTAAAACACCACAATGTTTGCATAGTGGGACTCCCAGAAAAGGTGGAGGGTAGGGACCTCACAGCATTTGTTGAAGGATGGCTGCAAGATGTATTCAGCAAAGAAGCCTTCTCTCCTATCTACACTGTTGAGAGGGCACACAGGGTACCCCCGAGACCCCTTCCACCTGGCAACCCTCCCCGATCGATGCTAGCCAGGCTTCTGAATTACAAGCATAGGGAGGTAGTGCTGTGTCTTGCCAGAGAGAAGCGGGCCATACATTATAATGGTACCAAAATCTCATTCTACCCTGATTTTTCCGCAGAAGTACAACGCAGATGATCAAAATTTGCAGATGTCAAGAAGACTGCAATTATCCTTAGTTATTCCCAGCCAAGCTGAGGATGACAGCCAGGGGTCAGATTCAGTTTTTTGAAAATTCACAAGAAAATGCACAAGATATGGCCGTCTGGCTGTATCAAAATTAGCAATATCTCCGCCGTTGCGGATGTGAAGATGGTGCAGGATGAACCCTGCTTGGAAATAAGAGAAACTGGAATGTTGGGCACTAAATTCCCTATACAGTCTGCCTTTTTAAAGAGGAACTATTTTTGCAATCCATACACAGTGAGTGACTACCCGTTTTTCTACTTTTTGTTGGTTCTATTGCTAACACAGGCCCACACGGGTGATGTTACCGTTCCAGATGCTTGTGAGTCACCTGAGGCCATTGGTTACATGGCTGTGGTTTCAGTGCCCAGTTGTCACGAAAAAGACAGAATGGAACATATACTCTACAGCCCCTGGAAAGCTTTTTGTGTGTGGTTGAGCAAGGCTATGCCCCAGAGTATCCTTTTCATCACTTTGTGTTTTTTTCTTCTTTTACTCATCTGCTGCGCAGTTGCGCGAGATGGACTGCCTTCTACTCACAATGTTTTTCCAATGTACAGCCCCCTTGTGGGACAAGCTCTGCTCAATGCATTTTCTGCTGACCAATCCAGGTTATCAATGCGCCCAGATCAGTGGGATAACTAGGGGACCATTGATCCCCACTGGGCCCCCTTATCAATATATAATTATGTGTCTATAATGCTATCCACACCCATAGTATCTTGGAATGTCCGAGGAGTGAATGACCCCATGAAATGGACCATGATCTCCTCCTGCCTGTGCAAATTCCACCCAGCCATTATTGGTCTGCAGTAGACTCACCTCCTTGGGGACAATATGGGATTCCTGCAATATGCATGGGTTGGCAAGGCGTATCACTCCACTCATTCTGCTTATTATCGCAGGGTGAGTGTACTGATACACAAAGTGTTGGTCTACCAGGAGCTTGACTCGCTGGTAGACGCTTCTGGCAGATTTGTATTTTTATACTGTAAATTGTATGCCATAACCTTGCTTCTAGCTTTTGTATACATTCCACCCTCATTTTCACGGGACGTGCTGCAGTTGCTGCTGTCATACCTGGCAAGCAAGCCTGATGCTCCAATGTTAATTATGGGGGATTTTAATTGCTACCTAGACCCCAGATTGGATAGGCATCCCCAATCTCCCCCCCAGGAGCAGCAGGGGTACTGCTCTCAGCCGCTTGTTATCTGAGGTGGGCTGGATGGATATATTGCCCATGCATAAGCCAAAACCCATGGCTCCCTGTTGATCTATGTGTGGGCACACATAACATAGTTGATCATACCTCCAGGGTGGAATACTTCCCGCGTGGAGTGTCTGACCATTCCCCTGTGGCCCTGTGGCTGATTACCCAGCCCCCTACCTCATTACCCAAAGCCCCCCGGAAGCTCAACACCTTCTGGCTAAAATTGTTCACCTCACCAGAACGAATAGCAGCCCAAATTGATAGTTTTTTCCAATCCCATAGCCAATATACCGATATGTTCCAAAAAATGGGAAACTTTCAAAGCATACCTCAGAGGGGTGTTTATTACAGAAATTACAAAGGTCAAATGAAACTCCTCTGCTCTGCTGGAGCAGGTGGGAGATCAGGTACAACAGCTGGAACTATCCTATGTAACAGATTCAAAGGATTATGCAAGGGAGGCTTGAATGTCGGCCCAGGTCTCTCTGGATTGCCTGAGATCCTCAACTGCAGAACGTAAGAGGTTCTTCACCAAGCTTGCTTTCTATGAGGAGGGAGAAAAAATGGGACACCTACTGGAGAGGATTGCTAGGTCTTAGGCACAATCCCAGGCTATTGGGGCGATACTCGCTTCCAGTGTCAGGGTCCAGAACAAATCATTTCTGAATTGGCATCCTTCTATACAGACCTTTATGGGGCAAGGAATGTTTACTCAGATACTATCTTGAGAATGACCTATCTGGCATTAACTTACCCTCCCTGTCTGGGTGGGCCGGACAACTGTTGGAAGCACCGGTAACTTTAGAGGAGCTACAGAAGGCAGCGTGCTCCTTCCCCACATGCAAGGTCCCTGGGGAGGATGGTCTTCCCATGGAGGTCCTTACCTACAGTAATATGGGGATCAGGTACTGCCATGACTGCTGTAGACGTTTAATGCCTTCATTGAGGGGGGTGCCTCCTGCCCTCAATGGCCAGAGCGCATATGATATTATTGCTTAAGCCTGTGAAGGATCCGATTGACCTGGGTTCCTATAGACCCATTTTTCTCCTCCAGAGAGATGTTAAGATCCTGGCTAAGGTCTTGGCGCTTCAGGTCAATGGGATCATAGCCTCTATAAAACATATCTTAGGAGTTCTGGAAGAGGTTATCCCGGAGGAGATAGTGAGAATAGCATTTTCTGGAGCACTGTTCCAAGCTTGTAAACTCATCCTGATGGGATGGAAATCGATCCTGGATAACACATATGGGGAACACCTTGGTCATGGAACGATATATCTATCAACACAGGAGAAACCCAGGTAGCTTTGAAAGAATCTGGTCGCCATGACTAGTTACCCCTGGACTAAGTCCCAGGGAACTGGTGATGTCCAGAATCTTACAATGCCCTACAGGAAGACCCCAATGAACTAGAGTTGCTTAACACCAACTTCCAACACCAGTCTCATAAGAAGGTAGAGAATAGAAGAAGCTTCATAGTGCAATAAATCAGTAAAGAATTTTTTTTACAAAAAGTATTGCACTTACATCTTTAAAAACATCTAAAAGCGGTTACAAGGTTCCACAAGCATGGCCGCAGTCCTCGGCAGCCTGACCTGTGCATGATAACATCACAGATGTTGCTCCACTTGATGCGTTTCCCCGTAACAAGTATCCTCTGGGAACAGAGATACTACACTTTGAAAAGCAGAAAACATCAGTGGGAAGTGTGAGCCACTGTGCACATTGTATGGCTCAGAGATAACTAACTAGAGCAAAATGTTAAATACCTAACTATCAAATTTACAGAAATTCATCATTCACTTTTCCATGCTTAGCCAAACTGTGGAAAGCAAAGGCAAATTAAAAAACAAATGTATAGGGATCCCACAAAGGCAGAAACATTCCAAGGACCTCTTGAAACACCCAAGTAAACCATTCAGTCCATTTCATAAAGCCCTGAACCCCTTTGAAGTCTATAGGAGGTCAGTGTTGTTTTTTTCTTTTTTTTTTTTAATTCTTTATTTCTTTGCAAGAACAAAACAATATGTAGGTTATTAACAACCATTATACATAAGAAACACTTTCTCATAACCGTATCTTGCCATTTTTATAAACAAAACAAAACAGTATCCGTACGATCTCAATACCGCATCAATTCCCCTCAACGATTCCCAACCTTCTCCTTAGGAGAAAAAAAAAAGGGGGGGAGAAGAAGAAATAGAGCAGAAAGAGGATTGGGAGGAGGGAGAGAAAGGGAGGAGTCCAACATCACCCTTCCAATAGGTAGGGTTTACATCACTCAGCCATTTGATTTAGTCCTCAGTTTCCTCTCCAATCAACCTCTTCCCTTCCTCTGACTGTAAAAATATTTCCCATGGAGCCCAGACTTGCGCTATAGCCTCCCTTTCCTCGGGAGGCATCGGGATCAGACTCTCCAAGATCCCAATTTTCCTAACTTTATTTAACCATTGCGAGATTCGTGGAGAACCCGTTTCTTTCCAACATGTGGTGATGCAGCTTTTAGCTGCATTCACCAAGTGACATAGCATTGAGTTCTTGTATCTCTCTAATGGGATGTGTATACTTTGTAATAGAAAAAAGGCCGGATCTTCCTCAAGATGATATTCAGTAAACAATTGAGAAATTTTCCGAACCTCTTCCCAAAACTGTCTAATCACTGGGCATTGCCAGAAAATATGGACAATAGTGTCTCTCTCCTTACCGCACCTCCAGCACCTATCCGATAACTCTGAAAAAAACGTATGCGTTCGTGATGGAGTATAATACCAACGCATTAATACTTTATAATTTAATTCCTGTATCTTAACACATCTGGATGATTTAAAAGTCAAATGTATTATTTTCTTACGTTGGGCCTGAGTAAAGGTTTGTCCAAGATCTCTTTCCCATTTATCCAAACTCCTTATATCAATATCCTCCAAAGGAGAGACTAGTAAAACATATATTTTAGAAATAATATGAGAGAGGGACTCCTTCCTCTCGCAATACTCCTCAAACCTAGTAAGGGGTCGATCGAAATCCTCAGATGAGCCCAGAGTATCCAAAAAATGCTTAACCTGTAACGCCTGCCATAGGGGTAGTTCATATTGTCCTCCTACTTCCATTAACATTTCAATTGTTAGCCATTTTTTAGACTTCAGGAAATGTGATGCCTGAAAGCATCCCCTCTCTCTTAATTTCTCAAATATTCCTGATTCCAGACCAGGTAAAAAAATGTGGGTTCCCAAGAATGGGAAATAAGGGAGATTTTGCTGTTGAAATTCTGGGGATGCATACGGCTTTAGCACCCATCTGGAGCGTAGGTCCTATTAAAGGATGGGCTCTTAATAACGGAGGTATAGCTGTACCACACCACATGGCTCTATCTAAGGGAATGGGGCTTACTTGTTGTTCCATGACAACCCACCTTTTACTGTCTCTATGTCGGCACCAGTCCAAAATTCTACCAAGCTGAGTAGCCTGGTAGTATTTGTATAAATCTGGTGCTGCGATTCCACCTGCCTCTTTAGGCATTATTAGTAACTTCCTATTAATCCTAGGGCGCTTACTTGCCCATATGAACTTTGTAAGAATTGTTCGGGTTTTACTAAAGAAGGCTTGTGGAATCCGGATTGGTAGCGCCTGAAACAGATAAAGAAACTTGGGGACTATATTCATTTTCAAAATATTACTTCTCCCGAACCAGGAATGTGAGGATTTGCTCCATTCAGTCAACGTTGTACTAATTTCCCTTAGTAAGGGTGGGAAGTTCAATGTTGTTTTTTTCTAATTGACATTTTTTTAAGGCTATTAGGCAAGCAATTGTTGAAAAAAGGGCATGTAGAGCCCCAACTGCCATGGGGGACATGTACAGTACCAATGTAAAACATTTTTTTGTAAATACCTTTCAGGGGGAGATGGCCCATGCAGGTTAAAGGGCAACATTTAATCTACAAATATGCTGTAACTTGCTTGGGGGAAGTCTTAAAGGTGAATGAAGATTTATGGAACAATTTTTATGGACAGTCTCAGTGATGACGTACAATGGCAGCTGCCAAATCTGATTCATTTCAGTTTCAAAAAAATATTTTTTCAGGTAGTCTAAGCCCTTGTACACACGGTCGGAGAATCTGTCGGAATGTGTCCTATCGGACCGTGTCGTCGGAAAATCCGACTGTGTGTGGTATGCATCGGACTGATTCCGTCGGAATATCCGTCGGACCCAATTTTCCAACATGTTGGAAATATTTCCCGACTAACTGGGCTGATCAGACATACTCTGATCATGTGTAGAGAATTTTGATCGGACCAAGTGCCACGCATTCTCAGATCAAATTCCTACATCAAAGCTATTGACTACTAGCTGGAATGTAGTCCCATCGTAACAAAATTACGTCATCACGTTCTGAAAGATCGAAATTTTCGCTAACTTTGTCCGACCATGTGTATGCAACAGTTTCGGACAAGATCCGATGGACAAAATCCGACGGGCAAAATCCGACGGATTTGGTTGTGGAAATCCCCGACCGTGTGTACAAGGGCTTATAGCAACGCCAGCTTTTTTATCAAACTGCATTGGGCTCACTTTGATCATAGATAGAAATTGTCCACTGAGGCTGAGGCTGTGCCTGTTTTTGCTTAAAACAAAACAAATAAAAGGCAGATGATCATTACCAAAAGAATGCTGCTTTCCGTAATCTTTCCTGCAGCAGTTTCTAATACACTAATGCCTTGTACACACGAATAGATAATTGGACGAAAAAAATTGCTTTCGGATTGATCGCACGATAGTCTGATCGTTAGTACACAGCTTTCGACAGCCGATCACGGCAGTCCGTCCAACAGTATCCTAAGGGACAAACACAAAAACTGCTTGGACAATAGCCCAATGAACGACAATTGTTTAATCAGTACAGTATGCGTCCACTAAAAATCGATAGACAAATGATCTGAAACATCAAAATAGCCCGGAAGGAGATGGTAGAACAATACAAATGGAAATAGCCAAAAGACGTGGCAGACACAGGGGTCACACGTACTTGGCATAATTTCCTATACGTAGCTACACAAACATGAAAGTTTTCCAGAATTATACCACAAAAATCGTACATTTCATACATTGCACTGTTGTATTCGATATTAGTATTATGCAACAAAATGTGAATGATAAGTCATACAATTATCTGATCGTGTATATAAGGCATAACTCTCTGGGTACTCTGTGCCCCCTCTTCTTTAATAATAATGACTTATAGAATAATCTGAAAATCGCCCCTTCTAAGTCTGGTAGCCATAAGTCAAAGCTATGCCATGCATTATGGGTGAATCTGCACATACATTTACCAGGATTGCAGGCAAACTTTAAACCAGCAGAATTGGCCTTGAACCCATGGTAGCCGCAAACCTCATCCCTACTGGTAATCTACAGTATAACTCTAGTATTTAGGAATGCAGATAACCTCTTTGTATTCAATTCCACAAAGCAAGCTTTCCTTTCCTTAAATAAATGTCAAATTTTTCCCCAAAAAAAAGACTCAGTTTTGCATAACTTATACTGTTCCAAATATATTCACTAAGTTATGTTCCAATTATCCTGATTACATGAACCCCAAATATGCATAGGTCTTTATAATTTATACATACATCGGTACTGGTTGGTTGATAAACAAGTATGAACTGTTTACATTTCTAATGAGTGGGTATTTTCCACTGCTGTGACCTGAGCTGAAATGCTGTAATACACAGATAATTAAAATATTTTACCCAACTTGGTCTAGTCAATGATATGGCCATATTCTGGTCCAGTCTATGGTATGACCTGCTTCATGCTATGGAATTGCTATGACCTTCTTCTAGTCAGTGGTAAGGCTATGTCTTGGTTCAGTCTGTGGCATGGCTCTGACACTGGTCCAGTAAATGGTATGTATATGACCTAGCCCAATCATGGAGTGATAGGTGGCAGGTATAGCTGACCGGAAAAATCTTCATGTATGGCACAGTAGAACTGTATACATTTGTAATTGTGGGTTGTTGTCAGCATGTGGGTTTTAGGAATGTCTGCTTATCTATTATAATGTGTGTTGATCTTTAAAGAATTTCAAGCATAATTTTCTCATGTGCACCCATACATTGATTTTATCTAGTTATGGTGCCAATTACTCTAAAGCAGAGTTTGTGAGCATTAGTTAAGTAACATGCAAATGAGCATAACCCTTTACTTGGCACTAGCTTAAAATTTACTTCCCTGTCTGGAAATTATGTTTAACTCGGATGAACATAAGCACAATCGGTTGAAATTATTTCTTAGTGGTTGCTATGGGAATGTGGAGTCTTTCCCAAGCCTAATTGGCAAAGTCACAAGTTGGTGTTGACAGAATATGATATAGACATTCATCAGATTGATAGGTAAGCTATTGTAGCATTAAAATGAATGGGTTCCACCCCCTCCTTCCTAACACTCCGAGCAAATGTTTTATTGTTCAGGTAGAAGTTAGAACATACGACTCTTTCATTCTCACATTTGTTTCCTTTATTATCCAATAGAGAACACACTGTATTTCTGTAAAACCAGTTTCATAATTGCTATGTGTCTGTTTTTCTTCTTTCACAATTCCACACATCAGCAAAAACATTTTAACAGACTATAATGGATTTGTAGCTTGTGTCAATAACCTACCACCTTCAACCCTCATATATACACAAACTGACACATCCCACGCATATTTTACCCACAATATCGCTGCTGCCTCTGCTAGTATGTTTTATATAAAAGTATAATATTGCATCACCTAAAATATACAATGGTACAAGAAAGAGGCGTATATAACAATAGGCTGTCCTAGTAGAAGGACATGCATGTTACAAGAGACTGTCGTGTTAGAAATCTCTGAAACTGATTCTGAACTTCTGGAATATTATCTGTGTATAAAATTAGTAATAGAGTGTTATGTCAGATTTTATAGTATGGCCTGATTTTTAAGGGTAACCCTGTATCACCTAATTTGTAGACAATGCAATGTAATATTTGGGTGTACATTGTGATAATTGGTAACCATATACATAACAAATGCAATATAAAGCATTAAAGCAGAACTCCAGTAAAACTTTTTTTTCTATTTTTCAATACTATAAAAAAGCATACCAACCTCTGTTGCTGCCTGTGTCCCTTTTGGGGAGACACACTCACCCTGGTGACTGTAGGTATTAGAAGAGAAAGTCAGATAAAAACAATAATTTACTATTATCACTAGAACACAAGGTTGGGGAAGATATTTCAAAAGGTACATTTGATCCAGGGACAACTTTCAAAAGTGGGGTCTATATTTATTTTGTGAAGATTGCTATTCACTTTCTGTCATGTCTCTGGGATGGGAAATAAGTAGAAATCTTCTATATGGGAACTTAAATAGCAATAAAACCCTGGTAGAGGTATTAACCCTTCCCCACCCCATGCAAAGCTAAAGAACAAAGGTTCAGCTAAAATTCCACTTTAAGAAGTTTCAAAATTATGCAGGCAGAGCTACGCTCACAGAAATCCTCCACCTTAGTGAAAAATCTATACTATTTAATAAATTGCTTGGAACAGAAGGTTTGAACAGTAGGAAGGTACAATGTTCAATACTCTTGCTGTGTCATATTGAAGAGCTAGGTTGAAATCTTGCCAGATCCATGTCTGAGGTTTGTGCACTGCACCTGTGATTGTATGGGTTTCTTCCAGGTGCTCCAGTTTCCACCTCAATTTCAAACACATACTGATAGGTATTTATGTATGCTCCACAGGAATTGCCATGAATGGTGAAAATGTAATGCACTATGTATTTATATAGACAATAAATAATGATGTGTAACAAGAAAAGGAGTCCCGAAAAATCCAGGATTCGCTTACAGATGTTTACAAACCTTGATCTTTGCTACCCACACCCCATTATGTTTTCACAGTCAACATCTTCTTAGTTGCTTTATCATTTTGTTGCCTACAAAATGAAAATAACCTTCAGTCATTTAGTTTCAATATTTTTTATTGATTTTATGCAAACCGAAAGAACAACAAGACATGACATGTCAGCCTTACATCATCAAGCAATACTACAGTAGATGGTTGTTAATTGACAATGACCATTAAGAAAAAGGCACATGTTATTGGTAAAAATCGGTAATACACACTGCAAGATCCAAAGCTAACAGAATAAAACATGTATTAAGCTTCGGTCAGGATCTATGTAGACACATCAGGAGACCAAATCGCCCTAACAAGAAAAACTTTGAGGGAATCTAATGGGCGCGCCTTCAGTCATTTATTGTATTCGTTTATATAGCAACAACAACTTCTGCATTACTGTTTTACAACAGACCCTGCCTTTGAAGACGTTTACAAACCTAATTTCCCTACCACAGTTATACAGACACATACATCATGATTTACTTAAAACAATCCTGACATGATAACTGCCTGGATGCCATTGCTGAGCCTCTTGCTTCAATGCATTAAAATACTGAGTGTTCAATTAAAGACTTCTGACTTTTCTCGACATTGCTGGTTTGCAACCTTGTGCCAGGTAAGATGAGAATTAATTTTAGAAGGCTAGTATAACAGCATTTTCAAAAGAAATAAGCCATGGCATTCTCCATATTTTTGTCATGATAGGTTTACTTGAAGTTTGAAGTTCAGTACACCTGTGTTCACTTCCATTAAGGTGAAGAAATTGTTAAGTTGTTAATTTATGTTTTTTTTTTCTACAATTACAAAAAAGTATATACTTAGGCTAGCATCTTTTTTGGATGAGATGTTGAGTGCTTCTTATAGTGGTATCAAGTATTTTTGCAGTCAAGTCCATGGTTGATGTTGGTGATAGATAATGTTCTTAGTTTGGAAGGTGCAAAATATCCAATAAAAGGGTTTTGGCTTCATTGCCATTTGGAGTTTGTTGTCTTCATGTAGCCTCAAGGTGACACCAATGGATTCCACTTTTTAAACTACAACCATACAAGAGATAGGAGTATAAGAAGATGGAGCAACAAAGAGTAGAGTGCAGTTTGAATGTGGTTGGGCAAAGATTGGTATTTTTTACGTAGAGGACTTAGGAAATTTTGGGATACATACAAACTAATTCCCATTGATTTCTGGCAGGAGTCAAAGTGCTGATTACTAAGCCCCGTGCTGTCTGAACAAAGCTCATCCCTTGGATTTGTTGGCAGCTTTTTTGCCCAATAAAAGGTTTATAGTGGAACTTATATAAGTAGAACTAATGTGTTTATATTTTGCATAGAATTGGGAAAGAGCTATCAGTGCTGGGACAAAGTAATTTAGCGTTTAGGATGAACATGCCAAACTGTGCCCCCCTCCCAAGACATATTAGCATAATGTGTTAGAAAAAATCCCTCCATAAAAACACAGAGCACTAATCTGCATGCTTACCCCTAAGTATAAATCCCCTCTCTTCCAGATATAAATCTGCCTCCCTGCTGAAATCCCCCCTCTCAGCACAAATCATTTCCCCTCATTCCCCAAATCCCCCCAGCACAATCCCCCCCAAATAAATCTCCCCTAATAGCACAAATACTCTATCCCTAAAATCCCCCCTCCTAGTACAAATCTTCTCCCTCTCAATTCACTTTTCCCCCTTCAAGCATCAATTCCTCCCGAATCCCCCTCCTAGCATAATTCTTCTTCCACGTATCCCCTCTACAAATACGAATCCCCCTAAATCACCACTCTTGGTACTCCTCCGCCAAGATTTCCTCTCCTAGAACAATACTGTACTTACCCCCTTCCATCCCCAAATTAACCTTTCTGACACAAATCCCCTGCCCCCCATCTCCTTGTGGTGCCCCCTCACCCATAGTGCTCAGGGCAGAAGTCCTTCCTGCCCCCTCTTTCTCAAGGCCCTGAGGGCTAGGTTAGTTTTTGTTGCTGCACACTTCTTGGAAAGATTTCCCCTTATTCCAGTCCTGGGCCAAAATGTGAATACTCAATGGTAATCCAAAGATTGGCAGCTGCCATCTTTCATTGAGGTAAAGGAAATGTCCCAATCCAGGTACCTTTCTCCAGTGAAAATTACTAAAGGTGGCTTTTTCCCAATTTGTAATTTTTCCCAATTTGAACATTTTCCCAATTTTCCCAAACTGGAACAGGAAGTGATTGGAAATCTCCACAAATGGGACACGGGCAGAAATAACAAACCTGCATAGTTTTTTACTCTTCTTCCCTCTATTCAAAAAAAAAAGAAAAAAATTTTACTACATGTTGGGGTTGATTTACTAAAGTCAAATAGGCTGTTCACTTTGCAAAGGAAGTGTACCCTATAACCTGAAGGTAAATAAGAAAAAAAATAATATTTGTTTGAATATTATTGGAGGATACAATTTAGCAGAGCTAAATCTCATTTTCTAAACTATGGGAAATTTCCCTTGCAAAGTGAACAGTCTACTTGATTTTAGCAAATTAACCAATTTTAAGTTTGAAAGAGACAACATGAAATGATCCTTTCACTGTGCATGTGTTATACTGCTAAAATTGAGTATATCTGGGTAGAAAAAGGGAAACTGCCAATGCAGACTTGTTTTTAAAGACTCTTTTTTTTTCGTGCTTAGGGTTTATATTTTAAACAAGGAAACAATGTCACCATAGCAAAGTGAATGTTCAGTTAGCGTAATTTATCATGGAAAATTATGTTAATTTTTAATACCCAATCATGTGCAATGAAAAAAAAAATACAGGGTTTTTGATTACACATGATTGGGTGATAGAGAAAAACACAGCTTCCCAGTACTCCCTAAGCTAAGTGCTAACCTTTAGTATATCAAACCCAATTAGTCACCCTGGAGCAAGAGTTCATTGGCTGCAAATCTATTCACAAGGAAACAAGGGAGGATGCACTTTTCTAAACAACTGTAGTGCCTATGAATCTACCCTGACAAATTTGATTTGATCAAATTATCTGAAACAATAAAAAAAAAAATGTAGCCACTACAGGTGTTTGTCAAAATATTTGGATAACAGACAATCAATAGATCCATCATTGTTATTGAACAAGAATCTAGTCATCATATCATCATCACTTCATAATTGCACTTGCTTACTGTTGAAGCACTAGCTGTACTGTATTATTAAATGACTTCTTTTATTATACTGAGTGCAAATCCATCTAATTATCCAGATAAATATATTTTACCAGCTAACAAACATGTTAGCAGCTGCACAAATCACTAGCTTTCCCGATCCCTAGTATCATTTCACTGACTTGTACCCAACCATTATCTTGAAAAGGAACATTCGAAAAGGGAATTTTCCACATATTAAGAATTTATCTATACATTGCCAAGGGCTCTATAAGTAAATGCACAATAACCACATGTATAAAATGCAGTTCCTACACAGATGTAATGAGTCATTCTACAAGCATCATGTTGCAGAATAGACACATAACAAGTTACAGCCATGAGAGAAATACCTCTGCAGCCATTTTAACCACATTGTAAAATTCGATTTGCCTGGCTCGCAGTTGATCCTCTCATTTCTCTACTTGTGACTTATTGATTGACTGACTCAAGATAGCTATATGACCAGTAAAGTCAGCATCCCAAGCCCGTATATTTGTTCTGGGCTAGTGATTGAATATGTGCAAAAGTTACAGGCTTAGTATGGAAGCCAGATAACTAGAATTTTCAGGTAATCAAAAATGGGACATGTGTACTTATTACATAAAATCATGGCTTTAAACTATATTTCTCATTTACATGTATATTCACCCAGTTCTTCAACCGCCTATTATTAGAATATAGAAGATCTGCATTCTGTAGAATACAGTCTAAGCTGTTATAGCTTCAGCTGGCTGATTCTCCTTCCAATGTTTACAGACTTCCTGCATGTAAGTGGACACGCAGTTAAATCAGATTTGAATTTACTGTATCTGTATTCATTTAGATGCTTTGCATCAAAAAGTCTACAAATTGTCATGGTCAGTCCAGTAACAAAGAAAAAGTCTGAGTGTTCTGTTGAGTGACTATTGTAAAGGAAATTGTTGGACAGCGCGTAACTATTGTGCATTTCCTCAAAGTTTTTATCTATATGATTTATAAAGAGAAAGCTTTGAGACTCGCTGGGATCCCAAACTATTGTAGTGTTCTTTGCTCAGAGATTCCTGTATATGTGTTCTCAATATTTGTTGATCTATAGTGGCCTTATACACTCCATTTGTTCCCCTGATTGCCTCTTTTACTATTCAATTGATGTACATTGAAATGTATGTTCCTGTTATTTTCTATCATTACTGTTGTACTGTGGTAACCGTACACATTATGCTTGTATTTTATGTTTCTCAATAAACGGTTTTTGGAAAAAAAATAAAGAGAAAGCTTTGGCATATTTTGAAATATAAATTCAAAGAATAGAGCCGGCAACTCTAAATGTCCTTGTGGCTTCTTTATTTGTGCATAAAAAAAGTGAGTAAAAATATATGGAGCTCACGACTTCCAGCTTACAAGCCTTGATCACAACAATATATATGAAATATATTTAAACTACTTGCTGCCCACGCTATAGCTGAAAAACGGGTTTGCCAGGAGGGCACCCATTAACGTCCTCCCCTGATCGTGCTGCCCGTGGGCCCCCTGCAGCGTGCGGGCAGCACGTTCTGTGTCCAATGACGGCTGATCACAGGATGTAAACACAAGCCGGTTATCAGCTTTCTTTTCCTCACACTGATAGTGTGAGGAGAGAAGAAGAAAGCCAATAACTGGCTTGTGTGAACCACTTGCTGACCAGCTGCTGTCATTATACTGCGGCAGGTCAGCTCGTTTCCATGATTCACCGTAGCTGTACACCAGCCCTTTAAGCACCCATAGCAGGCATCTGCGCGCCGCCGGAGGCAAGAAGAAATGTGTTTGTTTGTTTTTTTAAATTGGGATATTTATTATAGCAAAAAGTAAAAAATATTGTTTTTTTCATTTTAAATTGTCGGCCTTTTTTTGTTTATAGCGCAAAAAATAAAAGCAGCAGAGGTGATCAAATACCACCAAAAGAAAGCTCTATTTGTGGGAAAAGAGGGACACCAATTTTGTTTGGGTACAGTGTGGCACGGCCACGCAATTGTCAGTTAAATCGATGCAGTGCCATATCACAAAAAATCCCTTCTCATTAAGGGGGAAATCTTTCGGTCATTAAGTGGTTAAAGGGGCATCGGCATTCATAATCAGAGCACTAATTATCAGTGTCCTGATTATCAGTGCAGTCCCAACAGTGTCCACCAGTGCTGCCAATCAGTGCACATCAGTGCTGCCGATCAGTGCCACCTCTCAGTGCCCTTTTGTGCCGTCCATCAGTGTTGATAAGTGCCACCTCTCACTGCCCATCAGTGACAATTATCAGTGCAGTCCCATAAGTGCCTCTTCATCAGTGCCCACCAGTGCCACCTATCAGTTCCACCTATCAGTGCCACCTCATCAGTGCACATCAGTGTAGCCTGTCAGTGCCCATCAGTGAAGCCAGCACAGTGGTCCAGTGGTTAGCACTTTCACCTCGGAGCACTAGAGTTGCTGGTTCAAATCCCGGCCACGACACTATCTGCTTGGAGTTTGCATGTTCTCCCTGTGCCTGCGTGGGTTTCCTCCAGGTATTCCGGTTTCCTCCCACACTCCAAAGACATGCTGGTAGGTTAATTAGACCCTGTCCAAAAAAATTGTCCATAATATGTGTATGTGTTGTAAGTGTGTCGGGACCCTGCAGGTTAAAGGACAGCGTAAAAAGCTGCAGATGGACACCGGTGGCAAGAAAGCATCCTGAGGCGATTCAGTTCGCATAGGTAGCGCTATACAAGTCATTCATTCAAGCCTCATCAGCACACATCAGTGAAGGAGAAAAATTACCTGTTTGCAAATTTTTATAACAGCCTATGAAAATATGTTATTTATTTCAAATTTTTCAGTCTTTTTTGTTTGTTTAGCAAAAAATTGCACTTATGAGACTCGCCACGTCACCAAGTGTAATTGCAGTGCTGGATGTATGACCAGAATGTACTAGGCCGCTGGTGCTTGCAAGTTCACCAGAAGGATAAGCGGTACTAGTGCTGGCTCTCTGCTCCATACGTTCTTGCACCTCAACAACAGCAGAATAACAGGATCTTGGCAGGGACCACTACTTCATCATCACTACTTCATCATCACTACTATCTGTCAGGGTGCCATCTACTGGTTTATATTCTGAGACAGAATCGGACAGATGGGTGACTTCCTCTTCACTCTCATCTGTCAGGCTCATTAACGTGTAGGCCTCTTCACTAGCGTACCTTCAATTGGACATTTTGGCCTCTAAATTTACTGGTACACTAGTGAGACTCACAGGAAAAACAGCACCTCACTGCCAGCAACTGCTTCAAATGCTACCAAAAAAAACTGTTAGCGTTCACAGGGATCAGGCCTGACTCTGCGAACACTGCAGTTATGTGTTTAGAGTTTTGTAAGTGACAGTGATTGATTGATACTGCACTTGTGTGGGCTGGGCTGGGTGGAGGGGCAAATGCAGGTGCTAGCAGGCATTTGGGCTGATCCCGCTAACATTGCTTTTTTGGGTACCCTAAACTACTGGGGACGTTAGTATAGATCTGATCAGATCAGATATTGATCCGTTTGGACACTATACTACTAAGGGAGGTGTATAGTGCATTAATCTACTGCCAGGGGCTATGCAGACCCTAATTGATGCTAAAACCTAACTGATATCACCCACCAGGTGATCAGGGTATTAAACCTTTTATTAGGTAATATGCGGCGGGTGCCCTGACGCTATAAACAATAACTAGCTAACCAGTGTCATCTGTGACACTAATACAGTGATCACTGGTGACAGGGGGTGATCAAGGGGTTAAACCTTTATTAGGGGAGTTAAGGGGGTCCCTAGACCTATCTGGGGCTACTACTAAGTACCCTAACGCTGATTAGTGCCACAAATGACACCAGTACGGTGATCAAAGAAAAATATGAACCCTGCACTTGGTGACACAGTGACAGGGAGTGAAGGGGTTAAATGGGGGTGATCGGGGGTGAAATATGTGCCTATGTGTACTATGTCAGTGTAGTGTTGGTGCAACTCACGTTTGGATGTCCTCTCTTTCTGGAAGAAGGAGATGATATCCCTTCACTTGTCTGTGTTTACACTTACACAGACAGAGTAGGATTTCATTCATCAATACCTATCAGCAGGTCCAGGCCAGAAATCATTGGTCTGGGCCTGGAGACTGATCGATTCTCAAGCGAATCCAAGCGGCGCGCCAGTAAAGTAGCGTTGATTTGCCCGGCCGAGCCAACCTGCCACAGTAAAACTGCGGCGGCTGGTCCGGAAGTGGTTAATTATGTAAACAGTATAAAAGGGAGGACAGACCATATTTTCCCCATAAAGAATGAGGAAGGACATCTGGTTATAAAGAATGGGGAGATGGCAAAGGTATTGAATTTATTCTTCTCCTCAGTCTTCACGAGGGAATTGGGGGGGTTCAGGGGGGCTTCAGTAACCAAAACTGCAGTGTATCCTCGTGACAATTCACAGGAAGCACCCTCATGGCTAACAGAGGACAGAATTAGAATTAGACTTGGGAAACTTAACATTAATAAATCTCCGGGACCGGATGGCTTGCACCCAGGGTACTTAGAGAACTCAGGATCTGAGTTGCCATCTAGATAAAGGAAGGCCCGTAGACATGGTGTATCTGGATATTGCAAAAGCATTTGACATAGTTCCCCATAAATGTTTACTGTACAAAATAAGGTCCG